>NC_053392.1:232453029-233061601 GCF_905171765.1 Bufo bufo | reverse complement strand
AGTGTTACCCAGTGTTTTACCACTTCGCCTCTCCTGCACCACCGGCGCCCTGGTGTGACACGGAGGCAGGCACGCACTCCGTGTCCTGCCATTCCCATGGTGAATGTCAGGGAGCTGGGCACTCGGCTGCAGTTATGGTGGGAGGTCATATGGCGCTGGCCACGTCACATGACCTCTGCCATTCAGTATATAAACAGGCAACCTGCTGGCCACAGGTTGCCTGTCATTAGGCATCTTAAAGCTATTGCTATTGTGTTCCCTGCGTTAATCTGGATATTGACCCGTGCCTGTTCCTGACGTGACCTCTTGGCTTGACCTTCGGCTTGTGACCTGACCTGTTCTTGTCCATTCCTATGTACTGACTCTACCTCCCGGTTTTTGACCCTTTGGCTTGCATACGGACTCGTCTTGTTGTTCCTCCGTGTTGACTCGACCTCTGTGTTGGAAAACCGGCTTGCCAGGTGCCCTCTTGGCCTAGCTTGGTCTATTACTGTGTCACCGCTCCACCCGCTATTCCATCTCTGTCCTCTCTGTCTCTTCGCACTTATTAAGGTTAGGGACTGCCGCCCAGTTGCGCTCCATTACCTAGGACGGGCAAGTGCAAGTAGGTAGGGACAGAGGCGTGGGTTGCAGACAGGGGGTGCACTTTCTCCCTTCCTATCCAGCGGCGTGACAGAATCACAGGCCCATTCACCATCATGGACACTTTACAGAGTCTCACCGACCATGTACAAAACCTGGTGCAAATTGTTCAGGAACTGGGGGAGAGGTTATAGGCCCAAGAATCCGCCCGGATGCTCCCAATACCTTCTCCAGTCACTCTGCAGGCAGAACCTCATGTAAAACTGCTGGATCGGTTTTCAGGAGACTGCAAGTGCTTTTTGGCTTTTAAGGAACATTGTAAGCTATATTTTCGCTTGCAGCCTCATTCATCTGGTTCTGACCAACAGAGGGTTGGAATAATTATCTCCCTGCTTCAGGGTGACCCTCAGGAGTGGGTATTCTCCTTGCCTCATGACTCTCCTTGCCTTAGATCCGTCGACACATTTTTTCAAGCACTGGGGATTCTGTACGATGAACCAGACAGAGTGTCCATAGCCGAGTCGCACTTGAAGGCCCTCAGCCGGGGTGATCGGCCAGTTGAGGACTACTGCACCCAGTTCCGTAAATGGTGTGTACCCTCTGGCTGGAATGAACCGGCGCTCAAGAGCCAGTTCAGGTGAGGCCTGGCTGAGAATCTCAAGGATATGTTGGTATGCTACCCCTGTCCTGAGACCTTAGAGGAGACCATGACTTTGGCCATTAGATTGGACAGACGTGTCAGGGAGAGACAGCGGGAATATCTGTTTTGTCAGCAGGGTATTTCCAAACCTGAATCCGCTCCTGTGGGACTCAAGTTGGAGGCACAGATGGACTAACCTATGCAGCTCAGTATGACCTGAAGAGAGCAACGTTGCAGACGGGGCACCTGTCTACTGCGGCGACCATTGGGTTCGTCAATGTCCCAAGATTCCTCCTTCCGGAAGTTTGAGGGAGCTAAGAAATTGTTGCTACCCATTTCTGTGGCCTTTGGGACCCTCAAGGGATCAGGTAGAGCGTTCGTTGACTCAGGTTCTGCCTTTTGTTTTATGGATATTAAGTTTGCAGTAAAGGTTGGAATACCCGTGTTGAATCTGTCCATTCCAATCTATATTATCGCCATTGACTTTACTCCCCTGCTGGGAGGAACTGTCAAGCTTTGTACTCCTGAAATAACGGTAGGGGTGTGTCACACAGAGAAGTGTTCGTTTTTTATTCTCAAAAATCTGCCCATAGAAGTGGTCTTAGGGATGCCTTGGCTTCAGCTACACAACCCGATCATTAACTGGACCATGGGTGAGTTAGAAAAATGGGGTCCCAATTATAACTCCTGTTGGACCTTTGTCCAGGCAGGGGTTTACCACATCGGTCCCTCCGTATATTGAAGAGTTCCAAGATGTTTTTTCCACGTCCGAGTTCGAGACTCTTCCTCCCCATAGGCACTATGACTGTGCTATAGATCTAGTGAGAGGGTCTAGATTTGCCAAGTGACGTATTTAACCTATCTGGTCCAGAGCACAGCGTTATGAAGGAATATATTAGGGAGAGCCTTAAAAAGGGACATATTCGACCCTCCACCTCCCCCATGGGTGCAGGGTTCTTTTTTGTTAAAAAGAAGGACGGTGGTCTCAGACCCTGTATCGACTACAGAAGGTTGAACAAGATTACCATCAGGAATCAATATTCTATCCCGTTGATTCCTGACTTGTTCAACCAGGTTTTGGGAGCATCCTGGTTTTCCAAACTTGATTTGAGAGGGGCATATAACCTGATACATATTAAAGAAGCAGATGAGTGGAAAACTGCCTTTAAGGGGCACTTTGAGTATTTAGTCATGCCATTTGGACTCAGCAATGCCCCGGCAGTTTTTCAGAATTTTATGAACGACATCTTCAGGGAATTTATTGGCAGATTTATGATCGTATATCTGGCCGATATTTTGATTTTCTCTTTTGATTGGGATTCCCATGTCTCTCATCTCAGACTGGTGCTCGGAATCCTCCGGGAAAATCAATTGTCGGTCAAATTAGAGAAATGCCTGTTTGGAGTACAGGAGATTCTGTATCTAGGGTATATCCTTACTCCACACTCATTTAAAATAAATCCTAAGAAGGTTCAGGCGATTTAAGACTGGGTGAGACCATCCTCCCTAAAAGCATTACAACGCTTTTTAGGATTCTCTAATTACTATCGCAAGTTTATCAAAAAAAATTCTGTAATCGCCAAATCTTTGACCGACCTAACCAAGAAGGGGGCGGATCTTGTCAACTGGTCACCTGAGGCTCACAAGACTTTTGAGACTCTTAAGATGTGTTTTCAGAATGCCCAAGTCTTGATTCAGCCGGATCCAGAGGAACCCTTTGTAGTTGAGGTTGACGCATCTGAGGATGGGGTGGGGGCTATTCTTTCTCAGGGATCTCCCAACCTCACTAATTTAAGACCCTGCGCGTTCTTTTCACATAAATTCTCTCCCACGGAGAGGAATTATGACATTGGGAACCTCGAACTACTGGCGATCAAATGGGCGTTTGAGGAGTAAAAATATTTTTTAGAAGAGGCCAAACATTGTGTCACGGTGCTTACTGACCATAAGAATTTAGTGTTCCTTTAAGCCGCTAAACGCCTTAATTCTAGGCAAGCCAGGTGGGCCCTGTTTATCACACGTTTTAATTTCTCTATTACTTTCAGACCAGGAAGTAAGAATGTCAAGGAGGACGCCTTGTCCCGAATCTTTTGTGCATTCCAGCCTCCTGACATCCCTCCTGAACCCATCCTGCCGACTAATATCATTTTGGCATCAGTATCTGCAGACCTCTCTTCTGAAATCGCTTCAGCACAACATCTTGCCCCTGCATGTGCACCTTCAGATAAGTTATTTGTGCCTGGGCACTTCCTTTTCCGGCTTTTGGGTGAGTGCCATGTCTCTGTTTTATGCGGCCATCCCGGTATCGATGCCACTAAGGAACTCGTGTCTAGGTCTTTCTGGTGGCCCACATTATCTAGAGATGTCCGTTCTTATGTGTCTGCTTGTGAGGTATGTGCCAGATCTAAAACTCAGAGAACGCGTCCTGCTGGTGAATTACGACCCCTACCCATGGCAGGCCATGGTCACATATTTCCATGGATTTTATTACTGACTTGCCAACCTCCGAGGGGAAGTCAGTGGTTTGGATAGTGGTCGACCGATTTAGTAAAATGGTGCACTTCGTCCCTCTGATTAAGCTCCCTAAGGCCAAGACTTGGAGCATCTTTGTTTATTGACCACATTGTACGCTTGCATGGAGTTTCCCAAAAATATTGTCTCTGAGAGGGTTGTTCAGTTCGTTTCTAAGTTTTGGAAAGCCTTTTGTCAAAGATGCGAAATTTCATTGTCCATTTCATCAGCCTGAGACCAAGGGGCAGACGGAACGGTTGAATCAGACGGTTGAACAATTTCTGAGATGTTATGTGTCCGACAATCAGCACTGGTGGGTGAGTTACCTTCCGTTGGCGGAGTTTGCCATCAACAATCGGGTGAACTCGTCCACAGGGGTGTCTCCATTTTTCTGTAACCTGGGCTTCCATCCTCATTTTAGTTCGAGTCCTTCAGTGTCCTCACTCAACCTGGAGGCAGATAGTTTTATGTCAGAACTGTGCACAGTCTGGGCCCAGGTTCAAACGAACCTGGAAAAGGCCCAGGAAGTTCAGCAGGAGCAAGCTGATAAGAGACGCTCCAAGGGGGTTGATTTTGAGGTCAGTGACAAGGTGTGGCTGTCCACCAAGAATCTTTCCTTGAAAGGGGTGTCCAGAAAGTTTGCGCTGCGTTTTGTTGGACCCTACGAGATTATTGATATTATTAATCCCGTGTCTTTTAGATTGAAACTACCTGACTCCCTTCGCATCCACAATGTATTTCACAAATTGCTGCTAAAGAGATACATTTCGCCCGTGGTTCCTTAACAAGGACCTCCTTCTCCTGTGGAGGTAGAGGGCCAAGACGAATTTGTCATCTCTAAGATTATTGATGTCAGGAGGGTTCGGAACACTTTGCAGTACTTGGTCCATTGGAAGGGTTTTGGACCTGAGTAGAGGTCCTGGGTACCAGTGCAAAGGATGCATGCCAACAATTTGATAAAAAAATTCCACCATGATCACCCGGAGAAGCCGCTCCCGCGGTCCTTGGGTCCAGAGGCCCCTCATGGAAGGGGGGTACTGTCATAGGGCGCCAGCAACGTGCTTCACCTCTCCTGTGCCGCCGGTGCCCTGGTGTGACACGGAGGCAGGCACGCACTCCGCATCCTGCTCTGGCGCCGAGAGGGGATATTAATGATGCAGGATATTTGCCACAAACTGCAGGGGCAGCATATTTGTTATCAAGTACGAAGAATAGTGTGACATACAGAGCAATATTCGTATCAGTCGCTGGAAAGCAAATTTAAGAACGTTTATGCACTTCACATACCAATGTGAAACTAAAATATAACTTTGATAGGTGATAAGTAGTGTTGAGAGCTTGAGCGAACCCAAATTCGGGTATCCAGACCCGAACCCGAACTTTGCCGGAAATGTTTGGGTTCGAGTTTGGTGTTCGGGCATTTAATAAAGCTTTTGAAAGGCTGCATGGCACTTAGAAGCCATCACAGCCATGCCTACTAATGGCATGGTTGTTATTAGCTGCTACATCATGTGACCCAGCCTCTATACAAGCTAAATCGTGTGTAGCACCGCCCATCAGCTCTGAACAGTGCAGGGACAGGAAGCAAGCAGCTGAAGTGAGGGAGAGTGTTAGGAATCTGGCTATTTGTTTTGTGGGTGACCTATAATGATTTTTTGTGGGTGCAATACACCAGCTTTGCACCCCTGATACAGAAATATAATAATTAATCTGGCTGTTAATTCTGTGGGTGACCTATAGTGATTTTTTGTGGGTGCAATGCACCATTTTTGTACCCCTGTGTAAGGGATCGCTCTCTCTCAGGGGGTCGTAATCACAGACGTCTTGTCAGACAGCAGATTTCAAAATGGTCATTTATTTTGGCACCAGCACACACAAAACAGCCAAACAAACACCTGCCAGTCTGGAGTCTAACTAATACACAGTAGTTTTCCCTGACTCACCTCTAAGCACAGGTTATGCACAGGGTCTCAGACTCCAAGCCTCCAAGCCTTAGCAGATCCGGTCATCAAACACAAGTCCATATGGGGAAGAGGTCTGGCTACATGTAGCCTCGTGGCCCCTCAGCCTTCCTGGCTGAGACCACCTAGAGCCTCTGTTTCCAAGTTTTCTTTCCCCCCAGACTGACTCCCAGAGGGTTAGTTTTATCTCTCCTTACATTACAGCAGGCCTCACCTGCAATGACCTCAGGTAAAAGACAGTACCCGTACTGTAAGGGTGTGGACTGGCAGATCCCACTACCCTACCAAACCTATCCACATAAACCTATCCAAATAAAATCCAACCCAGAACAAAATGTAAACCAAACTGCCTCAGCAAACTACACTTTGCTGAAACCCCTGCAGCTTTCTGGACTTTATTTATCTCACCCAGCTGAGGTATCTTAGTGGGATATACACGCCTTCCAGCACTTATACTGTGCACATCACCACATATTCCCCCCCTTCCCCACCTCTTATTCAGACCGGAGGTCTGAGAATTTTTCAACATAGCACCGTGTCCTCCGGACGATGTGGCTGGTGTCATGCTTTTTCCTTTATTCTGCCACACCCAGGCCAGCAGAGCTCGGTTTGTTACAAATACTGACTTTCTACCCAGTAGGTAATGCCTAGGCGACTTCGGTGCCTATCTAATGGCCAGATACTCTCTTTCTACTCTTTCACGAGTGACAATGATGCGCTCTCGCCCTCTTTGATCTCGCTCTATTTGTTTCTCTACTTTCCTTTCCCTTTGGGTCAGCTGCTGATTGCGCAGGTCTATACTCTTGCGGTATTCTAGTTTCAGATTGCTATGCTCCACCTGTAAGTCAGGCAGCTGCTTCTTCATTTCCTCATTCTGATTCTTGAGGATTTTGTGTTGTAAACTAAGAGCCCCATAGCGATTCATAGAATCTTGCTTCTCTTCGTTCAGGGCCTCCTAGGCCTTTATTTTATAGACTAAATAAGCTTCTTTTGGCTTCTTGTGCTCACTCTTTTCTTTCTCTTCAGCAGTGGTTTCCTCAGATTTGGCGGCAGTTTCAGAGTCCTCTGCTTCTTCAGTGGCTTTTTCCACTTTGGCAGACTCTCCTTCAGCCTCTTCTTTAGGCTCTGCAGCATCTGAGAAGTTCTTCAACTCCAACTTATCAGCCTTATCATCCTTCTCGGCTATGGCATCATATATCGGCACTTTTAATTCCTCCTTTTCTTTTTCATCGAAGTTGAAGGTACAGTGAACATTGTGGTCCTTATCAGACTCTTCGTCTTCCTCTTCTGGCATTCCCTTCAGAAGGTCACCTAGGACATTGTTCTCCATTCGTACAAGCTCCAGGAGATCCATCTAATAGTAGTAGACAGAATCTGCATATTGGTCGTCCATCTCACTGTATCTCATCCCCAGAGGGCTTCTGACTTCCTGGAAGGCATTGATGGTGGAGGGGATGTCTTTCATGACCAGGTCCCGGTTACTCACTGCCATGAGTCTCCTGGCCTCCGCATTTTCTGGATAATTATAGACCCAAAATAAATCAAACATGAATTGCTATGTTAAATAGTGTGGCATCTGCCATTTTGCGATATGTCCACCATTTTGTGTGAGCTTATGGAAAGGCCACACATTCCTAAAGTGTATTCTTATATTTTTCTCTACAATTATACCAGTTTGAGGGAGTACTTGCTTCCTTACAGATTTATGTTTAAATACAAGACATTTATCCATATACTGTATCCTAGTTATAGTGGATTTGATTATATACATATATGTATCTATAAAAGGCCATATTCTTATTTATTCAAAGATGGCCGAAAGAGGTTCATGAAAGTTCAGTATGTATAAGGTTCATATTGAATACAGAGAGCATTGTTCATTAAAAGTTATTACCACAGATGTAGGTTTATCTGAAGGGAGTGATCTTACCTCATTACAGGGCTATGAGGGAGGTAGCACTGTTTCCTGAGAGACATCTGATGTGTATGTTTATTCATATAATCGAAAGTATAACGTTTGTATACATATTGTGGATTTATTTAGTTTTAGCATAAACAAATTGATAAATTATATACACTGCTCAAAAAAATAAAGGGAACACTTAAACAACACAATGTAACTCCAAGACAATCAAACTTCTGTGAAATCAAACTGTCCACTTAGGAAGCAACACCGAGTGACAATCAATTTCACATGCTGTTGAGCAAATGGGATAGACAACAGGTGGAAATTATAGGCAATTAGCAAGACACCCCCAATAAAGGAGTGGTTCTGCAGGTGGTAACCACAGACCACTTCTCAGTTCCTATGCTTCCTGGCTGATGTTTTGGTCACTTTTGAATGCTGGCGGTGCTTTCACTCTAGTGGTAGCATGAGACTGAGTCTACAACCCACACAAGTGGGTAGTGCAGGTAGTGCAGCTTATCCAGGATGGCACATCAATGCGAGCTGTGGCAACAAGGTTTGCTGTGTCTGTCAGCGTAGTGTCCAGAGCATGGAGGCGCTACCAGGAGACAGGCCAGTACATCAGGAGACGTGGAGGAGGCCGTAGGAGGGCAACAA
Source organism: Bufo bufo (assembly GCF_905171765.1). Lineage (NCBI taxonomy): Eukaryota > Metazoa > Chordata > Amphibia > Anura > Bufonidae > Bufo > Bufo bufo. Next base: position 233,053,344 of record NC_053392.1, on the reverse strand, counting down.
CCCAGCAGCAGGACCGCTACCTCCGCCTTTGTGCAAGGAGGAACAGGAGGAGCACTGCCAGAGCCCTGCAAAATGACCTCCAGCAGGCCACAAATGTGCATGTGTCTGCTCAAACGGTCAGAAACAGACTCCATGAGGGTGATATGAGGGCCCAACATCCACAGGTGGGGGTTGTGCTTACAGCCCAACACCGTGCAGGACGTTTGGCATTTGCCAGAGAACACCAAGATTGGCAAATTCGCCACTGGCGTCCTGTGCTCTTCACAGATGAAAGCAGGTTCACACTGAGCACATGTGACAGACGTGACAGAGTCTGGAGACGCCGTGGAAAACGTTCTGCTGCCTGCAACATCCTCCAGCATGACCGGTTTGGCATTGGGTCAGTAATGGTGTGGGGTGGCATTTCTTTGGAGGGCCGCACAGCCCTCCATGTGCTCGCCAGAGGTAGCCTGACTGCCATTAGGTACCGAGATGAGATCCTCAGACCCCTTGTGAGAGCATATGCTGGTGCGGTTGGCCCTGGGTTCCTTAGTAGCATATGCTACTAAGTTGTTTTTTGCCGGTTTTATAAGTCCAGGATTGCTCATAAAGGTAACGTTTTAATTAACTGTAAGGCTGCTAGAAAGCTATGGGAAGGGTTAAAAAGGTGAAACTTTGATGACAGACTCCCTTTAACATCATCTCACATCAAAAGAACTTATTATCTGAGGAAATAGTCGGACTCAGATGTGAATTGTATCGATTAGGTTGTCTACAATTCACCAGGTCATGATTTCAAGAATTTATGACAAATTTAATAAATTTTATTTTTTCATGGTTAATTATTTTTATGACTATAATTAATAATTCTTAATTGAATTATTACCGCCCGACAGCATCCACATCAGCCCTTTCAACTTGTTCAGCAGAAACTTCTTCCCTCTGCTCTGTCTCGGCCGACACCGCGGCACCACCATCTTTAGACCCATTCTCAACCGGTCCTGGCTTGGACTTCTTGGCCTCTTCTACCTGGCGCTTCAACTGTTTCATACAAACCTTATTTTTCTCTGCCTGGTCTTTATACTGTTCAGCATTGCGCCTTGAATCTTCCAATTGCATTAGCATGTCCTCCAGCTTTTTCCCTGAACGACGGACTTGTTTATATACAGCCTGTCTTTCTTTTGTTTCAGTATCAAGATGTTCCTCCAGTTGTGCGATCTTTGCTTCCAAGGCCGTGATGGATGCTTTGAATTTGGTTTTAATAGAGTCTTCAAATTCTTGCAATTTTGTTTTTAACTCCTTGTTTTGTCGCTCTAATTGCTGACGGGCTTTCTCATTCTTCTGAGCATTACTACGTTCTGCCTTCAGATCGCATTCATTTGGTCAAGCTGGAGAGTGGCCTTTCTCATTCTGTCGTTGGCCAGTTCAGTATAACCCTGTTGGGCTTGCCTTTTGTCCCGCTCTGCCGTATAAATCTCCTCCTACATATGAATCATCTCCGCCTCCAGACATTTCCTACTACTACTACGTTTCTTTTTATTTTCTTTAGACTGACTTAAAATATAATCTCGGGATGCTTTAGTGACTTCCAACTCTCTCTGGTAATTCTTCATTTGCACCTTCAACTTTTACACAGTTGTTTGCTGGCTTCTGCTCTATTTTGGATTTCAGAGTTAATTTGTCCCTCTAAGTCTTTTAGATCCAGCTCGAGCTTCTTTCTTGTTGCTACAGCCAAACACGTTGCTTCTTTTAATCTTCAAGCTCTGCTTCCATTTCAGTGTGCAGCTGCTGGTTAAGCCTTCCTAACTCAGTATTCACTTTAAGGACCTCTTCCAGAGAGCGTGGCAAGGAGAGCGCTTTGGTCTCTCTTTCACGAGCCTCTGCTTCAGCATGGTCAAGTTCTTCTGCATGCTCGCCAGGAAGTCTTCCACTGCCTGGGTATAGTTCTCAGACACTATACTGACTTCTCCCCACTTAATCAGGTTCATGTTCTGAACCCGCTCAGGCGCTCTTTCATTTGCCTGGTTCACGTTGTATGTTACAACATCTTCATTAACACTGCACATGAGCTCACTACCCATAGAACACTGTGGAGACTGCTTATACGTACCTGGTACATGTGTTACACCCTCTAACACTGCCACAGTTTCCAGCACATTTATTACAGTGGGTTCCCTCAGCTGTGAGCTACCAACATCATCAATCAGCATTGACAAATTACGTACATTTTTACCACCAGGGGGAGCTTCTTCCCCGATCACAGCCTGCAAAGGAAAAGGGGTGTCATCATCATCACAATTACATATTTCACATAAATTCACATTTTCATTAGACCTTTTCTCAGTAACCACATCTACATCAGATTTTACAACAGTTTTGTCAACCTCAGGTTTCACTATCCTGCTTCCACGGGTTAGCATAGGATCCCTGAGTTTAGCCATCCCAAAGTTACCTCCTGTAACTGACAATTCACTTTGCACCTTATCTGCACCATTGTTTTCAATTTCATCTCCTTTACACCTTCATTTAAAGGGATATGCCCAAGTTCTGCAGAAGTTTTGTCACTTGCTGCAGAAGTGTCTCCATTTCCCCACAACAAGGGGAAATCACGGCCCAACATTACACCATGCATGAGCGTATTTACAACTCCAAGTTTATAAGTCCCAGTTCCCACTGGAGTCTCACACTCAGTGAGAGCCAACAAGATAGTCCTTGCTATCCCCATGAATGTCCAGCACACTTAACATTTTGTCCAGCGCATAGTCCTCAGCTACCAAGCTGGCATGTACCAGGTTCATGTACCTGCCATCCACCACAATTTCACACATTTTCTTAGCAGTCCCTAGTCCCGGAGTCTTAACACCTACCGGCTCGGCAGATAGCAACTGCTGCCAGCTCACACCACAGTTCAGGGCTTCTGAGGTAAGAGGGAAATGGGCAGCAATGTGTCCCCACTCACGGCACCTCCAGCACTGGAGCATCCTCGGTCTCCTCGGTGGGAAGACCTCGCCGGGGCCAGACTGCCTGTGGGACTCAGTCTTTAGTCCACGACCAACCTCTAGAGCCTTGCTCACTTTGTCTGCTACACAAGCAATAACAGGAACGCTCTTACCCACTGATGTCACAGGATCGGCACTTCTGGGAGATGAGGGTGCTCCAGGAACATATTCTTTCTCCTGTATCATAGGAACCTCCAGCCCTTGGTTCCTGGCGCCATGATCACCTGCAGACTCCTCAATGTTGCCATGGGAAACGCCTTGGCCTTAAATCCAGTCTTTTTCTAGACGGTAAGTCACACACTCTGAAGTCTTTTCCTCGGATTCTCCAGCCACATTACCGACACCCGTGACTTTCACAAAGTGTCCCCTCAGTGTCGAAGACCCCCTCTTCAGGGCCAACTGCAGATGCGCCTCCAAAGCCTCCCGCTCTGCATCAAACCGCATTAGTTCACTTTGGGTACAACCCAGCTGTTTGGCCAGGTTTTCCTGCCATTTTATCTCCCACGACCGCCTGACATATTCCTCCATGAGACCCATGGTAACAGACAGTCTGGTAGAAACAAAGTTTCTACAACTTGAGCTTCTGGCCCTTTAAATTTCAGCAAGTTTTTCTTGCAACACAGCAAAAAAATATTACTCCACAGGTCAGTCTCTTTTATTTGGGCTTCCGGCCCTTTAAATCACCACAGCAAACAGTGTCCCAATTTGCAACCGCAACAGCTTCACCAGACAAACAGGCTTCCGGCCATTTAACTCCACCACCGTAGCAAAGCAGCATTCAGCAGCACCTGCTATTTCTGTTAGGCCGTTGCCCCTGGCAACACTTTGCCTTTTTACTGTCCGTTGCCCCTAGCAACAACATTGTGCCCTTTTTGCATGGACACTGCTGGTTGCCAGCATCCTCCACCAATTGTAAGGGATCACTCTCTCTCAAGGGGTCGCAATCACAGACCCCTAGAGTAGAAACTCCAAAAAAGTGACCCCATTTTAAAAACTACACCCCTCAAGGTATTCAAAACGTATTTTACAAACTTTGTTAACCCTTTAGGTGTTCCACAAGAATTAATTGAAAATGGATATGAAATTTCAGAATTTAACTTTTTTTGGTAGATTTTCTATTTTAATCATTTTTTTTCCGCTAACAAAGCAAGGGTTAACAGCCAAACTAAGCTCTATATATATTGCCCTGATACTGTAGTTTACATAAACACCCAATATGTGGTCGGTCGTAAACTTCTGTACAGGCACACGGCAGGGCGCAGAAGGAAAGGAACGCCATATGTTTTTTGGAAGGCAGATTTTGATGGACTGGTTTTTTGACACTATGTCCCATTTGAAGCCCCCGTAATGCACCCCTAGAGTAGAAACTTCAAAAAAGTGACCCCATTTTAGAAACTACACCCCTCAAGCTATTCAAAACTGATTTTACAAACTTTGTTAACTCTTTAGGTATTCCACAAGAATTAATTGAAAATGGATATGAAATTTCCGAATTTTACTTTTTTGGGCAAATTTTTAATTTTGATAATTTTTTTACGCTAACAAAGCCAAACTAAACTCAATATTTATTGTCCTGATTCCAGTAGTTTACATAAACACCCCATATGTGGTCGTAAAATTCTGTACGGGCACACGGCAGTGCGCAAAAGCAAAGGAACGCCATATGGTTTTTGGAGGGCAGACTTTACTGGGATAATTATAACTTGCCATGTAACATTTGAAGATGCACCCCTCGAGTAGAAACTCCAAAAAAGTTACCCCATTTTGGAAAATACGGGATAAGGTGGCAGTTTTGTTGGTACTATTTTAGGGTACAGATGATTTTTGGTTGCTCTATATTACACTTTTTGTGAAGCAAGGTAACAAAAAATAGCTGTTTTGGCACTGTTTTTATTTTTTGTTATTTATAATGTTCACCTGACAGATTAGATCATGAGCTATTTTTATAGAGCAGGTTGTTACGGACGGGACAATACCAAAGTTTTTTTGAAAAAAAAGGATTTTTTTAGTGTCCCCATATTCTGAAAGCCATATTTTTTTTTTTTTTGGGCCACTGTCTTATGTAGGGGCTCATTTTTATGAGATGATGGATTGATTGTTACTATTTTAGGGTGCATATGACTTTTTGATCGCTTGGTATCACACTTTTTGTGATGTAAGGTGACCAAAAAAATTGGTTTTTAGACACTTTTTTTTTACGGTGTTCATCTGGGCGGTTAGGTCATTTGATATTTTTATACATTAGGTCATTAAGGACATGCCAAAACCTAATATGTATACTTTTTTAAATTTATTTTTTGCACAATAATATCTTTTTTGAAACAAACAAAAAAATCATGTTTTAGTGTCTCCATATTCTGAGAGCCAGAGTTTTTTTAAATTTTTTTAGAGATTGTCTTAGGTAGGGGCTCATTTTTTGCGGGATGAGATGATGGTTTGATTGACGCTATTTTGGGGTGCGTATTACTTTTTGATCGCTTGATATTAAATTTTTTGTGATGTAAAGTGACAAAATGGCTTTTTGATACGATTTTTATTAGATTTTTTTACGGTGTTCACCTGAGGGGTTAAATCATGTGATATTTTTATAGTGCAGGTCATTACGGACGTGGCGATACTTAATATGTATACTTTTTTTAATTTAAGTTTTATACACTAATATCATTTTTGAAACAAAAAAAAAAATCATGTTTTAGTGTCTCCATAATCTGAGAGTCTTAGTTTTTTTTTTTTTTTGGGCGATTGTCTTAGGTAGGGTATAATTTTTGCGGGATGAGATGACTGTTTGATTGGTACAACTTCGGGGTGCGTATGACTTTTTGATCGCTTGCTATTACACATTTTGTGATGTCTGGTGACAAAAAAAATGGCTTTTTGACACGGTTTTTTGTTTTTTTTAATATGGTGTTCACCTGAGCGGTTAGGTCATGTGGTATTTTTATAGAGCAGGTTTTTATGGACGCGGCGATACCTAATATATATCTTTTTTTATTTTATTTATTTTTTACATTTAACACCATAAAAGCATTTTTGAAACAAAAAAAATCATATTTTAGTGTCTCCATAGTCTGAGATTCATAGTTTTGGGCGATTGACCTATGAAGGGGCTTATTTGCGGTATAAGATGATGGTTAGATTGGTACTTATTTTAGGGGCATACGCCTTTTTGATCGCTTGGTGTTGTACTTTTAGTGATGTAGGGTGCCAAAAATTGCTTTTTTTGACACAGTTTTTGTTTTTTTATGGTGTCTATCAGACGGGGTGGATCATGTGACATATTTATAGAGCCGGTCGTTACAGACGTGGTGATACCTAATATGTGTGTTTTTCTCTTTTTTTTAAATAAAATCAGGGGAAAGGGGGCGTTTTTTTTTTCCTTTTTTTAACTTGAAACTATTTATTTTTATTGAAAACACTTTTTTTTACTTTTTTTTTAAAACTTTATTTCTGTCCCACTCTGGAACTTCAACTTTTGGGGGTCTTATCCCATCTGCAATGTATTACAATATATCTGTATTGTAATGCATTGCCTGTTAGTGTATTACACAGAGTAATACACTAACAGGTTGCCTAGGATACCCAGCCTGAGGCTGGATCTCGTGGGCACCCGTAGAAGGCAGGTCCTGATGGCATTGAAGGCATTGGGCAGACCCGATGCGCTCTTTTACCCGCCGCAAACCACTTCTATGTCACGGTCAGCACTGACAGCGGCATAGAAGGGTTTGATCAGCGATGTCGGCAGATACAGCAGGGGCCCGTCTACCAGGGACTGCCAGACCCCTGCAGTGATCGGGCGGGCGCAGCTCCTGCACCCGCCCGATCAGCCCGCCGTGCACGTACGGCGGAATGCGTTCTGGCACAGCTTTCTCCGCCAGACATCCCAACCTGCAAAAACTCATTTCAGGGAGGTGTACTTCTTATTTCAGGGAGGTTTTCTTTTTTTTTCCTTTCACAAACTTTTTATTACATTTTCCAAACATATGCAGTATCTGCACACTTTGTTCTATGGTGTGGAGGATTGGACTCATTACCCTGCCCCAAATTACCATATTTATGTATATGATTAAAGGGATTCTGTCACCACCTATAAACCCTGTGAGCTAAACATATGCTCATGTCCAGGGCAGCATTCTGATTTCTAAGGTGGCCTTATAAAAGCTATTTGTGACTTTATTCTGCGGAAAAACAGGTTTTAATAACCTGTAAATCATTGAATTAAGGTGCCCAAGCAGGGGAGGTCTGTGGATGCATGGTGACCGGCCGCACGCATCGCCGTTCTTGCCCAGTGCCGCCTCTCCCTCTCCCTCCCTCCTCCCGCTTTGAGATCCCGCGCGTGCGCACAGGCTCAGCCTGATGCGCCGTTGCGGACTGCTGGCTTCAGCTTCTTCTTGCACTGTGCGCACGCGCCGAGAAGGGGACACTGCTACAGGTTGCCGGAAAGGTTTACTGCGAGTAAACTAGAGATGGGAAGTTCGGATCTTTCACATGAATCGGTTCATTTGAATCAGTTCATTCAAATGAACCGATTCATGAATCGAATCTTCGGTTCATTCGCTGAGCTGACAAGAAGCAAGTGAACCGAAGCTTAGGTTGCGCAATGCGCATGCGCGGATTCTTCTATTCACTTGCTGACTCGCTAAGTCGGCTCTTGGTCTGAGTCAGGAAGTTTATTCTTTAAAACCCTGTGTGTAATTATCTACCCCACTGTAGGAAAAAAACAAGCATCCAGGGGGTGTTAATTTAACACTGGGGTAAATAATATAATTAAAATGGAGGGTTAAATGTGTAAATGTATTTTTAAAAAATTGATCTCTCTTAATAGTTATAGCTACTGAATGAGACAGAAGGAGGGATGCCTTTAACATATATATCTCCTTGAGAAGCCAATTTGACCCTAAAGGGTTAATTCAACCTGTAATCTAAACTCTGTCCTGTCACTTCTCTTATCTCTCTGCTCTGCTATCAGTAAACCTTTCCTGGATATATTGTCTCACATGCGGGTGTCAGGGAGCCGCTATCTAATAGCAGGAGACTCCCTGAACCTCCGGGAGACTTGAGATCCCTGCTCCGCCATTCATGCACAGCATTTTGTGTTAAGGGGTTAAGGGAATTGTCCAGAACTTAAATAGGTTGTTTCTAGAGATGGGAAGTTCGGATCTTTTTCATGAATCGGTTCATTTGAATCAGTTCACTCAAAAGAACCGATTCATGAATCGGATCTTCGGTTCATTTCCTGAGCCGGCAGAAGCAAGTGAACTGAAGATCAATGCGCATGCTCAGCTCATCGGATCTTCGGTTCACTTGCTGAGTCGGCTCTCAAGTGAATCGAAGATCAGGAGGGACTCGCTCCTGGCAAACACAGATCTGCTGCAGTGGAGCAGACTGTGATGTAGTGGCTATAGTTATTGCAGGGACTCAGATAATTGTCTGAGAGTTTATTAGTTAAAAGAATCGTGGCACTGAGTCCCTACCAGACTTCCTGCTCTGCTACAGCATGTAGCAGAGCTGTGTGTGTACAGGGTGCATGTAGCAGTGTAGCATGATGCTACACTGCTGCATGCACCCTGTACACACACAGCTCTGCTACATGCTAGACTAATGCCCCCCCTCCCCCTGACGGACTTGTGGAGACAGGGAGCCGCAGAGCAGGGAGCCTGGCAGGGACTCGGTGACCCAGTCTCTGACTCATTCGATTCTTTTAACTAATAGACTCTCCGACGATTCTCTGAGTCCCTGCGACTCCCCCTGTGCTGTGAGTCAGTGCTGGCTGCCTCTGATTGGTTGGAGGGCGGGAGGGGCGGGGCTAGCGTCCACTGTCGGCTCCTATTACACTGCCTGCTGCTGCCTCTATGCTAATCTGACTGAGCCGTTTCATTCGGATCAGCTCAGTCAGAGGAACCGACTCTTCCGGATCAGTGAACTGAATCGGTTCAAAAGAACGATTCGTTCATGATCCGGACATCACTAGTTGTTTCATCTCAGACATTGGTGGCATATCACTATGATAAGCCACCAATGTCAAATAGGTGCAGTGTCGACCTCAGGGAATTGATTCTTTCCTTATCGTCCTTCAGGCATCCCACACAAAGAGTTAATGTCTTGCTCCTCCCATCTAGGACAGAAGATAAATCATTAGTAAATCAGACTAATTAACCCCCCCTCTATAAAGAAGTGCACACCCACTAGGCAGACGTGTTTTTTTCTTCTGTCTAGGACAATGAAGCTCACACGTACAGAGGCTCCTACTTCTGTGAAGGCCAGTATGGTTGCTAAGCCTGATATTATACAGCTGGAAGTGGTTTCCAGAGTATCTATCATGTATCATATGAGGTGCTGGAAGTGTGTCCAGAGTTATATGCGTGTTATAGAGCTGGAGGTGTGCTCCAGAATTTAATGCATGACATGACTGATCTGGAAGTGGTTTCCAGAGTTTATTTTCCCCATCGGGTGTTCCATGGGATTATTGAGCTGACATTTATCCTGGAGTGTACCGGATAAGTTTCTCATATGCAGCGGGTGTTCCCTGCAAACTATCAATGTGTGTTTCAGGGTGTGTCCCTGTGAGAAGTGCTGGTTCGGCTGTTACAAGCACTGTTATTACCTTCAGGCTTGCGAAGTGTCTCCATCTCAGGAGCAATTTTGGAGTAGAAGTATACAGGTGCAGCTGAGCTAAACTTGATGGGTAACATGCTAAGTATAAAATGGCACAAGAGGTTAACTAACTCTTTCGCTGCCTGAGTGTGAGCTGCAGCAACTGACTGAGGCTTCTCTCACCCCCAGTCAGTCATTAGAGCCGCAGACATGGCTCCCTGTGGCTGACTGAAGGGGAGAGAACCCCCCCACCCCCCCGGCTGCCCCCAGCTGACCTTTCATTCAGAAACTTCTTCCCTCTCTCTGCCCCTGTTTTTTTTCCCGGCCGGCGGTGGGGGGCTTGGCTTCACGGAGGTGGGTGCGTGGCTTCACTGAGGTGGGCATGGTTTATCGATTTGGGGGCGTGGTCGGTGAGGTTCGGCTTTCTGAGGTGAAGCCAGTGGCCACCTTAGCTACATCTGTGGCTCTGCACAGTGTGAGATCTTACTGCAGCAGTGGAATCCTGTAAGGATCCTGTGTCCTGGAATGGCTCATATGTAGCTTGTATGTATGTGTGAGCGAATTAGTAGAAATTTAGAACAGGGAAACATCAAATTTAGGACACCAGGCTTCCGGTGGGAGCAAAACTTTTTCTCAAATTGTGCAAAGATTACGTCAGACACCTGGATAGAATCTTGTACCCAGGTTACTCCCTCAGGTTAAAGAAATCCCCCCCCCCCTTCCCCAAGACAAATAAGTCCAACCCCTCACAAAGTCTCATATGGCGGTTGTCTCAGGACTTCACAGAAAAATCTTGACCTTTTTTCCAGGAAATTTCTGGGGTCTTTTCAAGAGTGTATGCAGTGCCAAAGCCACAGGTAGGATGGAGGATAGATCTGACATGTTTAAACAAATAGTTTCTCGGAAGAAATTCATGATGTGAATTTCTGCTTGATATCAAAATTCTAAATAAAATAGAAAGTGTCAGTCCTGTGTCCCAAAACACGGACAGTTACTTGCGCTGCTGGTTCCGATGTAGTGTGGTGGGTAATTCACACTGGAAAGTCATATGGTAAAAGTTTGAAACCGCGCTGCTTGAGATTTTGTCATCCGATACACAGGTGAATGAATCAGGGTATTAGCCTCTATCCTCCTCTCTCAAAGGGTTCGATCCTCCTCAGACCGCCTCCTCTGCAGGGTTAGATAACCGGCATATAGTGAAGTACCCTCTTAGTTGTTAATATAAAAAGGTTTTATTCTACTCACAGACAATGGTAGACAACAGGCATATCACAATGATAAAATCAATAACGTTCCTGCCTGACCCAGGTTTCGCTCTCTGGCTTCCTCAGGGGCGACAACTGCGCATGTCCACAGTGGGGCCCTTTAAATAGCCCAGCTTCCCAAACTGCGGGAGCCATACCTCAATTAAATCATATTAAAATGCTTCAATACAAACAATACAGGGAGTGCAGAATTATTAGGCAAGTTGTATTTTTGAGGATTAATTTTATTATTGAACAACAACCATGTTCTCAATGAACCCAAAAAACTCATTAATATCAAAGCTGAATATTTTTGGAAGTAGTTTTTAGTTTGTTTTTTAGTTTTAGCTATTTTAGGGGGATATCTGTGTGTGCAGGTGACTATTACTGTGCATAATTATTAGGCAACTTACCAAAAAACAAATATATACCCATTTCAATTATTTATTTTTACCAGTGAAACCAATATAAAACATCTCAACATTCACAAATATACATTTCTGACATTCAAAAACAAAACAAAAACAAATCAGTGACCAATATAGCCACCTTTCTTTGCAAGGACACTCAAAAGCCTGCCATCCATGGATTCTGTCAGTGTTTTGATCTGTTCACCATCAACATTGCATGCAGCAGCAACCACAGCCTCCCAGACACTGTTCAGAGAGGTGTACTGTTTTCCCTCCTTGTAAATCTCACATTTGATGATGGACCACAGGTTCTCAATGGGGTTCAGATCAGGTGAACAAGGAGTCCATGTAATTAGATTTTCTTCTTTTATACCCTTTCTTGCCAGCCACGCTGTGGAGTACTTGGACGCGTGTGATGGAGCATTGTACTGCATGAAAATCATGTTTTTCTTGAAGGATGCAGACTTCTTCCTGTACCACTGCTTGAAGAAGGTGTCTTCCAGAAACTGGCAGTAGGACTGGGAGTTGAGCTTGACTCCATCCTCAACCCAAAAAGGCCCCACAAGCTCATCTTTGATGATACCAGCCCAAACCAGTACTCCACCTCCACCTTGCTGGCGTCTGAGTCGGACTGGAGCTCTCTGCCCTTTACCAATCCAGCCACGGGCCCATCCATCTGGCCCATCAAGACTCACTCTCATTTCATCAGTCCATAAAACCTTAGAAAAATCAGTCTTGAGATATTTCTTGGCCCAGTCTTGACGTTTCAGCTTGTGTGTCTTGTTCAGTGGTGGTCGTCTTTCAGCCTTTCTTACCATGGCCATGTCTCTGAGTATTGCACACCTTGTGCTTTTGGGCACTCCAGTGATGTTGCAGCTCTGAAATATGGCCAAACTGGTGGCAAGTGGCATCTTGGCAGCTGCACGCTTGACTTTTCTCAGTTCATGGGCAGTTATTTTGCGCCTTGGTTTTTCCACACGCTTCTTGCGACCCTGTTGACTATTTTAAATGAAACGCTTGATTGTTCGATGATCACGCTTCAGAAGCTTTGCAATTTTAAGAGTGCTGCATCCCTCTGCAAGATATCTCACTATTTTTGACTTTTCTGAGCCTGTCAAGTCCTTCTTTTGACCCATTTTGCCAAAGGAAAGGAAGTTGCCTAATAATTATGCACACCTAATATAGGGTGTTGATGTCATTAGACCACACCCCTTCTCATTACAGAGATGCACATCACCTAATATGCTTAATTGGTAGTAGGCTTTCGAGCCTATACAGCTTGGAGTAAGACAACATGCATAAAGAGGATGATGTGGTCAAAATACTCATTTGCCTAATAATTCTGCACGCAGTGTAGTTTTCACATATACTTAATGAGAGAAATCCTCTCCCAAACACACTACTTATCTCTATGTTTCCCCTATCCGGTTACCGCAGCTTTATGACATATGCAAACCTCATTGGTCCGTTCTAATAAACTCTTTCATCTGGACCATTTTTATACATCACAATGTATCCTCTGTTATTTTCAATTTTCTTTCTATTTATACAGCCTTTATTTCAAGTTTCTCAAACAGCCTCTCAAATCATAAACCCTTCACAATTTTCTTATATCATTCATAACGTAATCACGTCATTTCTTCACCGCCCACTACTACTGGTCACGTTATTCAAAAACTCTCCACCCCATCTCCTTACCCTTCATGACGTTCCCATCACATGATTCAACCGCCCACTGAGCAGTCACTCCCTATGACGTATCCTGAAAGGTCCTCAAGAGAAAAGGTAAAGAATTCATTAAACAACGTCACCTAGAAAAAATTCTTCTTGCCCTATATTTACACTAAGCATGGCTTCAAATCAAACTCTATGTTCAAACCGCTCGGTTGCAAGGTCCCTAGTTGATAAATCCATTGTACTTCTTTTCGGTTAATTTGTAGCAGCGAGTCGCCTCCTCGCCAGTGTGGTTTAACCACTTCCACTCCAGCGAACTTCAAGCCCCGCGGGTTCTTACCATGCGCGAGCTTGAAGTGAGCTGACACACTGTGGCTCATCAAGCCTCTCTTGATATTCCCTATGTGCTCCTGGACCCTTATTTTCAGCTTCCTCACCGTCCTACCAACGTACTGGAGTCCGCAAGGACACTCCAATACGTATATTATGCCCTCATTCTCACACGAGCAATTTCCTTTTATTCGAAACTCCCCTCCATTTTTGTTGGATACAATGCAGTTAAGTGTTCTCATTCTTCCTTTTGTGTTCCGATTTTTACACCCGGTACAGTACCCACACAATGTCAATTTTCCTCCCTCCTTACCCGACTTTACACCCACTGGGGGGATGGCACTATGCACCAGCTTTGTTCTAATGTTGGAAGCCTTCCTAAAAATAAAGGAAGGGTTATCAGGTATAACTTTCCCTAGTATTGGGTCATTTTTAAGTGTACCCCAGTTCTTTTTGACCGCTTTTTTAACAATATCCGACATTGAGCAGTACCTTGTTGTGAAGGAAAATCTATAATCCCTCTCATTCTTTTTGTCCTTTTCTTTTATATTTCCCTTTTCTTTCTTTCCCTTTTCAAAATCTCAAGCAGCGCGGTTTCAAACTTTTACCATATGATATCAAAATTCGCCAGCAGGACGATTCTATGGCCATCACTCACCAGGGTTTCTCATCTTTAATTCACTGGCCTTTGGTTTGTCATCATCGCCTGGTGTTTTTACTAAGTTAGTTGTGGTGGTAACTCAGCCCTTAGCTTCCAGAAACTGGTTGCTTAAGCTCTCAAAGGAGCTGATCCAGAAATCAAGGTGGATGTGAGATCTAAGGTCCCATCACCAAGTGCCAGTCAGGATCCAGTTGAGTAACTAGAAATAGCTGGGCCATACAGCTAAATATTTGAACAGGGCTCCCCCAGCAACTTCTGTGCAAGTTCCCCCATCATGTGCAAACGCCACTCCTGTCGCTAGTCAGATCGCTATTAGATCAGGACAGGCAGCCGCTCAGTCTACAAATATATACTTTCCTGACCTCTTCGACAGAAGCCGTAACATGAGCATTAGTGTACATTGCAAACCAGCATTTTTTCAGGAAAAAAACAATGTTTATCAAATCAGGTTCGTCTTGTGGTGATCAATCCAGAAACTCGGGAAGACCTGTCCTGATGGCTTAGTCCGAGAAATACTGAACAAGGGAGATTTTTTTGGCCATTCCATTATTTCTGGTCAGGAAGTACACCTCCACATTTTTTGACTTCAGGGGAGTTTGTCTCCTCAAGAGATATATCTGTGATCCAATATCAGGGAGCAATATATCTAGCTCTTCATTTAGGGGAGGCTCAAGAATCAGTCAGTGGTGGAGCAAATACATGATATCTCCACCATGTGCTATATTAACAAATAGCCCAGGACTCGCTCTGATCCACAGAACAGTCAATACAGTCAAATTATGACTTGGGCAGTGGAATGTCAAACCATAGACAGCCATCCACACATTCAAGGTGTTCTGAATGTTCAGGTGGATCTGTTAAGTAGGTCACAGTTAAAGTCTCAGCGACTGTTTTTTTAACAGATTGTGTGCAGATGATGTACCCCCATTTAGAGGCAATAGGGACAGCCTCCAATACAAAGCTCAAGAAGTTCTGCTTCCTGAATCCAGCGGATCCACCAGAAAGAATAGATGGCCTGTCTTTCCATTGGGAAGGAATTTTTCATCCAAATTTTTCTCCATTTTCCCTCATATCCTGAATGCTCAGGAAAATGAGACGAGAGTCTCAGCCATAGCCATAGTGCTCATCTGGCCAGGAGGGCATGATCCCTCACTGGCTACAACGTTCCAGAGGAAATTATTGGAGATACAGTCAAACCAGATCTTCTCGTTCAAGCAGGCCTACAGCATCCACACCGGAGATGTTTCAGCTTACAACCTGGAATCTGACAGCTCAGGACTGAAGAAAGGCTTGTAAGATGTGGTGGTGGAAACTTTGCAGAATCCTGGTGTGTCTGATGTCTTACATTATTTATTTTTTTATAGGAAGGATTCCAGTTTGGGTTAAAACCTAACACTGTAAGAGTGCATTTCACGACTGCCACTACTTGCATAGTTAAAGCCTTCGTGCAATTTTTTAAAATTCTTTATTCTATTTAATTTAATCGGTTAAGCCTCCTTTTCCAGCCTGGGATCGGGCTGTTCTCCTCAAGACCCTATTTGAGCCTCTTACAGAAGCACCACTAAGGTTTGTATCTTGGGAAGGTTTTATTTCTGTTGGCAATTGCATCAGCCAAGAAGGTCTCAAACTTTGCAAGCTCTATCATGTAAAGGGACATATCTGAAAGTACATCAAGAAAACTTGATTTTAAGGTTGATGCCCTATATCCTTCCAAAGGTCTCATCTGACATAAATGTAAGTTAAAAAATTCATCTATTTAGGTTGGCTGACCAGCTGTTTATAGAGAAGTATAAAAGCCAGCAAACCTACACTGCTTGGATTAAGAATACTATTAAAGTCTGCTTCTAAATTTCAAGTACTCCAGTTACCAGGTGGAGTAACAGCACCGCACACTCAACTTGGTCCACTTAGTCGCTTTGGCGGAGAAAAGAGGAGAAAAAAAAGGCATTCGATGAAATATACAGAGGCGCTACATGGTCTTCTCCATGCATCTTTACAAAACAATATAAGTTGGATGTATCTGGTACTTGCGATTCAGCCTTTGACAGGGATTATTAAGGCTGCGATTTCAACTCCCCCACACACACACACACTTTGTTTAATACTGCTTTTCAGATCCCTTTGTGTGTGCTGCCTGAAGGACGATAAGGAAAGTCTAAATTTGCTTAACGAAATTTATCTTTTCTTGAGTCCAAAGGCCGCACATATATCCCTTCCTGAAAAAGACATTGCTTGGAAAAAACACGTCTGCCTAGTGGGTGTGCACTCCTTTATAGGGGGGGGGGGTTAATTATCTGATTTACTAATGATTTATCTTCTGTTCTAGACGGGAGGAGCAAGACATTAACCCTTTGTGTGTGCTGCCTTTGGACTCAAGGAAAGATACATTTCAGTAAGCTAATTCAGACTATGGCCTCATGCACACAGCGGTTGTTTGGGTCCGCATCCGAGCCGCCGTTTTTGCGGCTCGGATGCGGACCCATTCACTTCAATGGGGCCGCAAAAGATGTGGACAGCACTCCGTTTCGTTGAATAGGCATTTCTACAATGAGCCACCCGTTCCGCAAATTGCGGAAGGCACCCGGGCGGCTTCCGTATTTTTCGGATCCGCGGTTTGCGGACCGCAATAAACAGAACAGTCGTGTGCATGAGGCCTATCTCCAGAGTTCCAAAAAATTGCCAAGTGAGCATGCTCAGCTATTTTCAAAAGTTCCATAGCGGTGAATGGAGAACACACACCGCATGCACGGCCAACTCTCCATTCACTTAACGTCAGGATAAGTCCCTACCAGCCCATTTCACTTTTAACTGACATACAGTTTTGCATAATAAAGCAATAAAAAATAACTTGCAAGGTGGATAGGTATTGCTCTTTCCAGTGAAGCATTTAACTCTTGCTTTCAGAAAAAAAATGTTTATTTTCTGCTTTGGTGATATCAGGACATGATAATATGCTGCTAGCTGAATGTCTCTTCTGAAATTCTCCTAGACATATTTCTCAGTAGAAAGTGTATAATTGAAAGCATATTATTCACCCTGTCTCCTGAAGTCACTGATGCAGTTATACCTCCTCTGAGAATACTGGAGATGAAAGGGACATTCCTTACCCATCCAGGTAAAGCATCAACCAACATTTTAAACTCAATCTCTGGAAACTAATTTTTTTTTTATTATGTAAGCGTTGAATACAGTTTTGTCCCACAGCAGTGTGTTGCAGAAAGAGAAATATGTGATTAGTGAGTAAATTAAACATAATAAGTCCCTTTGGATATTGCTATTACATTAGGATCACAGAACATATCAATCATGATATAAGGTTCATAATATAGCAACTGTTCTGAAAAACCAATAGGAGAGTGCAAACAGCTAGATTTATTAAAAGTGTCATTTCATATACGGTACTTGTATTTTAAAGGTGGCGGTTACAAGCAGGATTGGACTGGCCCACAGAGGTAAGGTGAATCCCCCGGTCGGCCCCTAAGCAAGGTGGGCCCCTATTCTCCAACTCCCTGCACAAGTGGCACATAACACAGTAGACTTACAGTACTAGACTACATACATATATTAAATGAACAGTACCTCAACCAGCCTATGTTCATATAAAAACTTGATAGATAATTAAAAAAAACTCCCCAGTGTATTATAATAGACACGATCAGAGCTTTATTCCTTTAGGTATCAAGTATAAACGGCTAAAATTAAACCCCCCATGGCTTACAGCTACTGTAAAAAGGGCAATAAAAGACAAAAAAAGGGCATTTAAAAAAATACTAATATGAGGGTCAGCTGTAGCGTTTGAAGATTACAAAGGGCTTAATAAAATCTGTAAAAAGAAGATAAAATTTGCAACAAAAAAAACGAACAACAGGTGGCAAAAGAAAGCAAAACAAATCCCCAAAAATTATTTAAATATATGAATGCTAAAAAACCAAGGTCCGGGCAGGTAGGTCCCCTAAATAATGGTAAGGGGGGGGGGGGGGGGGGGGAATAGTCACTGAAGATAAGGAAAAGGCAGAGTTACTAAATGTTTTTTTTAGCTCTGTATATACAAAAGAAGAGGAAGGAGCTAATATCTGTGGTGCTGGGGCTGTTAGTACATTAGGTGCACCTGTGAGGCCTGGGCCTTATCAGCCAGTCTTGAGAGGGACTCGCAGACTCCTCCCTCCTCCCATTGCTAGCATGGTTACATGCTGGAGGTAACTGGTGAGTTGTTTGTGAGTCGGCCTCATGCTCCTGTAATTTGCCCACTGGCTCCTAGTACTGCCCATACGGCACAGGTAGGTGAGTGTTAGGTCCCCGAGCTACTGGAGAAATTTTGGCGCGGTGCTCGGGCTCAGACATGTCCTACACCGTAGGATATGTTGGCTAATCTCTCAATTTTAAAATCAGTTTGAGGGTTTAGTAAGACCGCAGAGTGCACCTGTCTTTGCTACTATTTTGTTATATTGCTATATTTATTATCACATCCATATAATTGCTATCTTGTGTAGGATGTCTATTGTGGTACTTGTGGTTCGCTGCGGGCATCCTCCACTGTATGCATTTTTGCTGGGGATCGTCATTAGCAACGGGCCACAACTGCAGGATTTGCTCCCCTATATATATATGCACAACTGCATGTGGGTTTGAGCATTTCCTACTTGGTTAATGCCACGCCATTCTTTTCAGGCTGTTAGAACATCAAGTAATATACTCAATTTTAAAACTGTAGATATGGTCCAAGATAAGTTAAATAAGGTAAATGTGAACAAGGCTCCAGGTCCAGATGGATTACACCCAAGAGTGCTTGAAGAGCTCAGTTCAGTCATTGCTGTGCCTATTTATAATTTTTAAAGATTCTCTAGGTACTGGTACAGTGCCAAGTAATAGGTGCAAGGCAAATGTGGTGCCAATATTCAAAAGGATCTAGGTCCTTCACAGGTAATTATAGACTATTTAGTTTAACTTCTGTTGTGGGAAAAATGTTTAAAGGACTCTTAAGGGACTATATACAGGAGTATGTGTCACTTGGGAAGCAACACTGAGTGACAATCAATTTCACATGCTGTTGTGCAAATGGGATAGACAACAGGTGGAAATTATAGGCAATTAGCAAGACACCCCCAATAAAGGAGTGGTTCTGCAGGTGGTGACCACAGACCACTTCTCAGTTCCTATGCTTCCTGGCTGATGTTTTGGTCACTTTTGAATGCTGGCGGTGCTTTCACTCTAGTGGTAACATGAGACGGAGTCTACAACCCACACAAGTAGTGCAGCTTATCCAGAATGGCACATCAATGCGAGCTGTGGCAAGAAGGTTTGCTGTGTCTGTCAGCGTAGTGTCCAGAGCATGGAGGCGCTACCAGGAGACAGGCCAGTACATCAGGAGACGTGGAGGAGGCAGTAGGAGGGCAACAACCCAGCATCAGGACCGCTACCTCCGCCTTTGTGCAAGGAGGAACAGGAGGAGCACTGCCAGAGCCCTGCAAAATGACCTCCAGCAGGCCACAAATGTGCATGTGTCTGCTCAAACGGTCAGAAAAAGACTCCATGAGGGTGATATGAGGGCCCGACGTCCACAGGTGGGGGTTGTGCTTACAGCCCAACACCGTGCAGGACGTTTGGCATTTGCCAGAGAACACTAAGATTGGCAAATTCGCCACTGGCACCCTGTGCTCTTCACAGATGAAAGCAGGTTCACACTGAGCACATGTGACAGATGTGACAGAGTCTGGAGACGCCGTGGAGAACGCTCTGCTGCCTGCAACATCCTCCAGCATGACCGGTTTGGCATTGGGTCAGTAATGGTGTGGGGTGGCATTTCTTTGGAGGGCCGCACAGCCCTCCATGTGCTCGCCAGAGGTAGCCTGACTGCCATTAGGTACCGAGATGAGATCCTAAGACCCCTTGTGAGACCATATGCTTGTGCGTTTGGCCCTGGGTTCCTCCTAATGCAAGACAATGCTAGACCTCATGTGGCTGGAGTGTGTCAGCAGTTCCTGCAAGACGAAGGCATTGATGCTATGGACTGGCCCGCCCGTTCCCCAGACCTGAATCCAATTGAGCACATCTGGGACATCATGTCTCGCAATATCCACCAATGTCACATTGCACCACAGACTGTCCAGGAGTTGGCAGATGCTTTAGTCCAGGTCTGGGAGGAGATCCCTCAGGAGACCGTCCGCCACCTCATCAGGAGCATGCACAGGCGTTGTAGGGAGGTCATACAGGCACGTGGAGGCCACACACACTACTGAACCTCATTTTGACTTGTTTTAAGGACATTACATCAAAGTTGGATCAGCCTGTAGTGTGTTTTTCCACTTTAATTTTGAGTGTGACTCCAAATCCAGACCTCCATGGGTTAAAAAATTTGATTTCCATATTTAAATTTTTGTGTTATTTTGTTGTCAGCACATTCAACTATGTAAAGAACAAAGTATTTCAGAAAAATATTTAATTAATTCAGATCTAGGATGTGTTATTTTTGTGTTCCCTTTATTTTTTTGAGCAGTGTATTATAAGTGATAACCAACATGGGTTTACCAAGGACAGAAGTCAGACTAACCTGATTTATTTTTATAAGAAGGTGAGTAGTATCCTGGACAGAGGGGCGGCTGTGGATGTAGTGTTTCTGGATTTTGCAAAGGCTTTTGATACTGTCCATCATAGACGTTTAATAGGTAAAGTAAGGTCTATAGGCTTGGAAAGTATTGTTTGAAATTGGATTGAAAACTGGCTGACGGACCGTGTCCAGAGAGTTGTGGTCAATGATTCCTATTCAGAATGGTCCCGGGTTATAAGTGGTGTACCCCAAGGTTCAGTGCTGGGCCCTCTATTATTTAATTTATTTATTAATGATATCGAGGACGTGATTAATAGCACCATATCTATTTTTGCAGATGACACTAAGCTATGTAGTACTGTACAGTCTATGGAAGATGTCCATAAACTAAAAGCTGACTTGAACACTCTGATCAAGATATAGAGAAGGATTTGGGTGATTAAATTACAGCATACAATGTCAATCAGCTGCTTCTAAGGCCACCAGGATATTGTCAAGCATTAAACGAGGCATGGACTCGCGGGGCAGGGAGGTAATATTACCACTTTACAAAGCGTTGGTGCGGCCTCATCTGGAATATGCAGTTCAGTTCTGGGCACCAGTCCATAGAAAGGACGCACTGCAGCTGGAAAAAGTACAGAGGAGAGCGACTAAACTGATAAGAGGCATGGAGGGTCTTAGTTATTAAAATAATTGAATTTATTTAGTCTTGAGAAGAGACGTCTAATGGGGGACATGATTAACCTATACAAATATATAAATGGGCCATACAAAAAAAACTGTGAAAAACGGTTCCCTGTAAAATGCCCTCAAAAGACAAGGGGGCACTGCCTCCGACTGGAGAAGAAAAAGTTCAGTCTCCATAAGAGTCAAAGCTTCTTTGCTGTAAGAACTGTGAATCTGTGGAATAGACTTCCTCAGGACGTGTACAAACAAAAGTGGAAGAGCAGCACAACCGGACCTTTAGATCCAAAAAACGGAATGCAACACCCGCGATGGGACCGCAGATCCACAGCAGTCCTGGAACAGCGATAAAAAATGGAAGTCACATCAGCATATCCAGTGCGTCTTTTATTGGAAGCCTTGAGTGCACACACAGACAAAGTACGACGTTTCGGCTACGCAGTAGCCTTTGTCAAGTATACAAAAAGGTAAAAACTGGCAATGTTAAATACATATATGTGACCACTCCCACAACATATTGGAGCCAATCGTTATTAGGCTCAACCCACTCAATGCATCAGTGTAATTAAAAGCAGCCTCCTAAGTAATCAGGCCGTCTGCAACATATAACGATATAAATGTGTACCTGAAACATATAAAACATCGTCCAATAGCGCTAGACATATTCACATCCACCTCGGCTTCTAACCTGCTGGTGTACATAGAAATTACAGCAAATATATATTACAGGCCTGAAAATACATATTTTGGCAATGCACAGTTAAGTCACACAAGATGAAAATACACATATACACCTGACATTATTGTAGCGGGGAGACAGAAGTTTAGTGACATACTTCAGGATGTTACATATGTAGTGGGCGCAATGACGGGTAAAGGAGATAGCGCCGCCCTCCGACATTGAACCCCTCATCGCTGATCGCATCATCTGAGGCCACAATTTAGGCCTTTCAGGGGGGTTATTCAGGGTAAAATAAAGAAATAAATACTCATCTTAACCATTTGCTCACGTAATACTTACCTTGTGATCCTCCCAGTAGCTGCGATTCTCTGCTGTGTGTGAAGCTGCTGGCTAGTCAGTCCCAGAGATGGAGGTGCCGTAATCTTGCTGCAATGGTGGTCGCTTCAGATTCAAATAAATCGGGCGTAAAACAATTGCGCTTGGCTCTCAAAATTTCTCTCAGAATATTTTTGATGACATGTTGGGGATGGCAGGACGAGGCCAACAGAGTGGTATTACCCGCAATCGTCTTCCTGAAGGTGCGCGTGCGGACAGTGGCGGTGTCCACCTGCAAAAGCAAATCCAGGAAAACGATGGAGTGGGGATCGCTCTGATACGTAAGCCTCGTCTGTTGGCCTCGTCCTGCCATCCCCAACATGTCATCAAAAATATTCCAAAGGGAGAAATGTTCAGAGCCAAGCCCAATTGTTCTACGCCCCATTTTATTTGAATCTGAAGCGACCACAATTGCAGCAAGATTACAGACTAAGCAATACACTTCACATAGTGTGAATAGAGCCAAAGAATGGGCGGCGGCACGTGACAGGGAAACTCTACTATTTCCATACACTCCTGCAGGAAAGCCGTACATAAGCGCAAGGACAATCATTCTAACTCACCTGTCACTCATCACAAACTACAGTAAGGAGTATACACAAATATGTAACATCATTCGCAAACCTCTACCCATTTTAAATGATAAGGAATGGTCAGACATAGTTACAGCAGGAGTTCGATTTGTTGGCGAAAAAAGCGCCCACTGTAGGACAGAATCTTAGCCCTAGTCTATTTTATGATCGCAAAGCCAATCAATCCCCCTGGCTCTCTACTAAGGGTAGCTACAGGTGTGGTAGCACTAAATGTATATGCTGCAAATATATGACAGTCAGCAGCAATGTCGTCTCTGCAGCTAATGGCAATGGGTATACAGTGCAACAGTATATTAACTGTAATACGGCATATGTTGTTTATGTCATTATCTGCAGAGACTGCTTATTACAATACGTGGGCTGTACTACCAATCAGCTGAAGGTCAGGATCAGGAAACACCTTTCAGATATACCACATTAACAGTCACGGAATGATTCAGCGGCGACACTTCACTTTGCAACTATACATAGGGGGCAATACATCTGCGTTTACTGTTCAGGGAATTGAAAGAGTTACTTTGCCGATTAGGGGAGGTTATTGAGCAGAGAAACTTTTTGGATTTTCAGTTTGGGAACCCGCGTACCAAATGGTCTTAATAAAAAAAATGATTTGAGTCTTGCATTATAGGTAATTTTTTTGATTGTCCAATTTTATCATGTTATGCTGTCTCTGCCCGTTCCTCTCCCCCACCCCACCACCAGACTTTCTGTGTGAATGGGTTGGGCCAGGGCAAGGAGCTAACCAGTGTAAGTTCCTAATCTGTATTTAAAGCTGGTTTTATTTCACTTTTGTATGTCATGATGAAGGGCAGCAACTAAGGAGCCCGAAACGCGTTACTGTGAATTGTTTTTTCTTTCTACCTTGATGATGTCTGGTTTTTAATCCGAAGTTAATAAATATTAAGTTTTATGAGGAGCTGGAATCTATTTTTCTTTTGGAGTTTCTACGTGGCCGTGTCCAGGTCAAACTATTCCTTGTCTCCTCGCGTGTGCACAGGTGAGCGCTGCAGTTTTTTCAACTTACTGTGTGGATAGCTATGTCCATATATAGAGACAGTGCTTGGAGACACCCAGTATATTTAAATCTAATTTAGCCTCTAGTTCTGAAAAGTTTCTGGTGGGATTTGAACTTACAACCTTTTACATTACAGACAAGAATCTTATCCACTACACTATAGAGCTGCATGGCCACTTACTTAAATAAAATTAAAATAAAGAAAGAAAGAAATAATAAAAAAATATATATATATATGATAGTGTTGATTGCGAATATTCTAATCGCTAATTTTTATCGCGAATATTGGCACTTTGAAAATTTGCGAATATCTATTATTATAATGCTATATCTTCATAATCGCGAATATTCCAGATTTTTTTCATCAGTACCCATGATCCCTCACTGCTTCTTGCTTGTGGGCCAATGAGAAGGCTGCAATATCTTTGACTTTAGGAGTAGGAGTTTAGGAGTTGATTGCGAATTTTCATATCGCACATTTTTATCGCAAATTTTATCGTGAATTTTCCACTCACCATTTTTCAAAATCAAGAAAATAATGACAAGATCATGAATTTGCGAATATATGATGAATATTAGTGAAATATTGCGAATATTGCGAATTCGAATATTGCCCCTGCCACTCATCACTGTTTAGGAATACTTACTACTAGAGAGTTCGAGTTCGAGTCCAGTCAGAAACTTTTCAGAAATAGAGGCTAAATTTAATTTAAACATATACAGGTGAAACTCGAAAAATTAGAATATCGTGCAAAGTTCATTTATTTCAGTAATGCAACTTAAAAGCTGGAACTAACATATGAGATAGACTCATTACATGCAAAGCAAGATATTTCAAGCCTTTATTTGTTATAATTTGGATGATTATGGCTTACAGCTTATGAAAACCCCAAAGTCACAATCTCAGGTACCCTTTGCTCAGGGGGTATGGATTAATTAGCTGACTAGAGTGTGACACTTTGAGCCTAGAATATTCAAATTTTAGGTTGCATTGATATTACTGAATTACTGAAATAAATGAACTTTTGCATGATATTCCAATTTTTTCGAGTTTTACCTGTATATAAGTTTTTAGCCATAATATATTTACATATATTATATATTTAGAATATATAATATATTATAATATATATAAATATATTATGGCTAAAACATCAGTAGTAGTTTCCCACATATTATGCATTCATATATATATCAGAAGTATGATTGTATATACACTGCGTGCAGAATTATTAGGCAAATTAGTATTTTGACCACATCATCCTCTTTATGCATGTTGTCTTACTCCAAGCTGTATAGGCTCGAAAGCCTACTACCAATTAAGCATATTAGGTGATGTGCATCTCTGTAATGAGAAGGGGTGTGGTCTAATGACATCAACACCCTATATCAGGTGTGCATAATTATTAGGCAACTTCCTTTCCTTTGGCAAAATGGGTCAAAAGAAGGACTTGACAGGCTCAGAAAAGTCAAAAATAGTGAGATATCTTGCAGAGGGATGCAGCACTCTTAAAATTGCAAAGCTTCTGAAGCGTGATCATCGAACAATCAAGCGTTTCATTCAAAATAGTCAACAGGGTCGCAAGAAGCGTGTGGAAAAACCAAGGCGCAAAATAACTGCCCATGAACTGAGAAAAGTCAAGTGTGCAGCTGCCAAGATGCCACTTGCCACCAGTTTGGCCATATTTCAGAGCTGCAACATCACTGGAGTGCCCAAAAGCACAAGGTGTGCAATACTCAGAGACATGGCCAAGGTAAGAAAGGCTGAAAGACGACCACCACTAAACAAGACACACAAGCTGAAACGTCAAGACTGGGCCAAGAAATATCTCAAGACTGATTTTTCTAAGGTTTTATGGACTGATGAAATGAGAGTGAGTCTTTATGGGCCAGATGGATGGGCCCGTGGCTGGATTGGTAAAGGGCAGAGAGCTCCAGTCCGACTCAGACGCCAGCAAGGTGGAGGTGGAGTACTGGTTTGGGCTGGTATCATCAAAGATGAGCTTGTGGGGCCTTTTCGGGTTGAGGATGGAGTCAAGCTCAACTCCCAGTCCTACTGCCAGTTTCTGGAAGACACCTTCTTCAAGCAGTGGTACAGGAAGAAGTCTGCATCCTTCAAGAAAAACATGATTTTCATGCAGTACAATGCTCCATCACACGCGTCCAAGTACTCCACAGGCTGGCAAGAAAGGGTATAAAAGAAGAAAATCTAATGACATGGCCTCCTTGTTCACCTGATCTGAACCCCATTGAGAACCTGTGGTCCATCATCAAATGTAAGATTTACAAGGAGGGAAAACAGTACACCTCTCTGAACAGTGTCTGGGAGGCTGTGGTTGCTGCTGCACGCAATGTTGATGGTGAACAGATCAAAACACTGACAGAATCCATGGATGGCAGGGTTTTGAGTGTCCTTGCAAAGAAAGGTGGCTATATTGGTCACTGATTTGTTTTTGTTTTGTTTTTGAATGTCAGAAATGTATATTTGTGAATGTTAAGATGTTATATTGGTTTCACTGGTAAAAATAAATAATTGAAATGGGTATATATTTGTTTTTTGTTAAGTTGCCTAATAATTATGTACAGTAATAGTCACCTGCACACACAGATATCTCCCTAAAATAGCTAAAACTAAAAACAAACTAAAAACTACTTCCAAAAATATTCAGCTTTGATATTAATGAGTTTTTTGGGTTCATTGAGAACATGGTTGTTGTTCAATAATAAAATTAATCCTCAAAAATACAACTTGCTGCACTCCCTATATATATATATATATATATATATATAAAATTTTCTTTTTTTTTGTAATTACACATTTTTTACAATTACAAAAAAATATAAAATATATAAATTTCATTTAGCCTCTATTTCTGAAGGGATTTGAACTCACAACCTTCTACATTACAGCCAAGAACCTTAACCACTACACTATAGAGCTGCATGGCCAGTTACTTAAAAAAAAAAAATAATGAGACTTCTGCTGTATAGGAATACTTACTACTAGTAAGTATTATTCCTATACAGCAGAAGTCTCTTTTTTTTTTTTTATTTTTTTTTTATTTTTTTAAGTAACTGGCCATTAAGCTCTATAGTGTAGTGGTTAACATTCTTGGCTATAATGTAGAAGGTTGTGAGTTTGAATCCCACCAGAAACTTTTTAGAAATAGAGACTAAATTACATTTAAATACACTGACTGGAGCATCGCGCTCGAGCACACGTGGTGTTCGGCCGAGCATGCTCGCTCAACACTAATACTGAGCACCGAGGGGTGTAATAGTAGTGGTGCTCCAAGAGCTGGGCCTGCCTATTGGTGCATGAACTGTCTAATTTACATAAACATAAAAGTAATAATAAAAATAATAATATCTCCACAATGCTGCATGCTACCAGGCAATATGCCTGGCTTAATAAGGTTGATTATTAAAGATGCTCTTTAAGTATGAGTGAAAGCTGCATTTGAAATAGAATAAGAAAGTAATCACTACATACAAACCTTAAAAAGCAGGGGTGGGGGAAGGTGGGAAATAGGAACTGTGAAATACTTCTTGAACATGTCCTTTTTTTTTTACTCGATGCTGTGCTGTTATTTCAATGAGCTTTGAGGTGTCTTTTTTGTGTCATATTTGGCATGTATTTGCTAGGCGTCAGTCCTTTTTTTTGTCAGTGTAGTAAGCAGTGTTATAGGGGTTGTCCAAAGCCCATAAAAAATAAAAGCGCCTTGACAGCTTTTGACTGTCTCACCATTCCAGCGCCACAGCTTTTCTTTTAGTCCCCAACAGACTGAAGGTGACATTCATTTTAGCCATTGGTGGGGTCTCATCCCCCAGACCCCTACTTCTGATATGTCCGAAGTTTGTTTAAATAATAGATACCCTTTTTAATGATATCCCTGTTTTACAGTTTGTATTATTTACTCATTTTATTTTCATTCGCATTCAGTAACTATTGTTATATTTATAAACATAATATTACTTTACAAATTTGGGCACATATAATGAATTAGCCCTGGCAATGTGTTTGATTCATTAGCTTCACTCTTTCACCCTCGGGCTCTGCTGAGTATTTCCCGCCATAGTGAAGAGGTGTCATTCAGGTGGCTTGGATACTGCTGGAAGCAATATGCCTCATCTATAGCACACAAAGGGCTTCCTGAAAGAAGCCACACGGGACTGGGCCAACTGGCTCAGTAGGGGCCAATGAAGCAAAGCCTTCCTGAAGGAAGCAGCAGCCCGTGTTTGTAAACAGAGCAGGCGAGGAGCAGTGGGAGATACTCCAAGACTGTCAGCTAGTTAATTGGATGTCACATCATCCTCAAAACACTGTCTAATGATCCATCCTGTAATGACGACCAAGAAAAGGAAATTTGCAGTGCTGTATCTACATGTGGCCCGTCTGCTTCAGATTAAGGGATTAAACATCAGTGCAGGGCTGCAGGGGCCGCTGTTTATATTGACATTAATGGATTAAGTGCTCAATAAGGTGTTTATGAGGATGGCTTGCTGGAGGAGAAGCTGGATTAAATCTGCATGGATTTAATACTGCAAAAAAAAATAAAAAATGACTACTATTTAAAATGAAGGCAAAATGAATTGCAAAACAAGTTGCTTGCTCTGCTTGTAGTTTGCATCAAAATACTAAAGAGCAGTTCTAAAACGGTAATTCCATATATTTTGTCTAAATGCACATATTACTATTTTAAGGAGCCTGCCACATAAAAAATACAGGGGTTCATTTATGAGGCTGAAATACGCCTGTATTAGGCGTATTTTAGGCGCAGGTTGCTGCACAACGGTTAGTTGCGCTGCAGTCTGCATCTTTTCCCCGCTCACGCCAGGTCTAAAAAATTCTAAAATTCCTAATTTTCTGATAGGGACACTTTTGCAGGCAATTAGGGCACTTTAGACATGGGTCAAATTTGTTTGAACCCAAATAAAATCAGATGGCCGAATCAGACCTGAGTCAAATTTTGAGACATTCGCTGATCTCTAGTCCTTAGTGATTAGCAGAAGAATATATTTGAAGACAGCACCAACATCCCACTTTATAGAAGAGATACACGGTCATCAAACTGTAAAAAATAAAGCAATTGTGACCAGCGTCTTCTCTTTTTTGCAAGTTTATTTCGATCAACACATCAGACAAGGCTGCAGGTCTTTATGTTTTTTAAGCAGTTTCTCCACCTGCCGGATTGCCATCTTGTTGTTCCCATTGTCCAGCTAATCAGAAATCGGTCTCAGCCGTCTGTCGTTGGGGTCCTGCACATGACTCTGCGCCACCATGATGACAAGCGCAGAACTCGGGTGATTGGCAGTTTTCCCTCCGTGACTCTACATACAGAAATAACTGTCACTCTGCGAATAAGACCGCCCAATGGTCTCCTAAGTTCAGAATGAACAACAATTAAAAAGGAATCTGTTACCAGGATCTTGGACTATTACCTTCTGTAGTACATGAGCAGTACTGCAGATAAGGAGTCCAGATTGCTATTTTTTATTTTCCTACTGCCGCCTGTCAACTCACTGTTGTGTTGAAATCCTCTCCATTATGTTAGCAGAGCAAAGCAACCTGAACTGTGTTTCAGCGCAGCTTTGAGCACTGACAGTGGGAGAATGAGGAGTATTAAGAAAATAAATAATAAATGACTATCTGGATTTCTTAAGGGTCATTGTCATACATTTTTACGCCAAAATAGTGGCAAGACCCAGTTTTGGAACTTTTTAATCGTCCAAGCAACAATATTTGACATTTTTGCACCATGCTCGCCACTTTGTAGTGAGGGTATGGCGGTGACTGGGACATCAAGCCTGACACATGTACCATCTTTTACTCCTGTAAACAGGCATAAAAGCGGAGTGAATACTACTCCAGCCAGGGGACTGCCGGAGGTGCTGCTAATTTGCAAATGACCCCCCCCCCCCCCTTATGTTCAGTACTATTCATGTATTACTGCAGATAATAGTCCAGACTCATGGTGACAGATTCCCTCTAAATGAATGAATGACAAGTTATACTGAGTCTTTTCCCACAAAACTTTATATCAATCTACTCAGCTTCTCCTGCTCCATGACACGTTGCTGGCAGATCAGATAGTATTTTCAATTTTTCCAGGTTCCCCTTTATCACTAAATTAGATTTTTTTAATCTCATGAAAAAAAAAGGTTCTAACTTTATATTTTTGTACATGTCATCAAAATGGAGGAAAAATTATAAACTGCAATAAAGGCAGCCACGTTGACAAGGAAAGCGTTAATAATGGAAGTTCCTAGAATGAAACTACAGCCGAGTGAAACAAAACATGTCTCAATGGCATGAAACTTCCGATGAACAGTTTTCCACCCTCTCTGCGTGGCTTTTGTGTTCTAATGTGACTATTGCTCTCTCTGTTCACAATGAAATCCTTTTCGGTAACATGAGCAGCGTTACCTGTTGTTCTGAGCTGGATAGCTAGAAAATCTTATAATTATCTTCAGATAAATATTATGTATTCAAAACCCTTAAAGGGGTTCTGCAATTTTTTAAAACTGCTGATCTATCCATCTGATCGGCGGGGTCCGACACTCAGAACCCCTGCCGATCAGCTGTTTGAGAAGGCAGCGGCGCTGGCAGTAGTGCCGCGGCCTTCTCGCTGTTTACCGCAGGCCCAATGACGTCACAACTAGTATCAATTGCCTGGGCAGGGCTAAGCTCTGTTCACTTGAATGGAGCTTAGCCCCTGCTATCACGAACCAGGGGCCCAGCCACAAAACACCTTAAACACCAATTACCATCAAGGGCACCTCAACCAACATCTGGCTGGTGTTCCCTGCAACAGAGAGTGCTGTCTTCCCCTCCACTGCACGCTGGCCCCCAAGGGACAACTTAACCATGAGTACTACTATCCTCGGCACCTTATTACTAGTATGCTCACGCACATCCCTCCTAGGGTGTCCCATCATTGCAAAAGTCAATGCCAGGAGGTCACACAGGTACACAGGGAGCAATGCAATAAAGAGGCCAAAACACAATCCAGCCAAGAGGTCATGACTCATGACAAATCCAGGGAGGTCACAAGGTCGAGGTCAAAAACATAGCCGAAGTCCAAGAACACAGAAATGCACAATAGGAAACTGCTAGTGAGGGTAGCAAGACCAATTACAGGCAACCTGTGGTAAGCAGGTTACCTGTTAAAATAGGTCCTCCTGATGGGTCATGTGTAGGGATGAGCGAACCCGAACTGTATAGTTCGGTTTCGTACCGAATTTTGGGGTGTCCGTGACACGGACCCGAACATTTTCGTAAAAGTCTGGGTTCGGGTTCGGTGTTCGGCGCTTTCTTGGCGCTTTTTGAAAGGCTGCAAAGCAGCCAATCAACAAGAGTCATACTACTTGCCCCAAGAGGCCATCACAGCCTTGCCTACTATTGGCATGGCTGTGATTGGCCAGTGCAGCATGTGACCCAGCCTCTATATAAGCTTGGGTCACGTAGCGCTGCATGTCACTCTGCTGATTCAAGCATAGGGAGAGGTTGCAGCTGCGACGTTAGGGCGAGATTAGGCAGATTAACTCCTCCAAAAAACTTTATTCTGTGATAGATCTCCAGCTGTGGATCATTGAAGTGCTTATATGGGCTTGCTCACTTTTTTTAGGCTGCCCAGAGCGTTTTTATATCACTTTTTTCTGGGGTGATCGGCGGCCATTTTGTGGCTTGTGGTGCGCCAGCACAAGCTATCACCAAGTGTATTTAACCATCAATAGTGTGGTTATTTTGTGCTATATCCTACATCAGCTGCAGGCTGAGCCTGTGTCACCGAAGTGCATTTAACCATCAACAGTCTGGTTATTTTTTGGCCATATACTACATCAGGTGCAGGCTGAGCCTGTGTCACCCAAGTGCATTTAACCATCAATAGTCTGGTTATTTTTTGGCCATATACTACATCAGGGGCAAGTTGAGCCTGTCACCCAGCGCCTAAAAAATAGACCTGACATTTCTATTCAACCAAATCTGTACTGTTTTAGCTGGTCAAGTTATTTGTAGTGACCGTAAAAGCACAGTTTTTGTTCTGGGTTGAAAAACTATTCCCAAATTTGCCATTCTCAAAATAAGTAGTTTATGCTATATCAAGCCTACTTGAAATCTATCCCAAAAAGGATATCCTAGATTCAAGGTGCTGATAGTGTCATTCAGAAAAAATTAGCACACATGCTACCGTGCAGATACAAGTCTAATTCTGTGATTAAACGTATACCTGTCACACAGCGCAAAAATAATAGGCCTCACATTTCTATTCAACCAAATCTGTACTGTTTTAGCTGGTCAAATTATTTGTAGTGACCGTAAAAGCACAGTTTTTGTTCTGGGTTGAAAAACTATTCCCAAATTTGCCATTCTCAAAATTGTGGTGAACGGGAACAATGAGGAAAACATCTAATAAGGGACGCGGATGCGGACGTGGACATGGTCGTGGTGGTGTTAGTGGACCCTCTCGTGCTGGGAGAGGACGTGGCCGTTCTGCCACAGCCACACGTCCTAGTGAACCAACTACCTCAGGTCCCAGTAGCCAGCAGAATTTACAGCGATATTTGGTGGGGCCCAATGCCGTTCTAAGGATGGTAAGGCCTGAGCAGGTACAGGCATTAGTCAATTGGGTGGCCAACAGTGGATCTAGCACGTTCACATTATCTCCCACCCAGTCTTCTGCAGAAAGCGCACAGATGGCGCATGAAAACCAAGCCCATCGGTCTGTCACATCACCCCCATGCATATCAGGGAAACTGTCTGAGCCACAAGTTATGCAGCAGTCTCTTATGCTGTTTGAAGACTCTGCTGCCAGGGTTTCCTAAGGGCATCCACCTAGCCCTTCCCCAGGGGTGGAAGAGATAGAATGCACTAACGCACAACCACTTATGTTTCCTGATGATGAGGACATGGGAATACCACCTCAGCACGTCTCTGATGATGACGAAACACAGGTGCCAACTGCTGCGTCTTTCTGCAGTGTGCAGACTGAACAGGAGGTCAGGGATCAAGACTGGGTGGAAGACGATGCAGGGGACGATGAGGTCCTAGACCCCACATGGAATGAAGGTCGTGCCACTGACTTTCACAGTTCAGAGGAAGAGGCAGTGGTGAGACCGAGCCAACAGCGTAGCAAAAGAGGGAGCAGTGGGCAAAATCAGAACACCCGCCGCCAAGAGACTCCGCCTGCTACTGACCGCCGCCATCTGGGACCGAGCACCCCAAAGGCAGCTTCAAGGAGTTCCCTGGCATGGCACTTCTTCAAACAATGTGCTGACGACAAGACCCGAGTGGTTTGCACGCTGTGCCATCAGAGCCTGAAGCGAGGCATTAAAGTTCTGAACCTTAGCATAATCTGCATGACCAGGCACCTGCATGCAAAGCATGAACTGCAGTGGAGTAAACACCTTAAAAACAAGGAAGTCACTCAGGCTCCCCCTGCTACCTCTTCTGCTGCTGCCGCCTCGGCCTCTTCTGCTGCTTCCGCCGCCTCGGCCTCTTCTGCTGCCGCTGCCGCCGCCTCGGCCTCTTCCTCTGGAGTAACGTTGGCACCTGCCGCCCAGCAAATATGGGATGTACCACCAACACCACCACCTGCGTCACCAAGCATCTCAACCATGTCATACGGCAGCGTTCAGCTCTCCATCTCACAAACATTTGAGAGAAAGCGTAAATTTCCACCTAGCCACCCTCGATCCCTGGCCCTGAATGCCAGCATTTCTAAACTACTGGCCTGAAATGCTGTCATTTAGGCTGGTGGACACACACAGCTTCAAACAGCTCATGTCGCTTGCTGTCCCACAGTATGTTGTTCCCAGCCGGCACTACTTCTCCAAGAGAGCCGTGCCTTCCCTGCACAAACAAGTGTCCGATAAAATCAAGTGTGCACTGCGCAACGCCATCTGTGGCAAGGTCCACCTAACCACAGATACGTGGACCAGTAAGCACGGCCAGGGACGCTATATCTCCCTAACTGCACACTGGGTAAATGTAGTGGCGGCTGGGCCCCAGGCGGAGAGCTGTTTGGCGCACGTCCTTCCGCCGCCAAGGATCGCAGGGCAACATTCTTTGCCTCCTGTCTCCTCCTCCTCCTATTCAGCTTCCTCCTCCTCTTCTTCCACCTGCTCATCCAGTCAGCCACACACCTTCACCACCAACTTCAGCACAGCCCGGGGTAAACGTCAGCAGGCCGTACTGAAACTCATATGTTTGGGGGACAGGCCCCACACCGCACAGGAGTTGTGGGGGGGTATAGAACAACAGACCGACGAGTGGTTGCTGCCGGTGAGCCTCAAGCCCGGCCTGGTGGTGTGCGATAATGGGCGAAATCTCGTTGCAGCTCTGGGACTAGCCGGTTTGACGCACATCCCTTGCCTGGCGCATGTGCTGAATTTGGTGGTGCAGAAGTTCATTCGCAACTACCCCGACATGTCAGAGCTGCTGCATAAAGTGCGGGCCGTCTGTTCGCGCTTCCGGCGTTCACACCCTGCCGCTGCTCGCCTGTCTGCGCTACAGCGTAACTTCGGCCTTCCCGCTCACCGCCTCATATGCGACGTGCCCACCAGGTGGAACTCCACCTTGAATATGCTGGACAGACTGTGCGAGCAGCAGCAGGCCATAGTGGAGTTTCAGCTGCAGCACGCACGGGTCAGTCGCACTGCGGATCAGACCCACTTCACCACCAATGACTGGGCCTCCATGCGAGACCTGTGTGCCCTGTTGCGCTGTTTCGAGTACTCCACCAACATGGCCAGTGGCGATGACGCCGTTATCAGCGTTACAATACCACTTCTATGTCTCCTTGAGAAAACACTTAGGGCGATGATGGAAGAGGAGGTGGCCCAGGAGGAAGAGGAGGAAGAGCGGTCATTTTTAGCACTTTCAGGCCAGTCTCTTCGAAGTGACTCAGAGGGAGGTTTTTTGCAACACCAGAGGCCAGGTACAAATGTGGCCAGACAGGGCCCACTACTGGATGACGAGGAGGACGAGGATGAGGAGGAGGTGGAGGAGGATGAGGATGAAGCATGTTCACAGCGGGGTGGCACCCAAAGCAGCTCGGGCCCATCACTGGTGCGTGGCTGGGGGGAAACACAGGACGATGACGATACGCCTCCCACAGAGGACAGCTTGTCCTTACCTCTGGGCAGCCTGGCACACATGAGCGACTACATGCTGCAGTGCCTGCGCAACGACAGCAGAGTTGCCCACATTTTAACGTGTGCGTTCTACTGGGTTGCCACCCTGCTGGATCCCCGGTACAAAGACAATGTGCCCACTTTACTTCCTACACTGGAGCGTGATAGGAAGATGCGCGAGTACAAGCTTGTCCACGTGGCCAGAGCTAGCCTTTTATGCCTTGGAGGTACTGGCCTGCCCGGCGGCCAGCGTTTTGTCTGAACGTGTATTCAGCACGGCAGGGGGCGTCATTACAAACAAACGCAGCCGCCTGTCTACAGCCAATGTGGACAAGCTGACGTTCATAAAAATTAACCAGGCATGGATCCCACAGGACCTGTCCATCCCTTGTGCAGATTAGATATTAACTACCTCCCCTTAACAATATATTATTCTACTCCAGGGCACTTCCTCATTCAATCCTATTTTTATTTTCATTTTACCATTATATTGCGGGGCAACCCAAAGTTGAATGAACCTCTCCTCTGTCTGGATGTCGGGGCCTAAATGTGTTACAGTGGCCTGTTCCAGGGGTGGGTGACGTGAAGCCTGATTCTCTGCTATGACATGAAGACAGATTCTGTGCTGACATAAGGCCAGATTCTCTGTTACGGGACCTCTCTCCTCTGCCTGGGTGCCGGGGCCTAAATGTGTGACAGTGGCCTGTTCCAGTGGTGGGTGACGCGAAGCCTGATTCTCTGCTATGACATGAAGACAGATTCTGTGCTGACATAAGGCCAGATTCTCTGTTACGGGACCTCTCTCCTCTGCCTGGGTGCCTGGGCCTAAATGTGTGACAGTGGCCTGTTCCAGTGGTGGGTGACGTGAAGCCTGATTCTCTGCTATGACATGAAGACAGATTCTGTGCTGACATAAGGCCAGATTCTCTGTTACGGGACCTCTCTCCTCTGCCTGGGTGCCGGGGCCTAAATGTGTGACAGTGGCCTGTTCCAGTGGTGGGTGACGTGAAGCCTGATTCTCTGCTATGACATGAAGACAGATTCTGTGCTGACATAAGGCCAGATTCTCTGTTACGGGACCTCTCTCCCTGCCTGGGTGCCTGGGCCTAAATGTGTGACAGTGGCCTGTTCCAGTGGTGGGTGACGTGAAGCCTGATTCTCTGCTATGACATGAAGACAGATTCTGTGCTGACATAAGGCCAGATTCTCTGTTACGGGACCTCTCTCCTCTGCCTGGGTGCCTGGGCCTAAATATGTGACAGTGGCCTGTTCCAGTGGTGGGTGACGTGAAGCCTGATTCTCTGCTATGACATGAAGACAGATTCTGTGCTGACATAAGGCCAGATTCTCTGTTACGGGACCGCTCTCCTCTGCCTGGGTGCCGGGGCCTAAATGTGTGACAGTGGCCTGTTCCAGTGGTGGGTGACGTGAAGCCTGATTCTCTGCTATGACATGAAGACAGATTCTGTGCTGACTTAAGGCCAGATTCTCTGTTACGGGAACTCTCTCCTCTGCCTGGGTGCCGGGGCCTAAATGTGTGACAGTGGCCTGTTCCAGTGGTGGGTGACGTGAAGCCTGATTCTCTGCTATGACATGAAGACAGATTCTGTGCTGACATAAGGCCAGATTCTCTGTTACGGGACCTCTCTCCTCTGCCTGGGTGCCTGGGCCTAAATGTGTGACAGTGGCCTGTTCCAGTGGTGGGTGACGTGAAGCCTGATTCTCTGCTATGACATAAAGACAGATTCTGTGCTGACATAAGGCCAGATTCTCTGTTACGGGACCTCTCTCCTCTGCCTGGGTGCCTGGGCCTAAATATGTGACAGTGGCCTGTTCCAGTGGTGGGTGACGTGATGCCTGATTCTCTGCTATGACATGAAGACTGATTCTGCGCTGACATAAGGCCAGATTCTCTGTTACGGGACCTCTCTCCTCTGCCTGGGTGCCTGGGCCTAAATATGTGACAGTGGCCTGTTCCAGTGGTGGGTGACGTGAAGCCTGATTCTCTGCTATGACATGAAGACAGATTCTGCGCTGACATAAGGCCTGATTCTCTGTTACGGGACCTCTCTCCTCTGTCTGGGTGCCGGGGCCTAAATGTGTGACAGTGGCCTGTTCCAGTGGTGGGTGACGGGATGCCTGATTCTCTGCTATGACATGAAGACAGATTCTGTGCTGACATAAGGCCAGATTCTCTGTTACGGGACCTCTCTCCTCTGTCTGGGTGCCTGGGCCTAAACGTGTGACAGTGGCCTGTTCCAGTGGTGGGTGACGTGAAGCCTGATTCTCTGCTATGACATGAAGACTGATTCTGCGCTGACATAAGGCCAGATTCTCTGTTATGGGACCTCTCTCCTCTGTCTGGGTGCCTGGGCCTAAATGTGTGACAGTGGCCTGTTCCAGTGGTGGGTGATGTGAAGCCTGATTCTCTGCTATGACATGAAGACTGATTCTGCACTGACATGAAGCCAGATTCTCTGCTATGGCATGAAGAGACTGATTCTCTGCTGACATGAAGCCAGATTCTTTGCTATGGCATGAAGAGACTGATTCTCTGCTGACGTGAAGCCAGATTCTCTGCTATGGGACCTCTGTCCAATTGATATTGGTTAATTTTTATTTTTTTAATTTTAATTTTAATTCATTTCCCTATCCACATTTGTTTGCAGGGGATTTACCTACATGTTGCTGCCTTTTGCAGCCCTCTAGCTCTTTCCTGGGCTTCAATGGGGTTCGGGTTCGGGACGAAGTTCGGGTCGGGTTCGGATCCCGAACCCGAACATTTCCGGGAAGTTCGGCCGAACTTCTCGAACCCGAACATCCAGGTGTTCGCTCAACTCTAGTCATGTGACGTGGCCAGCATCACATGACCTGTCACCCGCAACTCAGAACAGCTGAGTGGCGACTCATCAATATCGGCGCTCAGTTCCCCACATGCTCATGCCTAGAGGATGGAGGACGCCGATCGCGTCCTCGCTCCTCTTCACTACAGTGATGCCGGCGGCGCTGTAGAGGGGAAGCGCTGCCGGTTCCTCGTTACACATTTATAAAAATGAGACTATAGGCTAGTACATAAGCATAAACAATGACACTGTTATACACACTGTTTTATGTCATAAAGTGCTAAGTTATGCTCGTCATAAAATTTTTTATCAAATGCATTACATATACCCATGTTTCACATTTTGTGATGAATATTACCTACATTAAAGGGCATCTGTCAGCAGATTTGTACCTATGACACTGGCTGACCTGTTACATGTGCACTTGGCAGCTGAAGGTATCTGTGTTGGTCCCATGTTCTTATGTGCCTGTATTGGTGATAAGAATGATGTTTTAATATATGCAAATGAGTCTCTAGGAGCAATGGGGTCGTTACTATTACACCTAGAGGCTCCTATCTCGCTGCAACTGTTGCTCCTTCTACATTTTGATTGACAGGGCCAGGCAGTGTAAACGTCATCATACCTGGCCCTGCCCATCAAAATGGAGAGGGAGGTGCAGTTGCAGAGAGAGCAGAGCCTCTAGGTGTTAAGGCAACACCCTCATTGCTCCTAGAGGCTCATTTGCATATATTAAAACTTCATTTTTCTCATCAATACAGGCACATAAGAACATGGGACCAACACAGATGCCTTCAGCTGCCAGGTGCACATGTAAGAGGTTACCCAGTTACATAGGTACAAATCTGCTAACATATGCCATTTAAAATACTACTAAAGTACCTTTTGAACATTACTCACTTGATACTCTTATCACTCACTTGGTACTCTAGAAATTCCTAACCAAATGCAGGTAAAATTCTGAATTCCTGAATTTATCCTAAACTGCTGACTTCAGCTTCAAATTTAATTTTAGAAAGCAACACTGTGCAAAAATTTTAATTACCCAGAGCATAAGACTGGATAGTAGTCAACTTATGGATTTTTAACTAGTGGCTAAATAAATTATATTTAAAATTATATTAATGACCTATGGTCCCATGTTAAGGTCCTAAATAGGGTTGAGCAAACCCGAACTGTAAAGTTTGGGTTCGTACCGAACTTTAGGGTTTTCGGCACCCGGACCCGAACATTTACGTTAAAGTTCGGTGTTCGGCGATTTTTATGGCGCTTTTTGAAAGGCTGCACAGCATGTGACCCAGCCTCTATTTAAGCTGGAGTCACGTAGCGCCGCCCGTCACTCTGCTCGGATTAGTGTAAGGAGAGGCGGCAGCTGCTGTGAGGGAGAGATCAGGGAGAAATCTTATCAAGAACAGTTTTTTGTACTCAGCGATCTACAGCAAAAGTGTTTTGTGGGTGCAGTGCACAATTTTTTTAAGCCTGCCCTGAGCCAACTACTGCTGAAAACGAACTTTTTTTTCTTCAGTTAGCCAATATCAATACATGATCGGCAGCCATTTTATGCAACGATAGTGCACCAGCACAGGCTATCTGCATGTCTGCAAGTCCAGAAATACAGCTTTTTGCTTACTGGGGTTAAAAAAATGCATCTGTTAAATATAGTGCACATCTGGGATTACACGTGCATAAGTGACTGTCACATTTAGGCCAGAAATACGGCTTTTTGGTTACTGGGGTGAAAAAAAGCCTCTGATATACTGCACATCTGGGATTACACGTGCATAAGTGACTGTCACATTTCGGCCAGAAATACAGCTTTTTGGTTACTGGGGTGAAAAAAGCCTCTGATATACTGCACATCTGGGATTACACGTGCATAAGTGACTGTCACATTTAGGCCATAAATACGGTTTTGGCATACTGGGGTGAAAAAAGCCTCTAATATACTGCACATCTGGGATTACACATGCATAAGTGACTGTCACATTTAGGCCATAAATACGGCTTTGGCATGCTAGGGTGAAAAAAGCCTCTAATATATTACACATCTGGGATTACACGTGCATAAGTGACTGTCACATTTAGGCCAGAAATACGTCTTTTTGGTTACTGGGGTGAAAAAACCCTCTACTATACTGCACATCTGGGATAAGACAAGCATAAGTGACTAACATTTAGGCCAGAAATACGGCTTTTTGGTTACTGGGGTGAAAAAAAACCTCTAATATACTGCACATCTGGGATTAGACAGGCATAAGTGACTGTCACATTTAGGCCAGAAATACGGCTTTTTGGTTACTGGGGTGAAAAAAGCCTCTAATATACTGCACATCTGGGATTAGACAAGCATAAGTGACTGTCACATTTAGGCCAGAAATACAGCTTTTTGGTTACTGGGTTAAAAAAAACTCTAATATACTGCACATCTGGGATTACACTTGCATAAGTGACTGTCACATTTAGGCCACAAATAAGGCTTTTAGGATACTTTTTTTTCATATACTGCACATCTGTGATTACACTTGAATAGGTGACTGTCACATTTAGGCCACAAATACCGCTGTCATATAGAATTTTTTTTAAAAAAGAATAGAGTGCAATACCCTACATCAGGGTTTATATTGGCAGTTAATTATTTTTAACATACTTAACCACTTTTTACTTTGCTTTGTGAACGCTAACTATGAGGCAAACATCTAATAAGGGACGCGGTCATGGTCGTGGTGGTGGTGTTGGTGGAGCCTCTGGTGCAGGGAGAGGACGTGGCCGTTCTGCCACAGCTACACGTCCTACTGAAGCTACTACCTCAGGTCCCAGTAGCTGCCACAATCTACAGCGATATTTGGTCGGGCCTAATGCCGTTCTAAGGATGGTAAGGCCTGAACAAGTACAGGCGCTAGTCAATTGGGGGGCAGACAGTGGATCCAGCACGTTCACATTATCTCCCACCCAGTCTTCTGCAGAAAGCGCACAGGTGGCGCCTAAAACCCATGCCCATCAGTCTGTCACATCACCCCCGTGCATATCGGGGAACCTGTCTGAGCCTCAAGTCATGCAGCAGTCTCTTATGCTGTTTGAAGACTCTGCTGGCAGGGTTTCCCAAGGGCAACCACCTAGCCCTTCCCCAGGGGTGGAAGACATAGAATGCACTAACGCACAACCACTTATGTTTCCTGATGAGGACATGGTAATACCACCTCAGCAAGTCTCTGATGATGACGAAACACAGGTGCCAACTGCTGCGTCTTTCTGCAGTGTGCAGACCGAAAAGGAGGTCAGGGAGGAAGACTGGGTGAAAGACGATGCAGGGAACGATGAAGTCCTAGACCCCACATGGAATGAAGGTCGTGCCACTGACTTTCAGAGTTCGGAGGAAGAGGCAGTGGTGAGACCGAGCCAACAGCGTAGCAAAAGCGGGAGCAGAGTGCAAAAGCAGAGCAGCCGTCGCCAAAACAATTCGCCTGCTACTGGCCACCGTCACCAGGGACCGAGCACACCAAAGGCAGCTTCAAGGAGTTCCCTGGCATGGCACTTCTTCACACAATGTGCTGACGACAAGACCCGAGTGGTTTGCATGCTGTGCCATCAGAGCCTAAAACGAGGCATTAACGTTCTGAACCTTAGCACAACCTGCATGACCAGCCATCTACATGCGAGACACGGGCTGCAGTGGAATAAGCACCTTTAAAACCAAGAAAGGGCTCAGGCCCCTCCTGCTCCCTCTTCTGCTGCTGCCTCGGCCTCTTCCTCCACCTCTGAAGGAACGTTGGCACCTGCCGCCCAGCAAACAGAGGATGTGTCACCAACAACACCACCTCCGTCACCAAGCATCTCCACCATGTCACACGGAAGCGTTGAGCTCTCCATCTCACAAACCTTTGAGAGAAAGCGGAAATTCCCACCTAGCCACCAAATGCTGTCATTCAGGCTGGTGGAGACGGACAGCTTCAAACAGCTCATGTCACTTGCTGTCCCACAGTACGTCGTTCCCAGCCGCCACTACTTCTCCAGGAGAGCCGTCCCCCCACTGCACAACCAAGTATCGGATAAAATCAAGTGTGCACTGCGCAACGCCATCTGTGGTAAGTTCCACCTAACCACAGATACGTGGACCAGTAAGCACGGCCTGGGACGCTATATCTCTCTAACTGCACACTGGGTAAATGTAGTGGCGGCTGGGCCCCAGGCGGAGAGCTGTTTGGCGCACATCCTTCCGCCGCCAAGGGTCGCAGGGCATCATTCTTTGCCTCCTGTTGCCTCCTCTTCCTACTCGGCTTCCTCCTCCTCTTCTACCACCTCCTCATCCGGTCAGCGACAGACCTTCACCACCAACTTCAGCACAGCCAGGGGTAAACGTCAGCAGGCCGTTCTTAAACTAATGTGTTTGGGGGACAGGCTCCACACCGCACAGGAGTTGTGGCGGGGTATAGAACAACAGACCGACGAGTGGTTGCTGCCAGTGAGCCTCAAGCCCGGCCTGGTGGTGTGCGATAATGGGCAAAATCTCGTTGCAGCTCTGGGACTAGCAGGTTTAACGCACATCCCTTGCCTGGCGCATGTGCTGAATTTGGTGGTGCAGAAATTCATTCACAACTACCCCGACATGTCAGAGCTGCTGCATAAAGTGCGGGCCGTCTGTGCGCGCTTACGGCGTTCTCATCCTGCCGCCACTCGGCTGTCTGCTCTACAGCGTAACTTCGGCCTTCCCGCTCACCGCCTCATATGCGACATGCCCACCAGGTGGAACTCCACCTTGCACATGCTGGAGAGACTGTGCGAGCAGCAGCAGGCCATAGTGGAGTTTCAGCTGCAGCACGCACGGGTGAGCCATACTGCGGAACAGCACCACTTCACCACTAATGACTGGGCCTCCATGCGAGACCTGTGTGCCCTGTTGCGCTGTTTCGAGTACTCCACCAACATGGCCAGTGGCGATGACGCCGTTATCAGCGCTACAATACCACTTCTATGTCTCCTTGAGAAAACACTTAGGGCGATGATGGAAGAGGATGTGGCCGAGGAGGAGGAATAGGGGTCATCTCTAACACTTTCAGGCCAGTCTTTTAGAAGTGGCTCAGAAAGAGGATTTTTGCAACTGCAGAGGCCAGGTACAAATTTGGCCAGCCAGGACCCACTATTGGAGGACAAGGAGGAGGAGGATGAAGAGGAGGATGGGGATGAAGCATGTTCACAGCGGGGTGGCATCCAACGCAGCTCGGGCCCATCACTGGTGCGTGGCTGGGGGGATACGGAGGACGCAGACGCGGTTTGGTATGTGCTGACTGAGCCCCTTTTTTGGTTTTTCTTTGCAGTTTGTACTGGAGGTGTGGCTGCCTCCTCAGTCATGCACTCCTAACCACCCTGTCTGCCCTATAGGCTGATTTTAATTAGTGTTAGTACATAGTCAGGCCTGCTCCCCTTCACTCACTG
Source organism: Bufo bufo (assembly GCF_905171765.1). NCBI lineage: Eukaryota > Metazoa > Chordata > Amphibia > Anura > Bufonidae > Bufo > Bufo bufo. Next base: position 233,010,154 of record NC_053392.1, on the reverse strand, counting down.
AAGCCATGGCACCAGGAGTGGGATAGTTTGTGGACTCTCACTGCAGTCCTTGGTAGCCATTTGGCGCCGGTGATGTCGTGGAGTGGGCCTGCTGTGTAACCTACACTCCCTGAAGTGTATGGTAGCCGTCATGGCACCTAACAGGTAAAATTATCGTAGGTATGTGGAACCTCACTCCCTGAAGTGTATGGTAGCCGTCATGGCACCTAACAGGTAGAATCTAGCGTAGGAACCCGTCTAACAGAGATCGCCTTGACGCTCGGCAGACGGGCTCAAATAATTTTGTACAAAACGATTTGCCAAGTATCTCGCACTTATAGTGTAGCACTTGTTATTATTATGCAATTTTGTACTCTATATTGCAGTTAATTGTCGCATTGCATGTTTCTGTCTTTTAATGTTGTTCTCTGCCTTAGCAATGTGCTTCTGCGGTTTGGTATGTGCTGACTGAGCCCCTTTTTTGGTTTTTCATCCCCGTTACAAAGACAATGTGCCGTCCTTAATTCCCTCACTGGAGCGTGATCGGAAGATGCGCGACTACAGGCGCAGGCTGGTAGACGCGCTCCTGAGAGAATTCCCGACTGACGCCGGCGGACAAGTGGAAGCACAAGGCGTAGGCAGGGGAGAAGAAAGAGGTCGCCAACGCAGCTGTGTCAGCGCCAGCACCTCAGAAGGCAGGGATAGCATGGCCGACATTTAGAAAAGCTTTGTCACCTCGCCGCAACAACCGGCCCCAACTGCTGATATGGAGCGTGTTAGCAGGAGGCAGCATTTGAACAACATGGTGGAACAGTACCTGTGCACACGACTACACGTACTGACTAATGGTTCTGCCCCATTCAACTTCTGGGTCTCCAAATTGTCCACATGACCAGAGCTTGCCCTGTATGCCTTGGAGGTGCTGGCCTGCCCTGCAGCCAGTGTACTCTCTGAACGTGTATTTAGCACGGCAGGAGGCGTCATTACAGACAGACGCAGCCGCCTGTCCACAGCCAATGTGAATAAGCTAACGTTCATTAAAATGAACCAGGCTTGGATCCCACAAGACTTGTCTGTACCTTGTGCAGAATAGACATTTATACCACCATCAAACATACATTCATGTACTCAAGTCAAGTGCACTTATTCCTTTTTTTTTTTTTATATGTCCCAATATTTTGGGGGCTACCTACCCCAATAAAAAAATAAAAAAACAATGTTGGCTACCTCCTCCTCCTCCATTGCTGCCTCCACCTACAACACAACATTCACCGCCTCCTCAACCTCCGACTCCATATCCACCTCCTTCTCTGAGTTGCAGGCTAATAATTTGTAATTTTTAGTTATTTCATTTCATTTTAAGTTATTTCCCTATCCACATTTGTTTGCAGAGAAGTTGCCATGCTCTTAAGCACATTTTACTGCCTTTTACATCCCTCTAGCCTTTTCAAGGACCATTTTAGAGCCATTTTAATTTAAAAAAAAGTGCCAATTTTAGTCCCCTAAATTGAAAAAAATTCTTATTTTCAATTGTCGGGTGACATTTTACAATTTTTGGCGTATACAAACCCCTGCTGTGCCTGGGTGACAGGGGCCTAAATCTCTCAAAATCCTCTGTTCTATTGCTGGGTGACATGAACCCCCTTTTGCCGTGAATGAACCCCTGCTCTGCATTGCTGACAGGGAACTAAATTTAGTGAAAACATCTGTTACTGATCGGAAGATGCGCGACTACAAGCGCACGCTGATGATAGCATTCCCACCTGACAGCGGGGGCACAGTGGAAGCACAAGGCGAAGGCAGAGGAGGAGGTCGCCAACGCAGCTGGGGCACCGCCAGCACCTGAGAAGGCAGGGTTAGCATGGCCAAAATGTGGAAAAGATTTCTCGGCCTTGGAGGTGCTGACCTGCCCTGCAGCTAGTGTACAGTGTGAACGTGTGTTTAGCACGGCAGAGAGCATTATCACAGGCCGCAGCCAATGTGGACAAGCTCACGTTCATTAAAATGAACCAGGCATGGATCCCACAGGACTTGTCTGTACCTTGTGCAGAATAGACATTTATACCAGCCTCAACCATCCATTCTTGTTCTCAAGTGCACTTATTCTTTGTTTTATTTTGTTATATGTCCCAATATTATATAATTTAAAAATAAAAAATAACACAAATCAGTGTTGGCTACTTATTCCTCCTTCACCGCCGCTTCCACCTACACCGCCACATCCACCCATCCACCGCCTCCTCAACCTCCTACTCCTAGATCCAGATTGTTACTTTAAATTTTTTATGTATTTTATGTTATTTTAAGTCATTTCCCTATCCACATTTGTTTGCAGAACAGTTGTCATGCACATTTTGCTGCCTTTTGCAGCCCTCTAGCCCTTTCCAGGACTATTTTAGAGCCATTTTAGTGCCCAAAAGTTCGGGTCCCCATTGACTTCAATGGGGTTCGGGGTCAAGTTCGGGTCCCGAACCCGAACTTTTTTTTCAAGTTCGGCCGAACCTGCCGAACCTGAACATCCAGGTGTCCGCTCAACTCTAGTCCTAAAGCCAGTAGAACACACTGCTCACCTACAGTATATAAAATCATATTAAGGCTACTTTCACACTCGCGTTTTGTGCGGATCCGTCATGGACGGATCCGTTTAGATAATACAACCATCTGCATCCGTTCAGTGTGTAAGTAGACTAAATACCTATGGTCACACGATTAGGTCCTAAAACTAATTTTGTAGTATGAGGACATATGGGGACTCTGTGTCTCTCCCATGACATAGGGACTGACTAATCTACAGAAGAATTGTGCAGGTCTTAAAGGGAGTCTGTCATCAGCGACCTCCCTAGCCAACTCTTTGCATAGGCACATAGTTGTGGTTGACCTGGAAAAAAATATAGCTGTTTTTCTTTTGTTGATCCAAGGCCGTGTTCCTGAGTTATCATACTTTTTTTCAATATGCAAATGAGGCCTTTGGTGCGACGAGGGCGTCAGCATTGCTCTTGATGCCCCCAAGCTCCGCTTCCAATGATCGACAAGACCAGGCAGTAGCAAAGCAGCGGGGTTGGGCTTGGCCACAGAAAGAAGCAGAGCATATTCCCCATTAAAGAGGCCCTGCAATGTAATTACCACTGTTACCCCTGTGATCAAGTACATTGTGATGTATTGATATTTCTGCATAACCAGGAAAAATCACCATTGCCAAGGTCATTGTACGTTGCGGAATAGATATGCAATTGAAAATCTAGTATAGCCAGTGAGCTATTCAATAAACTGTATCTGCATAGCGCCACCTGTTGTCTGTTAATTTCATTCATTTTTTGTCCATCTCACTGAGCTGGTCGACTGTTCTCAGTTTAAATTTTCAATTGCCATCAACCATAACTTCTGTTACCAGCTGTGGCAGGAGAGTTCTGCTGCAGAAAGGACACACCCTTTGAGCTGCCAGGCTGAAAATAATCTAGCAAAGCAATTGAAACAGTGAATGTGGAGATCTCTGGATCCATGTGAGGTACAGGGCTGGCGCTAGCAGGGGCGGACTGACAACTCATGGGGCCCCCGGGCAATAGGAGATTATGGGGCCCTTGTGTCCCCGTCCATCCTTAAGCCATACCCACACACAGCCCCACCCACATATCACGCCGCCCACATCACCTACACTTGGTACAGAATTTCTCTTCACTATATTCAAAATAAATGTTTACTAATAAAAAAATAAAAGTCACGCCCTCCACCACAACACAAGCGTATCTCAGACTCAGTGTATCGCATAGCTCCACAGCAATACAACTCACAGTAATGTGCGATGTGCAAGTACATCACAGATCACCTCAGCAATAAAAGGCATAGAAAAGTGCAGTGTGTGAGTATCGCAAGCTCTACAGCAATATAAGTCACAGGAATGTGTAGTTTGTGAGTGTATTACAGATCACCTCATCGATACAATGCGCAGGAATGTGCAGTGTGTGAGTCTATCATAGCCAACCCACTGCTTTCCCATAGGGAAGAATTGGGAGGCTATTGCGCATGCGTGGCTTCATAGAGATGCTTTGAATCAATGCATTTCTATCCTTCACTATGTAAGCGGCATGGCTCGCATAGTAAAGGACTCACCGTGAATACTAATCAGCGCTTCCATTTTGGAAGCGCTTATTAGTACCGGAGGACCGGGAAGAAGTGAAGGATCGGTACTCACCGCTTCCTGGTCCTTGGCTGTGCAGGGCTGCGCACAGCGTGAATCGCTCCGTGATATCACGCTGTGCGCACCAGCCAACAGCAGGAGGAAGAAGATCGCGGTGCCGGTGAGAAGCGGCGAAGTCCAGTAGCAGAAGAGGTAAGTATTTTATTTATTTTTGCTGGGGGCATAATAAATACTGCTGGGGGCATAATAAGGCTGCTGGGGGCTAAGGCATAATGGGGGGCCTGAGAGGCATAATGGGGGCTGAGAGGTATAATGGGGGCTGGCTGAGAGGCATAATGGGGGCTGGCAGAGAGGCATAAGGGGGGCTGGCAGAGAGGCATAACCCCCTTATGCCTCTCTGCCAGCCCCCCTTATGCCTCTCTGCCAGCCCCCATTATGCCTCTCAGCCAGCCCCCATTATACCTCTCAGCCCCCATTATGCCTCTCAGGCCCCCCATTATGCCTTAGCCCCCAGCAGCCTTATTATGCCTCCAGCAGTATTTATTATGCCCCCAGCAAAAATAAATAAAATACTTACCTCTTCTGCTACTGGACTTCGCCGCTTCTCACCGGCACCGCGATCTTCTTCCTCCTGCTGTTGGCTGGTGCGCACAGCGTGATATCACGGAGCGATTCACGCTGTGCGCAGCCCTGCACAGCCAAGGACCAGGAAGCGGTGAGTACCGATCCTTCACTTCTTCCCGGTCCTCCGGTACTAATAAGCGCTTCCAAAATGGAAGCGCTGATTAGTATTCACGGTGAGTCCTTTACTATGCGAGCCATGCCGCTCACATAGTGAAGGATAGGATCGGGACACACGTGGAGCGGAGGCAGTGGCCAGTGCGGCCTGACGGGGCCCCCTTGTGGCCGCGGGCCCTCGGTTCATGACCGAGTGCACGAATGGTCAGTCCACCCCTGGGTGTTAGCTTTGTTAGAAATAGATTGTCATGTACTACATGATGTCTGACTTTCATTTTGAGCATCAATCATTGCATAACCCTTTAAAGTGCAAATCTTCTCTGGCAGGTTGGTTGGTGGCAATTCAGCACTTAGGAGATACTGGCCTAGTGGTAGTTTGATGATGGGTGGCTTGGCTTTAATCCCACACCTCGCACCAGCTTCTTTAATGCTGATGGAAGCAGTTCATGAGTCTGAAGATTTTACTTGAGAAAAGTTTGGTTTGGTTCTCTCTGGAGAATCTGTATCAGGAGCAGGAGCTCTGCATGTTGCTTCCTCTCCTCTCTGTCTGTGGACAGGAACTCCCACTTGGCAGGGAGCAGGGCCAGCCCACCCATACCAAGAGGGAAGGAAAAGGGTGGTTAGCCCTGTTTTTTGCCAACCATTCCTTGCAGGTAGCTACAATAAAATACAATACAAAACAATACAAACTATATAAAAAATTGTAGTACCACCAGGTCTACTCTGGAGCACTACAAATGTAAAGAGAAAATTGTTCATTGCTACAAGAAAATGTATGTGCCTCTACTAGCTTTACATCCAAAGAACTTGTAAGGTGCACTTACCCATCACCTCTTGCACTTTACAGTCTTGCCGAGGGAAAACTCAAAAATGGTGGCAGTAGTGGTGGTGGGGGGTCCTAAAATGTTACAACTGCACTCGTGCCAGATGAACTTTTGGGTAAACATGTATATTAGGTTTCTAAATATGTTTAGAGCAAAAGCAGGATCAGAAGTTGATATAAGAGAATACGACATATTTGGAAATGTTTCTCATCTCTCATCCTGCAATTTGATGCACTTCATTAAAAAAATGACATAGTGTGTCGGGAGAATCAGTGGACCCCTGTGTAATAACATGCAAGTATAGGGGTTACTTGATCACCTCTCTAAAAGGTCCTTTACACAGGCTGACACAAATCATTAGTTACCAATATTTGCCTCCTCATCAGAGGGAGTGAGAGCAGCCTATACATGTAACAATCATGTACTGTGTATGGGGAATAGTAATGGCTACTGTAATCGCTCACCACATAGAAAATCATTGTCTCTGCAGCAGATCACTGTTACATAGCGCAATCTGCTGCCCAGAAACAAAGTTGTTAGTACTGCAATAAGCTAGACTATTATTTCTTTGTCCTGTTCTACTGGCAGGTAGTCTATGAGCATGGTCAAAACTTGAAAACCTGTAATTAAAGTGTTTTGTCCAGTTGTCCTTCCGTATGCTTCTTTCATGATTTGAAAGGCAACAGTTGGGTCCCCCTGGCAGAATTCCAAACTCTGTAAGGTACAGTACTCACAGGTATCATGAAGTATCAAAACACTGTATAAACTTATTATTAGAGATGAAAGAATCAATTCTAATCTAATTGAATTCTTTATGAAGAAGGGGGATCAAATGACTTCAGGTGGTCCCTTAGCTGGCAAGCTTGCCCATCCAATGCCAATGTAATATTAAATCCCAAACAGGAAATGCCTGTGTTTGCTGTTGTACTGCACGTTGCTGTGATAGGACATCAGACGAAGAGAAAGAAATGTTATCATTAAACACAGAATACAGCTGGTGTCAGGAAAGTTTGGTGACACAATAGCCAGTTAGAGTTAATTACTATACTGATAGGTTAAAGGGAATGTGTCATCGGAAAATGACCTATTGTTTAAATCACATTTGTATGTTTAACATATTTTTAAAGAATTTTTTATGCTATTTTTAATTTTCCATGTCAATATCTATATTTAAACAAAAAAGATAAAATCCTGCAGTTTTCGCACTGGCCGCTAAGCCAAATAATAGGCGCCACTTCTTGGTCTTTACTGCAGTTACCAGTTTATGATTGTAATCCTGCCTATAATGATATCACCTCTGTGTATAGATAAGACAGGATCCAACATTCACAGAAGCTTATCTATTCTTTCCTTGTACAATGACCTCTGCACAGGTCACAGAGCATGCCTAGAAAACTCTCCCATACAAGTCAATGAGGTCTTCTCCAGACCATTGTGTCCATGGTCCATGGGGCTGCCGCATAGCAATTTTCTTAAAGCTTTCTAAATGCTGTTAAGAACAGTTCAGGAAAGATGGCCACCCCCATTATCATGTTCAGGAAACAGAATAGAAAAATCTGAAAATAATAACAGATTAGAAAAAAAGGCTACAAATTTTTGGCGACAAATTTCCTTTAAGCTAGGGACAGGACAAGAGTCAGAGTAGTATGTCAATGTGTAATCTTAGTGCTTGTAGCATACCGCCTGCCAAATTTTTCTGTGTGAGATTTGCTATGCATTTTACTGCACTCTGTCCAATTGACCATTGGAAAAAATATTGCAAAGCGTCCTTGAAACTCCTTAAAGATATGTGCTGTACATGTATTGTGAAAGTTTATTCTTTAAAAATGATGTTGCTCCAGAACATAGCAGGCACCATAACCACCGGTTTTCTGCTGTTTTATGGGGCTGACATCTGTGATTGGAAATAACGGCAATGACACACATTTAACCCCTAAGATGCTGTGGTCAATTGTGAATAAAAAAATTTCAAAGCTTTTTCAGTACTTTTCAATTATATCATTTTGAAGTCTGTGTGACTTTTTGAACAACTTTTCTAAAAAAAAAATGTGGGGAGTTGAAGTGACAAATTCTCAAATTGGCAGTTTTTTTTCCCATTACGCCATTTGCTGTATAGGATTAATATTGTTATTTTAATAGTTTAGGCCTTTTCACACATACAACGATGCTCATGATGTGAATATTATTGGTTATGTATTTTGATTTTGGGGAAAAGAGAGTGATTTGATATTTTTTTTATTTTTGTATATTTGAAAACCCTTTTTTTTCTTTTTTTAAGTCACCCTGGGTGACTATAACTGGTGATAGCTATATAGCCATCATTGAACGCTTCATTTACATTATAACAATTAGTGATGAGCAAAGTTATGAAAAATTTGATTCGGCTGCTTCACAGAATTTCACAAAGGAATTCATTTTGTGATAAATTAGTCACGAAGCACATTCTTTTGCATGTAGCGGGCACAATGATGAGGAATGGCGATTACAAATGCCACGTTCATCGCTGATCGCGGCATCTGAGATTAATATTAAGGCCTTTCAGGGTTTAATCCGGTTTAAAAAAAACATTCACCTTATCCATTTGCTTGCGGAGAGGCCATCACGGATATCTTGACTGAAGAGACCGTGTGAAATCTGGTGATGTGATGTCATCATGCTGGCCGGCCATGGCGACATCATCACTGATCGTGATCTTCAATCAAGATGACCATGACGGCCTCTCTGCTAGCAAATGGATTAGGTATTTTTTCCACCATTTCAGGAAAAATAGATTCATTCGTTACCTTAAAGCGTGGGAAATTCAGCTTCACGACAAATCTAATTTTTCCTGAAATTCGGATTGAAGTCAATTTGTTTGGCTTTGATTCAGTCAACACTAATAACAATACAGTGCTGACACCTGCTGGCCTGTCTTGGTATATTTTAGTATTAGCTACCAAAGCCTGCTTGAGGCTTTTGGCTTTTACTATAATGTAACAGGTTCCCTGATCTCAGGCTGGAAATGCTGTTACAGGAACGGGAGCACACAGCTCCCGCTTCTGAACCGCTCAGATGCCATGTTTATTTTTGACCACGGCATCTGAGGGGTTAAATGTATGTGATCAGCTTTATGGCATACATCCGCCATGGGTCCCTGCTGTTTGAAACAGCAGAAACTCTACAGAAATTGTGGTCACTGCATGCGCGAGTGGGCACATCTTTAAAGTGCCGATTTCCGCTGTTCCACGGCAGAGGTCACAAAGAGGTTAAGAAGATCGTTTATGGAGACAATTTTGGCTATGCTACATGGAAAAAAGGATGCAAGTATGCATCACCCAGAGAAAGAGAACTGTCTTGCTAGTGCCACCTATTGGAAGTGGATCCTTAAACGTCAAACTCTTTAACAGGCCTTGGAAAATAGCCAAGCCATACAGTTGATCAACAGGCAGCTGTTTCAGGGTACTTGTCCCTCATCAGTATGGAGTAGGATTTTGGCTGGCTGAGTGAGATGCCTTTAATGCAATTTATTGGAGGTACTGACTTTCCAATAGGTGGCACCAGTAAGATGGTTCTTTCTCTTTGGATGATTCCTATTTGAATACTTAAAAAGTATAATAGATTGTTCTACCTACCACATATAGCTCATTTACACTATATGTACCTTATATACAGTAGATCAAGTTTAAAATAAATAAATTACATATGCACAATGGGGGAGATATATCAATGTCACTGTACCTGGAAAGTGTCTTGATTTGCACCAAAGTTTTTTTCAAACACTGGTAGTGCCAAATATATGAAGTGTATACTTATTATGACATGTAAGACATTTTTGAGACATGCGCCAACATTACAGATGTAGACACATTTAATAATCCAAATCGAAAATTTGGCATAAACTAAAAATGGTGTAGGTACAAAATTCTAATGCAAAATAAACCGTAATAAGTCGTAACATATCTGCCTTTCTGCCCCAATCTACTAAATTTTTTAGTGAAATTTTGGTTAGTAAATTCCCCCTTGTCTTTATTTCTGGAGTGTTTTTGTATTATGAGGGTGCATATTGCATATGTGTACTGACCAGTAGAGATTTCATCACAGGCCCCTGGGAGAAATGTTATATGGTGGGAGGGTCCTTTAATGCAACCTTATTTATTCAACATTGTTTTATATACATGGATAATAGCTTAGAAAAATCATTCAAAAACAGATGGCAAATGTTCTTTCCTCCTGACTCTTGGACCCTACTGCTCCTATGGTTAGAAAGAGATCATAAAAGTATCTGGAAGGAGAGCTTTATTCTACTTGGCAATTATTTTTCAAGTTGTGCTAGAAAAACATTAAGTAGTACCTTCTAGACTGCAGTGGAATAAGTAAAGGTCTCAATTGTGATCATTGGTCAAAAATATACCAATCACCATAACACTAAATACTTGTTTTTTAACAGCATCCAAAATGGTGCACTGATGAATAAGCATAGACGATGGAATTACTGTTTTAAAAAAAAAAGTTATAACAAAGGCATTAAAAGGGTTGTCTCATCATAGACAATGGGGGCATATTGCTAGGATATGCTCCCATTGTCTTATAGGTGAAGGTCCCACCGCTGGGACCCCCACCTATATCGAGAACAGAACCCCGCAAGGTGGTGGCTGGAGGACTCCGGTCCGGCCACCACCAAGCCAGCTCCCCATAGAAGTGAATGTGAGCGTATCACGCATGTGCGGTCCCCGCTCCTATTCATTTCTATGGGGCCGACTGCCCCATAGAAAATAAATTGGAGGGCGACTGCGCATGCGCAGTGCACCCTCTTTCACTTGCAGGGCTCCGTTCTCGATATAGGTGCGAGTCCCAGAGGTGGGACCCGCATCTATAAGACAATGGGGGCATATCCTAGCGATATGCCCCCATTGTCCATGATGAGACAACCCCTTTAAAGACTTTGCCAGGACTTAACCACTAATGACCTATCCTTAGGATAGATTATCATTATTAGATTGACATTGGTCCAATTCCCAGCACCCCCACCAACCAGATTTCTTCACAGGCGCGTCGCTATAACTAGGCACCTGAGCTACAGTACAGAGTGCCCCCCCGGCTCTACAGGGTACAGGGTTGTGTCGTTCCAGTGTCTGGTTCTTGTGCAACAACTCATCAAAAAAGTTGATTGACCAGGGTATCGGGAGTGGGACTCCATCAATCTGATAATTATTAATGACCTAAAGATAGGTCATTGGAAAGATGCTCAAGATGACAGGTGGGTTCCCTGAGAAACAAGATATCGTTTGGCCTGCCTCTGTACCTGCCTCTCTGTCTGAAAAAAAACGATCCAGCACCATTGACTTACATGGTTTTTGGTGCCGAATCCGGCATGTTCAGTTTCCCATGCTGCACACAAATACGCTGCTTGCAGCGGTTTTGTATCCGGCATGGGAATGCAACAAACTGTTCTGTTTTTTTTCAGTTTTGAATGGGGAAAAAACTGAAGAGTTTTGCTCCTGTTTTGAGATCCTCTGCCGGATCTCAAAACTGGAAAGGAAAATGTAGATGTGAAAGTAGCCTTAGGGCTGTTTCACACGATCGAGTCCATTGCGGTAATCACGCTCCGTGTGTGAGTGTGATCCTCTGCTCTGGACTTGCAGGAGCACACGGCATTATCATGATTTATAATGCTATGTGTCTCTGCTTGACCTTATTTCTACAGAATCATAGTGACATAAAGCTGCCAGTATGATTCTGTAGAAATAAGGCCATGCAGAGAGAAGAGCAAGTCCAGAGCAGAGGATCACACTCACACAAGGAGCGTGATTACCGCAATGGACTCGCTCATGTGAAACAGCCCTTAGAAGGTTAAAAAAATCTGCTGATAAATTGCTTACGATGCTCTCCAGGTTTTCTGTACTGCATTTTTTTATTTGGTTATGCCTTGCAGCATATTTTCTGAAATAATTTCCTGCTGCATTCCTGACTGTATTTGAGCCTAGGTTTATCTTCTTCCCTGCTGTTAACTGATCTGCCTCCCTATTACTAGCAGCCCAAACAGACAGCCTGGCTCATGCTACCTGCTGATTAGATGCAGATTAACTCTCTACAAGCCATATGGACAAGTAGCTACATAAATTCCACTTTCTCTAGCCACACTTTTCAGAAAGTTAATGGTCAGTCCCCTATTGAGCTGTCACGTTACATAGGGATATTACTAATGCAATTTCATCTAATAAGCAATTCAATATAAATGTTTTTATTCATCTGGATAATGGATATGAGATAAATGACTACACCCAAATCTGATGACTGTACATTTCTGGATGGAGATGAGCACAGAACTGATCACTAAAGTTGTACCAATCTCTCCAGTGGGATTAGAATATTTTAATACAGACTACATCTATAAACCATAAAACCCTTACAGTTAAAGGGATATTCCGATGTATAAAACTTGACTCCTTTTGCATGGAGCCTGATAGAGGAGTGATAGTAGCAAGAATGGTTGTTGTAGTTGGTACTCACTCACTGTGCAGTGATGAGAAGGGTACACCTTTCTTCCCTTCTAGGCACACCCTGGTCTGGGGTTTCTCCTGGCTGGTGGTGGTTCAGGGTGCCCCTGATGGTGATGAGTGGTGCAAGGCAGGGTCTCTGACAGCAGATGGATACTGATTATGTCTGTGCAGTTGGTCAGTGCAAACACAGTTGACACCAGGTTAACAGTTCTGATATATAATGTTCAGATACAGCAGTTCAGCTCTTAAACTTTGCATGTACAGGCAGATCTTCCACAATATTGCAGTGTAAAAATACCACACATCAAATATAAATGCATCCTTTATTATATCATAAAATAGAAGTTAAAAATGACAAAATATGCAATGTGGACTTACAATATGGACAACAAAACCCACCTCCCATAGAACGCCCAGATCTGATCATATATCACACTAGTGATGAGCGGCATAGGCTATATTCGAATTCGCAATATTTCGCACATTTTTGGCCGAATATTCGCCATAAATTAGCAAATTCGAGAATTCATAATCTCCAGTCATTGTTTACTTGATTGCGAAAATCGGCAATGTAATATATTCGCGATAAATTTGCGATTAGAATATTCAACACTATTTGCAAATATGAATATATAGCACTATATTCTAAATATTCACAAATTCTCGAAGTGGCGATATTCGCGATTAAAATTTGCGATTCGAATATTCGCGCTCTGCACTATATCACACACCTCCAAATATAGGGGTGACAAAATATCACGCGGTTGCTCAACAACAAAAGAAACAAAAGGACATGTATAAGCTGTCACCTACATCACTGATGAAGGAGACTAACTAACAATTATGCCTATATCAGAGCAATACCTATACTTTTTAGGCCCATAATGAAGTATAGTAATTGTTTGCAAACTCTGGGGCTAGAAAAAACATCCATAATGTAAGTAAATGCACACTAATGCAACAATAGGGCAGGCATGATAGAATACAGACCCAGAGTTCAGGGGGTGAGAAACCCCAACATACTTTCACCTCACTTCCTCCTGGTTTCAAGGCTGCAAAGGTCGTTAATAGGCCTGACTATTTCTGAGGAGCAATTTTCCTCACACTACACTTTTCTCACACTTAAGCATTAATAAATAGGGGTGCAATATTTCTCTCTCTCTATGCAATGCAACCATAGTGCAGCTCCCTTTATATGACAGACTAAATAAGTTCTGCTCCTTATTGCAGGTTGCTGTACTCACAGTAAATGGTTTCACAATGTCCTCAGTGAAAATTATGTCCAGGCACCATAAGACTTAAATCGCCTAAACAAGTTGTGGAGCCTCTAAGCCTCTTTTTAGACAGGTGATCTCCACAGAGCTTCTGTATGCACCTCCTATTGACTCTGGTATGCTCGTCAAATGTATAATTTTCTATTTTCCTCTCTCAGAAGCTGTTTTTAAAGGGGTTGTCTCACTTCAGCAAATGGCATTTATCATGTAGAGGAAGTTAATACAAGGCACTTAATGATGTATTGTAATTGTTCATATTGCTTCCTTTGCTGGCTGGATTCATTTTCCCATCACATTATACACTTCTTGTTTCCATGGTTTATGACCACCCTGCAATCCTGTAGCGATGGCTGTGTTTGCACACTATAGGAAAAAAACACTTTTTTCTAGCAGGGGTAACACACACACTCTTAACTCAAATTTCTTAACTCATTGTGTTATCTTGAAACAAAAGCCATTGAAAAGAAATTGCTTAATGCATTTAGTTGCATTTAGTTTAGATAACATGTCTCATAAAGCATGTGTGTTAACCCTGCTACATCCGTACAATGGCCATTCTTGGATCCTTGGATTCCTGGACAAAACTGCAATCAATCAACATGAACATTTGACTGGTAAAAAACTTGAGACTGACCACTGTGCTTGTACATCCAAGCAGTACAAGCCTATGCCTGTTTTTTTCAACTGAGGAAAGAGTTTTCAACCTAAAATGCGTTGTCTGGATGGCATTTTTATCTTATATATCTTCAAATAAAGATGCTTATCATTTTTTTATATGAAGTGGCTTTATTTCCAATATAAGGTTTTACGATTTATTGGGAGCACACCATTTCTGGTATTTTCCTCTTTTCCTGGCTTAGACTCTGACTTTTCTCCTGCTACTCCTTGTCATCTGATTGGTATGCCAACTGTGAGTTCACACCTGTTTTCCTGTGCTTAGGGGTAGCCTTAGATTTACTATTGAAATGGTAAAGAAGACAGGTAGCAGATTTAGAGTGTCCTAGATGGTAATCTCACACTTATCTTTTATGGTATAGCATAATGTAGAGTCTTAAGAATAGATGCTCCAGAATTGTTATTACATGGGGAATGCAAGTAGTTACTAAAACAGACATGTCAGGAGAGGTGACAGGTCCTCTTTAAATGGGTAGTGTATACACTCCACATCTATGAGCAGTGATGGTCAGTTTGCAGTGTTCGCCAGCGAACACATGCGGGCTGCCATCTTTAGTAAGGTAGACTCACCCGTCCGGCGATGCACAGGTAAGCCCTTACCTGTGCCTGTGCCGGGAGCCGGTCTGAAATCAAATGCAGTCACTGGGAGAAGGCAGTTCCAAGAACAGCCCGATGAAGGCCCCCGGCGGCTGTTCTTGGAACTGCCTGCTCCCGGTGACTGCATTTGATTTCAGACCGGCTCCCGGCACAGGCACAGGTAAGGGCTTACCTGTGCATCGACGGACGGGTGAGTCTACTTTACTAAGATGGCAGCCCGCATGTGTTGGCCGGCGAACACTGCGAACTGACCATCACTGTCTATGAGAAAACAGGCAACCATTAAAAGCTATTCGGCGATCTTATTCAGCCTAATGCCTAATTCACACATCAGTGTTTGGTCATCATCGATTCTGAGCCAAAACCAGGTGCGACTCGAAACACAGAACAGGTGCAGATCATTCTCTTATACCTTATGTCTGTGGAGGGTCCAATCCTGGTTTTGGCTCACAATCACTGATGGAAATCACTGTCCAAAACACTTATGTGTGAATGAGGCATAAAAAAGGGTTGAGAGGTGGCCATACATGAGAATTGTCTTTTGTTCAGTTACTTGCTCGGTTGTCCTAAAAAAAGGCCGTAGACTACAGTGAAAGTGGCCACATGCATGTGTGGCTACCACATTTGTATATGTCTGAGGGCTTCTTAAAAAAAATTTGGCCAGGAGTTTCCACTAACTTTTATCCAGCCATTTCTGAAATATGTGCTTTAAACGGCCATTTATTTTAATCTTCATTTTGATATTTTAGTTTAAATGGACAGATAAGACCAAGATCAACTTGTACCAGAGTGATGGAAAAGAAGAGTATGGAGAAGGAAAGGAACTGCTCATGATCCTAAGCATACCACCTCATCAGTGAAGCATGGTGGTGGTAGTGTCATGGCGTGGGAATGTATGGCTGCCAATGGAACTGGTTCTCTTGTATTTATTGATGATGTGACTGCTGACAAAAGCAGCAGGATGAATTCTGAAGTGTTTCGGGCAATATTAACTGCTCATATTAAGCCAAATGCTTCAGAACTTATTGGATGGCGTTTCACAGTGCAGATGGACAATGACCCAAAGCATACTGCAAAAGCAACCAAAGAGTTTTTTAAGGGAAAGAAGTGGAATGTTCTGCAATAGCCAAGTCAATCACCTGACCTGTATCCGATTGAGCATGCATTTTACTTGCTGAAGACAAAACTGAAGGGAAAATGCCCCAAGAACAAGCAGGAACTGAAGACAGTTGCAGTAGAGGCCTGGCAGAGCATCACCAGGGATGAAACCCAGCGTCTGGTGATGTCTATGCGTTCCAGACTTCAGGCTGTAATTGACTGCAAAGGATTTTCAAGCAAGTATTAAAAAGTGAAAGTTTGATTTATGATTATTATTCTGTCCCATTACTTTGGGAGGCATTACTTTGGGAGGCACATATGCAAACTGTTGTAATTCTTACACCATTCACCTGATTTGGATGTAAATACCATCAAATTAAAGCTGACCGTCTGCAGTTAAAGCACATATTGTTTGTTTCATTTCAAATCCATTGTGGTGGTGTTAGAGCCAAAAATGTTAGAATTGTGTTGATGTCCAAATATTTATGGACCTGGCTGTATATACAAAATAATGCACCAAATCTGAAAAGTATGGACAAGGCCTAAATCTCATCCTGTGCACTGGACAATCTCCAATGACCAGCAAGGAGTTTGGTTACACCTTTTGCAAGTGTGCATTGTATATTTGTACAAGTGAATCTTGAGCACGCTTCTTTCAGTGACTTTAGTTACCAACCCTGTATTCATATTAACAAGGCTAATCTTCCTTCAGTAATTTGAGATTGTAAAGTCTATTGTTATTGTAAATGCTGCACATTTATCTAAATCCTGTTGACATTCCAGGACATAATTGATTGCTATTTGGACAGAATGTCATCACAACATATCCATATATGAGGTGATGTGTTTCATTGTGACATTTGTTTTTCTTCGTAATATGCCACATTGTTAGATGATTCCATATATTCCAGAAAATAGACACATTAATAAAAGAATTATAATTATGTGTTGTCTATAGCTGGATCATGATTTTTCTACTGAATTTTGCCTTAAAGTGTACCTCTTATCATAACTAACTATTCTTAAAGGGGTTGTCCGGTTTCAGGGCTGAACCCGGATATAAACTCACCTTCACTCTTTTACCATGCATGAGAGGAGCATTGGAGCATTTCCTTGCTCTGTTGCTCCCGTTGCCTTGCGCTACATTGTGCAACGCAAGGTCTGTTTGTTGTGAGCTGGTCACGTACCGGGCTATGCACAGCTCATTTGTGCTGGTGACATCACCGGGCTCCCTGCTAGGCAAAAGTCTCCACTTAGCATACTCTTGTGAAGCCCGGTACATTATCGGCTCACAACAAACAGACCTTGTGCTGGGCGTGTAAGGGGAGAGCGTTGGAGTAAGGAAATGCGTTGATGCTCCTCTTATACATGGTAAAGGAGTAAAGGGCAGCTTATATCCGGGGTCAGCCCTGCACCCAGACAACCCCTTTAAATCAGCAGTACAAGTGAAGATAAGAAACTTTGCAATATTTCTAATTAGAGAAAAATGGCTCTTTCTCGACAAGGCTCATTGTCTCCTCTCCTCTCTTGAACTGTTCACTTCTCACTCTAAATGGAGTGATATAAATTTGTCACTAAGAATGAATGACTTTTCTGCTTCACTGAGAGATCAGGGGACAGTTGCCCATGGATGTCTATGGATAGGGGAGTGGGAATAGTAGGCACACATGGAGGCATTGATAAAAACTGTAGAACTGAACAGAAATGTACAATTACATTACTCTTTACTGCTGTACTATGTCCTTTATATTGCTGTTGGGGTATTCTTCTCTAATAAGATATATCACAAAGTATCATGCTTGATATTTAAAAAAATAAAATAAAAAAATGTATACAATTAGATGACATTATTTACAGGTGCACTAATAAATAATAATAAAAAAAAGCTCTACTGTAGCTGCAACACAGGTATTGAGATAGTGACCTGGACTCTAATAAACTTTGTAATGTCAATAACCTTGTTGGGTTATACCTGTTTGGAAACATCGACTGGCAATGATACCTCAGCTGGAAAATTGCAATTCCCACTGATTGGCTGCTTCCACTGAAATTGTCCATTGGAATAGTCAGCTTTACATCCCATATTATATCCCAAAGATGCATTCTTTTGATACAACTGGAAAAAGTTGATACTTTAATGACTGACAGACAGCCACCTAATAGTTTTGACTTCTTATTTTATACTTAATGTTTTTAAAGGGGTTCTCATGGTTTCAAAAATTGATGACCTATCCCTAGAATAGGTTATCAATAGTGTTGAGCGAACCCGAACTTTAAAGTTCGGGTCCATACTGAACTTTGCCGGAAAGGTTTGCGTTCGAGTTCGATGTTCGGGCATTTAATAAAGCTTTTGACAGGCTGCTGGGCAACAAGATTTCAAGCTGTGGGCACTTAAAAGCCATCACAGCCATGCCTAGTAATGGTATGGCTGTGATTGGCCGGTGCATCATGTGACCCAGTCTCTATACAAGCTGGATCTAGTGTAGCACCGCCCATCAGCTCTGAGTAGTGCAGGGACAGGAAGCAGGCAGCTGAAGTGAGGGAGAGTGTTAGGAATTTCATCTGGCTATTTGTTTTGTGGGTGACCTATAATGATTTTTTGTGGGTGCAATGCACCATCTTTGTACCTCTGACTAGAGTTGAGCAAACACCTGGATGTTCGGGTTCGAGAAGTTCGGCCTAACTTCCCGGAAATGTTCGGGTTCGGGATCCGAACCCGCCCCGAACTTCGTCCCGAACCCGAACCCCATTGAAGTCAATGGGGACCCGAACTTTTCGGCACTAAAAAGGCTGTAAAACCGCCCAGGAAAGAGCTAGAGGGCTGCAAAAGGCAGCAACATGTAGGTAAATCCCCTGCAAACAAATGTGGATAGGGAAATGAATTAAGATAAAAATAAAAAAAATAAAAATTACCAATATCAATTGGACAGAGGTCCCATAGCAGAGAATCAGGCTTCACGTCAGCAGAGAATCAGTCTCTTCATGCCATAGCAGAGAATCTGGCTTCATGTCAGCAGAGAATCAGTCTTCATGTCATAGCAGAGAATCAGGCTTCACGTTACCCACCACTGGAACAGGCCACTGTCACACATTTAGGCCCTGGCACCCAGACAGAGGAGAGAGGTCCCGTAACAGAGAATCTGGCTTCATGTCAGCACAGAATCAGTCTTCATGTCATAGCAGAGAATCAGGCTTCACGTCACCCACCACTGGAACAGGCCACTGTCACATATTTAGGCCCCGGCACCCAGACAGAGGAGAGAGGTCCCGTAACAGAGAATCTGGCTTCATGTCAGCACAGAATCAGTCTTCATGTCATAGCAGAGGATCAGGCTTCACGTCACCCACCACTGGAACAGGCCACTGTCACACATTTAGGCCCAGGCACCCAGACAGAGGAGAGGTTCATTCAACTTTGGGTTGCCCCGCAATATAACGGTAAAATGAAAATAAAAATAGGATTGAATGAGGAAGTGCCCTGGAGTACAATAATATATTGTTAAGGGGAGGTAGTTAATGTCTAATCTGCACAAGGGATGGACAGGTCCTGTGGGATCCATGCCTGGTTCATTTTTATGAACGTCAGCTTGTCCACATTGGCTGTAGACAGGCGGCTGCATTTGTCTGTAATGACGCCCCCTGCCGTGCTGAATACACGTTCAGACAAAACGCTGGCCGCCGGGCAGGCCAGCACCTCCAAGGCATAAAAGGCTAGCTCTGGCCACGTGGACAATTTGGAGACCCAGAAGTTGAATGGGGCCGAACCATCAGTCAGTACGTGGAGGGGTGTGCACAGGTACTGTTCCACCATGTTAGTGAAATGTTGCCTCCTGCTAACACGTTCCGTATCAGGTGGTGGTGCAGTTAGCTGTGGCGTGGTGACAAAACGTTTCCACATCTCTGCCATGCTAACCCTGCCCTCAGAGGAGCTGGCCGTGACACAGCTGCGTTGGCGACCTCTTGCTCCTCCTCTGCCTTCACCTTGGGCTTCCACTGGTTCCCCTGTGACATTTGGGAATGCTCTCAGTAGCGCGTCTACCAACGTGCGCTTGTACTCGCGCATCTTCCTATCACGCTCCAGTGTAGGAAGTAAGGTGGGCAGATTGTCTTTGTACCGGGGATCCAGCAGTGTGGCAACCCAGTAGTCCGCACACGTTAAAATGTGGGCAACTCTGCTGTTGTTGGCAGGCACTGCAGCATGTAGTCGCTCATGTGTGCCAGGCTGCCCAGAGGTAAGGACAAGCTGTCCTCTGTGGGAGGCGTATCGTCATCATCCTGTGTTTCCCCCCAGCCACGCACCAGTGATGGGCCCGAGCTGCTTTGGGTGCCACCCCGCTGTGAACATGCTTCATCCTCATCCTCCTCCACCTCCTCCTCATCCTCGTCCTCCAGTAGTGGGCCCTGTCTGGCCACATTTGTACCTGGCCTCTGGTGTTGCAAAAAACCTCCCTCTGAGTCACTTCGAAGAGACTGGCCTGAAAGTGCTAAAAATGACCCCTCTTTTTCCTCTTCCTCCTGGGCCACCTCCTCTTCCATCATCGCCCTAAGTGTTTTCTCAAGGAGACATAGAAGTGGTATTGTAACGCTGATAACGGCGTCATCGCCACTGGCCATGTTGGTGGAGTACTCGAAACAGCGCAACAGGGCACACAGGTCTCGCATGGAGGCCCAGTCATTGGTGGTGAAGTGGTGCTGTTCCGCAGTGCGACTGACCCGTGCGTGCTGCAGCTGAAACTCCACTATGGCCTGCTGCTGCTCGCACAGTCTGTCCAGCATGTGCAAGGTGGAGTTCCACCTGGTGGGCACATCGCATATGAGGCGGTGAGCGGGAAGGCGAAGTTACGCTGTAGCGCAGACAGGCGTGCAGCAGCAGGGTGTGAACGCCGGAAGCGCGAACAGACGGCCCGCACTTTATGCAGCAGCTCTGACATGTCGGGGTAGTTGCAAATGAACTTCTGCACCACCAAATTCAGCACATGCGCCAGGCAAGGGATGTGCGTCAAACCGGCTAGTCCCAGAGCTGCAACGAGATTTCGCCCATTATCGCACACCACCAGGCCGGGCTTGAGGCTCACCGGCAGCAACCACTCGTCGGTCTGTTGTTCTATACCCCGCCACAACTCCTGTGCGGTGTGGGGCCTGTCCCCCAAACATATGAGTTTCAGAACGGCCTGCTGACGTTTACCCCGGGCTGTGCTGAAGTTGGTGGTGAAGGTGTGTGGCTGACTGGATGAGCAGGTGGAAGAAGAGGAGGAGGAAGCTGAGTAGGAGGAGGAGGAGGAGACAGAAGGCAAAGAATGTTGCCCTGCGATCCTTGGCGGCGGAAGGACGTGCGCCAAACAGTTCTCCGCCTGGGGCCCAGCCGCCACTACATTTACCCAGTGTGCAGTTAGGGAGATATAGCGTCCCTGGCCGTGCTTACTGGTCCACGTATCTGTGGTTAGGTGGACCTTGCCACAGATGGCGTTGCGCAGTGCACACTTGATTTTATCGGACACTTGGTTGTGCAGGGAAGGCACGGCTCTCTTGGAGAAGTAGTGGCGGCTGGGAACAACATACTGTGGGACAGCAAGCGACATGAGCTGTTTGAAGCTGTCTGTGTCCACCAGCCTAAATTACAGCATTTCATAGGCCAGTAGTTTAGAAATGCTGGCATTCAGGGCCAGGGATCGAGGGTGGCTAGGTGGGAATTTACGCTTTCTCTCAAATGTTTGTGAGATGGAGAGCTGAACGCTGCCGTGTGACATGGTTAAGATGCTTGGTGACGCAGGTGGTGGTGTTGGTGGTACATCCCATGTTTGCTGGGCGGCAGGTGCCAACGTTCCTCCAGAGGCGGAGGAAGAGGCCGAGGCGGTGGCAGCAGCAGAAGAGGCCGAGGCGGCAGCAGCAGAAGAGGTAGCAGGGGGAGCCTGAGTGACTTCTTTGTTTTTAAGGTGTTTACTCCACTGCAGTTCATGCTTTGCATGCAGGTGCCTGGTCATGCAGGTTGTGCTAAGGTTCAGAACGTTAATGCCTCGGTTCAGGCTCTGATGGCACAGCGTGCAAACCACTCGGGTCTTGTCGTCAGCACATTGTTTAAAGAAGTGCCATGCCAGGGAACTCCTTGAAGCTGCCTTTGGGGTGCTCGGTCCCAGATGGCGGCGGTCAGTAGCAGGCGGAGTCTCTTGGCGGCGGGTGTTCTGATTTTGCCCACTGCTCCCTCTTTGTCTTTTGCTACGCTGTTGGCTCGGTGTCACCACTGCCTCTTCCTCCGAATTCTGAAAGTCAGTGGCACGACCTTCATTCCATGTGGGGTCTAGGACCTCATCGTCCCCTGCATCGTCTTCCACCCAGTCTTCCTCCCTGACCTCCTGTTCAGTCTGCACACTGCAGAAAGACGCAGCAGTTGGCACCTGTGTTTCGTCATCATCAGAGACGTGCTGAGGTGGTATTCCCATGTCCTCATCATCAGGAAACATAAGTGGTTGTGCGTTAGTGCATTCTATCTCTTCCACCCCTGGGGAAGGGCTAGGTGGATGCCCTTGGGAAACCCTGGCAGCAGAGTCTTCAAACAGCATAAGAGACTGCTGCATAACTTGAGGCTCAGACAGTTTCCCTGATATGCATGGGGGTGATGTGACAGACCGATGGGCTTGGTTTTCATGCGCCATCTGTGCGCTTTCTGCAGAAGACTGGGTGGGAGATAATGTGAACGTGCTGGATCCACTGTCGGCCACCCAATTGACTAATGCCTGTACCTGCTCAGGCCTTACCATCCTTAGAACGGCATTGGGCCCCACCAAATATCCCTGTAAATTCTGGCGGCTACTGGGACCTGAGGTAGTTGGTACACTAGGACGTGTGGCTGTGGCAGAACGGCCACGTCCTCTCCCAGCACCAGAGGGTCCACTAACACCACCACGACCATGTCCAAGTCCGCGTCCGCGTCCCTTATTAGATGTTTTCCTCATTGTTCCCGTTCACCACAATTTTGAAAATGGCAAATTTGGGAATAGTTTTTCAACCCAGAACAAAAACTGTGCTTTTACGATCACTACAAATAATTTGACCAGCTAAAACAGTACAGATTTGGTTGAATAGAAATGTGAGGCCTATTTTTTACGCGCTGTGTGACAGATATACCTTTAATCACAGAATTAGACTTGTATCTGCACGGTAGCGTGTGTATTAAGTTTTTCAGAATGACACTATCAGCACCTTCAATCTAAGATATCCTTTTTGGGATAGATTTAAAGTAGGCCTGATATAGCAGAAACTACTAATTTTGAGAATGGCAAATTTGGGAATAGTTTTTCAACCCAGAACAAAAACTGTGCTTTTACGGTCACTACAAATAATTTGACCAGCTAAAACAGTACAGATTAGGTTGAATAGAAATGTGAGGCCTATT
The DNA here is from genome assembly GCF_905171765.1 of Bufo bufo. Lineage (NCBI taxonomy): Eukaryota > Metazoa > Chordata > Amphibia > Anura > Bufonidae > Bufo > Bufo bufo. The sequence continues at coordinate 232,986,965 of NC_053392.1, read as the reverse complement.
TTTTACGCGCTGTGTGACAGATATACCTTTAATCACAGAATTAGACTTGTATCTGCACTGTAGCGTGTGTGTTAAGTTTTTCAGAATGACACTATCAGCACCTTGAATCTAAGATATCCTTTTTGGGATAGATTTAAAGTAGGCCTGATATAGCAGAAACTACTAATTTTGAGAATGGCAAATTTGGGAATAGTTTTTCAACCCAGAACAAAAACTGTGCTTTTACGGTCACTACAAATAACTTGACCAGCTAAAACAGTACTGATTTGGAGGAATATAAATGTCAGGTCTATTTTTTAGGCGCTGGGTGACAGGCTCAACTTGCCCCTGATGTAGTATATGGCCAAAAAATAACCACACTATTGATGGTTAAATGCACTTGGGTGACACAGGCTCAGCCTGCACCTGATGTAGTATATGGCCAAAAAATAACCACACTGTTGATGGTTAAATGCACTTGGGTGACACAGGCTCAGCCTGCACCTGATGTAGTATATGGCCAAAAAATAACCACACTGTTGATGGTTAAATGCACTTGGGTGACACAGGCTCAGCCTGCACCTGATGTAGTATATGGCCAAAAAATAACCACACTGTTGATAGTTAAATGCACTTGGGTGACACAGGCTCAGCCTGCAGCTGATGTAGGATATAGCAAAAAATAACCACACTATTGATGGTTAAATGCACTTGATGGTAGCTTGTGCTGGCACACCACAAGCCACAAAATGGCCGCCGATCACCCCAGAAAAAAGTGATATAAAAACGCTCTGGGCAGCCTAAAAAAAGTGAGCAATTCAATATTAGCACTTCAATGATCCACAGCTGGAGATCGATCACTGAATTAAGTCTTTTGGAGGAGTTAATCTGCCTAATCTCGCCCTAACGTCGCAGCAGCAACCTCTCCCTATGCTTGAATCAGCAGAGGGACGTGCAGCGCTACGTGACCCAAGCTTATATAGAGGCTGGGTCACATGCTGCACTGGCCAATCACAGCCATGCCAATAGTAGGCAAGGCTGTGATGGCCTCTTGGGGCAAGTAGTATGACGCTTGTTGATTGGCTGCTTTGCAGCCTTTCAAAAAGCGCCAAGAAAGCGCCGAACACCGAACCCGAACCCGGACTTTTGCGAAAATGTTCGGGTTCGGGTCCGTGTCACGGACACCCCAAAATTCGGTACGAACCCGAACTATACAGTTCGGGTTTGCTCATCCCTACCTCTGACACATAAATATAATAATTAATCTGGCTTTTAATTCTGTGGGTGACCTATAGTGATTTTTTTGTTTGTGCAATGAACCATTTTTGTATCCCTGACACAAAAATATAATAGTTAATCGTCTGTTAGTTCGATGGGTGACATATACCCATTTTTGGTGTGAGGTACACCTGCACTGCATACGTGACAGGGAAATTAATATAGTTAATCCGTCTGTTAGTTCGGTGGATGACATATACCCATTTTTGGTGAGAGATACACCTGCACTGCATATGTGACAGGGAATTTAATATAGTTAATCTGTCTGTTAGTTCGGTGGGTGACATATTATCATTTTTGATGTGAGGTACACCTGCCCTGCATACGTGACAGGGAAATTAATATAGTTAATCCGTCTGTTAGTTCAGTGGGTGACATATACCCATTTTTGGTGTGAGGTACACCTGCACTGCATATGTGACAGGGAAATTAAAATAGTTAATCCGTCTGTTAGTTCGGTGGGTGACATATTCCTATTTTTGGTGTGAGGTACACCTGTCCTGCATACGTGACAGGGAAATTAATATAGTTAATCTGTCTGTTAGTTCAGTGGGTGATCTCAAAGAATGAGGAGAGCATCAAATAAGCGACGTGGCCCTGGTCGTGGTGCTGCTGGTACGTGGTCGATCTGTGCCAGCTACACGCCCAAATAAAACACCTTTGTTCAGCGTCATTTTGTAGGCCTGAATACCGGTGTACAAATGGTGAGGCCAGAAGAAGTAGAGGCGGTAGTAGATTGGATGGCTCAGTGCCTCCAGTTCATTCACATTGTCTCCCACCCGGTCCCCTGCTGAAACCACAGAGTTGTCACCTGCAGCCCATGGGCATCTGTCTTTCACCTCACCCCCTTGCAAATCAGCCAAGCAGTCTGAGCCCCAAGTCATAAAGCAGTCTCTTATGCTTTTTGATGACTCTGCTGGTGGGGTTTCCGTGGGCCATCCACATAGCCCTGCCCCAGAAGTGGAAGAGATTGAGTGCACTGATGCCCAACCACTTATGTTTCAGAATGTGGACACGGGAGGACCACCGCAGCACGTCTCTGACTGCTGCGGCTTTCTGCCATGTGCAGACTGGCAAGGAGGGCTGGGGTGAAGAGTGGGTGGAAGATGATGTGGAGGATGATGAGACCTAGACCCCACATGGAATCAAGGTCATGCAAGTGAAGTGTGCCGTTCGGAAGAAGAGGTGGTGGTCACACAGCGCCAGCTGCACAGCAAAAGAGGGAGCAGGGTGCAAAAGCAGTGTGGCCGTCCCCTAGTCAGTATGCCATCTACTGCCCACCCAGCGACTAAGAACACCAAAGCCAGCTTCAAGAAGTTCCCTGGCATGGCAGTTCTTCAGACAATGTGCTGACGACAAGACGCAAGTGGTTTGCATGCTGTGTAATCAGAGCCTGAAGAGGGGCATAAATGTTCTAAACCTGAGCATCACCTGCATGACCAGGCATCTAAATGCAAAGCACGAGGTGCAGTGGAGTACACACCTGAAAAAAAACATAAAATATCTCAGGCTCCTCTTTCTCCCTCTTCTGCTGCGGTCTTGGCCCCTCCTCCCCCTCTGGAGTGACAGTGGCACCTGCCACCCCGCAAACAGAGGATATGGCAGCAACAGCACCACCTCCACCACCGTCACCCACCATGTCCACACTACTGTCTTATGGAAGCGTTGAGCTGTCCATCCCCCAAACACTAGAGAGAAAGAGGAAGTACCCCCCCTACCCACCCATGATCCCTGGCACTGAATGCCAGCAATTCAAAATTCCTGGCCTTTGAAATACTGTCATTCCGTCTGGTGGAGACAGAGACTTTTAAAAACCTTATGGTGGTGGCTGTACCACAGTATGTGGTTCCCAGCCGCAACTACTTTTCCAGACAAGCCATCCCTGCCCTGCACAACCAAGTGGCGGAGAAAAGCAGGTGTGCACTGCGCAACGCCATCTGTGGCAAGGTCCACATAACTACCGATACGTGGACCAGTAAGCACGGGCAGAGACCTTATATCTCCGTAACTGCACACTGGGTAAATGCAGTTGCGGCTGGGCCTGAGGCGGATAGCAGTTTGGCCCATGTCCTACTGCCATCGAGTATTGCAGGACATTTCTCGTTGCCTCCTCCTCCTACTCTACTTCCTCTTCTACTGCCTCCTCATCCGGTCAGTGTAACACCTTCACCACCAACTTCAGCACAGCCAGGGGTAAACGACAGCGGGCTGTTTTGAAACTCGTCTATTTGGGGGAAAGACCCCATGTGGGCATGGAACAACAGACTGATGAGTGGTTGCTGCCGCTGAGCCTCAAGCCAGGCCTGGTGGTGTGCGATAACCGGCAAAATCTCGTAGCAGCTCTGGGGCTAGCTGGTTTGACGCACATCCCTTGCCTGGCTCATGTGCTGAATTTGGTGGTGCAGAGGTACATGAAAAATTACCCCGATATGTCAGAGTTGCTGCAGAAAGTACAAGCCGTCTGTGCGCGCTTTCGGCGTTCTCACCCTGCTGCTGCTCGCCTGTCTTCACTGCAGCGCAACTTCAGCTTTCCCGCTCATCGATCCTATGCGACGTACCCACAAGGTGGAACTCCCACCTTGCACATGCTGGAGAGACTGTGCGAGTAGCAGAAGGCGATAGTGGAGTTTTAGCTGCAGCAGGCACGGGTGAGTTGCTCTGCGGAACAGCACTACTACACCACCAAAGAGTGGGACTCCATGAGGGACGTGTGTGCCGTGTTGCGCTGTTTCGAGTACTCCACCAACATGACCAGTGCCGATAACGCAGTCCTCAGCGTTACTATACCACTTCTATGTCTCCTTGAAAAAAAACTTCGGGCGATGATGGAAGAGGATGAGGCACAGGAAGAAGAAGAGGAGGAAGAGCGATAATTTCCACAGTTATCAGGCCAGTCAGTCACAACTGGCTCGGAGGGTGGGTTCTTGCACCAATAGAGGCCAGGTACACAACTGTCCAGCCAGGGCACAGTTCTGCAGGATGAGGAGGATGATGATGAGGAGGAACCATGTTCACAGCAGGGTGGCACCCAAAGCAGCTTATGGGCATCAATGGAGCGTGGCTGGGGGGAAACAGAGGACACAGATGATACACCTCCAACAGAGGACAGCTTGTCGTTGCACCGGGCAGCCTGGCACACATGAGCAACTACATGCTGCAGTGCCTGCGCAACGACCGCTGAGTTGGCCAAATTCTAACCAGTGCTGATTACTGGGTGGCCACCCTGCTGGATCCCCGCTACAAGGACAACGTGCTGTCCTTAATTCCGTCACTGGAGCGTGATCGGAAGATGCGCGAGTACAAGTGCATGCTGGTAGACGTGCTGCTGATTGAATTTACACCTGACAGCGGGGGCTCAGTGGAAGCACAAGGCGGAGGCAATGGAGGAGGAGGAAGAAGTCGCCAATGCAGCTGGGGCACCGCCAGCACCTCAGAAAGGAGGGTTAGTTAGCATGGCTGAAATGTGGAAAAGCTTTGTCAGTACACCACAACAACCAGTACCACCAGCTGAACGGAAAAGTACACTGTATGTCACAGATACATTTTTGAAGTGCACATGTTACACTTTAGATGTGGCCCTGATAATATCACTGTCAGAAGCGGACACCGTCTATTGAAAAAGTACACTGTATGTCACAGATATTTTTTGGATGCACACACTTTACACTGGAGATGTGGCGCAGCTAATGTCACTGTCTGCAGCGGACACCGTCTACGAAAAAGTACACTGTATGTCACAGATATTTTTTAGATACGCACACTTTACACTGGAGATGTGGCGCAGCTAATTTCACTGTCTGCAGCGGACACGTCTACGGAAAAAGTACACTGTATGTCACAGATATTTTTTGGATGCGCACCCTTTACACAGGAGATGTGGCGCAGCTAATGTCACTGTCCACAGCGGACACAGTCTACGGAAAAAGTACACTGGATGTCAGATTTTTTTTGAATGCGCACATTTTACACCGGAGATGTGGCGAAGCTAATGTCACTGTCTGTAGCAGACACCGTCTACGGAAAAAGTACACTGGATGTCACAGATTTGTTTTGGATGCGCACACTTTACACTGAAGATTTGGCGCAGCTAATGTCGCTGTCTGCAGCGGCCTAACTATTGGACGCTATTTAGCGCACACACAATAGTCCTTAGAAGGACTTTCGGGTCTGTAAAGTTTTAGCTCTTTAGCGCAGATTGCGCTAAAAAAAAGATATTGCTGCTGTCCTTAAAAGGACTTTTGGGTCTATTAAGTTTTAGCAATTTAGCGCAGGTTGCGCTAAAAATATATATTGCTGCTGCCAGGCACAACAATAGTCCTTAACCATTTGCCATCTGGGCCATTTGCCCCCTTCCTGACCAGGCCTAATTTTGTAAAACTGACATATCTCACTTTATGTGCTAATAACTTTGGAACGCCTTTACTTATCCAAGTCATTCAGAGATTGTTTTCTCGTGACACATTTTACTTCATGACAGTCATAAATTTGAGTCAAAATATTTCACCTTTATTTATGAAAAAATCCCAAATTTCCCAAAAATTTTGAAAAATTCGCAATTTTCAAAATTTCAATTTCTCTGCTTTTAAAACAGAAAGTGATACCTCATAAAATATTTATTACTTAACATTCCCCATATGTCTACTTTATGTTGGCATCATTTTGGAAATGTCATTTTATTTTTTTAGGACGTTAGAAGGCTTAGAAGTTTAGAAGCAATTCTTCACATTTTTAAGAAAATTGCCAAAACCCACTTTTTAAGGACCAGTTCAGGTCTGAAGTCACTTTGTGGGGCCTACATAGTGGATACCCCAATAAATTACCCCATTGTAGAAACTACACCCCTCAAGGTATTCAAAACCGATTTTACAAACTTTGTTAACCCTTTAGGCGTTCCACAAGGATTAAAGGAAAATAGAGATACAATTTCAAAATTTCACTTTTTTGGCAGATTTTCCATTTTAATAATTTTTTTCCAGTTACAAAGCAAGGGTTAACAGCCAAACCAAACTCAATATTTATGGCCCTGATTCTGTAGTTTACAGAAACACCCTATATGTGGTCGTAAACTGCTGTACGGGCACACGGCAGGGCGCAGAAGGAAAGGAATGCCATACGGTTTTTAGATGCCATGTCCCATTTGAAGCCCCCTGATGCACCCTTACAGTAGAAACTCCCAAGAAGTGATCCCATTTTGGAAACTAGGGGATAAGGTGCCAGTTTAATTGCTACTATTTTTGGGTACATATGATTTTTTTGATCATTCATTATAACACTTTATGGGGCAAGGTGACCAAAAAATTGGTTGTTTTAGCACAGTTTCTAGTTATTTATTTTTACAGCGTTCACCTGAGGGGTTCAGTCAAGTGACATTTTTATAGAGCAGATTGTTACGGATGTGGCGATACCTAATATGTATACTTTTTCTTATTTATTAAAGTTTTACACAATAATAGCATTTTTGAAACAAAAAAATTATGTTTTAATGTGTCCATGTTCTGAGAGCTATAGTTTTTTTATTTTTTGAGAGATTTTCCTATGTAGGGGCTCATTTTTTGCGGGATGAGGTGATGGTTTTATTGGTACCATTTTGTGGGACATACGCATTTTTGATCACTTGGTGTTGCACCTTTTGTGATGTAAGGTGACAAAAATTGCTTGTTTTGACACAGTTTTTATTTTTTTTATTTTTTTACGGTGTTCACCCGAGGGGTTAGCTCATGTGATATTTTTATAGAGCTGGTTTTTACGGACGCGTCAATACCTAATATGTATACTTTTTTTATTTGTTTCACTTTAATACAATAATAGCATTTTTTAAACCAAAAAAATGATGTTTTAGTGTCTCCATGTTCTAAGAGCTATAGTTTTTTATTTTTTGAGAGATTTTCTTATGTAGGGGCTCATTTTTTGCGGGATGAGGTGACGGTTTTATTGGTACCATTTTGTGGGACATACGCGTTTTTGATCATTTGGTGTTGCACCTTTTGTGATGTAAGGTGACAAAAATTGCTTGTTTTGACACCGTTTTTTTTGTTTTGTTTTTTACGGTGTTCACCCGAGGGGTTAGGTCATGCAATATTTTTATAGAGCTGGATTTTACGGACGCGGCAATACCAAATATGTCTATTTTATTTTATTTTTTCTATTTTTAACATTTTTTTTTTCTTTCTTGGGGAATTTTTTTTTTTACATGTGAAACCTTTTTTCTATTTTATTTTTTCAACCCTTTACTTTTTTATTTTTTATTTTACACTTTTCGTCCCCCATAAGGTCATACAAGACCTTTGGGGGACATTTACTTCACTTTTTCACTTCTTTTTTTTTTCACTGTTGATTTCTCCTGTAACTGGGGCTGACATAGTAGCCCCAGTTACAGAAGAAATGCACCCCCCAGAGAGGCTGTACAGCATAATTCAGCGCTGTACAGCCTCAGAGCAGGGCTGATTGAGGTCTGTGAAATACCTCACACAGCTCCTGCACTCTCCGGTCCCGGCGGTCACATGACCGCCGGGCCGGAACAGGAAGCGCATAGAGCTTCCTGCTCTGCATACACAGCGCTCGGTGAGCGCTGTGTATGCAGCGATCCAGAAGGCAGGGACACCTGGGCACTGTCCCTGCCTTCTCTCTGGGTTGCCCTGCTGTCACTGACAGTGGGCAACCCGATCAGCAGCTGCACGATTAGCGTGCAGCTGCACTTTCTGAACGGACGTTTTAAAACGTCCGTTCAGAAATAGAGATCCACCTCCCGGACGTTTATAGTCTATGGGCAGACGGGAGGTGGTTAAAAGGACTTTTGGGTCTCTGAAAAGTTTTTCTAATAAAATTATTCCTATTTCACTCCCTACACTGTCTGTCCCTTCCTTAGCACAGCTCTCCCTGACTAAAAAATAGCACCCGATGATGTGTTCCGGCCAGCCAATCACTGTAATGCCAGCACCCAACATGGCTACGGCATTACAGTGAGGGCAGCACTTACCTGCACGTTTATTGGCTGCATAGAAACGTGCGGGGCGGAGACTCGAGCATTGCGCTCGAGCACATGCGGTATTTGGCCGAATACCGCCATGTGCCGAGCATCGAGATGCTTGAGCCGAACAGGTGTTCAGCCGAGCATTCTCGATCATCACTAATAAAGTTCAAAAATACAGGTGAACAGAAACCAAAAAATAGCCAAATGCTACATCAAGTAAATGTATTGAAATCCTGAAAACTGGCTCCTCAAGTCTATTTCTACAACCTGACTTCCTCAGGGCTAAGTGGTCTAACCTCAACACTGCTAGGAACAGTGTTGATGAAAATGATTAATAGAAGAATATTGGAGAGGGAGAATGCAAGGAGAGTATAGGGAGACTTATGCTGCGTCAGTGTTAATTATTTATTCTTACATTTACTTATTCCTACAGTACAGACCAAAAGTTTGGACACACCTTCTCATTCAAAGAGTTTTCTTTATTTTCATGAGTATGAAAATTGTAGATTCACACTGAAGGAATCAAAACTATGAATTAACACATGTAGAATTATATACATAACAAACAAGTGTGAAACAACTGAAAATATGTCATATTCCAGGTTCTTCAAAGTAGCCACCTTTTGCTTTGATTACTGCTTTGCACACTCTTGGCATTCTCTTGATGAGCTTCAAGAGGTAGACCCCTGAAATGGTTTTCACTTCACAGGTGTGCCCTGTCAGGTTTAATAAGTGGGATTTCTTGCCTTATAAATGGGGTTGGGACCATCAGTTGCGTTGAGAAGAAGTCAGGTGGATACATAGCTGATAGTCCTACTAAATAGACTAGAATTGGTATTATGGCAAGAAAAAAGCAGCTAAGTAAAGAAAAACGAGTGGCCATCATTACTTTAAGAAATGAAGGTTAGTCCGTCAGCCGAAAAATTGGGAAAACTTTGAAAGTAAGGGCTATTTGACCATGAAGGAGAGTGATGGGGTGCTGCGCCAGATTACCTGGCCTCCACAGTCACCGGACCTAAACCCAATCAAGATGGTTTGGGGTGAGCTGGACCGCAGAGTGAAGGCAAAAGGGCCAACAAGTGCTAAGCATCTCTGGGAACTCCTTCAAGACTGTTGGAAGACCATTTCAGGGGACTACCTCTTGAAGCTCATCAAGAGAATGCCAAGAGTGTGCAAAGCAGTAATCAAAGCAAAAGGTGGCTACTTTGAAGAACCTAGAATATGACATATTTTCAGTTGTTTCACACTTGTTTGTTATGTATATAATTCCACATGTGTTAATTCATAGTTTTGATGCCTTCATAGTCATGAAAATAAAGAAAACTCTTTGAATGAGAAGGTGTGTCCAAACTTTTGGTCTGTACTGTACATCAGCCGTAAATATAATACAATACCAATAAGATGGACACAAGATCATTCCACTGCTAGCATGCCATCCAATACCATCCAATCTGCACTCCTTAGGGGGACCAGGTCTTAATGATGACCTTTTGCTGTCTTTACTTCTTCCAAATCATCCTTCAAAGAGAGGAGTAGCTGGATGATCCTGATTACATATTCTTATCGATATTTCATGATGTGAAAAAGGAGGAAAAGCAGATGGCAGAAGAGCTCCCACCTGTAGCGCTGGGGTTTTGCGGAACCATCTATTGAAAATGTCTATTGAAAATGTTTTTTCTATGTAATTACTGTATACTGTATATGCCATACGGAAAAAACGGACAGGAAAAAAACAGAATGGAAACGGAAACACAACAGAAACAAAAAACAGAACAACGGATCCATGAAAAACGGACCGCAAAACACTGAAAAAGCCATACGGTCGTGTGCAGGAGGCTTTACCCATATGTTCAGTGCCTTGAAAAAGTATTCATACCTCTTGAAATTTTCCACATTTTTTCACGCTACTCAACAAACTTAGATGTATTTTTGGGGGGTTTTATGTGATAGACCAACACAAAGTAACAAGAATGTGTGAAGTGACAAAAAAGATACATGTTTTTCTAAATGTTTAATAAATAAAAATCTGAAATGTACGGTGTGCATTTGTATTCAGCTGCATGTACTCTGATACCCCTAAATAAAATTTAGTGTGACCAATTGACTTCAGAAGTCCCCTAATTAGTAAATAGAGTCCATCTGTGTTTAATTTATTCTCAGTGTAACTACAAAACTACAAACCCCTCAGGAGTTTGTTAGTGAACATTAGTAATCAAATAGCATTATGAAAACCAAGAAACACACCAGATGGGTTAGGGATAAAGTTTTGGAGAAGTGTAAAGCAAGGTTAGGTTTAAAAAAAATCCCCAAAAATAAATCCCAAGCTCTGAACATCTCACAAAGCTCTGTTCAATCCATCATCTGAAAATGGAAGGTGTATGGCACAACTGAAAATCTACCAACACATGGCTGTCCACCCAAACTGCCAGCTCAGGCAAGGAGAGCACTAATTAAAGAAGCAGCCAAGAGGCCCATGGTCACTCTAGAGGAGCTGCAGAGATCCATAGCTCAGGTAGTAGAATCTGTCCACAGGAGTGGCAAGAAGAAAACAATTTTTGAAAGTAAGCCACAAGAAGTCCTATTTGAAGTTTGCCACAGGCCATGTAGGGGACACAGCAAAAATGTTGAAGAAGGTGCTCTGGTCAGATGAGACCAAAATTGAACTTTTTGGCCTAAATGCAAAATGATATGTGTGATGGAAAATACCACTGCCCATCACCTTGAACACACCATCCCCACCGTTAAACATGGTAGTGGCAGGATCATGCTGTGGGGATGCTTTTCTTCTGCAGAGACAGGGAAGCTAGTCAGAGTTGATGAGAAGATGGATGGAGCTAAATATAGGGAAATCCTGGAGAAAAACATGGTAAATGCTGCAAAATACCTGAGACTGGGGCAGAGGTTCACCTTCCAGCTGGACAACGACCCTAAACATACAGCCAGAGCTACAATGGAATGGTTTTGATCAAAGCACATTTAGTTAGTTAGAATGGCCCAATCGAAGTCCAGACCTAAATCCCATTGACAATTTGTGACAAGATTTGGAAATTGCTGTTCATGGTAACTCTACATCTAATCTGAGTGAGCTTGAGCTATTTTGCAAAGAATGGGCAAAAATGTTAGCCTCTAGATGTGCAAAGCTAGTAGAGACATACCACAAATGACTTGCAGCTGTAACTGCAGCGAAAGGTGGTCCCACACACATATTTGCTATTTTGTGTTGGTCTATCACATAAAATCCCGAAAAAAATACATTCACATTTGTGTGTGTAACATGAGTAAATATGGAAAAGTTCAAGGGGTATGAATACTTTTTCAAAACACTGTAGTATATAATTTTACACAGAATAGGAACATGACAGAATAGGAACAGTGTAAAATATAAACTTTATGTCAAGTGCAATTTATTTAGCACTGTGATCTGGACACTGGTAAATTTCTGGGTCATGACATCAATAAACGGCCTATTTAGGCAGAGAGGGGTGCTTACATGAGCAAGCACTCATTTCTCACCAGTTTTCTGAAGAAAAAGACCCCCATATATGAGAGCAAATATGCTTTGTGATTAATGAGTAACGGGATTTGATAACCTGAAAAGTAATCCATCTTACACTGGGGGAATGTGCAGTTACACAGGGAAAAACAATCTATGTCTCTCCTCTGTGCAGCTTGTTAGCACATCCCTCACTGGGTTCAAGCTATACATATATAAAAAGGGGCCGCGCAAAACTCCAAACCAATAGGACAGATGTGCGTCTTCCACCAACTTTCAGCAAGCACACACTAGCTTCGTTAGGCGTTTCTTTCAATTAACATCCTGTGAGATTATAAAGAAGACACGCACATAGTGAAGCACTGCAACAACCAGCCGTTCCTCCTCTCAATGTTATACTCACAAGCGTATAGGTAGAATATGCGCCTCAAAAGAAGGCCGACCAGTAGGTCCTCTGCACGGTTTCTCCCGTTGTGCCTCCTACAGATGATTCGATATTGCTCCTATAGTGAAACTCCGTATTTTAAAATTCATAAATATGGTTTATTATACTCACATTCAGATTAGATAAAATGCGCAACAATAAAATCAACACAGATCAATGGTCGGCAGGCTCTGAGTGGGCGGCATTTTTAATGACCTGAAATCTGATGTACATGTATGGCAGATGTCGGAAAGGAAATCTTGGAAAACCATTGTGATGCAGTGGGTTAACCAATACTACATATGTACAGTATTAGTCAATTTTGTTTGGTACGTAATGTTCAAATGTTAACAAATGTAAATGACTTTTCAAAAGTGTACCCAATCTACATTGACTAAATCACAATCGTGACAGCAAGGAAAAACAGCCACAAATTGCACGGGATTAGTCAACGGATGTTTGTGGTTTCTCCTAATATATTGAATAGCTGCAGTCTCGGTTAGTGCAAAATAAGCATGCGGATAAAGCTGTGAGCACAAACACGTGTAAGGGTTAAACTGTGTAACCCCATTCTCATTTCTATTCAAGTTAAACCTCTTAAAAATTCCATTCAATTACATTGCCCAATGGAGAAGGTATAACAATAGTAAAATGAAACACAATAGAACACATAATTTGAAATCAAGGAAAAGCAGGTAATATAAAAGATCCTTTATTCTTCCTGTAAGATTCTTAAAAGGTGAACTCATATGTTTTGTTAACTTATGCTTATATGTGTAGTGTTTGCTAATTGAGTAATTGCTAAGCTTAATGAGCCAATTATAAATGCTTGTGTTATAATAACTACCTGCCATTGGTTAAATTCATAATGTTGAATGCTAAAGCCGAAATGCACCATACCTTCATATGTATCTAAATATCTATATCCTATCTTTCTATCTATCTATCTATCTATCTATCTATCTATCTATTTATCTATCTCCTATCTATCTATCTATCTATCTATCTATCTATCTATCTATCTCCTATCTATCTATCTATCTATCTATCTATCTATCTATCTCATATCTATCTATCTATCTCATGTGTATCTATATCATCTCTCTATGCTAGGCTTGTCTATCTATCTATCTATCTATCTATCTATCTATCTATCTATCTATCTATCTATCTATCTATCTATCGTTTTTGTCTTTCCTCTCCATTTTACAAGAGTCATAACCTTTTCTCATAGCCAACTGAGGGCATGTATTTTACTGGTTGTATTTTAATGGTACCATTTAGTTTACCATATCATGTATTGAAAAACAGGAGTGGAGTGAAATTGAAAACAGAATGCGCTAAAACTGACTCTATAGGGGAGATTTATCATAGCCTGGTGGTGTACTTCAGACTATGATAACCAGGCGCACCGCCGGATGCCGCTTCTCATTTATGACGAGGCGTATGCCTCCAGCTGTCCATGCGCCTAAACTGAAATCTATGCCAGCACCTGGCTGTTGTGGATTTCAGTCTTCTTCCATGCCAGAAAACTGGAGTAGAAGATGAAAAATTTGGTGGGGCTGCTGGCCCCGTCCCTGCCATCACCACGCCCCCATTTTGGAGAAGTGGCGAGGTAATATTTTTGTGCAAATGCCATTGAAAAAGTTGCAAATAAGCAATTTGAGACTTTTTCACTTAACAAAAGTGGCCTATCTGTATGGTAACTGTGGTCCCATCTTATATTGTATAGTATAGCATTGCAGTCTGTGGCGATTGTGATTTACTTTTTTTATTAAGCTCTGAGCTGGTCCAATATTTAAACTCCTGACATCCACCATACACGTATGACAGATGTCACCAAGGGATTGAAACCACTGGCAGGTGAATTGAACAACAATTGCACCTGTCAAGGGACGGGATATATTAGGCAGCAAATAGACAGCCAGTTTTTCAAGTTGATGTGTTGGAAGGAGGAAAAATGGTCAAGCATAAAGATCGACTTTCAAAAGGGCCAAATTGCGATTGTTAGACTTGTTTCACATTTGCGTTTCCTGATTCAGCAGGCTATTCCGGCCAGAAGCAGCCTTCCGGATCCAGCATTGCCAGACGCTACCAGAATACCGTCCAGCCCCATTAACAGCCCCAGTCTCTGATAGGACCGCCTCCTGGACTTCAAAGCCCAGAATGAGCAGGAATTTACATGTATAAATTACAAGTTTTACTGAATCTTTTCCCACAAATCTATACATCAATCTGCTCAGCTCTTCCTGCTCTATAATATACTGACTGCAGCTCAGACACCATGTTCAACGTGACAGGTTCCCTTTAATACTGGCTATGACAGAAAGCCTGCAGAACATGCTGCCCCTTGTTCACATTTACAGGGGAATGTGACCATCAGAAATGAACCATGGAGCAAATCTTGTGCAGGCGCCCATCTCCTTAATGTGTGTACCTGCGCCATCTGTGACCTTTTGTGGGCAGAAGCTTTATTCACTGAACTGCACATGCGCCACAAGGATGTGCAGTTCAGTGGATGCCCACAGGTCACAGGTGGCGCAGGGGCACACATAAAGGTGATGTGCACCTGCATGAGATTTACAGCGACATAATGATAACATTGCCGAGGCTAGGAGGAAGAAGAGACCTCATTCTGATGGGCACAGCTGGGTACCAGTAGCGATAAGTAGAGCCCACCCTGCTCTTTTAACATCATTAGCATATTTATAAAAACCTGTTTTTGGGGGCGAAACAAGAGTGATCAGGACATAAAAGTATATTTGAAAATGACAATAGGAGAGCTACAGTGCCATTCAAACAGTTAAAAATGGCGCAATGGTGCAAAATCTTGGTGCCACATACAAAAGGATTAGTGATGAGCGAAAGGGGCAGGATTCGAATTTGCGATATTTCACAAATATTTGGTAGAATATTTGTCATATATTCAAGAATTCGAGAATTCGCGAATATGGTCTTATTTGCTAAAGTCGGCAATGTAATATGCTCGTTATGTGCACGCAATACAGCCGTGGGTCACTATAGCTAAATTTTTCAAGCTGCTAGAAGTTTCCTGAGACTGAAGAAAATGGTTGGCATGGCAGAACATTAACCCCTTCACGACTGCAATCCGTCTATATACATGATAGCTGCACATACCCCGTGCAGCTACCACATGTATAGACGTCATTGCAGTTCTTTAATCCAAGCGCTGCAAAGCGCTTGGATTAAAGCTTCTGCCCCTGTCCTGCTGCTGTCACGGACAGCATACAGTCCAGTAATGCCGGCAAGGGACCAATCAGAGTGGTCCCTTGCCGGCAATCGATCCGATTAGTTAGTCTGTGCAGACTAACCAATCGGTTCGCGGCAGATCAGAGCTTGAAATCGGGTAGTGTCCTGAAGCCCCCAATCTGTGCCCCCTTCTTGTGTGCCTCCAACCCCCCACCACCACCGTGAGCCCTGCCTCTGCCATCGGTCCCCGCCCCCCCCATCCATGTATCCTGCCCCTGATGCGGTCCGCCCCCTCCCCGCCCAATACATTCATCCTGCCCCGATCTGTAATTTCTGAATGCTGGCCGTATCCCCCCCTTTTCCAGCGCTGCCCCCTGCCCCCGATGCGGTCCTCCTGCTGTGTGTGATGGCGGCGGCTCCATTCCTGAGCCGCCGCCATCAGCAGCGAGTGTCAGCTCTATGCTAACACTCTGCTGTAACCCCATAGATGCCGCGGCATCGGGGCTGCTGCGCTGCGATTGCAGCGCCCGATGGTTGCCATGGCAACCGGATGCTTTGCAAAGGCGTCCGGTTGCCATGGCAAAGGTGTCCGATGCTGCCACCTACAGGACATCTGGTAGTATTATACTTTGGAATGCAAGAGCATTGCAAAGTATAATACAACCATCAGCCCCACTGGATCTTCAAGATCCAAGAGGGAACTGATAAAAAAAAATAGAAAATAATAAAAGTAAAAATAAATAAATAAATAAAAATGTAAATAAAAAAAATTACCTTTCCCTATAAAAATTTTTAAAAAACAAAACAAAAAACACACATATTATTTATCACCACGTCCGTAACGACCATCTCTATAAATATATCACATGATCAACCCCGTCCAATAAACACCATAAAAAAAATAAAAATAAAAACTGTGTAAAAAAAAGCAATTTTTGTCACCTTACATCACAAAAAGTGCAACACCAAGCGATCAAAAAGGCGTATACACCCCAAAATAGTACCATTTAAACCGTTACCTCATCTTGCAAAAAATTTGCCCATATTTAAGACAATCGCCCAAAAAATAAAAAAGCTATGGCTCTCAGACTATGGAGACACTAAAACATAATTTTTTTGGTTTCAGAAATGCTATTATTGTGTAAAACTTAAATAAATAAGAAAAAGTATACATATTGGGTATTGCCACGTCCGTAACAATCTGCTCTATAAAACTGTCACATGACCTAACCCCTCAGATGAACGAGGTAAAAAAATAAAAAAAACTGTTCCAAAACAGCCAATTTTTTGGTCACCTTGCCCCATAAAGTGTAATAATGAATGATCAAAAAATCATATGTACCCAAAAATGGTACCAATAAAAACCTCAACTCTTTCTGCAAAAAACGAGCCCCTGCACAAGACGATCGGTAGAAAAATAAAAAACATATGGCGTTCAGAATATAGACACACAAAAACATAATTTCTTTTTCAAAAATGCCTTATTATGTAAAACTGAAACAAACAAACAAAAAAAGTAGACATATTTGATATCACTGCGTCCGTAACAACCTGCTCTATAAAAATAGCACATGATTTACCATGTCGGATGAATCTTGTAAAAAATTTAAGATGACAAAACGGTGCCAAAACAGCAATTTTTTTGTTACCTTGCCTCACAAAAAACGTAATATAGAGCAATTAAAAATCATATGTACCACAAAATAGTACCAATAAGACTGTCACCTTATCCCCTTAGTTTCCAAAATAGGGTCACTTTTTGGAAGTTTCTACTGTAGGGGTGCATCAGGGGGGCTTTAAATGGGACATGGTGTCTAAAAACCAGTCCAGCAAAATCTGCCTTCCAAAAAACATGTGGAGTTCTTTTCCTTCTGTGCCCTGCCGTGCGCCCTTACATCAGTTTACGACCACATGTGGGGTGTTTTTGTAAACCGCAGAATCAGAGTAATAAATATTGAGTTTTGTTTGGCTGTTAACCCTCAATGTGTTAAAGAAGAAAATGTAATAAAATGGAAAATCTACCAAAAAAGAGAAATTTTGAAATTTCATCTCCATTTTCCTTTAATTCTTGTGAAACACCTAAAGGGTTAACAAAGTTTGTAAAATCAGTTTTCAGTAACATGAGGGGTGTAGTTTCTACATTGGGGTCATTTATGGGGGGTTTCCACTATGTAAGCCTCACAAAGTGACTTCAGACCTGAACTGGTCCTTAAAAAGTGGGTTTTGGAAATTTTCTTAAAAATTTTAAGAATTGCTTCTAAACTTCTAAGCCTTCTAACGTCCTAAAAAAATAAAATAACATTTCCAAAATTATGCCAACATAAAGTGTACATATGGGGAATATTAAGTAATAAATATTTTATGAGGTATCACTTTCTGTTTTAGAAGCAGAGAAATTGAAATTTTGAAAATTGCGAATTTTTTACATTTTTGGGTAAATTTGGGATTTTTTCATAAATAAAGGTGATATATATTGACTCAAATTTATGACTGTCATGAAGTACAATGTGTCACGAGAAAACAATCTCAGAATGGCTTGGATAAGTAAAAGCGTTCCAAAGCTATTACCACATTAACCACCTCCGGACCGCCTAACGCAGGATCGCGTTCCGGAGGTGGCAGCCCTGCGCAGAGTCACGCATATATGCGTCATCTCGCGATGGGCGAGATTTCCTGTGAACGCGCGCACACAGGCGCGCGCGCTCACAGGAACGGAAGGTAAGAGAGTTGATCTCCAGCCTGCCAGCGGCGATCGTTCGCTGGCAGGCTGGAGATGTGTTTTTTTTAACCCCTAACAGGTATATTAGACGCTGTTTTGATAACAGCGTCTAATATACCTGCTACCTGGTCCTCTGGTGGTCCCCTTTGTTTGGATCGACCACCAGAGGACACAGGTAGCTCAGTAAAGTCCCACCAAGCACCACTACACTACACTACACCCCCCCCCCGTCACTTATTAACCCCTTATTAGCCCCTGATCACCCCTGATCACCCCATATAGACTCCCTGATCACCCCCCTGTCATTGATCACCCCCCTGTCATTGATTACCCCCCTGTAAAGCTCCATTCAGATGTCCGCATGATTTTTACGGATCCACTGATAGATGGATCGGATCCGCAAAACGCATCCGGACGTCTGAATGAAGCCTTACAGGGGCGTGATCAATGACTGTGGTTATCACCCCATATAGACTCCCTGATCACCCCCCCTGTCATTGATTACACCCCTGTCATTGATCAACCCCCTGTAAAGCTCCATTCAGATGTCCGCATGATTTTTACGGATGCACTGATAGATGGATCCGATCCGCAAAACGCATCCGGACGTCTGAATGAAGCCTTACAGGGGCGTGATCAATGACTGTGGTGATCACCCCATATAGACTCCCTGATCACCCCCCTGTAAAGCTCCATTCAGATGTCCGCATGATTTTTACGGATGCACTGATAGATGGATCCGATCCGCAAAACGCATCCGGACGTCTGAATGAAGCCTTACAGGGGCGTGATCAATGACTGTGGTGATCACCCCATATAGACTCCCTGATCACCCCCCTGTCATTGATCACCCCCCTGTAAAGCTCCATTCAGATGTCCGCATGATTTTTACGGATGCACTGATAGATGGATCCGATCCGCAAAACGCATCCGGACGTCTGAATGAAGCCTTACAGGGGCATGATCAATGACTGTGGTGATCACCCCATATAGACTCCCTGATCACCCCCCTGTCATTGATCACCCCCCTGTAAAGCTCCATTCAGATGTCCGCATGATTTTTACGGATCCACTGATAGATGGATCGGATCCGCAAAACGCATCCGGACGTCTGAATGAAGCCTTACAGGGGAGTGATCAATGACTGTGGTGATCACCCCATATAGACTCCCTGATCACCCCCCTGTCATTGATTACCCCCCTGTAAAGCTCCATTCAGATGTCCGCATGATTTTTACGGATGCACTGATAGATGGATCGGATCCGCAAAACGCATCCGGACGTCTGAATGAAGCCTTACAGGGGCGTGATCAATGACTGTGGTGATCACCCCATATAGACTCCCTGATCACCCCCCTGTCATTGATCAACCCCCCTGTCATTGATCACCCCCCCTGTCATTGATCACCCCCCTGTCATTGATCACCCCCCTGTCATTGATCACCCCTCTGTAAGGCTTCATTCAGATATTTTTTTGGCCCAAGTTAGCAGAATTATTTTTTTTTTTCTTACAAAGTCTCATATTCCACTAACTTGTGTCAAAAAATAAAATCTCACATGAACTCACCATACCCCTCACGGAATCCAAATGCGTAAAATTTTTTAGACATTTATATTCCAGACTTCTTCTCACGCTTTAGGGCCCCTAGAATGCCAGGGCAGTATAAATACCCCACATGTGACCCCATTTCGGAAAGAAGACACCCCCAGGTATTCCGTGAGGGGCATATTGAGTCCATGAAAGATTGAAATTTTTGTCCCAAGTTAGCGGAACGGGAGACTTTGTGAGAAAAAAATTAAAAATATCAATTTCCGCTAACTTGTGCCAAAAAAAAAAAATTTCTATGAACTCGCCATGCCCCTCATTGAATACCTTGGGGTGTCTTCTTTCCAAAATGGGGTCACATGTGGGGTATTTATACTGCTCTGGCATTCTAGGGGCCCCAAAGCGTGAGAAGAAGTCTGGTATCCAAATGTCTAAAAATGCCCTCCTAAAAGGAATTTGGGCACCTTTGCGCATCTAGGCTGCAAAAAAGTGTCACACATCTGGTATCGCCGTACTCAGGAGAAGTTGGGGAATGTGTTTTGGGGTGTCATTTTACATATACCCATGCTGGGTGAGAGAAATATCTTGGTCAAATGCCAACTTTGTATAAAAAAATGGGAAAAGTTGTCTTTTGCCAAGATATTTCTCTCACCCAGCATGGGTATATGTAAAATGACACCCCAAAACACATTCCCCAACTTCTCCTGAATACGGCGATACCACATGTGTGACACTTTTTTGCAGCCTAGGTGGGCAAAGGGGCCCATATTCCAAAGAGCACCTTTAGGATTTCACAGGTCATTTACCTACTTACCACACATTAGGGCCCCTGGAAAATGCCAGGGCAGTATAACTACCCCACAAGTGACCCCATTTTGGAAAGAAGACACCCCAAGGTATTCCGTGAGGGGCATGGCGAGTTCCTAGAATTTTTTATTTTTTGTCACAAGTTAGTGGAAAATGATGATTTTTTTTTTTTTTTTTTTTCATACAAAGTCTCATATTCCACTAACTTGTGACAAAAAATAAAAAGTTCCATGAACTCACTATGCCCATCAGCGAATACCTTGGGGTCTCTTCTTTCCAAAATGGGGTCACTTGTGGGGTAGTTATACTGCCCTGGCATTCTAGGGGCCCAAATGTGTGGTAAGGAGTTTGAAATCAAATTCTGTAAAAAATGACCTGTGAAATCCGAAAGGTGCTCTTTTGAATATGGGCCCCTTTGCCCACCTAGGCTGCAAAAAAGTGTCACACATCTGGTATCTCCGTAATCGGGAGAAGTTGGGGAATGTGTTTTGGGGTGTCATTTTACATATACCCATGCTGGGTGAGAGAAATATCTTGGCAAAAGACAACTTTTCCCATTTTTTTATACAAAGTTGGCATTTGACCAAGATATTTATCTCACCCAGCATGGGTATATGTAAAAAGACACCCCAAAACACATTCCTCAACTTCTCCTGAATACAGAGATACCAGATGTGTGACACTTTTTTGCAGCCTAGGTGGGCAAAGGGGCCCACATTCCAAAGAGCACCTTTCGGATTTCACAGGTCATTTACCTACTTACCACACATTTGGGCCCCTAGAATGCCAGGGCAGTATAACTACCCCACAAGTGACCCCATTTTGGAAAGAAGAGACCCCAAGGTATTCGCTGATGGGCATAGTGAGTTCATGGAAGTTTTTATTTTTTGTCACAAGTTTGTGGAATATGAGACTTTGTATGAAAAAAAAAAATAAAAAAAAAAATCATCATTTTCCACTAACTTGTGACAAAAAATAAAAAATTCTAGGAACTCGCCATGCCCCTCACGGAATACCTTGGGGTGTCTTCTTTCCAAAATGGGGTCACTTGTGGGGTAGTTATACTGCCCTGGTATTCTAGGGGCCCAAATGTGTGGTAAGGAGTTTGAAATCAAATTCAGGAAAAAATGAGGAGTGAAATCCGAAAGGTGCTCTTTGGAATATGGGCCCCTTTGCCCACCTAGGCTGCAAAAAAGTGTCACACATCTGGTATCCCCGTACTCAGGAGAAGTTGAGGAATGTGTTTTGGGGTGTCTTTTTACATATACCCATGCTGGGTGAGATAAATATCTTGGTCAAATGACAACTTTGTATAAAAAAATGGGAAAAGTTGTCTTTTGCCAAGATATTTCTCTCACCCAGCATGGGTATATATAAAATGACACCCCAAAACACATTCCCCACCTTCTCCTGAGTACGGAGATACCAGATGTGTGACACTTTTTTGCAGCCTAGGTGGGCAAAGGGGCCCATATTCCAAAGAGCACCTTTCGGATTTCACAGGTAATTTTTTACAGAATTTGATTTCAAACTCCTTACCACACATTTGGGCCCCTAGAATGCCAGGGCAGTATAACTTCCCCACAAGTGACCCCATTTTGGAAAGAAGAGACCCCAAGGTATTCGCTGATGGGCATAGTGAGTTCATAGAACTTTTTATTTTTTGTCACAAGTTAGTGGAATATGAGACTTTGTAAGAAAAAAAAAAAAAAAAAAAAAAATCATAATTTTCCGCTAACTTGTGACAAAAAATAAAAAGTTCTATGAACTCACTATGCCCATCAGTGAATACCTTAGTGTGTGTACTTTCAGAAATGGGGTCATTTGTGGGGTGTTTGTACTGTCTGGGCATTATAGAACCTCAGGAAACATGACAGGTGCTCAGAAAGTCAGAGCTGCTTCAAAAAGCGGAAATTCACATTTTTGTACCATAGTTTGTAAACGCTATAACTTTTACCCAAACCATTTTTTTTTTACCCAAACATTTTTTTTTTATCAAAGACATGTAGAACTATAAATTTAGAGCAAAATTTCTATATGGATGTCGTTTTTTTTTGCAAAATTTTACAACTGAAAGTGAAAAATGTCATTTTTTTGCAAAAAAATCGTTAAATTTCGATTAATAACAAAAAAAGTAAAAATGTCAGCAGCAATGAAATACCACCAAATGAAAGCTCTATTAGTGAGAAGAAAAGGAGGTAAAATTCATTTGGGTGGTAAGTTGCATGACCGAGCAATAAATGGTGAAAGTAGTGTAGGTCAGAAGTGTAAAAAGTGGCCTGGTCTTTCAGGGTGTTTAAGCACTGGGGGCTGAGGTGGTTAAGTGACGCATGTCAGATTTGTAAATTTTGACCTGGACACTGGGGCATCAATGACCTTTGGTCATGAAAGGGTTAAAAATGGCTTTATATGCCGATAGTGCTCCAATATATTCTCGATTGCAAAATCGGCATTAATGATGCAAATATTTTGGCGCAATACGTGCAACTTCACATTTTAGCAGGTCTGACTAAATATTAGTGATTGGTGCAGTAAGTATTGTTGTGAACTTGTGACATCACAGCACTACTGTATGTATGTAGCATGTATGTATGGACAGCAGAACCTATCAGCTACACTAAATCGCTATCTAACCTACACTGACTATTTCCCACTAACTACAGTGGGATGCGAAAGTTTGGGCAACCTTGTTAATCGTCATGATTTTCCTGTATAAATCGTTGGTTGTTACTAGAGATGGGACGGGGGATTCGTCGAATCCACGAATCCCTCGAATCTTGCTGGATTAGTGGGATTCGTGGACTCGAATCCCGACGTAATTTGCCTGAAACGAATCCGGTGGGAGGGACTGGGAGGCGGAGCTGGGGGCCGGTGCGTTCACTGTGCTCCGGCCCCTCCGCTCCAGTAGTTATAAAACGTGTAATTGTGATTAATAATCATGCTGCCCCCTCTGTCTGTAGTATTACATGATCCAATAAATCTTACTTACAGGGCTAGTACTGCTATCGTAACAGGCTGGCCGGGCAGACGAGCGGCAGCGTCACTGACTGACGTCACCTGCCTGAGCCGCCTGCTTTATGAATTATTAATCACAATTACACTTTTATAACTACTGGAGCGGCAATGGGGTGGGGGGGTCTGTGGATGGCACTGTTATGGGGTGGGGGGGTCTGTGGATGGCACTGTTATAGGGTGGGGGGGTCTGTGGATGGCACTGTTATAGGGTGGGGGTGTCTGTGGATGGCACTGTTATAGGGTGGGGGGGGTCTGTGGATGGCACTGTTATGAGGTGGGGGGGTCTGTGGATGGCACTGTTATAGGTTGGGGGGTCTGTGGATGGCACTGTTATGGGGTGGGGGGGTCTGTGGATGGCACTGTTATAGGGTGGGGGGGTCTGTGGATGGCACTGTTATAGGGTGGGGGGGGGTGTCTGTGGATGGCACTGTTATGGGGTGGGGGGGTCTGTGGATGGCACTGTTATAGGGTGGGGGGGTCTGTGGATGGCACTGTTATAGGATGGGGGGGTCTGTGGATGGCACTGTTATAGGGTGGGGGGGTCTGTGGATGGCACTGTTATAGTGTGGGGGGGTCTGTGGATGGCACTGTTATAGGGTGGGGGGGGGTGTCTGTGGATGGCACTGTTATGGGGTGGGGGGGGTCTGTGGATGGCACTGTTATGGGGTGGGGGGGTCTGTGGATGGCACTGTCATAGGGTGGGGGGGGTCTGTGGATGGCACTGTTATGGGGTGGGGGGGTCTGTGGATGGCACTGTTATAGGGTGGGGGGGTCTGTGGATGGCACTGTTATGGGGTGGGGGGATCTGTGAATGCCAGGGAGAGAGGTGAGAGGCACTATGATACTACTGGCACATTGGGGGGAGGCACTATGATACGGGCACATTATGGGGGGAGATGGCACTATGATACGGGCACATTATGGGGGGAGATGGCACTATGATACGGGCACATTATGGGGGGGAGGTGGCACTATGATACGGGCACATTGGGGGGGAGATGGCACTATGATACCGGCACATGGGGGGGAGGAGAGAGGCACTCCTCACTTGATACTGGCACATGATTAGGGGGGCATCTATGGGGACACTTACTGGCACATTATTGGGTGGCACTGTGGGGCCACTTCTTATTGGCACATTATTGGGGGCACTATGGGGGCATCTACTGAGGCCACAAAGAAGGGGTATTTTATATGGGGGGCTCTGTGTGGTACTAGTATTATCAGGGGTATTATCTGTTTCTGCAGTATAGTATTGGGGAGCACAGCGGAACAGTATTGGGGGTGTTAGGATGATTTGTCCAGAAGATGGGAGAATGATGGAAAAGTAGTAAACTAAGATTTTTTTTTTTTGTCAAGCTGCAGAGACGAAAAATGGCTGAAAAATGGTGTCTGGTCTGAAAGGAGAAGATGAGGAAAGAGAACATCTACAAGAGACGTCACTGGATGTAAGAGGTATGAGGCTGTATTACCCTGTATGTTCTGTAGTGATAGGAGCAGGGTTCATCGCGGTCATATAGGGTGCGACCGTGACTGGGAGGTGGAGGTTCAGACAAACTGACGCGGTCTGACTTTGTTTCTTACACCGTGCGTTCACACAATTATGTACAGGATTCGTAGGATTCGAGATTCGAAAGATTCGATATATTCGAGAACCTTTTCGGATTCGGATTCGGAAAAAATTGCATTCGTCCCACCTCTAGTTGTTACGATAAAAAATGTCAGTTAAATATATCAGATAGGAGACACACACAGTGATATTTGAGAAGTGAAATGAAGTTTATTGGATTTACAGAAAGTGTGCTATAATTGTTTAAACAAAATTAGGCAGGTGCATAAATTTGGGCACCACAAAAAAGAAATGAAATCAATCCTTTTGCAGAAATTACAGCCTCTAAACGCTTCCTGTAGGTTCCAATGAGAGTCTGGATTCTGGTTGAAGGTATTTTGGACCATTCCTCTTTACAAAACATCTTTAGTTCAATCAGGTTTGATGGCTTCAGAGCATGGACAGCTCTCTTTAAGTCACACCACAGATTTTCAATTATATTCAGGTCTGGGGACTGAGATGGCCATTCCAGAACGTTGTACTTGTTCCTCTGCATAAATGCCTTAGTGGA
This sequence comes from Bufo bufo, assembly GCF_905171765.1. Lineage (NCBI taxonomy): Eukaryota > Metazoa > Chordata > Amphibia > Anura > Bufonidae > Bufo > Bufo bufo. The sequence continues at coordinate 232,961,404 of NC_053392.1, read as the reverse complement.
TTTTGAGCAGTGTTTAGGGTCGTTGTCTTGTTGAAAGATCCAGCCCCGGCGCAGCTTCAGCTTTGTCACTGATTCCTGGACATTGGTCTCCAGAATCTGCTGAGTGGAATCCATGCGTCCCTCAACTTTGACAAGATTCCCAGTCCCTGCACTGGCCACACAGCCCCACAGCATGATGGAACCACCACCATATTTTACTGTAGGTAGCAGGTGTTTTTTTGGAATGCTGTGTTCTTTTTCCTCCATGCATAACACCCCTTGTTATGGCCAAATAACTAAATTTTAGTTTCATCAGTCCACAGCACCTTATTCCAAAATGAAGCTGGCTTGTCCAAATGTGCTTTAGCCCACCTCAAGCGGCACTTTTTGTGCTGTGGACGGAGAAAAGGCTTCCTCTGCATCACTCTCGCATCCAGCATCTCCTTGTGTAAAGTGCGCCAAATGGTTGAACGATGCACAGTGACTCCATCTGCAGCAAGATGATGTTGTGGGTCTTTGGTGCTGGTCTGTGGGTTGACTCTGACTGTTCTCACCATTCGTCGCTTCTGTCTATCCGAGATTTTTCTTGGTCTGCCACTTCGAGCCTTAACTTGAACTGAGCCTTTGGTCTTCCATTTCCTCAATATGTTCCTAACTGTGGAAACAGACAGCTGAAATCTCTGAGACAGCTTTCTGTATCCTTCCCCTAAACCATGATGGTGAACAATCTTTGTCTTCAGGTCATAATTGAATTCACCTATGTATGTAGGTCAGGGGTCACTGAGCTTACCAAGCCAATTTGAGTTCCAATAATTAGTTCTACAGGTTTTGGAATCAATAAAATGACAACAGTGCCCAAATTTATGCACCTGCCTAATTTTGTTTAAACAATTATAGCACACTTTCTGTAAATCCAATAAACTTCATTTCACTTCTCAAATATCACTGTGTATGTCTCCTATATGATATATTTAACTGACATTTTTTATCGTAACAACCACCTATTTATACAGGAAAATCATGACGATTAACAAGGTTGCCCAAACTTTCGCATCCCACTGTATCTGTATTATATATATATAAGCTATCTAACTAATTAACTAACTAACTAACTAACTAACTATCTAATGTAATGACACAGGGAAGCAGAGAGCACAGCAATAACACTGCTGTCTCTCTCAGAACTGCAAAAAACTGCATAAAAGGGCTGCTGGGGAGGTTCTTATATAGTAAGGGGTAGGCAACTTTCCTATTGGTTGCTAGAGATGTTGCTAAGCTGATTATGATATAAAGTAGATATTGGCAGTGGTTAGGGGCGTGTGTGTCTACAGAGTGTTTTAGGTCATGGGATGATGCAGATATTGCTACTATATCCTAGATTTTCAGTAAAATAAATCTTGTACAGTTTCCAATTAGAACCGATAATTGCATGCAGAGATGGATATCTGAGGGCCCAGTGTAAGAGTACGCTGTGGGGCCCTTGGGTTTTACAACTACTAATTGGAAACCTCTGGGGTACTAGTTATGGATTACGTTGTTCTCTAAAATAAATCCCTCAATGGCAGCAGCATATACAAGATTTTCTCAAGGGAAATTGGGTGACTTGAAATAAAATTCATTATGGAACTCTGACCAGAATTTCCTCCATTCTCATGGCTCCTATTATGGCAGGCTGCACATAGGTAAATGTTCCTGGTCTCCGCTTCTGAAGAACAGACTGGGATCCTTTCTCCCCAAATAAAGGCAGCCACATCCTCTGGTCAGCCAAGTCTACTGTACTGTACAACCTGTCCTAGCACCGCTATTCTGGGAGAAATCAAATGCTAACCATAGTAGTCAGCAAGTATTCTCTCTCAAAGTCCATGATTGATTACCATAAAGTCAAAACCATTAACTTTCTTCTCTGATCGTAGTTGTTTTCTTTTTATTTTCTTCTCTATGACAGATGCCCATGATGACTTTGCCCAAACATGACTTGTCTGTAGAGTTGGCTGCCAAGATATCTTTGCCTCCTCACTTGCATCACCCACTCCACCTTCTACACACATTTCCCTTCTTGCTGCCCCTTTAAAAGTACCATCTTACTGCCAATGCAGAGTTATAGTGCACTCTTAGTAAACTACTAATATTAAGGTGCCTCCTTAGTACCTCACACACAGATAAGTGCCCCAAAAAATGTAAAAAATGAAAAGAAAAACCTCTTCTGGCCAGTGGACCTGTCTGTCAACAGCCTGGCACAAGCAGACTTGATAATGTGACGGCATCATGCCTGCGTCAAGTTACTGGAGTGACTAGAGTGGGGGGAGCTGATGGCCCCCTGCTCCTCCACAATATTCGACTTTATCCATGACCTGAAGAACTGCAGTGCACAAGGGGGCAGTTTAATCCATTTAACTACCCACTAGTTATTTAAAGCAAGAATCATGACTGTAATTTGTTACATGCAATATAATGGGCAACAAGCCACCATTATATATTTTTTTTCTTCAGTGGTCTCCAATGCAGCTGCACAGATTGCATGTGGCATGGCCACCCTTGTTTCCATGCACTGTTTGATGCACTTATTTACTAATGTGATTGTCGCTATAACTTGTCGTAAACTGTAGCAAAATGACAAAAATCCAGTTGGTTAAACTACTAAGGGGTGTGTGGTTTGCTTGAAATAGGTGTGGCTTAATGGCATAGGGGAATGGCCTAAGGTGGAGTTATAAAAGTGTCTATACCAGCCCAGAATTATCATCCAGCCTGAGCCACCATCTTCAGGATTAGAAATTCTTCTGCTATGTAGTAGAAGTCACAAATGGGGTTATTTATTAAACTGGTGTAAAGTAGAACTGGTGTAAAGTAGAATCAGATTCCACCTTTCATTTTCCAAAGGAGCTGTCAAAAATGAAAGGTGTTGCACAAGTCTTTCTTGCAAAAGTTGAGCTGGTGGATAATTGAGAGAGCAAGAAGCAATTGTCTGAAGTCAAATGTCACTGGTTTCTTATAATGTAATGGAATTTCTCTTTGGCATGTAAGCATAAATGAAACTTGGAACACAATAGCTCAGCATAACCTGAGTAAGGCAGCACCTGGCTCAAGCATCCAATGAAAGTCAATGTAATATACAGTGTCACCTAAAGACTGTCCCCCACCCTATGTATGTCACGTAAGTCTCAGGAGACACTCAGTGTGGAGAAGAAAAACTTTGCTAGCTTTAATTTTTGCTGAAATACTAGGAGTTTTAAATGATGCTTTTTAACAAGAACTTGGGGGGTCATTTGTATGATGCGAAGTATGCCACTTTTTGGCATACTTTTGTTGCAGATTCGGTCACAAAGGGGATTTGCGGCCAAATTTGTGACTTTTTCAGTTTTCCGAGGTGGCGGAAAAAGGGGGCATGGTGTGGGCAGTGAAGAGGTCGGCTGGCCGGCCCATCGCATTTATAATTTTCTATGCCTGTTTTTGGAGTGGAAATGACTTACCATATTTTTCGCTTAATAAGACGCACTTTCCCCCCCCAAAAGTGGGGGGGAAATGGCAGTGCGTCTTATAAAGCGATGGAGTCATTTTTACATGGCTGACACTGATGTATCGCGGGCCGGCATGCTGCACAGCATGGCCGACGATACATCAGTTACAGTTATGCGCGGTGGGAGGAGGGGCTGGAGGCTGGCAACTCGCGGCGGGGCCCGGTGCAGTCACTGTATTACACCAGGCCCAGCGCACAGCAGTCTCTTTGTATGTAAAGTCTATTTCTTTAATGCTGAAGGAATCGCTCTCCTTTGATAAACTAGCCTAATCGCCTGAAACAGTACTCACTCTATGAATGCAGAGGTCCGGGTGGCGCGTGACATCAGTCAGTCACGCTCCTGCTCCTGCTTCATTAATGAAGTGGGAGGAGTGTGACTGACTGAGTGACGTCACGCGCCGGCCGGACCGCTACATTCATAGAGTAAGTACTGTTTCAAGCGATTAAGCTAGTTTATCAAAGGAGAGCGATTGCTTCAGCATTAAAGAAATAGACTTTACATACAAAGAGACTGCTGTGCGCAGAGTGTAATGGGACACATTAATAAAGTAATGCTGTGAAACATAGGGCCATGAGGGGGACCAGCATAAGGTGGTCTTATGCTGGTCCCCCTCATGGCCCTATGTGTCACATCACAGGTCCCCCATAACAGTGGGTCAGCCACAGGTCCCCCATAACAGTGTGTCAGCCACAGATCCCCCATAACAGTGCGTCAGCCACAGATCCCCCATAACAGTGCGTCAGCCACAGGTCCCCCATAACGTTGCATCAGCCACAGATCCCCCATAACAGTGCGTCAGCCACAGATCTCCAATAACAGTTTGTCAGCCACAGATCCCCCATAACAGTGCGTCAGCCACAGGTCCCCCATAACAGTGCGTCAGCCACAGGTCCCCCATAACAATGTTATCCCCAGATCACCCATTAGTTCAAAATCAACCAAAAGCACACCTTTTGGTTCAAAATATTTTTTTTCTCATTTTCCTCCTCAAAAACCTAGGTGCGTCTTATAATTAGGTGCGTCTTATAAAGCGAAAAATACGGCAAGAAAGCTGGCATACATTTCAGCAAATCGCGCGGCCAATGCCTAAGTTATGTAGAGGCCGTGTCACAGACCTCAACAGTGAGTGGCAGTAGATCTTTGAGACTGGCAGCACGTGATTTGCTTTGACATGTTTACCTTGTGGATCAATAGGCGTCTGTGTTGTTTCTGGTAGTGGCCACACCCTTAACCTCTAGGTGTTGCTATTATGGTAATTTAACTTTCCCTATTTATAGTTGTCTTTCCCACAGTGCTGTGCGGTTTATAATGTCACGCTCTAGTGTGGGAGGGAAACCCCCACACCAAACATAGGAGGGAAAAGGAAATAAGGCCTGAAGACTAGGGAAGGAAGATGGACACCTCCTAGTGAATAGTGATGAGCGGCAGGGGCAATATTTAAATTCGCAATATTTCACGAATATTTTGTAGAATATTCGTCATATATTCGCGAACTCGAGATTATATTCTTGATTGTAAAAATTAATTATTCGCGTAATGCACGTGAAATACCGGCATGGGGTAGGCAACTTTTCTATTGGTTGCTAGGGATGTTGCTAAGCTGTGACAAAGCCTTCTCATTGGCCCACAAGCTAGAAGAAGGGAGGGATGATCACCTGATGTGTACTGTGTTAAAAAACAAAACAAAAAAACCCCGAATATTTATCATTACAAATATATAGCACTATATTCTAAATATTCGCGAATTCTCGAAATGCCAATATTCGCGCAAAAAATTCGCTTTTTGAATATTCGCGCTCAACACTAAAGCCCAGACTGACTACCAGTATGAACAGACCCCAGAGGTAGGTGAGTTCATACACAGGAATACCTAAAGTCCTATATAACCCTAAAGGACCCTGATACTAATGACAGAAATGAGACATCCTGTTCCTCTAAAAGGAAGGATGAACGGGAGTCTCTTTAAGGCCGAATACAAAACAACAAAGAAATGCAACACACAGAAAAGCCAAAATACAAAGGGAAAGGTAACACTTAACTTCCAAGAAGCTATGCCAGCACCAGGAACTCAGCTGAGATCCAAACACCAGCTATCCACAGGTCCAACTGAAGCTATAAACCAGCCAAACCGTAATTTGTTTGGTTCGTTCAAGTGCAGCCATGGATCCAATTGCTGCACTGGCAGGACAGTTGCAAGGGCTGTCTTTGGAAGTAGCCGATCTCCGCACGACTGTCTCACAGATTCAGAGACCACAGGGTATTGGTCCTGGTGGTTATGGTGTAAACCAGGCCTATCTGGAGCCTAAAGTTGCCCTCCCGGACAGATTCTCTGGGATACATGATAATTTAACTTCTTTTAGGGAGGCGTGCAAACTGTATTTTAGGCTACGTCCACACTCATCTGGGGATGAGAAACAGCGAATCGGTGTGGTTATTTAATTGCTTAAGTAGGATGCGCAGTCATGGGCTTTTTCTCTGCCGACCAGATCGCAGTCTCTTCGGTTGGTGGATGAATTTTTCGAAGCTTTGGGTCTTATCTATGACAATCTAGATCGGACATCCCTGGCCGAAACCAAGCTGCGTTAGCTTCATCAGGGAGATCGTTCTGCTGAGATTTATTGCTCTGAGTTTAGGAGGTGGGTCAGTGGCGTACACAAAATCAATGGGGCCCCGGTGCGAAACTGATCCATGGGGCCTGCAAGAATTTACTTGGGCCCCCTGGATTGGGATTAATAATGCTCCGTGCCTCTCTGTGACCTTTTTACTACAAAATCACAGTGAGATAAAGTTGTCACTGTGATTTTGTAGCAAATAGATCACAGAGCGGCAAAGAGCATTATCAATCATGTTACTGCTCTGTGTCTCCGCTGTCCAGTACGGGGCTTGGCTCTCTTTCAAGCAGCAGATTACCCGCACGGCATCCACTCGTGTGAAAGAGCCCTAAGCCCAATGCATGACTACACTCACCCAGTCTTAACTAATAAAATCTGGTCCTACCTCATCCAGGGTGTCGCTGGCGTCGGCGTGATGTCCGCTGGATCCAGAACAAGGTCCCTGTGGTGATAGAGAAAAAAAGAATAATCACATAAGAAAGGGATGGTGACTGCCCCTGTCAAATCACTAGCAGGGGGCGCTGTGCTGGCCTGTAACACTGAGCCATGCCAATGCATAGCATACATTTCCCCTAAGTGCTATACTACACAGTACTAATGCACACCTTGTGGCCCCTCACAGTAATTAAGCCCAACTTGTGGTCCCTTCAAAATAGTTATGTCCTCCTTGTGGCCCCTCACAGTAGTTATGGCCAGATATATGCCCCCCTTACAGTAGTTATGGCCAGATGTATCCCCCTCACAGTAGTAATGCCCAGATATGTGTTCCCCTCACAGTAGTTGTGGCCAGATGTATCCCCCTCACAGTAGTAATGCCCAGATATGTGTCCCCCCTCACAGTAGTTATGGCAAGATATGTGTCCCCCTCACAGTAGTTATGGCCAGATATGTGTCCCCCTCACAGTAGTAGTTATGTCCAGATATGTGTCCCCCTTACAGTAGTTATGTCCAGATATGTGTCCCCCTCACAGTAGTTATGCCCAGATATGTGTCCCCCTCACAGTAGTAGTTATGTCCAGATATGTGTCCCCCTTACAGTAGTTATGTCCAGATATGTGTCCCCCTCACAGACTTTAGGTATTCCTGTGTATGAACTCACCTTCCTCTGGAGTCTGTTCATACTGGTAGTCAGTCTGGGCTTTGATTAGGGTTTTCACTAGGAGGTATCTATCTTCCTTCCCTAGTCTTCAGGCCTTATTTTCTTTTCCCTTTCCCCTGCTGTAGGCTGAGAGCTGTAGACAGTCTGGACATGCTGGGAGTTGCAGTTTTGCAACAGCTGAAAAGCCTCAGGTTGGCCATTCCTGACATAGTGACTCAGTATTAAAAATACACCATTATTAACCCCCGTAAAGAAAAAAAATTAACCCTGTGGTGCCCAAGTGATAATAATGTTCCCACAGTGCACCCAGTAATCATAGGTCCTATTGTGCCTCTAGTAATGTTAATGTCCCTTATTGTGTCTCTGGTAATAATAATGTCTCCAAAGTGCCCCCCAGTAATATATCCCCCCACTACCCCCAGTAATGTCCCTATAGCGCCCACAGTAATGTCTTTATACTGCCCACAGTAATGTCTTAATACTGCCCCCAGTAATATCCTTCCACTGCCCCAGGTAATATCCCTATAGTGCCCCCAGTAATGTCCCTATAGCGCCCACAGTAATGTCTTTATACTGCCCCCAGTAATATCCTTCCACTGCCCCAGGTAATATCCCTATAGTGCCCCCAGTAATGTTCATCACCCTACTGCCCCCAGTAATCTCCCTTAAGTGACCACAGTAATTTTCCACCAGTATTCACTCACTAGTAATGGAGCATGAGCGCTCATCACAGCAGTTTTCCATCCACTCGGTTCGGCATCCATCAGGCCCCAGCACTGCCCTACTAGTAGTATTCTTGTATGACATGAGTGGTCGGAGCCTGACCGATGTTAGTCAGGCTCTGCCCACCCACTTCTTTTGTGAATGCTATTAGTAGTATGACAGCGCTGGGGCCTGATAGATGCTGGACTGAGTGGATGGAATGCTGCTGTGATGAGTGCCCTGACAGGGGCCTGGCATGAAATACAATGACAGTGCTGCGCCCCATTACATGTGAGTGAAGCTTGCATGCATCCTCTTGTGCCAGCAACAGGTAGCCAGCATCTTACCTTTAAATGAGCACTCCAGCAAAAAAACTAACTTATATAGTACAGCATAGGTTATTACTGAAGAATAATGTTGAAGCTCTTCTATATATCTGATGTATACCTTTTTATGTTATGGCTGTTTTAGTTGATGTAACATTTGTGGGTTATCTGCCATTTCCATTCCTTCTTCCACTGTGATATGGTTCCCATAATCCCCTAATGCCTACATGTCTCAACATACCACTAGCTTTTCAGAGACAGAGTCAGTGAGACAGGCCAGTGAGTAATATATTAATGAAACAGAACTGTTTTACCCTAACTCACACAGTTTCAGTGTATTGCTATGTGATGCTGATTCTCACTGCTCTCCCCTATCTCTGGCTTGTAATAGTCAGCTCTTACAACATGGGGTTCAGTTTCTCCTATTTATCATGTGTTTCTATTTGCGTTGATAAATCAGTTTTTTTGCCATTCTTTTTAGATTGTTTTGAGATGTATCATATTTTCTAGGTGTTATTTATGTCTGGTGTGGCTTTTGAAAGTTGCTGATCTAACGGTTTAAAAATTCGCATTCTCCCCAGAAAAGTCACAAATAAATTAAAAAAAGTCGCATCCATTAATTTTGTGACTTTTTAAAGTCCCAAAAGGTCCCAAAAGGTCCAACCAATCGAAGCCACATATGTGAGCCAGGAGCTGGCAGAGTTTTGCACTTGTAAACTAATAAAATATAGATATTTAAAAGGCGCACTTGCATAAATTGCACTAGTCCACTGACTAAACAGTTTGCCCGGTCTCAGAAACAGACAGAAAAATAAAACATGCGCAAATATGATGAAAAATCGAAGACAAGGGGCAAACCTAACTATAAATGCAATTTAAATAGAAAAGTCTACCCAACACAAATAAAATACGACTGAACATGCCCAAAACCTTTTGATAAATGTGCCCCCAGATACACTGGAAAATCTGCACAGAGCACTCACAGATGGCAGAGACAAAGAGTCAGTGGAGTGTTTCAACTCTGCATTCAGTCATTGTATGGACTCACCTTCTATATAACTGTACTCTTATCTTCAGCACTCATGAAGGACAATAAATAGGGTGAAGTTTGCTGGAGAAGGGTCTGAGAACATCCAGACAGGATTTGATAGGTGATGATGCAGTCCTGTGGTTGACAGCAAGTCAGGCAAACAGAATGGTCCATCTCTTATGATAGATGCCTATGTAGGAGAGCAAGGTCTGGACTGGTGGTCAGACTGCGAGTGACTGGACAACTTCCATAATTAATGGGTTCAAAATTTCTGTGTGCAACCAAGCTGGGATTAAACAAATTACACTGATAGAATATTGCTGGTGAGTTATGTTAGATTCACATCTGGGGCAGAGGTTCTGGCAAGAGCCTCTATTGCAGATTCTAGCAAAAAATAAAAAAAATGAAATGCTGATGTTTGCAGTGTGATTTTGTCTGGCAGAATGCCAGAATCCATAGCAGAACCCAGAAGGACCCTCATTATGGTCAATGACATCCGTTGGGTGCCTATCCTAGAGCAGAAAAATTTCATTTCTCTGCAGATCTAGCCTTAGCATTATACAATGCATTCAGAAAGTCTTAAGACCTTAAGGCCACCTGCAAACACTGTGGAATACATACGTTTTTTTCAGTGCAGATTATTAGAGTACCAGCAAAGTGTATAATACTAAACAGCGGGGGGCACACCAATAAATAGATAAAGGAGTGCAGGCCTGGTATAGAAAAAAGCATAAGCTAAACTAAGAAAAGAAATACCAAACTCAGCCGCACCTCCAAAAATCAATATTAATTTATTAAAGACACATAGATTAAAACCATGGACATATGAAGCAATATCCCACTGAAGGGAGAAATTGATAAGCATAAAACAAGCATCATCCAAGGAGACCATGAGTTATACAGTGCTAGAGTAAGGGAGGATAATCCATAGAACCAAAATGGTATACTTATCAGATAGCACAGTGGTAACACAAGGAGAAAATTAGCAACCCTTCAGTGAGACAAGCAGGAAAAATCCTCACGCGTATCGCTAGTAACCAACTAGCTTCATCAGAGGTCCATATGAATCTAAGGTAGTGTTTCAAGGTTCTTATATTTACAATAATTAACCTATAAGTAGATAGAGCTGTGGTCAAACCTGTTTGGGTAATTTGAAGAAGAGAGGGCCAGGTGGACACATCAAAGTGTATGACATTACACAAATCTCATGTACACAAAACGGTGTCAAATCTACACCAAAAACTGTTGTTAGACATTGAGAATTTTGGTGTGGATATGCTGCAGAAACCCACATAAATCCACAAGGAAATTTGTGCGGATGTTATTTGGGTCAGAAATACCTTGTAGATGCCCATTGATCATTTTCTTGAGGATAGGCTATCAATAAAATAATCTCAGACAACCCATTTGATCCTTGCGCTGAGAGTGTGAGATGCTCCACAACTATGAAGAGACACATGCCTCTTAATATTTGTGACACATCTCTGCAGGTCCATGTGCAATAACGCGGAATAGGGTACTTGCAAACTATTCATAGTTATATAAAGTCCTTTAATGTTATTTTATACGTTAATGCCTTGTAATGTACTTGCATATCTCTGTATGGATTAGTCAGGGTTAATAATCTTTATGCTGCCCCTGTAGAAAGTTAGTAGATGGATTTAGATTCATCCCTAGTTCAATTAGAGTAGTGTGTTAGCTGAGGAAGTTAGAGAAGCTACGTGTGCTCACTCCTCAAAGAACTAGTCCCACATTCTACATCCATAGAGAGACAACCATGTCTACTTCATAGTACTCCAGGAAAAGAGATAAGGAAGAACTAGAAGGTCCAGATTCTGCATGGCCAAGCATTAAGGCTGATAGAGACTTTATTGCAGTCAATGGAACATTGCTAAGACACCCTTCATATGTGAACACAGTCTGGCCCACCATTTCTTAATCCTGTACCCCTCAGCTGGGAATTACAGTCAAACTTGCAAGAACATAATTGCCAGCCTTAGATTCTGCAGAGAGAGAGAGGGAAGGAGTATTACAATCCCCATTCTGGCCTATAGCCATACATTGCTATCTGGGAAGATTTGCACTGAGAATTGTTTGGAACTGTGTTTTGATACTGTAATAAGTACTGCAACTCCCATTCTGCACCTAAGTAAAGAGAGACATTCATTTTTACAACTGGCCTGGTTACTGACTCCAGCACCATACACCGGCCACAGCACCTAAGGCACCATACACCGGCCACATGCATCTCCTGCATTGCACCTGAACAACACTCATAACACCAAGGACATCCCAAATACCACTATGAGGATAACCACTATGAATAATTATTGCAGCCAGAGCCACTCCCATCCGCCTCTCCTTACTCCCATTCTTCAGTCGGTACATGTGTAGTGTCCCACTAGGTAAATGTGGGCACTACACAAGGGTCAATTGGGCCACGTTGTTCTCCACCTCCTGTGGGACAGTGGCAGTGTATTTCACAGTACATTTTAATGCATTTTTAATATGTATTTATGTGTATTTTTCCTGTGATATGTGTAGCAGGCCTATTAGAGCGTAGTTCAGCATCCTAGGCACTAGAGGGAGCTAGGAAACACCTAGTATATATACTTAGACCCAGACAGGGAGGAGTTAGTCTGTGTAGTCAGGAGTCTGTGTTGAGACAGAAGGGAGTGTGCACCTTAGCCAGAGAGAAGCTGAGGACCACATCCTGACATGCAGCTAGACAGCCCAGGCTTCTAGTTTGACACCAGGAGGCTAGGGAGAGTGGACCAGCCTGCCTGAGGATATTGAGCCAGAGTTAGCTCAGAAGATTTATCACCAGGGGAAGAGTTGCCTCCTGAGAAAAGCCAAGTTCCCACAAGCAGAGCAGAGCCAGTATTCCAGCTAGACAAGTAAGCTGAAGGGCAGAAGGAGATATACTTAAAGGGCTTCTGTCACCCCACTAAACAGTTTTTTTTGTTTTGTTTACTAATAATCCCTACACTGCGATTTATGCATACATAAGTTAAATAATCATTTCTGTTCAGTAGAATTTGCTAAAAAGCGATTTTTAAAATATGCAAATTACCTTGCTACCAGCAAGTAGGGCAGCTACTTGCTGGTAGCAGCCGCATCCTCCGACCCTAATGACGCCCCCTCCGCATTGTGATTGACAGGGCCAGGGAACGGAATCGTTCTCTGCTGGCCCTGCCTTTTAGCATTCAAAATCTGGCGCCTGCGCTGCGGCCGTACGTATTTTCAATCTGCGCAGGCGCACTGAGAGGCGGCTGCTCTCTCCTCAATGCGCCTGCGCCGGATGTAGATGTGACGTCATTGAGGATGGAGCGGCCGAGCGAGTGGCCGTCTCTCAGTGCGCCTGCGCAGATTGAAGATAGGTACGGCCGCGGCGCAGGCGCCAAATTTTGAATGCTAACAGGCAGGGCCAGCAGAGAACGATTCCGTTCCCTGGCCCTGTCAATCACAATGCAGAGGGGGCGTCATTAGGGTCGGAGGATGCGGCTGCTACCAGCAAGTAGCCGCCCTACTTGCTGGTAGCAAGGTAATTTGCATATTTTAAAAATCGCTTTTTAGCAAATTCTACTGAACAGAAATGATTATTTAACTTATGTATGCATAAATCGCAGTGTAGGGATTATTAGTAAACAAAAAAAAAAAAACGGTTTAGTGGGGTGACAGAAGCCCTTTAACCCCTTCACGCAACATCATGTACATGTACGTGGGGGAATGTGGTGCCTCACCGCATCCCCACGTGCATGTACGTGATCGGCTTTCACTGTCAGCGCAGGGAGCGAAGCGCTGAAGCTTCAGTGAAGCCGGCGTGTTGGGGTTGCTAGGCAACCAGAGAAGCCGGCAGGAGCTGTATTGGAGCTCTGACCCGCCCACGATCACTGTGATTGGTCCATTACTGCAGAGGGACCAATCGCAGCGCATCGGGGCAGGTAAGGGGGGGTTAGGGAAGGACTATGTGCTTCTCCTTCTCTGATCGCCCCAATTCCTGTCAGGGAAGCGATCAGAGAAGGAGAAAGTGTGAAAATCTTCCCGACCCATGACGAGTATACTCGTCATGGAGCACTGCTACTTAGCGCGCCATGATGAGTATACACGTCATGGCATAAACTGTCACCATGTCTGCAGACATGGTGACAGCGCTGAGATCCCGGCTGTCACACACAGCCGGGCACCTTGGGTCAATGCCGAGGGGGGTCCTGTGACCCCCCCCTATCGGCGATCGCTGCAAACCGCAGGTCAATTCAGACCTGCGGTTTGTAGCGCTTTCTGCGGTTTCTGATCCCCGCGGTCCCTGACCGCGGGGATCAGAAACTTTAGTATGTCTAAAATAAAGATTTTTCACCCCCCCTGCACCCCTGAATGATATTATGGGGGCGGGTGGTGCAGGGGGGGTGTCGCAGGCGGTGCGGTAAGGTAAGGGAGGCGGGCGGTGCGGCAGGCGGGATCGCGATCCCCCGCCCGCCTCCCTTTCAATGATCGTTGGTGGTAAGTGGTTATACCAGGGTGCCAGCACATTGCTGGCACCCTGGTATAAACGGCTGACATCTGCGATGCGATGTCAGCCGTTTAACCCTTTCCATACAGCGGTCCGTACGGACCACTGTATGGAAAAGGTTAACAGCGCAGGGAGCTCCCTCTCCCATCGGGGGGCTGCTGTGCCTTTGCAGCCCCCCGATGGGAGAGGGAGAGAGCCCCCAGAGAGCCCCCCTCAGCCCTGTGCTTACCCTTCCCCGTCTGCGCAGTTCTGACCAGTACTGAGCAGACGGGGAAGGTTCCCATGGCAACAGGATGCCTCTCAGGCGTCCTGCTGTCCATGGTGCTGAACAGATCTATGCTAAAAGGCATAGATCTGTTCAGACAAGTGTAAAATACAGTACAGTGCAATATATATTGTACTGTACTGTATAATACAGACATCAGACCCACTGGATCTTCAAGAACCAAGTGGGTCTGGGTCAAAAAAAAAGTTAAAAAAAGTTAAAAAAGTAAAGTTTCAAAAAAACACAGTTATCACTGAATAAAAAAAAATAAAAAATACACTACACATATTAGGTATCGCCGCGTCCGTAACGACCTGATCTATAAAACGGTCATGTTACTTTCCCCGCACGGTGAACGCCATAAAAATAAAAAAATAAAAACTATGAGGAAATTGAAATTTTGCCCACCTTACTTCCCAAAAAAGGTAATAAAAGTGATCAAAAAAGTCGCATGTACGCCAAAAAAGTACCAATCAAACCGTCAACTCATCCTGCAAAAAATGAGCCCTTACATGAGACAATGGCCCAAAAAATAAAAAAACTATGGGTCTCAGACTATGGAGATACTAAAACATGATTTTTTTTTGTTTCAAAAATGATATTATTGTGTAAAACCCTGATAAATTATAAAAAGGTAGACATATTAGGTATTGCCATGTCCGTAAGAACCTGATCTATAAAAATACCACATGACCTAACCCCTCAGGTGAACACTGTAAAAAAAATTAAATAAAAACGGTGTCAAAAAAGCTATTTTTTTGTTACCTTACATCACAAAAAGTGTAATAGCAAGCGATCAAAAAGTCATATGCACCCCAAAATAGTACCAATCTAACCGTCATCTCATCCCGCAAAAATTATACCCAACCTGAGACAATCGCCAAAAAACTGAAAAAACTATGGCTCTCAGACAATGGAGACACTAAAACATGTTTTTTTTTTTTGTGTCAAAAATGATATTATTGTGTAAAACCTAAATAAATAAAAAAGTATACATATTAGGTATCGTCACATAGCACATGATCTAACCTGTAAGATAAACGTTGTAAATAATAAAAAATAAAAACAGTGCCAAAACAGCTATTTTTTGGCAAATTTTCCATTTTAATTCATTTTTTCCCATAACAAAGCAAGGGTTAACAGCCAAACAAAACTCAATATTTATTGCCCTGATTCTTTAGTTTATAGAAATGCCCCATATGTGGTCGTAAACTGCTGTATGGCCACACGGCAGGGCGCAGAAGGAAAGGAGCGCCATATGGTTTTTGGAAGGCAGTTTTTGCTGGACTGGTTTTTTGACACCATGTCCCATTTGAAGCCCCCCCGATGCACCCCTAGAGTATAAACTCCAAAAAATGACCCCATTTTGGAAACTACACCCATCACGGTATTCAAAACTGATTTTACTAACTTTGTTAACCCTTTAAGTGTTCCACAAGAGTTAATGGCAAATGGAGATGAAATTTCAGAATTTCTATTTTTTGTTACTTTGTCTCACAAAAAGTGTAATATAGAGCAACCAAAAATCATATGTACCCTAAAATAGTACCAACAAAACTGCCACCTTATCCCGTAGTTTCCAAAATGGGGCCACTTTTTTGGAGTTTCTAAACTAGGGGTGCATCAGGGGGGCTTCAAATGGGACATGGTGTCTAAAAACAATCCAGCAAAATCTGCCTTCCAGAAACCATATGGCATTCCTTTCCTTCTGCGCCCTGCCGTGTGCCCGTACAGCAGTTTACGACCACACATGGGGTGCTTCTGTAAACTACAGAATCAGGGCCATAAATAATGAGTTTTGTTTGGCTGTTAACCCTTGCTTTGTAACTGGAAAAAAAAATATTAAAATGGAAAATCTGCCAAAAATTTGAAATTTTGAAATTGTGTCTCTATTTTCCATTAAATCTTGTGCAACACCTAAAGGGTTAACAAAGTTTGTAAAATCAGTTTTGAATACCTTGAGGGGTGTAGTTTCTTAGATGGGGTCACTTTTATGGAGTTTCTACTCTAGGGGTGCATCAGGGGGGCTTCAAATGGGACATGGTGTAAAAAAAACAGTCCAGCAAAATTAGCCCTCTAAAAACTAAACGGCACACCTTTCACTCTACGCCCCGCTGTGTGGCCATACAGTAGTTTACGGCCACATATGGGGTGTTTCTGTGAACAGCAGAGTCAGGGCAATAAAGATACAGTCTTGTTTGGCTGTTAACCCTTGCTTTGTTAGTGGAAAAAATGGGTTAAAATTGAAAATTAGGCAAAAAAATGAAATTCTCAAATTTCATCTCCATTTGCCAATAACTCTTGTGCAACACCTAAAGGGTTAATGACATATGTAAAATCAGTTTTGAATACCTTGAGGGGTGTAGTTTCTTAGATGGGGTCACTTTTATGGAGTTTCTACTCTAGGGGTGCATCAGGGGGCTTCAAATGGGACATGGTGTAAATAAACCAGTCCATAAAAATCAGCCTTCCAAAAACCAAACGGCGCACCTTTCACTCTACGCCCCGCTGTGTGGCCGTACAGTAGTTTACGGCCACATATTGGGTGTTTCTGTAAACGGCAGAGTCAGGGCAATAAAGATACAGTCTTGTTTGGCTGTTAACCCTTGCTTTGTTAGTGGAAAAAATGGGTTAAAAGGAAAAATTAGACAAAAAAAATGAAATTCTCAAATTTCCTCCCCATTTGCCAATAACTCTTGTGCAACACCTAAAGGGTTAACAATGTATGCAAAATCAGTTTTGAATACCTTGAGGGGTGTAGTTTCTTAGATGGGGTCATTTTTGGGTGGTTTCTATTATGTAAGCCTCGCAAAGTGACTTCAGACCTGAACTGGTCCCTAAAAAT
Organism: Bufo bufo; assembly: GCF_905171765.1. Taxonomy (NCBI): domain Eukaryota; kingdom Metazoa; phylum Chordata; class Amphibia; order Anura; family Bufonidae; genus Bufo; species Bufo bufo. Next base: position 232,944,521 of record NC_053392.1, on the reverse strand, counting down.
TGAGTTTTTGTAAATTTCGGAAAAATTTCAAGATTTGCTTCTAAACTTCTAAGCCTTATAACATCCCCAAAAAATAAAATATCATTCCCAAAATAATTCAAGCATGAAGTAGACATATGGGGAATGTAAAGTCATCACAATTTTTTGGGGTATTACTATGTATTACAGAAGTAGAGAAACTGAAACTTTTAAATTTGCTAATTTTTCCAAATTTTTGGTAAATTAGGTATTTTTTTGTGCAAAAAAAATAATTTTTTTGACTTCATTTTACCAGTGTCATGAAGTACAATATGTGATGAAAAAACAATCTCAGAACGGCCTGGATAAGTCAAAGCGTTTTAAAGTTATTAGCACTTAAAGTGACACTGGTCAGATTTCCAAAAAATGGCCTGGTCCTTAAGGTGAAAATGAGCCCGGTCCTGAAGGGGTTAAAGCAAGGATATATACGAGAGGAAGTTTTCTACCAAGGATAAAGCCAGCATTAGGGCATCCGGGCCTTGGGATAAAGACAGACAAGAGTTCTGAGGAACAGTGTACAATATTTATGTGGAGAAGGTACAGCCTGATCTGTGAGTGTTGTTTTTACCCTCTGAGTATCTTGCAAAGGACATTGTTGCCTGCCATATATGTAAAAGCCTGCTTGTGATGTGATCCTGCTATATGGAACTGAACTTACAAAAGACTGTACAAAGTTAACCATTTTTCAGTAAAGAAAGTTTGGTTCACAACAACAATGTGTTCCTCACTTATTACTCCTACCACTATCAACCGGTGTGCCACCGTTACAGGCACTGGCGTCACGAACCTTAAAGGGACCTTGCCCCAGGCACATTAAACATCTGCAACATCCAGGGCACCTCATCTACCATCAGGCCTGGTCCCTATATACAGAGAGTGCCCCAGAGGACTTCTGTGCCAGCCTCTCCATCACTGCTGTACGCCTGCCCAGGGTCTTCCTACAAACTGTGAGTAACCCATAGCAACCCTCGTTTGCCTAAGTAACTGTGACCTCACATCGCTACACCCTGCAGGGCTGCGTACTGCACATGCACCAGGACTGAAATCTACATATGCAAGGGACTGGCGTAGACTTCATGAATAATTTAATAGTTTCCTGTCAGAAATAATAATAAATATCCTGGAAAGTGGTGAGTGGGGCAAAAAAAACAAAAAACACTGAAAAGTCTCACTTTTTTTTTATAAATGTAGGCCACAATGTTAAAATGTGGAAATCCACTTGAAGGATTCAAATAATTATTTTCTGCTGACCAGAAGTTGAAGTTGCTGTATAAAGCCTTATTCACACAGTCAGTGTTCGGTCAGTGATTTCCATCAGTAATAATGAGCCAAAACCAGGTGCGGCTGTAAACACAGAACAGGTACAGATCTTTCCCTTATACCTTATGTCTGTGGAGGCTCCAATCTTGGTTTTAAGTCACAATCACTAATGGAAATCACTGACCAAAATACTGATGTGTGAATAAGGGCTCATGCATTACTAGTATTTAATTACTAGTAATTATAGTAATTACTTTTTGAAGGCAAATGGAGAACATTTTGTATGGGTTGTTATAATTACGGGCTATACAATAATGTTTCTGTATCTTGTCAACTACCCTACCAATTTTAATGTAATTTTTTTCATTTTTTTATTTCTTTTTTTTTATTATTTGTAATCTCTTTAAGATGTTTTGCTTTATCTCTCTCTCGCTCTCTCTCTGAAAACCCCAAAAAAGTTTTAAATAGAAAAAAAACCACAAAAATATAAAATGCAAATCACCTCATTTCCCAATTTTACAAATAAAATAAACAATAAAAAAATAAGCATAATAGGCATTAAGTGTGTAAATATCTCAACTATATAAAATAATTTTCCTGTGCAGTAAATGCAGTAATAGAAAAAAAAAATTAAGTTCTTGATTTGCCATTGTTTGTCATCTTTTTAAAAAAAATCATATGTACTCCAAAATCGTACATATAAAAACTACGGCTTGCTCTGCTAAAAACATTCAACCATTTTCTAAATTGCACTTCCAGATGGAATTCTATTCATGTGAGTATTTTACAGAAGCATATGCATAACACAGATATACACACAAACTGAGCGTGATATTGTGTGTTTCACCTTAGTACAGTCTAAAACACCACCTACTGGTCATGTATTGTTTCTGTACAGAGTAAGGACAAAAATATATATATATTTCATTTTATAGTTTAAAGGGTCACTGAGTTTTCATAAAACTTTTGATATTTCATAGAGACATATCAAACATTTTGATTGGTTGAGGTCTGAGTGCTAAGACTCCCAACGATGGCTAGATTGAAGAGAAAGGAAAGGAAGCTAGAAAAACTCAGTAGAAAGTCTAAGCGCCATTTTAATTATGTCCTCTGAAGTGAGGAGAGAGAGTGCAATACGATTGACAGCCACAGTCTTGGCTATTTAACCCTTTAGTTCCCTTTATTGCCTTGTCATCCCCCTACCCACATAGTCATTGGAGCTGATGGTTTCACACTGACGACAAGCAAAAGGGTAACAATGTTTTGAACTTTTGACTTTCAGGCTCCATATCTCACCATCTACTACAGCTTTGAACGTAAGACTACCATCATTTTATAGGCAATCATCTTGGCTATCTCATACATAAATTGGACTTGCAACTATTTAGCCTATGATTAGTTATGCAGATTCTTGTCATGTAACTGCATTGCTACTGTTTTGCTCCTTGTGGTGGAACAATCTTTTTCTTCTTGTATACTACAAATTACAACCTGTTCTCACATTCTCTAATAGCTCAGTGTGTTATTAGGTTGATTCCCAAGTGAACGGTCACTGGTTCGAATCAAGGAGCAGCCATTAAGATTTCCCAAGAAAAGAGAAACGGCATCATCCAGTTCATCGATATTGGTATCAGAGCCAAGAAAATTGCAATGACAGTTGGAAAATACAAAATGAAGTCTGTACATCCATTCCAAAGCCAAGAGGTGGACGTCCAGTCAAAATATTAGAGTCAACAAGTCAGCTCTTTACAAGGTCTATCAGTTCTGGCGCGAGAAATACGTCAGTGGAGGTGGCTCATATGCTTCATAATAGTGAGATCATAGACGTCCATGAAAGCACTGTGCCATGTGTATTACACAAGTCTGGAATGGTGGCCTGAAAAAATGTGAAGAAGCCTTTACTTCAGTATCATCATAAGAAGCGTCAGCTCGAATTTGCTAAAAAGATAAGAACAGTGGACAGTAGAAGATTGGAAACGGGTGATGAGATCAGACGAAAGTCAATAGACTGGGCTCTGATGGGTACAAATGGGTCTGGAAGGAACAAGGGAAAGGGGGCTAATGGAACAATAAACTGAAGGAACTGTCAAGTTCCGTGAAGAAAGCCTGATGATATGGGGTTGTTTCACAGCCAAAGGTGTTGGATACTTGACTAAAATTGATGGTGGTCTCCATGCTGAGCTATATGTGAGTATCCTACAAGATAAGCTACTTTGTGTACTTCGAGTACTATAGGTTTGAAAAGGACGACATAGTGTTCCAGCAGGACAATGACGCAAAGCATACATCGAGATTGGCAAAGAAATGGTTCAATGACAATGAAGTAGAGGTGCTGGATTGTCCCCCACAGTCCCAAGACCTCCACCCAATCGAACACTTGTGGGTAGAGTTGAAGAAAAAGTTTTATTCATGCCCAAGTGAGTCGACCAGTATGCACCAACATTGGCAATGTGTAGAAGAGACCTGGGAACAGATTTTGGTTGAGACATGCTTGAATCTGATCGAGAGCATGCCCAGAAGGATTTAGGCAGTGTTGAAAGCCAAAGGTGGATTTACAAAATACTAACAAAATATAAAAAATTAACATTTAGAATTTTAGGAGCAAAACAGTAACAATGCAGTGTGGCGATGTGAACTGTAAAATGCATGGAAAAGTCACGGAAGAGGGGTATATCTCTCCCAGGTTCCTCAACTGGCTGAGGTAGGTGAAATCCAGAATGACGCTGGCTTCACTAAATATAGTTGGTGGAGCTATTTTCTTTATTTATTCCGGGCTGGATTTTACTTGGATTGGGATGGTAGGTTTTGGCAGTGGGACCTTCCAATTCACCCCCCCAGTCCGGGGCAGGTGTTTCCCTAGCAGGAAGGTGATCGCAGGTGAAGCCTACCCTAATCAGGCTGGCATAAAGCACCTCCCAGGGTGTCAGTTTGGGGGAGTGTCTGTGATACTGGAGCAGAGGCTCTGTGTGTGGTCTCAGTCAGGAGGACTGAGGGACCACAAGGCTATGCGAAGCCTGATCTCTCCCCTGTGCGGACTGACGCTTGATGAGTGGAACCTGCTAAGTCTTGGAGCCTGAGACCCTGACCCTAAGCGGTACTTAGAGGTGAGTCAGGGAAACCTATGTGTCTAGGTAGAGCCCAGACGGGCAAGGTGTTTTATTTTGGCTTTGTATGCTTTTCTTTATGCCGCGTGCCACAATAAAGCACATATAACAAAGGCTACCGGTGTCATGAGAGCAGGAACTGGAAAGGCCTTTCAGTCATGCCTCTCATGGTGTCTGGCTTCTCCTGCTCTCCAGTACGTGCTACAGTAAAAATAGGTCTACCCGGCTGTATTGTTTCCTGGCTGGCGTTATGTGTGGTCCAGGAAACAGGAGAGAGCCAGAGAGAGAGCAGATGGTGATAGTGGTTATATCTGTGAAAACTTGTCAGCTGTAAATGTGGAGGTAAAATCATGCTTTTTTAATGCTGCAGTTTTTCCACTGGCTCTAGAAATGCATCAGAACCTCAATATGTTGATGCTACAGGTGAAACTCGAAAGAATTTGAATATTGTGCAAAAGTTCATTTATTTCAGTAATGCAACTTAAAAGGTGAAACTAATATATGTGATAAACTCATTACATGCAAAGTGAGATATTTAAAGCATTTATTTGTTATAATTTGGATGAATATGGCTTACAGCTTATGAAAACCCCAAATTCACAATCTCAGAAAATTAGAATATTGTGAAGAGGTTCAATATGCTAGGCTCAAAGTGTCACACTCTAGTCAGCTAATTAATCCATAACACCTGCAAAGGGTCCCTGAGCTTTTAAATTGTCTCTCAGTCTGGTTCAGTAGGAATCACAATAATGGGAAAGACTGCTGACCTGACAGTTGTGCAGAAAACCATCATTGACACCCTCCATAAAGAAGGAAAGCCTCAAAGGTTATGGAAAAAGAAGTTGGATGTTTCCAAAGTGCTGTAACAAAGCACATTAATAGAAAGTTATGTGGAAGGGACAAATGTGAAAGAAAAAGGTGCACAAGCAGCAGGGATGACCGCAGTCTGGAGAGAATTGTCAGGAAAAGGCCATTCAAAAGTGTTGGGGACTTTCACAAGGAGTGGACTGAGGCTGGAGTTAGTGCATCAAGAGCCACCACACACAGACGGATCCTGGACATGGGCTTCAAATGTCGTATTCCTCTTGTCAAGCTTCTCCTGAACAACAAACAACGTCAGAAGCGTCTTACCTGGGCTAAAGAAAAAAAGAACTGGTCTGTTGCTCAGTGGTCCAAAGTCCTCTTTTCTGATGTGAACAACTTTTGCATCTTATTTGGAAACCAAGGACCCAGAGTCTGGAGGAAGAATAGAGAGGCACACAATGCAAGATGCTTGAAGTCCAGTACAAAGTTTCCACAGTCTGTGTTGATTTGGGGAGCCATGTCAACGCAGCCATCTACCAGGAGATTCTGGGGCACTTCATGCTTCCTTTCGCAGACGAGCTTTATGGAGATGGTGACTTCATTTTCCAGCAGGACTTGGCACTTGCCCACATTGCCAAAAGTACCAAAACCTGGTTCAATGACCATGGGATTACTGTGTTTGATTGGCCAGCAAACTCGCCTGACCTGAACCCCATAGAGAATCTATAGGGCATTGTCAAGAGAAAGATAAGAGACATGAGACCGAACACTGCAGAAGAGCTGAAGGCTGATATTGAAGCATCCTGGTCTTCCATAACACTTCAGCAGTGCCATAGGCTGATAGAATCCATGCCACGCTGCATTGAGGCAGCAATTGATGCAAAAGGGGCCCAAACCAAGTACTGAGTACATATGCATGATTATACTTTTCAGAGGTCCTACATTTTTCTATTTAACATCCTGTTTCTATTGATTTCATGTAATATTCTAATTCTGTGAGATTGTGAATTTGGGGTTTTCATAAGCTGTAAGCCATAATCATCAAAATTATAACAAATAAAGGCTTGAAATATCTTGCTTTGCATGTAATGAGTCTATCTCATATATTAGTTTCACCTTTTAAGTTGCATTACTGAAATAAATGAACTTTTGTACAATATTCTATTTTTTCAAGTTTCACCTGTATATACACATTTAAAATAATCACAATGCTTTAGCTCCACTAACCATACACTACCAATTCAACCCTCCTCCAAACAAATAACAAATAACTGCTTTCTTGACAAAAATGTAGGTGGAAGAATGCTTTATTTACCAAAGTAAGAACAAAAACCATACCCTAATTACGTTCCACCAGATACATCAAATCCAATATCATCAGCCAAACCATGCAGTGAGTTGGTGGTTTACTACTAAAGGGTTAATACTCATGTTCACCACTTCAAAATGTTTACTGTGATGATGATTTATGCACTGTGAACTTCAAATGGCTGTGTATGGGAGAAACTAATTAATCTGGCAGTCTTTATTTAGTTGCTGGGAGACAGGCAGCCTCCCCGAGCCCCCACCCCCTGTTTGTAGACTGGCTCTGGTGTATCCTGCCAAGTAGGCCCTGAAAGAATTGTCATCCAGGAAAACACTATTCCTGAGGGTAAAGATGCCAGAAAGAGTAAATTTGCTGAGAACTACCCCTGAGGGAAGAAAACATTGAAACATTGTAATTGCACTGTGACAGCCATCAATCTCAGTAACAAGGCTTTATTTGTGCTAACTAAGCAGGCCTGGTCACTGCCTACATCTTCCAGCAGACCCTAAGTCCCAGTCCGCCTGCTGTGCACCCTGCCGAACATCCACCATTAAGGTCACCCCGGTCACCACCATGCAAGAGCCTACGCCTAGGGTGTGCCTCGAGGGAAATAAGGGTTGCGCCCCTCGATCCACTGCAGCAGTGACTAAGTGAGAGTTGGAGTAGGGGTTAACCACCGTGAGGACTACAACCACTCATTTGCCTCAGCCACCACTCCTTTCCTCTCCAGCCCTTTCTCAATGCCACCCCTGCGGACTGGCGTGTCACATCTGAATTGGTCTCACACCTTGCTGTGCCTTACTGAAAACAGGATTGCGTCACTGTATCCTACTGAATTCCCTGAAGAGACTTTATTTTGCAGACGACTGTTTATTGTTTGAAACTGCTGATCATATTGTGTCGCAGAACACTGTTGGAACCATGCTCCAGATCACACACTGGCCCACAAGGGATTAACCACACTGAACCCAACCCAAGCTGCTCCACAATTTCAAAGAAGCTGCAACAAAATTGTGAAGGTCTGCTCCGCCAAGGGCGGGAATACTGCAGAGAAAGCCCCGCTCAGAGTGAGAAAAAGAAACTGCCCACCCACAGGAAGGAAACGAAAAGGACAGTGATTTTTCCTGTGAGGGAGAAAAAAAAGTGTTGGACCCCTCCTCCAAGAAAAGGCCACCATTGCAGGGGCATGCTGAACCTCACTGCTGAAACCATGCTCTTAGAAACCTTCAGCACAAACTTGAACCAGGCATCCTAAGAGGACAGCGCATTGGAAGTGCAAGAGAAGCCTCCACCATCTTACAAAGAGGTGCGTGGAGCCAATGTAATACCCCGTTCTCCAAAAAAGTCAGTCCTTGAGCTGGAGAGCCGTAATAGAGCAGAATCATGGGACTGTCACTTCGATCTTGATTATCCACAGTTTTGGGTTCCTCCAAGATAATGAGACCACAGAGGAACTCCTGGTCAGCCGCCAGTGGGTTAAACAGCCAAACCTCTGCAAGTACCTACAAAGTTTTCTCCCTGAGAAGAAGGTAGAGTACATATACGATCTATAGATGGACATGAGGAAGGATAAGTGACAGAAGACATCAGGCCTTCAAAACCTCAGGTGTTCAATGAACCAACAGATGAGTTGCCAGAAGACCCAGATAGCCCGTCCACTGCATATGGCCTGTATGAGACACCGGAAGGTCTGAGATACAGACCTGTCTCCTGGCCAGGAGCACGTGCTAAATTACCCAATTATCCTGAGCTCTAGGTTATCAGCATGTTAAAATCCACTGCACCCACCACTGCGGTATCTGCACAGTAACCATCGGCCTGGTCATGTCAATCACCAATGGACCGGGCATATTTTATATTCTGCCATGGAAACTACAAGAGCCCCAAAGAGAGCAAATAGTGGAGGCATATCGTCGCTCCTTTTTGACAACGCTTTAGCCCTCTGCTGTGACCAGACGTCTTTCATCTCCTGAGCCGGTGACCTTGCCATCTTTAACAAACACTGCACCGGTCATCTCCAATACCAGTGAGAAGAAAATGCCTGCTCCTGAGCCACATTAAAACTCGATTGCCAGAGAGCATCAGTCCACTGCAGCTTACTCAACATCAGAGCCAGCAGCCATCACCATTAAGTCCTGGGCTGCAGATTATGTGCCAGAAGAGCCTGTCAAAGATCCAAAGGCTGAGAATACCACCCAGGCCCAAATCGCAAAAGAAAAGAATAATAATAAAGGATCCATAGAGTTCAGGGTAAGAGACTGGTCCTGTTTTGTTGTGTGAGTGTGTTAGCTACCAAAAACCTACCAAATAAACACTGCCCAAAAGGACTCTACTTGATGTTACCCTAATGTCACGTTCGGGTGTGGGAGGGAAACACCACACCGAACATAGGAGGGAAAGGAGTAAGGGAATAAGGTCTGGAAACTAGGTAAAGGAGATGGACACCTCCTAGTAAAACCCTAATCAAAGTCCTGACTAACTACCAGTATGAACAGACCCCAGAGGTAGGTGAGTTCAAACACCGGAATACCTATTGTCCAAACTCACCCTAAAGGGCCCTGGTACTAATGTCAGGACTGAGACAACCTGTTCCTCCAAAAGGAAGGACGAACAGGAGTCTCCCTCAGGCTTTAATACAAATGACAGGACAATGCAACACAAAATAACCCAAACAAAATACAAAAGGGAAAGAAAACACTTAATCTCAAGTGGCTATGGCAGCACTAGGAACTCAGCCGAGATCCACACACCAGCTATCCACAACTCCAACAGAAGCTATACCGCATAGCATAGTGGGAGAAACAACAATAAATAGAGAAGGTTAAATTACCAAAATAGCCACACCTGGGGAAAGAAGGTGTGGCAAGCACCAGAAACAACACAGACATCATTTGATCCAAACGGAAAACATGTCAGATCAAACCATGTGTTGCCAGTCTCACCGAACCTAATCCAAGTTGTATCAGTTGCATATGGCTTCCCTTCTCAGGTTAAAGTCAAAACCTCAGAATTTGTAATGTTAACCACCTGCCATCTGGGCCATTTGCCCCCTTCCTGACCAGGCCAAATTTTGCAAAACTGACATATCTCACTTTATGTGGTAATAACTTTGGAACGCCTTTATTTATCCAAGTCATTCAGAGATTGTTTTCTCGTGACACATTGTACTTCATGATAGTCATAAATTTGAGTCAAAATATTTCACCTTTATTTATGAAAAAATCCCAAATTTACCCAAAAATTTTAAAAATTCGCAATTTTCTAAATTTCAATTTCTCTGCTTTTAAAACAGAAAGTGATACCTCATAAAATATTTATTATTTAACATTCCCCATATGTCTACTTTATGTTGGCATCATTTTGGAAATGTCATTTTATTTTTTTAGGACGTTAGAAGGCTTAGAAGTTTAGAAGCAATTCTTCAAATTTTTAAGAAAATTGCCAAAACCCACTTTTTAAGGACCAGTTCAGGTCTGAAGTCACTTTGTGGGGCCTACATAGTGGATACCCCCATAAATGACCCCATTGTAGAAACTACACCGCTCAAGGTATTCAAAACCGATTTTACAAACTCTGTTAACCCTTTAGGCGTTCCACAAGAATTAAAGGAAAATGGAGATCAAATTTTTAAATTTCACTTTTTGGGCAGATTTTCCATTTTAATCAATTTTTTTCTTTAACACATCGATGGTTAACAGCCAAACAAAACTCAATATTTATTACCCAGATTCTGCGGTTTACAGAAACACCCCACATGTGGTCATAAACTGCTGTATGGGCACACGGCAGGGCGCAGAAGAAAAGGAACTCCACATGGTTTTTAGATGCTATGTCCCATTTGAAGCCCCCTGATGCACCCTTACAGTAGAAACTCCCAAGAAGTGACCCCATTTTGGAAACTAGGGGATAAGGTGCCAGTTTTATTAGTACTATTTTTGAGTACATATGATTTTTTGATCATTCATTATAACACTTTATGGGGCAAGGTGACCAAAAAATTGGTTGTTTTAGCACAGTTTCTATTTATTTATTTTTACAGCGTTCACCTGAGGGGTTCAGTCAAGTGACATTTTTATAGAGCAGATTGTTACGGACGTGGCGATACCTAATATGTATACTTTTTCTCATTTATTAAAGTTTTACACAATAATAGCATTTTTGAAACAAAAAAATTATGTTTTAATGTGTCCATGTTCTGAGAGCTATAGTTTTTTTATTTTTTGAGAGCTTTTCTTATGTAGGGGCTCATTTTTTGCGGGATGAGGTGACGGTTTTATTGGTACTATTTTGTGGGACATACGCGTTTTTGATCACTTGGTGTTGCACCTTTTGTGATGCAAGGTGACAAAAATTGCTTGTTTTGACACAGATTTTTTTTTATTTTTTTTACGGTGTTCACCCGAGGGGTTAGGTCATGTGATATTTTTATAGAGCTGGTTTTTACGGACGCGGCAATACCTAATATGTATACTTTTTTTTATTTTTTCTATTTTTAACTTTTTTTTTTCATTCCTTACTTGGGGACTTTTTTTTTTTTTACATGTGAGACTTTTTTTTATTTTCAACCTTTTATTTTTTATTTTTTTATTTTACACTTTTCGTCCCCCATAAGGTCATACAAGACCTCTGGGGGACATTTACTTCACTTTTTTTTTTTCACTGTTGATTTCTCCTGTAACTGAGGCTGACATAGTAGCCCCAGTTACAGAAGAAATGCACCCCTAGAGAGGCTGTACAGCACAATCCAGCGCTGTACAGCCTCAGAGCAGGGCTGATCGAGGTCTCTGAGAGACCTCACACAGCTCCTGCACACTCCGGTCACATGACCGCCGGGCCGGAACAGGAAGCGCACGGCGCTTCCTTCCCTGCAGACACAGCGCTCGGTGAGCGCTGTGTCTGCAGCGATCCGGAAGGCAGGGACACCTGGGCACTGTCCCTGCCTTGTCTTAGGGTTGCCCTGCTGTCACTGACAGCGGGCAACCCGATCAGCAGCTGCACGATTAGCGTGCAGCTGCTATTTCTGAAAGGACGTTCTAAAACGTGCTTTCAGAAATAGACGTCCACCCATAGGACGTTTATATCCTATGGGCGGACGTAAAGCGGTTAAAGACTATGGGGCATATTTAACCCCTTAAGGACTCAGCCCTATTTCACCTTAAGGACCAGGACATTTTTTGCAAATCTGACCAGTGTCACTTTAAGTGCTGATAACTTTAAAACGTTTTGACTTATCCAGGCCATTCTGAGATTGTTTTTTTTCGTCACATATTGTACTTCATGACACTGGTAAAATGAAGTAAAAAAAAATCATTTTTATTTATAAAAAAATACCAAATTTACCAAAAATTTGTAAAAAATTGCAAATTTCCAAGTTTAAATTTCTCTACTTCTATAATACATAGTAATACCTCCAAAAATAGTTATTACTTTACATTCACCATATGTCTACTTCATGTTTGGATCATTTTGGGAATTATATTTTATTTTTTGGGGATGTTACAAGGCTTAGAAACAAATCTTGAAATTTTTCTGAAATTTTCAAAAAAACAATTTTTAGGGACCAGTTCAGGTCTGAAGTCACTTTGCGAGGCTTACATAATAGAAACCACCCAAAAATGACCCCATTCTATAAACTACACCCCTCAAGGTATTCAAAACTGATTTTACAAACTTTTTTAACCCTTTAGATGTTCCACAAGAATTAATGGAAAATAGAGATACAATTAAAAAATTTCACTTTTTTGGCAGATTTTCCATTTTAATAATTTTTTTCCAGTTACAAAGCAAGGGTTAACAGCCAAAACAAACTCAATATTTATGGCACTGATTCTGTAGTTTACAGAAACACCCCATATGTGGTCATAAACCGCTGTACGGGCACACGGCAGGGCGCAGAAGGAAAGGAATGCCATACGGTTTTTGGAAGGCAGGTTTTGCTGGACTGTTTTTTTTTACACCATGTCCCATTTGAAGCCCCCCTGATGCACCCCTAGAGTAGAAACTCCATAAAACTGACCCAATCTAAGAAACTACACCCCTCAAGGTATTCAAAACTGATTTTACAAATGTCGTTAACCCTTTAGGTGTTCCACAAGAGTTATTGGCAAATGGAGATGAAATTTCTGAATTTCAATTTTTTGCCAAATTTTCCATTTTAATCCATTTTTCCCAGTAACAAAGCAAGGGTTAACAGCCAAACAAAACTCAATATTTATGGCCCTGATTCTGTAGTTTACAGAAACACCCCATATGTGGTCGTAAACAGCTGTACGGGCACACGGCAGGGTGCAGAAGGAAAGGAATGCCATACGGTTTTTGGAAGGCAGATTTTGCTGGACTGTTTTTTTTTACACCATGTCCCATTTGAAGCCCCCCTGATGCACCCCTAGAGTAGAAACTCCAAAAAAGTGGCCCCATTTTAGAAACTACGGGATAGGGTGGCAGTATTGTTGGTACTAGTTTAGGGTACATATGATTTGTGGTTGCTCTATATTATACTTTTTGTGAGTCAAGATAACAAGAAATAGCTGTTTTGGCACCATTTTTATTTTTTGTTATTTACAACATTCATCTGACAGGTTAGATCATGTGATATTTTTATAGACCAGGTTGTCACGGATGCGGCGATACATAATATGTATCCTTTTGTTTGTTTATGTAAGTTTTACGCAATGATTTCATTTTTGAAGCAAAAAAAATCATGTTGTAGTGTTTCCATAGTCTGAGAGCCATAATTTTTTCAGTTTTTGGGCGATTACCTTGGGTAGGGTATGATTTTTGCGGGATGAGATGACGGTTTTATTGGCACTATTTAGCATTCCTGACTCCATATCCTCTAAGTGAGTCATTTCCCCTCTCCAACCCGTTTTCATTAATTCCTCCCTTCCCACTAAACCATTTAAACTTCCTTTTATCTGACTATATTGTGTTATTAAATAATAAAAAAAACAATTAGGAACTGCTAATCCACCCACTCTTACTGGGAGCTGAAGCACTTCTCTCTTTAACCTAGGAATAGCACCTTTCCAAATAAAATGCCCCATTAAACTATCTAATACCCTAAAGATTTTCTTCACAACCTCATTGGGGCATTTTGTAAAACATACAGTATTTTTGGGAGAAAAATCATTTTTGTTAAATTCACCCGACCTTGAATTGACAACAGTAATCTTTTCCAAATATGTATTTTAGTTCTAAGTTTTTTTTATTAAGGGGAGTACATTTAACTTTTCGTATTCTTCTATATTTCTGGAAATTTGTATACCTAAATATTTAAAAACTCTCGTGTTTCTCAAGCACATGCACCCTTGAGCCATTCTGTAGTTGCCCCTTCCCTAATAACATCATATGGGATTTCCCCCAATTAATGTCTAAACCTGAAAAAAAAAAAAAAAATATCTATTATATATATTACTCTATTAAACTCATCCCCAGTGTTGTGCATAAATAATAAAATATCAGCTACATTAATAATTTTTCATTTCCTTCCCCATATAGAAAACCTTTAAACTCCCTATAATTTATTATTCATCCATGCCTGGTGCCCCTATAAAGGGCAAAAGGCAGGGACAAGCTCCCATCCACCATCACCCTAGACCTCGGATTGGAGTATATAAGTTGAATCCATCTTATAAATCCCTCCCCTATACCAACCCTTTTCAGAACTGCCCATAGATACTCCCACTCAATACAGTCAAATGCCTTTTGGGCATCCAGTGAAAGTATAGCTTTCTCACCAGTTTCTGTTTTATTAGCTTCAATATTAAGGTACAGCCCTCTTATATTTGAATATATCGTTCTTCCGGGTATAAAACCTGTCTGATCTTCGTGAATTATACCTTTAATCACCTTGGAAAGCCTACCTGCCAAAACCTTTGCCAGAATTTTAACATCCATGTTTAACAGAGATATTGGTCTATATGAACCAGGGTCTAGTTGTTCTTTACCCTTTTTTGGAATCAATGTAATAATTGCTTCATTCATTGAGTCTGGTAAATCGCCTATTTTTTGGGCCTCACACAATGTCGCTCTTAATTTTGGTATTAACACCTGCGCAAAGGTCTTATATTTCGAAGGGGAGTCAATCGCACCCTGGTGCTTTTACTGGTTTCACCATACCCAAAACCTCTTTTATTTCTAAAATAGATATTTATTTTTCCAGGAATTCCTTTTGGGCCTTAGATATTTCTCTCAGGACAATCTGATCTAGATATTGGTCAAGATCTTTTTTAGTATATTGTACCCTAGACTTATAAAGATCCTGAAAGTAATCCACAAAAACTTTTTAAATTCCTTCAGATGAACTAACTATTCCATCCCTATTATCTCTAATCGCCCCTATCCATGATTTCCCTCTCAGATTTTTTACTATACCTGCAAAAATTTTCCCAATCTTTTCTCCCTCTGAGGCTAGTCGAATCCCTTGGAAGTCGGGGCAACTTAAGTAGGCAGGGACAACAGAAGTAGACAGGGACAACAGAAGTAGACAGGGCCAGCAAGACCATAGTGCAGCACAAAATACTGTCACCCTGTCCAAAGTATTCAACTGTATCATCGTCCTGAGGGTGGTAATACAGTTCACTTCAGAAGGGCAACTGCGGCTGTTGAGCATCAAATCATAATGTGTCTGGCCTGCAGCCATCAGGAAAGCTTGGGTGGGCCACTGGGTATCGGCCCAATGGGAAATCTCCCTGGTTTAGATGTGATATCAATAGGTGTGATATACTAAGGAGTGTGATATACTTATAATATACTTTCTAACATAGAAAGTATATTATAGTGCATTTGTATTGTGCAGCAGTTGTGTGTGGTTCTACTGCGATACCGCAGCTACGTAGAGGGACAAACGCTATTGGAATAACTAATTGCAACTGGTGTGATATACCTGTTGCCCCCCCAAAAAAACGATTGAGGGGTGTAATATACCTATAATATACTTTCTAACATAGCACATATATTATAGTGCATTTTTATTGTGTAGCAGTTGTGTGTGGTTCTGCTGCGATACCGCAGGTATATAGAGGGACAAGCGTTATTGGAACAACTATTTGCAACGGGTGTGATATACCTGTTGCCACAAAAAAACTGATTGAGGGGTGTGATATACCTGCTTTCACAAAATACTGATTAAGGGGTTTGATATACCTGCTTCAACAAAATACTGATTGAGGGGTGCGATATACCTGCTTCCACCAAATATTGATTCAAGGGTTCTGTTACAGATATTTTAAACTCCACCTGAGTAAATCCGTACAGCGTCTCCCGAAAACCAGGTAAATCAGAAGGTGTTGTGAATATAGCTCCCAATCCCCCACAAACAAGATCCAGGACTTCAAGAAGGGGGGTAAAAACGATCTCATTTATTGATGGCCACAGCTCAGCCTTTTATCAAGTCTTTCAGCAAGGGTTACTCCCACGGGGCCCTTGTGGGGAACAGGCACACAAAATACAGTGACCAATCAATATACAGTAAGATATAACACACTCCCACATGAACAGTAAAATCTCTCCTCTCTATCCTGGAGATAATTGGATAAAGGGGCCGGACATAGTTCCATGCGGTCGATGACCAAGACCATTGTGTTTGCTAAATGTATCACAGGCAATATCCATTGTGTTTGTGGATTGCGTCTCCAGCAATATCCATTGTGTTCGCTAATGTCCATTCTGTTCGCTAACTGTGTCACAGGCAGATGAGGTGGTTTGTGTACATTTAAAGGGCGAAATAGGGTTATCTACATGAACAGCAGACGAAATACAAGAGTCTGGGAATTTCTAAAACAGGGGTTTTGTCACAGGTTCTATATACCTGTTTCCACAAAATACTGATTGAGGGGTGCGATATACCTGCTTCCACAAAATACTGATTGAGGGGTGCAATATACCTGCTTCCACCAAATATTGATTCAGGGGTTCTATATATTCGTTTCAACAAAATACTGATTGAGGGGTGCAATATTCCTGCTTCTACAAAATACTGATTGAGGGGTGTGATATACCTGCTTCCACCAAATATTGATTGAGGCCTGTGATACACCTGCTTCCATAACATACTGATTGAGGCCTACGATATAACTGATTCCACAAATACTGGTCTTCTCTAGGGACTTTGGCACAGGGTCATTTTGAAAATGACAAGCAGTGGAAGAGGCAGGCCGTTCCGCAGGAGTGGTAGGGGTCGGGAAGGGGCACCAGGCCGGAGCCTAAGTGAGAAGTTGGAGAAGGTGCGTGCGATTACGTCAAAGGATGCACCAGAGTTAGTTGAGTGGCTGTGTGCACCCCCAAAGACACCACCACCACCACTCGAGTCAGAGGAATTATTTTCCCATCCATTCCCAGACCTTACGGTTGCGCAGCCAATCTTGACATCGGATGAGGAAGAGGAGGTAGCAACGGCCGCCACCCAGCAGTCTGATGAAAGTACACAGATCAGCCCAAGGAGGGTGGTCCCCGCTGTTACTGCCTACTCAGAGATCTCTAATATCAGTGGTGGTGAAGGTGACGATGATGACGTGTCGACGGACGTCACATGGGTGCCCACAAGATAGGAAGAGGAGGGGAGTTCAGAGGGAGAGACGGAGCAGCAGATAGGGAGAAGAAGGAAGAGAAGCAGGCAAAACTCGCAGTGCACAGGAGGCAAAAAGCAGACTGCAAATGTATCTTGAGAGAGCCATTCACCATGCACGGTCACATGGCTCCACAGTTTGGGCTTTTTTTAACGTGTCCGCTGCTGACAATACTGTTGCCATCTGCAGCCTATGCTGTCAACGCATAAGTCGCGGTAAGCCCAACACTCACCTAGGGATGACCGCCTTAAGCAGGCACCTGGCCTCCTATCACCGAGCACAGTGGGAGCAACGCCGTCAGAACCCACAAAGCCACACTACCGGTGCTCCACGTTCTGCCTCTTCTCCTTCACCTCCCATTTGTCCTCCACCCCACCGTCCACTGTGCCGTCGTCGCGTTCATTTGGCAGAAGCCAGGCAAACACGGAGTCCCAAATGTTCGAGCGTAAAAAGTTGATGACACCAGATAACCCTCTTGCCCAATGGCTGACCGCTGGTTTGTCGTGACTGCTGGCCCGCCAACTACCACCATATAAACTGGTGGACTCAGAGGCCTTGAGAAAATTTGTGGCCATGGGCACACTGCAATGGAAGGTCCCCGAAGAAAGTTTTTCTCACAGAAGGGCATCCCAGAGCTATATGGCCACGTTCAGTGGCAATTGCATACATCTCTGGCACAAAGTGTCGGTGCCAAGATACATCTGACCACAGACACGTGGTCTAGAAAACACGGGCAGGGAAGGTACATAACTGGGTGAATCTTCTGACGCCCGTCAAGCATGTAAACCGTGGCACCCGTGTGGATTTGGTGTTACTGCCACGGATTGCTTGCAGGCCTGCCTCTTCTTCTCCTCCTAGTCCATCCTCTGTCTCCTCCTCGGCTGACTCCTCCTTTTCTACTGCTACCGCCTCTTCCGCTGTATCCCCCCAGCTCCCCAGAACCTATTTGACGTGCCAGCTGCTGCGGCTGTTGTGCCTGGAAGCCAAGAGCCACACCGGTCCTGCACTGCTTTCAGCTATGCGGTCACAGGCCGATCAGTGGCTAACCCCGCTCAATTTGACAGTTGGTAAAGTGGTGTGCGACATTGGAGCCAATCTGCTGAGCATGCTGAAACAGGGCAAAATGACACACGTGCCGTGCATGGCCAAATACCCCGGGGTCCAGGACTTTTTGTGGCAGGTCAGGAAAATCTCTGGCCATTTTAGAAGATCTTACACGGCCATGGCTCGTCTTGCTGACATTCAGCGGCGACACCACCTGCCCGTCAGATGTCTGATTTGTGACAGCCCGACGCGCTGGAACTCCACCTTGTATATGCTTGATAGGTTGATCCAGCAGCAACGTGCAGTTAACGACTTCCTGTACGAACTCTGCAGAAGGACAGGTTCTGGGGAGCTTGGTTTCTTTTCACTGCGCCAGTGGCTGCTCATGTGCGACGCATGCAGATTTCTGCGGCCATTTGATGAGATCACCAAACTGGTCAGTCGCAGCCAGGGCACCATCAGTGACATCGTACCTTACGCCTTCTTTCTGGAGCGTGCATTGCGTCATGTCATTGATCAAGCCATCGAGGAGCAGGAGCTGGAAGATGAGGAAGTCGCAATGATGAATGAATTCCCAGGGAGGGGCTACTCCATCTGAGACAAGTCAGCAGATGTCTGAAGAGGAGTCAGAGGAGGATGATTGCTGGGGGGAGGAGGAGGAGCAAGAAGAGCAGGCTTTGAGGGGGACTTTAAACTTTTCCTGGATCCCTGGTGTTGTACGTTGCTGGGGGGAGGAGACCGAGGACGACTTTATCCTGGCTGATGAGCAGGAGCCAGGGTGCCCCACCGCGTCCAATTTAGTGCAAATGGGGGCCTTCATGCTCCAGTGTTTGAAGAGGGACCCCCGTATAAAAAGCATAAAGGGCAAGGACCAGTACTGGGTGGCAACCTACATAGACCCTCGGTACAAATACTAAATGGTGGACATGTTACCAGCATCACAGAGGGCTGTCAGACTGCAGCATTTCCAGGCCTTGCTGCGAGAGATGCTGCATTCTGCTCTTGCGGGCGCTGGCAGAGGAATTTCCACCCATAGAGAAACAGGTGTGGGTACAAATCCTACCGCGCCTGCAAGCAGAGGGTGGTTTGTTGATGTGTTAGTCACTTCGGATATGAGATCATTCTTGCAGCCAACCCCGGATCCAGCTTTAGTGAATGCCTAGACCGACAGGTATCCGACTACATCGGGTTAACGGCCGAAGTGGACGCTCTGAGAAGCGAGGAACCCCTGGACTACTGGGTGCTTGACCTGTGGCCAGAGCTGGCACAATTTGCCATGGAACTCTTGGCTTGCCCCTCGTCGAGTGTTCTGTCCGAAAGGATGTTCAGTGCAGCAGGGGAGGATCTTGACCGTTATGCACACTCGCCTAGCTCATGACAGTGTAGACTACCTCACATTTCTAAAAATGAATGAGGCATGGATCTCGGAGGAATTCAACACCTGTGACGACCACGTGTAATTGAATTTCCTCATGCCAGCCCACACATATCCGCCACCACCCGGAACAAAGAATGGTCCTTGACTTATGTATATACAGCGGCATAAAAGGCCTTTTCTGTCAGGTGAATGCCAAATTTTTGGGGCCTCTACTTCAGTGGCCTACAGTAAAAATTTTATCCTGTGACCGCCTAATGTACCTCCAGACACATAATCACTTGTTCTTTTCTGTCAGGTGAATGCCTAATTTTGGTGCCTGTACTAGCCTACAGTAAAATTTTTAGCTGGTGATCACCTATTGTACCTCCAGCCACATCATCACAAGTTCTATTCTGTCAGGTGAATGCCTAATTTTTAGGGCCTGTACTCCACTGGCCTGCAGTAAAATTGTTATCCACTGACCATCTAATATACCTCCAGCCACACAATCACTTGTTCTTTTCTGTCCAGTGAATGCCTAATGTTTGGATTCTGTACTCCACTGGCCTGCAGTAAAATTGTTATCCACTGACCGCCTAATATACCTCCAGCCACATAATCACTTGTTCTTTTCTGTCTGGTGAATGCCTAATGTTTGGGGCCTGTACTCCACTGGCCTGCAGTAAAAATGTTATCCACTGACCATCTAATATACCTCCAGCCACATAATCACTTGTTCTTTTCTGTCAGGTGAATGCATAAATTTTGGGGCCTGTACTCCACTGGCCTACAGTAAAATTGTTATGCACTGACCGTCTAATATACCTCCAGCCACAAAATCACTTGTTCGTTTCTGTCCGGTGAAAGCCTAATGTTTGGGGCCTGTACTCCACTGGCCTGCAGTAAAATTGTTATCCACTGACCATCTAATATACCTCCAGCCACATAATCACTTGTTCTTTTCTGTCAGGTGAATGCATAAATTTTGGGGCCTGTACTCCACTGGCCTACAGTAAAATTGTTATGCACTGACCGTCTAATATACCTCCAGCCACAAAATCACTTGTTCGTTTCTGTCCGGTGAAAGCCTAATGTTTGGGGCCTGTACTCCACTGGCCTGCAGTAAAATTGTTATCCACTGACCATCTAATATACCTCCAGCCACATAATCACTTGTTCTTTTCTGTCAGGTGAATGCATAAATTTTGGGGCCTGTACTCCACTGGCCTACAGTAAAATTGTTATGCACTGACCGTCTAATATACCTCCAGCCACAAAATCACTTGTTCGTTTCTGTCCGGTGAAAGCCTAATTTTTGTGGGCCCGTACTCCATAAAAATTTTCTCTGCTCCAGCAGGGCATATTTTTGAGAATTTTTCCTTTAAGATGCATAAAAATGGCCCCTGATTAAAATACATATTTTTTGTGGGAATGTTTGAAATTGATCCCCCTCTGGTATGTCACTGTCCATGTTGTGGAACTATTTGTGCACTTCTAGTAAGTATTTGGTGGCTGCAAATATGACCTGAAGGTTTTTCAGGTTCTCCTGCCCTTAAAGTGAATGGGGCCCGCCGCGAACACACAGTTTGTGAACATTTGATCGCGAACGCGCGTTCGCGAAAAACGTTCCGTACGATGTTTGTCCATCACTAATGCTTTGTATACTCCCAGAATAGCTCTGTATGGTAGTGATTGAGTTACCTAATTTTGACACAGCCCTTTGCAGCAAGTTTCTACGTGGTGGCTGGCTCCACACCTAGCTCTAGAGTGTTCTACGGGAGTCTGACAAGGGAGTTTGTTCTGACGTGCTCCTTCTTCTCAGGCCTCAAGTACCAGAGACAGATCTCTGTGTGATTCCTGCAAGAGCTACATCACTAAAGAGAAAAAGAGAAAGGAGAACTTGAAATCTGCATGGCCGAACAAAGTCAGTCAGTAAGGTAACCACTGTTAAGGGCAATACAGACTTTACTGCTTTGGAGGAATTACTATTAAGAGACCCTACACACTTAAAGGGTTCTGTCATCAGAAATAACGTTATGTAGCTGACTGACATTAGCGATGTGCTAATGTAAGCAGTACATAACAGTATGCTTTATAACTCCCTGCCTGCCGCCGTTCTCTTGAAATAAAGACATACAATATGCTCATGATCCTCTAGCTGCTACTGGGGCGTTTCTTCAGCACCTAGAGGCTCGGTCTACTCACCCTTTGGCACGCCCAGGTCCCGTTGATTGACTGTCGAGTTCTCCTCATGGTCACGTAAATCCCGCACCTGTGCCATCCCGTTTAGTATTCGGCGCAGGCGCAGTGAGCACGTCCTTCACTCACTGCGCCTGTGCCGAATACTAAACGGGACGGCACAGGTGCGGGATTTACGTGACCATGAGGAGAACTCGACAGTCAATCAACGGGACCTGGGCGTGCCAAAGGGTGAGTAGACCGAGCCCCTAGGTGCTGAAGAAACGCCCCAGTAGCACCTAGAGGCTCATTAGTATATTTTAAAAGTTTTTATTTTAAGAGAACGGCGGCAGGCAGGGAGTTATAAAGCATACTGTTATGTACTGCTGACATTAGCACATCGCTAGTGTCAGTCAGCTACATAATGTTATTTCTGATGACAGAAACCCTTTAAGGAATGATTCAACTTGTTCGCCACTGTACACATTATAGGTATAATTGCAAAAGTACAGTCGTCTGCAATAGATTCTACTGAGAGAGGAACTTTAGCAAGATGTGTACAAAAAGGGCCAGAACTCCAATTCTTGCCTAAATCCATATGTAGTACCCCCAGACCTGGGAGTACTACAATGTTGTATATAGATAATATTATTGTTTTATATTATGTTGGTATGTATTTTGTACATATGACTAGTGCTGATCGAGCACCACAGTGCTCGGGTGCTCGAGAACAACATTTTGGGATGCTCAGGTGCTCTACAGAGCACCCGAGCACAATGGAAGTCAGTAGGAAAACCCGAGCATTAAACCAGGCACCCCCTGCTCTGAAGAGGGGAGGGTGTCTGGGTCACAGAAAAAGGTCCAGAAATTGATTAAAACACCACTGAAATGGTTCGGGAACTGCATGGGGAGGATGTCTGGATGCATCTTGGACTCCTAGGTTGCAGCTGGGAAGGATTGTGTCGGAATAGTATGCCACTTTTACAGATTGACAATAATACGCACAAAACCAAAGATAAAATCGATTTTAGTGGAAAAATTGTTAGGAAACATTCTTTCCTGTATATTTACTTGTATATAAAGTGCAAGTGCTGCCAAAAATTACAAGGAAGAGGCACTCTGATACAACCTGTATATCACATAAAGGAGGGCCTCATTCACAATTGTTCAGGTAGTGGGACTCCTACACTCATAAAGCCTATGCACTAGGTGAAAGGGCTGCCAAAAATTACAAGGAACCAGCACTCCAATACACCCTTTATTACACATAAAAGGAGGGCATTATACACACCCTTGAAAAATGATTGATGGCCTGCTGGTGACCCTCAAAAACATTAGGAGCAAAGGCCTGCTGGTGATTCTCTAAAACATTAGGAGCGAGGGCCTGCTGGTGATCTGACCATCTAAAACATTAGGGGTGAGGGCCTGCTGCTGAGCTGACCCTCTAAAACATTAGGAGCGAGGGCAGCCTAATAAGCATATTGATATGATAGAGGAGGAGGAGGACGAGAAAAGGAAGATTGAACCATATACCCTATTTTGTGGTGGACTCTTTCACAGTCTTCCAAACTTTTCCCTCCTTGTGACACTAAGCCGCGCATCAGGGTGAGGGTGCTGGCAGGGTATCATGAAACTGTCCCAGGCCTTAGAGAGTGTTGCCCTGCCTCAGTTGGAAATGCTGTGTGTTCCTCTTGTCTCCCCTGCTCGGTTGCCCAAGGAACTACATACTCCGCCGCCAGCGTTGTCAGATGGAAATTTTTGGAGCAATTTTTCCACAAGGACCTTAGGAATGATAGATGAGAAATTCTCTTTGTAGCGGGTGTCGAGAAGGGTGAACAACTAGTAATCGGTGTTGATCAAAATGCATATAATGCGAGGGTCACAGGAAAGGCAGCATAACGTAAAGTCAGCCATGTGTGCCAGAGTCCCAACAGACAAGACTTCGCTGTCCTCATCAGGAGGATGACTATCAATCTCCTCATCCTCTTCCTCCTCTTTGGCCCATCCACGCTGAACAGATGGAATAAACCTGCTATGGGTACTACCCTCTGTAGCGGAGGCAACTGTCTCCTGCTCCTCCTCCTCCTCATCATCCAATTTGCGCTGAGAAGATGAACGGAGGGTGGTCTGGCTATCACCCTGTGTACTGTCTTCCCCCCTTTCCACCTCTTCCACATGCAAAGCATCCGCCTTTATTGTGAGCAGCAAGCGTTTCAGTAGACACAGAAGTGGGATGGTTACGCCGATAATAGCGGCATCACCGCTCACCATCTGTGTTGATTCCTCAGAGTTGCATAAAACCTCACAGAGGTCAGACATCCATGCCAACTCGTCGCCTGTGAAGAGCGGAAGCTGACTGGAAATTCGACTACCATGTTGCAGCTGGTATTCCACTACTGCCCTCTGCTGCTCACAAAGCCTGGCCAACATGTGGAACTTCGAGTTCTAGTGCGTGCTCACATCGCACAACAGTCGGTGAGCTGACAATTGCAAGCGCTGCTGCAGCATTGCCAGACCGGCGGCAGTTGTAGAGGACTTTTGGAAATTGGGGTAGGTTTTGAGATACCACTGAACCACTAAGTTGAACACATGGGCAAGGCGTGGTATGTGTGTGAGCTTACCAAGCTCCAAAGCCGCCACCAAGTTACGGCCATTATCAGACACAACCATGCCTGGTTCTAGGTTGAGTGGCGAGAGCCACAGCTCAGTCTGGTCCCTTATACCCTGCCACAGTTCTGCGGTGGTGTGCCGTTTGTCACCTAAGCAAATTAGTTTCAGCACGGCCTGTTGCCGCTTCCCCACTTCAGTGCTACACTGCTTCCAGCTACTGACTGATGGCTGACTGGTGCTGAAAGATGAGAATTCAAAGGTGGAAGTGGAGGAGGAGAAGGGGGGGGGGGGGGGTTGCAGCCACTAATTTAGGTGGTGGTGGAAATCCTAATGGAAGTAGGGCCCGCAATCCTTCGCGTCGGTAGCACCTGTGCCATCCCAGGGTATGACTCGCTCCCGACCTCCACAACGTTCACCCAGTGTGCCGTCAATGAAATGTAGCGTTCCTGGCCAAAAGCACTTGTCCATGTGTCAGTCGTTAAGTGGATCTTCTCAATAAATGCATTGGTCAGAGCACGGGTGATGTTACGGGACACATGCTGGTGTAAGGCGGGGGCGGCACACAGGGAAAAATAGTGGTGGCTGGTGACTAAGTAACAAGGTACGGCTGCCGCCTTCAGGTTACGGAAAGCATCAGTGATCACAAGCCTAAATGGCAACATTTGGAAAGGTGCGCATTTAGTGCTATGTCCTGTGGGTGGGTGGGTATTTGCGCTTTCATTCAAAGGCCTGGGGTATGGACATCTGTACGCTGCTCTGGGACACAGAAATGGATGTGCTAGCTGATGGTGCTTGCAAAGGTCCAGGTGCAGGGCGTGAGGCATCTGGGCCTGCGTCTTGGACAGGGGATTGGCCAGCATGTAACACAGGGGAAGAGGAGGCAGTGGTGTGACCCGCAGACACTGATTGTGGACCCAGACGTTCGGCCCACCTATTAGGGTGCTTTAATGCCATGTGGCGGAGCATGCTGGTGGTGGTGAGGTTGCTACTGTTCATGCCCCTGCTCATTTTGGTACGGCACAGGTTGCAAATGAAAATTATTTTATCGTCCGCACTTTCCTTAAAAAACTGCCAGACTGCACAACACCTACCCCTTGGCAGGGGAGATTGCCGCAAGAAAGTGCTCCAGGGAACAGTTGAGGACCTGTTTGGTGTGGCCCGCCTTCTCCCTTTTTCCACCCCACTGCCTCTTCCAGCCTGTTGCGGTGCTGCGGATCCCTCATCCTCTGTACTGCTGTCCTCTCTCGGCTTGCCATCGTCCCTGGTTGGGTCAGTGATTTCATCGTCCACCACCTCCTCTTCCACTTCTTCACTTTGGTCATCCTCCTAACTTGTTGACTTAAGAACCTCACTTATTGACAACTGTGTCTGATCCTCATCATGAACCTCTTGAGACACTAATTGTGGTTGACTTATTGGCAACTGTGTCTCATCATCATCATCCACCTCGTGAAACACTAATTTCCGTTCCCCACCGTCATCTTTTTCTGACTGTGGATACTCAAGAGTTTGGGAATCAATGCACAAGATCTCATTATGTCCCTCTTCAAGCGGACTTGGCGAGCGGGCCAAATCAAGGAATGGTGATAAAAAGAGCTCCTCAGAATATCCAAGTGTGGGATCACTTGTTTGTCAAGACTCTCCATGGTGGGAGGAAGGAGGATCAGGGTGAGGATTCTGTTGACCAGACTGGACTTTGTGGAAGACCGACTAGAAGCATTATCTGCTGCAATCCAACCGATCACCTGGTCGCACTGGTGTGACTTTGAGAGTGGTGTCCTGCGCCGCCCTCTAAACTGGGACATGAAGCTAGGTATCGTGGATGAGTGTGTTTCTTGTGCTTTGGCAGCAGGCACAGTTTCACCGTGCCCAGGGCCACCGCCTCTGGGTGCACCTTTAGCAGCACGGCCACTTTCCCCTCCCTTACTGCTCGCCTTGAGCATATTAAACGGTATATATGCTTGCAAGTATGTCACACGTACAGTAGCACAGGTTTTGTAAGTGTATGCGCAAATAAATTGGACTGAACGTCACAGATATTTAGGATGCGCAAACGTTATACAGGAGATGTAGCTAACCAATATTAACCGGACAGAATAATATCAAAAATATCGGACCCCCAAGGAGTCATGATAATCACCAAAAAAATTAATAAAACTAACTTACATATGTATGAAGATCCCAAAAACTTTATTGTAAGTATATATAAACATATAAACAATACATACATATATAATAAAACAGGCAGCACAAGGCGGGACACACAGATGAGTAGCAGGACCCAAGGAGATGTAGCGCAGGTAATGTCGATGTCACCAGTGGCCAAACAATTGCGCTGAATGTCACAGATATTAAGGATGCGCTAATGTAACACAATAGATGTAGCAGAGGTTGTGTCACTGTTAGCAGCGGCCAAACAATTGCACGCAATTTAGCGCAGGTTGCGCTAATAATATATATTGCAGCCAGAAAAAACTAAAGTACTTAAAAAGACTTTTGGGTCTCTAACACCTTTCAACACTAAACAATTCCTGTCCCTACACTCTCTGTCCCTTCTGCTGCAGCTCTCCCTGACTAAGACTTAGCCGAACCACGTGTCATCGGGTGCTATATAGCACCCAATGACACGTTCCGGCCAGCCAATCACTGTAATGCCAGTAACCAACGTGGCTACGGTATTACAGTGAGGGCCAGTTGTCACGATAGGTAGGTAAGCGGGGAAATAACCAAACACAGGAAAACAAACAGAACAAATGACTAGGCCCAAAAGCTAGGGAGAAAAGGGTCACCTCCTAGCAATCCCTAAAAGTTTTCCCTAAACTGCTGTGCCCATGTGCATACCCTAATGGTGGATATGCACATGCCCTCGTGCCTAAACCTATAAACCCTGGGCAAACCCTAAGCTGTAGGGAAAAGGGAAGAGGCAACCTGCTTCTTCAAACCCGGAGGAAGCAAGCGTCTCCCTAGAGGCCTAGATAAAAGACACAATGGGAAATAACAGAGAAGACTTATCTAGAGCAGAGCTGGAGCAGACGATCCACCACACATCCAGAGCTCACAGGAAAGAACTATAACCCGCACAGGCCACTGGGGGAAGGAGGGATAAATAGCCTCACTAACAATCAAAACCAGTACACCTGAGGGAAGGTGGATCCAGCTCAAACCCAAACCAAAGCAGAGAAGTCAGACATGTGCAGCCAGTCTGACAGACTTCCGTACATTCACAGGGCAAGGCGTGACAGTCATACATCTCCTGTCAGCCATCCGTTTATATCTTTCACCCATCTTTTCCAAATTAAATTGGATCTTCCGCCAGAGAGATGACAAGGCAGAAGAGAATCTCTCCTCTTCTGGCATCCCAGAAGATCCAGTCCCAGAAAAAGTACCAAACTGTGGGTGAAAACCATATGCGCCAAAAAATGGTGACTTATCAGTGGACTCCTGTCTATGGTTATTCAAGGCAAAAACTCTTGCACCAGGGCCCATGAGCTTTTAGCTACGCCCCAGGACTTCATCATCATGTTTCTAATTCTCAAGAATCTTTTACACATGTCATGAGACTTAGTCTCATTGCTGATCGTTATTCTAAGTATATTGTGCATGTTTCTGGACTTAGGATTGAATATAGAATATCTATATCAGAGATATATATATCCCTAGATTTAATCTCTTATATTACATAATTAAGGTTATGTTTTAAATACAGGCCATGAACAGGACCTGGATAGCCTTTGGCTATTGAACCTCTTTACAGAGGAGGAAGGACGCATGTGTCTGAGCTCCTGCTCATAAAGAGGATTCTCCAAAGTAAATTACAACTATATTCTGCCTCAGGTAAATCTTTGTGAAGACAATAGGTAGATTGAACAGCTATATCAGCATTGGAAAACTTTGGACTTTGGCTAAGACACCCATCACCCAGAACATTACTAAGCCAGTATGACCTAAGTGTTAAACTGCAGCCATCCAACCTGCCTCCGTAATCTTTACTGGTGCCAAAACACTGCACTAAAGGTCAGCTGCTATTGAATGTATTTGAAGCTTTATGTTGCACTTAGTAAAAAGACTTTTTATAAATTCTGGCCTCATTCTTTAAACTGCACCAATCCCCAGGGAGCAGCATCCTGGCGGTGTACACCTTGACACAACACTTTATCAGGGCCAGTGGCGTGGCTAAGGTGTTTGGAACCTGTGGCGGGTACTTTCTCTCACACCCCCCATACTTTAAAACATGTGTACTTCCTCACAGTTCCTATACCTTCATTCTTCCCCCCTCACAGTAGTTATGCCCTCATTCCACTCCTTCACGGTAGTTATGCCCACATTATGCCCCCTCACAGTATTATGCCCACACTGAGCCTCTCCCAGTAGTTATTCCCACCTTGTGCTCCCCTCACAGTATTTATGCCCACACTGTGCCCCTCACAGTAATTATGCCCACATTGTGCCCCCTCATAGTAGTTATGCCCACACTGTACTCCTCACAGTAGTTATTCCCTCATTTCACCCCTTCACAGAAGTTATGACCATATTGTGCCTCCTTCACAGTGGTTATCCCTTCATTGTGCCTCCTTTACAGTAGTTATGCCACGTTGTGCCACCTTCTCAGTAGTCCTGCCCTCATTGTGCCCCCCTTACAGTAGTTATGCCCTCATTGTACCCCCTTACAGTACTTATGCCCTCTCTGTGCCCCTTCACAGTAGTTATGTCCTCATTGCTCCCTTTCACAATAGTTATGCCCAAATTGCAACCTTTTACAGTAGTCATGCTCTCAATGCACCCCCTCACAGTAGATATGCCCAGATTGTGCCCCCTCACAGTAGTTACTGTATGTCTTCATTGTGGCCCTCACAGTATTTATGCCCTCTCTGTGCCCCTTCACAGTAGTTATGCCCTCATTTTGCCCCTTTTACAGTATATATGCCCTCTGTGTCAGAACAACAGTTGTTGTACCCCTTAACAGTAGTAATGCCTTCTCTGTGCCCCATCATGGTAGTAATGCTCACACTCCTCCATGTTAATAAAATAAAAATAAAAAATAAATAGTCACCTTGTCCCATTCCTGATGATCAGATCCCCTCCAGCACTCCCCTGCAGGCACAGATCGTACAGGGAAGGAGCACAGGGAGCTGAGCAGTAAGTATGTGAAAGGACCACCAACTCTCTGGCACTCTAGAAATGAGCACTTCCACATGTATTGATGGAAGCTCTCATTGCATCTGGCACCCACCTAACAGCTGTCACCCAGGACAGACCACCCCTGTCCCCCTTGGCACACCACTGATCAGGGCCACTACCATTCCCATTGACTACAGCAAGATACATCGTAATCTGGAAGAGAATTGCTCAATGAACAGTTTGAACTGTATTTTGCTATAACTGGATGTCCTACAATTCCCATTTTGCACTTGAGTAAAAATAGACTCTTATTCTTCTACTATTGGCCTGGTTTTCTGACTCCTGCACAATGCTAGCCATTGCACTCTACGCTCCCTGCCTTGCACCCATTCAAACACCTAACATCAAGGGCACCACAGCTACCATCAGACAGGAGCTCCAGAATCAGGGTGTGCCCGAGGGAAGAAAGGCTGCCCCCTCCTTTCATTGCTCAGTTCTAGGGAGCGACGGTGTGAGGACAGCTGCCTTAATGGACTGTGACAGCCAGCACTACTACCACTCTCATCCTCTGCTCCAGTTCCTCATGGGTTCTCGTACAGACAAATCTGTGCTTCATTGTTATTGGAAGTACAACTACTCCCATTTTTCACTTAAACAGGACCTTTCATCTGTTTTGCTTATAGGAGCTAAATACCTGTACTTGCGGGGTACCCTGGCGTCTCCTCCTCCCTGTTCCGATGATCAGTATTTACATACTGAGCGCGAGAACTTCAGGCGGGCACAGCGGTGCGTAGGGGCGATGTTTAAAAAAAAAAACTGGGTGGCAAGTACAGGTATTTAGCTCCTATAAGTAAAACAGATGAATGGTCCTCTTTAAGTGAAGAGAGACATTTGTTATTCTACCTCTGACCTGGTTTTCGCACTCTACACACTCTGCCTTGCACCCATACAGGCACTTACCATCACAGCACTCCAACTACCACCCAGAACCAGGGCATGCCCTGAGCGTAGAAAGGGTGCACCCTCCTTTCACTGCTCCTAGGGAGCAAATATGTAAGGTGCTGTAATCCACTGTGATTGACTGTAACAGCCAGAACCACTAGCACTCCCATCCTCTACTCCCTCTCCTCAGGGGCTCTCTGCACAAGGCCTACCGATTAATCAACCTACTGCATACAATGGAGTGCAGCATCAAAATTAGTTTTACACAAAAATCATGCCACATAAGGTTAGGATAGTTGCAAGTCCAGGGATCGAATTCTAATGCCTCTTGCTGTTGCCCCTCACTTTAATTCTCCATCTGAGCCCACCTTTTACACCTGTCCACTAAATAATAATTGCAAATAA
The DNA here is from genome assembly GCF_905171765.1 of Bufo bufo. Taxonomy (NCBI): domain Eukaryota; kingdom Metazoa; phylum Chordata; class Amphibia; order Anura; family Bufonidae; genus Bufo; species Bufo bufo. The sequence continues at coordinate 232,913,810 of NC_053392.1, read as the reverse complement.
AAATATCAGATGATGATGATTATCATCATACTTAAAGAATATTTGTGGGTATTTTGCTGGATTAGTACAATTAAGACAGATTTAATTAAGTGTGGCAGGAGTTTCTTATTAGCAAATGGGTAGGGGTTTAACTTTAATTCATTTACTCCAACCATTCTGTTTGCACGTAAAGCTTGATTATGTTGAAGATTAAACAAATTCCATTCCAAAATGAAAATCAAGCAACGTCAAGGAATGCAAATGTTCATATGTTTTACTTGTCCCTGCCCTATGCTGTCAGAGACTGTGATTAATAACCATGGCATGGGGACCTCAAGTGGTGGAAGAAAGTGAAATCAATTCCTGCTGACACAGGGCCAGTCACTCACTTGGAGCTTGTACACATTGACACAAGCCCAGGGGCAGAAATCACACTGATAAAAGGAGCCTTGCAGAGCAGCCTGATAGTTGTGGCAATGATGATGTGGAATTATTGTTAAACTGCCATGATTAATGGCAGACCAGCAGGTTGTGGCCTCCTCCTGTCACTCATATTACCAGAGAAAACTGGCAAACAGGGGAGTTTCCAGCTGGGATAAAAATCACGCTAACCGCAGAAAGATGCTGTTATTTCCACTGACAGATGTAGCTGTAATATGTGCTAGTGGTAGCTAAAGGCCAAAGGTCTGGTTTTATACAAGCGTCAACCAAGGCGTTCTCTCTGATATATAAAGATATATAAAGATATATAAAGATATATATATATATATATATATATATATATATATACACTTACTAACATTATGCATGCATGTAATGCAGATTTAGAAGATAATTCAGAAACTTTCATCTCAATATCAAACCTAAATCTTATAAAAAAGAAAATGCATAATGTTTATGTTTCCAGAGAGAATAAAGAAGGTCTTTTGTTTCAATTGCAGAAATACTTAGGCTACTTTCACTTTTTTTTCCACAAGTTTTTTTACTTTCCGGTATTGAGATCTGTCATAGGATCTCAAAACCGGAAGAAAACGACTCAGTTTTGTCCCCATTCATTGTCAATGGAGACAAAACTGAACAGAACAGAGTGGACCAGAATGCGTTCCGTTCCATTTGGTTGCGATCCCATGCCGGACACAAAACTGCTGGAAGCAGCGTTTTTATGTGCGTCATGAGATACTGATGAAGACGGATCTGGCATGAAACACAATGTAAGTCAATGGTGACGGATTCATTTTTTCGGACACGAAAAAATCCCGGATTCGTTCCCTGTTGACTTACAATAGTTTTAGTGATTGATCCTTCTTGTTAATTTTACAGATAATACAACCAGATCCCTTAAGAACTAATGCAGCCGGTTGTATTATTATAACGGAAATGTTTTTTGCTGATCCCCTGCCGGATCCAGCAAAAACGCAGATTTGAAAGTAGCATTAGCCAAAATGTCTACTATTTCAGAAACTTAAAGGGGTTTTCTCACTTCAGTAAATTATATTTATCATGTAGAGAAAGGTAATACAAGGCACTTACTAATGTATTGTGATTGTCCATATTCCCTCTTTTGCTGGCTTCATTCATATTTCCATCACATTATACACTGCTCGTTTCCAAGGGTAATGACCACCCTGCAATCCAGCAGTGGTGGCCGTGCTTGCACGCTATATTAAAAAGTGCCGGCTTCTCTGTGGTTGGGACCCTGGAAGCACACATATATATCTGAAAAACACATAGTGCAACAGCACTCTACAAACGAAATAGAGTACAAAAGTATATTACATTGTAAATGCTATGCTAATAACTTAGAGATGCTTATCAAATACATTTTGTACAAAATCATTTGAGCCCGTCTACCGCACGCCGAGGCAATCTCTATAAGACGGGTCCTAACACTAAAGCTCACCTGTTGGGTGCCATGACAGCGACCATGAAATCCAGGAAGTGCAGGTCCCACATGCACGCTGGGCCCCTTTTGGTTTATATCTGTGTGGTGCCAAAATGGCCTTCATTGAATCCAGGGACTACAAATACCAGCATGCATGCTGAGCAAACTATATACTCATGCTAATTAAAATCAGCCTGTGAGGCAGAAGAGGGGCTACAGGAGTGCACGACCATAGGAGTCAGCCACCACCCCTATATATAATACTACAAACACAAAGGGGGGGGGAGGGGTCAGCACATCCCAATGCGCAGGTGCACATTGCTTGTGGCTGCAAATATATATCTGAAAAACACAGCACTCTACAAACCAAATAGAGTACAAAAGTATATAAGTATTAGCATGATACATAGTCTGCTCAGCATGCATGCTGGTATATAGTCCCTGGATTCAATGAAGGCAATTTTGGCTCCACACAGATATAAACCAAAATGGGCCCAGCATGCATGTGGGACCTGCACTTCCTGGATTTCATGGTCGCTGTCATGGCACCCAACAGGTGAGCTTTAGTGTTAGGACCCGTCTTATAGAGATCGCCTCGGCGTGCGGTAGACGGGCTCAAATGATTTTGTACAAAATGTATTTGCTAAGCATCTCTAAGTTATTAGCATAGCATTTGCAATGTAATATACTTTTGTACTCTATTTGGATTGTAGAGTGCTGTGTTTTTCAGATATATATTTGCAGCCACAAGCAACGTGCACCTGCGCATTAGGATGTGCTGACCCCTCCCCCCCCTTTGTGTTTGTACTGGAAGCACACATAGGCACGCATGCACAGCAGCTCACGTCCCGGCCTCCCCATATCTGCACTTCAGAGATGACGTAACCCCTGGATATAAACAGTGTATAACAGGGATCAGCAACCTTCGGTACTCGAGCTGCTGTGAAACTACAACTCCCAGCATGAAACTTACTTGGTTGTTCTTGTAACTCCCACAGAAGTGAAAGGAGGATTATGGGAGTTGTAGTTTCAGAACACCTGGAGTGCCAGAGGTTGTTGATCCCTAGTGTATGGAATGTGATGGAAAAATGAATCAAGCCAGCAAAGGAAGCAATATGGACAATCACAATACATTAGTAAGCAGGGGCATAACTGCCATAGTGGCAGACCATGCGACTGCTATGGGGCCCAGGGAAAGAGGGGACCCAGTTGGGATTATCTCCTCTTCTACTGGGGGTGAAAACTTGGTCAGGACTGTACCCTCTAAAGGAACAACTTTTAGGAAATGAGGCAGTGGAAAAAATGGCCCAAGTATCATTGAAAGGGTTTTAGGCGGAAACCCTTCTGTCCTGTGTGGGGGGCTGGTTTGATTCTTGCTATAGGGCCTTTACTTCTCTATGCATGCCACTGTTAGTAAGTGCCTTGTATTAACTTTCTCTACATAATAAATGTTGTGAGATAATCCCTTTAAAGAGAACCTGTCACCTCTCCTGACGTCTGTTTAGTAACTCCTTGAATTCCCCATTTAATAATAACTCTTGAGCATCATTTCTTATTATTACCTGGGGAAAGCAGGTAGTTACTAAAACAGACATTTCAATCACTTTGTCACTTACTTGAATTGACCCAGTCATTTTGTTAAATCAGTATTGAGCAGTCTCAGCACAAGCTGAATGCTGGTCTTAGAGTGTTAGAGAGAGGCAGAGAGAGATAGAGATTTCCACGCAATCAAAAAATTTATATTTGGACCCCAATTGAATTGGACAGTTGATTCACTTGAATCAGACTGAATTTTAAGAAATTGGCTTGTCTCTAAAAACAATCAGCACTGTTAAAGCTTAAGAGATTAACCTAAATGGCTGATATAACTTTAGAAACACCAGCATATACATCAGTGCTTGATTGCTGTAACGCAAAAAAAAAACGAATCAAGCACACAACTAATTGATGGGTGCCCTGCCCTTGAAATGCATTGTTCACACTAATAAAATCCTCCTTAGAAAAAAATTATTACATGATCATTTTTCATCTCCCAATGACAGCACCAAAAGCACAGTGTGTGGTGTGGGTACTACTGTCTGGTGTATAGCCACCATTATTTGCGGGTACTATTATCTGGGGGAACAGTGAATGGGCACTATTGTCTAGCAGCGCTGTTTCTGTCTGTGGGCAACATTGTGGATGCGCAGTGTGTATGCATGATTGCTGGGGGCCTAGTGTGTGGGCACTTATCTAAGGGCACAATGAAAAGGCACTATTGTCTTTATGTGGTACTATAGTCTTTGACAACAGTCTGTGGTACTGGCATCTAGGGGCTTATTGTATATGAATAATGTTGGTGGGTGCAGTGTATGAGACTAATTTTGATAGGCACAGTGTATTACTTATCAGGGCAAACAATATGTGGGACTATTTTTTCAGAGTACACTGTGTGACAACAATTTTAAAGCACAGTTTGTGGCATTGTTATATACAGAATCACAGTTTGTGGTTATATTGTTGTCTGAGGACACATTTTGAGATGCTATTATGTTTGGGGGGCATATTCAGAAGACATTGTATCTGATGTTGTTATTTTCAGGGAGCTCATTGCCTGACTCTATGAGGAGTTTGTATGGATATATGCACTACCCCAAATCAAGGAGTATTGGCAAATGGTTTGTTATGTAATATACTGTTATGTATTGTTATGTTTTATATTATACCCAGTGTAATTATGTATGGATGGCACAGCCGGAGTTAACAATCCTGGCTCCGCCATTGTAGGAGGTTAGGTATGGGCTGGCACCACCCTAAGCTTAGTTCAGTCTAGACTACAGTTCAGAGAGAGAGGAAACTGTGCCTCATACTCCTTCCTCCAAGGTCTCAAGCTACAGAGACTCAACAGAGAGGAAGAGAGAGAGATAAAGGAGAGAACTACAGAACCTAGAGTCTGCATGGCTGAGCTATGGAGTCAGTAAAAGTAACTTACTACCAAAAGCTGTTAAGACGTTACTTCACTGAGGGACATTGTTAAGACACCATTCACACCTGGACACAACCTTGCCAGTTGCATCTCTAAAACCCTAAATCCCTCTCTGGAAATTATTGCCATCACAGAAAGAGTACTATTGCCCGCCATAGATTCTACTGGGAGAAACTTGAGACACATAGAGAGGGGGAAAAGGCCATAACTCCCATCCTTGGCTAAATCCATACATCATTATCTGGGAAGAATTGCACTGTGTAAAGTTGGAACAGTGTTTTGCTGGATGTACTACAACTCCTATTTTATACTATAGTAAAGAGAGATGTTTATAGTAAAGAGGATAGGTTATCAGTAGTAAAGTCTCATAAAACCCTTTAAATGTTGTTAAATTACTCTTTTCTGTGCACTATGTATATCTCTAAAGGATATGTATGGAAAACCAAATAATTAACACTAGCAGTCCTCGTTAGGTTGCCAGGAAACAGGCTGGACCAGCCCCTCTAGCTTGTAGAGAGTGTGTCTAGTCATCAGGTAGCACATGCATGTGTGAGTTCCAGAGAAGTAGGCTTGGAGAGAAGTCTGGCCCAGGGAATCATTACTGAGGCTAAAAGCTGCCATAGGCCAACTCAACTGAAAAACTACCCCTGAGACTGCCCCTACTTACATCTGCCCTCTTGCCTTTCACTCATCTACTTAACATCAAAGGCAACCAAGTCACCACCAAACAGGAGCCCCAAAAGGTCTTGGGTGCGACCTCCATTCACTTCATGGCCCCATGAAGCATTGGAGTGAGGACAGCCACTGTGAACCACCACCGCTCCTATCAGTGCCACAATTACCCCCCCCCCTCCCAGGTCTCCCCCTGTGGGTCGCTGCACATGGGGTTATCCCAACTTTCCCGCTAGTTCAAAAGAGGGCTGGATGTATTTCTGGAGTGTAATAATATTACAGATTTTAGTTGCTAGAATTCTGGAGAAGGGTTATTGATCCAGGGAGTTATTCTGATTGGAGTTGGAAAGGAAATTTTCTCCCCTAAAATGAGAATAAATTGGCTTTTACCTCGTGAGTTTTTTTTTTCTTCCTCTGGATGAACACTGCAGGATAACAGGGTGAACTGGATGGACGTACTTTATGTCTTTTTTCAGCCTTGCAAACTGTGTTAATAAGTTTAACGTATCCAGTAGGGGTCCAGAATGAATAACTGTGTGGTCAGAGGACCAGGAAGTTACTTTAAAGGTCCCATTACGGGACGATACAGCAGCAGGTTGTCGGGAAGGAAGTGTTTATTCCCAACAATCACCTGCTCACTGGTGAAGGAGACTGCTGTTGCTTGCCGGCAGCAGATGCTGTTTATTAGTGTTAAGCAAATTGAAGAGAAACAAATTTACTTCAATCCGAATTTCAGGAAAAATTTGATTCGCCATGAATCCGAATTTCCTCGCGAATCATTTTTTTCCTAAAATGGTAGCTACACATGTTACAAAGTGAAAGTAAGAAGCCCGGGAATGCGATATGGCCCATAATTCTGTGCAGCCAGATCAGCAGATAGCCATCCCCTGTGATGTCACAGCCCTAAAAAAACCTCATCACGCCGGTCGCCGCCATTTCACTGTGAACTTAGCTAAGGGCAGTGTGTTAGAAAGCTTTTAATTGTAGAATATTGGATAGGGACAGTGCAGGGGCAGTGCGGGGACAGTGTAGGGAGATTGTAGGGCAATGTGCGGTCCCCAATGCATGCTAAACATCTGTGCGGCAACGGATCGAGACCCATTCAACTTGTTCTATTTTTTTGCGGTGCGGAGGCACGGACAGAAACACCACGGAAGCCCTCTGTAGTGATTCCGTGCCTCTGTGCCTCTGTGCCACCGCAGCTCCGGATTACGGACCCATTCAAGTGAATGGGTCCGCATCTGTGATGCGGGTGGCACACGGCGGGTTCCCGCATATTGCGGACTGCAATACGGCCATGGCTGGCAACGGCCGTGTGCATGAGCCCTTAGTACGTTCTTTTAGTCAGTGTTTTGCATCCATATTTGATCAGAATTTGTAAGCCAAAAGTAAGAGTGGGGCCAAAACACTAATGAGATGAAATAATTCTATCACATTTTATCTCTATGGATGCTCAAAATCAAGGATTTTTTTGGTTTTGTTTTATGTTCTTCTGATGGATCAGAAGAACGGAAACATAAGCAGTGATGTTAACACAGCCTTGCTTCCACTGCTGCTGCCTCCACCTCCCCACTCTGTCATGGTGCCACTTTTGTCACCGTCACTGCCACTGCTACTGCAACTGCGACCATCCCCACTCTATCATGGGGCCACTATTGTCAGGGTTACTGAGACTGCTGCTGCTGTTGCTGCCACCATCCCCACTCTGTCATGGGGCCACTATTGTCACAGTTACTGCCACTGCTGCTGCCACCGCCACTGTCTTTGCTTTGTCATGGGGTCACTACTGCCCTGCTGCTGCTGCCACCATCCTCACTCTGTCATTGGGCCACTACTTGAATCTTGGGGCACTACATGGTTAAGTGTATGGCAATAAATTAGACCTGACGCTTTTATTGACCTGTAACACTGACGCACAGTAATTGCACAACTAACAGAAAGGATTAGCTATGAATATTAATGCCCTGCACAGTGATATAGACGGTGATAAATTATTCCTGCCTGTAATACTGATGACACAGTACCTACAGAACGGATTAACTATGAATGTGGGTGCACTAGAACGTAAAGCACATGGCAATATCCTTTCCCTGCAATATCCCTGCAGTTTAACTTCCAAGCCTTCACACTGAGATGGGGCCACCAAGTGGGATGCATAGGCAGAGTGGCCTGGTTATACCTGATTTATCATGATAATGTGACAAATTAATTCAGAATGAATCAAATTTTTTGAAAAACTTCAGCATATAGCCCAAATCGAATATTTCCAAACTTCGCTCATCTCTACTGTTTACTCAGCATAATCTATTGCTGGCAAAGAATAATTTTTGTGACCGCATAAATGATATTTTACTCTATGAACAAGCATTTTGCTCATTCATCGGTGCACCTTTACACAGCCACATAATCACTAATGAGCATTTTTATGAACGCTCGTTAGCGATTATCTTTGGGATTATTAGCCTGTGTAAATGGCCCTAAGTGTCCAGGGTAAAGGCCCTATTACACAGAGCGAATATCATACATATTCTCGTGCACGTGAGCGAAAATGAACGAGAATCGTGTCATGTAATAAGTATGAGTGATTCAAAGGCGTATTACAAATCGCTGGTTTCTCGTCCATAGGGATCTTTCAGCATGCTAGAAAATTATCACTCCTCGTTAATATATCCGTTCATATAATATGGAGTCGTCTACTCACTAACGATCTCATACATGCCTTTTGGCCAAGCATCTGTCTCCATCTTTACATGTAATAACAAGGAGCGATTTAAAAGTAGACGAACGACCACAAATACGGACGATTATCTATGTGTATAATAAGCTAAATTTTCGTTGTTAACGAGTCGCTACGTCTTCAATCATTTATCGTGATCTGTATGACATCTGCTGGTGTAATAGTACCTGAAGGTTTTTGAATTCTTCAGATAAACAATAACTTCACGCTTGAGAATCTCAGTAAAAATAATGTTTTGTTTCCTATTCTGTCCTCTTAACCTAACAATGCTGCCGTATGCATGCAATATAAATTAATTAAAACTGTTAGCTCAGTACTTATCCAATTTCAGGACCCTACTATTATGTTAAACATTATTTACTATTGCAGCTGTCAATTCTTATCAGACATATCATATTTATAAAGTACAATGGCTGCTGAAATTCCACAGATATTTTTAAGCATTTGGAATGTTCTTTCAAGGCCCAGTTCAACCGTTAAATAATCTGCAATATCTGATAACATTCAGATTAAGCTATAAGTGAAAGAAATCATTGTTGAGAATGCTTTATAGAATAACACAACTAATCTATTTGCTTGTGGTTAACCTTTTTGGTTAGTTTTATGTAAAACAGTAGAAAAAAAATACAAAACTCAGCTAAATATATTTTATTCCAAGTTGGCATGATGGGTAATCTGCTGGTGTTAAATATGGCTCATTAAAAATAAAGATAATATATTAAACCTGTTTACTAAAGGAAATTTGCATCATAATGCATTGTGTACAATCTTAAAGAGAACTTGTCACTATGAGCCCATTTATATGAACAGATTTTCAGGACAATTATTGGGAACAAACAGTTCTGTTAAGTCATTTGTTGGCTGATGTGAACATTTATGAGGTACAAAAAAACATTGTTTGCCAGCAGCACATCATCCTGTATAAACAGGGATGTGCTGAAAAACAAACAATGAATCTGTATAGGGAGAAATGATTGCAGTAGTGATCGTTCTCATATAGAGATAATTGCGGCATATACAGTAAATGCAACTGAATGAGTTGGCAATGATCCGGAACAAACAATTTGTTCCCGATTATTGTCCAAGTGTATTGACCCATGCAAATGCGCCCTTAGAAAGACCTCTTTAAGGGCTCATTCACATAACCTTGCTGTGTTTTGCGGTCCGCAAATTCCGGATCCGCAAAACACAGATGCCGCCCATGTGTCTTCCGCTATTTGCGGAACAGAATGGACGGCCGATTATAGAAATGCCTATTCTTGTCATCAAAATGGACAAGAATAGGACATAATCTATAATTTTTGCGGGACCACGAAATGGAGCAACGGATAAAGACAGCACACGGAATGCTGTCCGCATCTTTTGCGGCCCCATTGAAATGAATGGGGCTGCACCCGAGCCGTTGTGGACAAAAGTTTATGAATACACATGTGTTGCAGAAATTTCTGCAACTAAAAATTCATCCCATACATCTGAATGGAGTAGTTTCTGCAGCATATGCATGGATATCTGCAAACCCCACTTCGGGGAATAGAAGAGTCTCAGAAATGTAATAAATCTGCCATGTGTGAATTTACTCTTTGATGTTCTGATTTAGGGCTCATGGTTTGGGGCTGCTTTGCTGTGTCAGGGCCTGGACGGATTGCTATCATCGAAGGAAAAATTAATTCCCAAGTTTATCAAGACATTTTGCAGGAGAACTGTCCACCAGCTGAAGTTCAACAGAAGATGGGTGTTGCAACAGGACAACGACCCAAAGCATAGAAGTAAATCAACAACAGAATGGCTTAAAACAGAAGAAAATACACCTTCTGGAGTGGCCCAGTCAGAGTCCTGACCTCAACCCGATTGAGATGCTGTGGCATGACCTCAAGAAAGCGATTCACACCAGACATCCCAAGAATATTGCTCAACTGAAACAGTTCTGTAAAGAGGAATGGTCAAGAATTACTCCTGACCGTTGTGCACGTCTGATCTGCAACTACAGGAAACCTTTAGTTGAAGTTATTGCTGCCAAAGGAGGTTCAACCAGTTATTAAATCCAAGGGTTCACATACTTTTTCCACCTGCACTGTGAATGTTTACATGGTCTGTTCAATAAAAACATGGTAACATTTAATTCTTTGTGTGTTATTAGTTTAAGCAGACTGTGATTGTCTATTGTTGTGACTTAGATGAAGATCAGATCACATTTTATGACCAATTTGTGCAGAAATCCATATCATTCCAAAGGGTTCACATACTTTTTCTTGCAACTGTATTATAGTGGATTTGTATTGTGCAGCAGTGGTGAGCGGTTCTGCAGCGATACTGCAGCTACACAGAGTGACAAACGGTATTGGAAAAAATAATTATAACTGGTGTGATATACCAGTCGCCCCTCAAAAAAAATGATAGAAGCGGGGTGTTATATACTAATAATATACTTTCTTTATAGTGCATTTGGGTACAGCAGCATTTGTTTGCGGTTTTGCTGTGTTCCCTCAGCTTCACACAGTGACAAACGGTATTGGAAAAAATAATTATAACTGGCGTGCGCATGCGAAAATTATATTGCCGATATTTAGCATTGAAAAAAAATTATGAATGGAGATTGCAAATTCAAATAATACATCTGGTATGTCACTGTTCATGTTGTGGGACTATTTGTGCACTTCTAGTAATTATTACTTGGCTGCAAATATGAGCTGAAGGTTTTTCAGGTTCACCTGCCATTAAAATTAATGGGACCCGCCGCGAACTTGTGGTTCGCGAACATTTGATCGTGTTCGCGAACCGTCCCGGCAGATGTTTGCCCATCACTAATAAGTGATATACCTAGACCACAATCCCATAGAGATAATCCAAATAATATTTTTGAATGGTGTACCCACTACCATACACCAGAGCTGTTCAAATCCAAGGTCTACAGAAGCTAATGCTCCTACTTCAGCTGTCTAGTATGACAGCATTTGACAAAGTGTGCTGGAGGGCCCCTTGTTATTTGGGTGGTCCCTATAAATTAACTGCTCAATATTCCATGCATGCTTGATCTGGTTCTAATGACAAGTCATCCAGTAGAGAGAGTTAAGGGGTTGGGAGGGAGTATTTGTCTAGTGATATCAAGAATTAAAAGGAAGTATCGCAGGTAACATAAAAATAGTAAATGTATAATAGAATTTGGAGTATTTTTGCGCCAGATGATTGTGAAATGTCAGGGCAGTCCTACGGTGACCCAAGATAAAATCAATACATTATAGATATGCCATGAATGTCTGTATGAGAATACCCTTCAAAGCAAAATCTAATTCATAGCTCAGGCAGTCATAGACTGACAGTCCAAATCTCAGAGCTTTCCTTTTTTCCAACACCATGTAGTGGGAGAAGAGACACATTCTTTTGTTGCTGTACATTCTTAGTCTGGGACTTGTAGTTCTGTCTGGTATGTACTCCCCGCAGAATTTACGCTGCCTTGTCTAGTATTCATTCACTTTCTAAAGTAAATGTGACATAGTGCAGCACAGCAAGACTTTTCATTCCATTAAATCACTTTGACAAACTTGACTAGACCTCTTGCGGCTTGACAAATTTGCTATAATTTGCAACCGAAACTGACATAAAGTATCTCTTAAATTGGTGCCAGCTCCTCCTTAGCACACAGAGAGCCAGAGATACACCCAATGTATTGAGATGCATCTTCATAAATTAAGCTCATCTCACTCCAGCACATAGGTGATAGAGAGTGGTTTAGGAAACACCTTGATGAATCTCCCTGAATATGTTCCAAATTCTGTTCTTAAAACCCCACTATTTCAACACAAAATCAAGTTAGGTATAAATACGGATGTAGTAGAGTTAACACACATGCTTTATGAGACGTGTTATCTAAACTAAATGCACTAAGCAAACACCTTCAATTGCTTTTCAATGGCTTTCGTTTCAAGATAACACAATGAGTTAAGAAATTTGAGTTAAGAGTTTGTGTGTTAACCCTACTACATCTGTACCTAGGTGCTGAGGACATTTGTCTAGTTGTAGTGTACAGGGAGTGCAGAATTATTAGGCAAGTTGTATTTTTGAGGATTAATTTTATTATTGAACAACAACCATGTTCTCAATAAACCCCAAAAAACTCATTAATATCAAAGCTGAATATTTTTGGAAGTAGTTTTTAGTTTGTTTTTAGTTTTAGCTATTTTAGGGGGATATCTGTGTGTGCAGGTGACTATTACTGTGCATAATTATTAGGCAACTTAACAAAAAACAAATATATACCCATTTCAATTATTTATTTTTACCAGTGAAACCAATATAACATCTCAACATTCACAAATATACATTTCTGACATTCAAAAACAAAACAAAAACAAATCAGTGACCAATATAGCCACCTTTCTTTGCAAGGACACTCAAAAGCCTGCCATCCATGGATTCTGTCAGTGTTTTGATCTGTTCACCATCAACATTGCGTGCAGCAGCAACCACAGCCTCTCAGACACTGTTCAGAGAGGTGTACTGTTTTCCCTCCTTGTAAATCTCACATTTGATGATGGACCACAGGTTCTCAATGGGGTTCAGATCAGGTGAACAAGGAGGCCATGTCATTAGATTTTCTTCTTTTATACCCTTTCTTGCCAGCCACGCTGTGGAGTACTTGGACGCGTGTGATGGAGCATTGTCCTGCATGAAAATCATATTTTTCTTGAAGGATGCAGACTTCTTCCTGTACCACTGCTTGAAGAAGGTGTCTTCCAGAAACTGGCAGTAGGACTGGGAGTTGAGCTTGACTCCATCCTCAACCCGAAAAGGCCCCACAAGCTCATCTTTGATGATACCAGCCCAAACCAGTACTCCACCTCCACCTTGCTGGCGTCTGCGTCGGACTGGAGCTCTCTGCCCTTTACCAATCCAGCCACGGGCCCATCCATCTGGCCCATCAAGACTCACTCTCATTTCATCAGTCCATAAAACCTTAGAAAAATCAGTCTTGAGATATTTCTTGGCCCAGTCTTGACGTTTCAGCTTGTGTGTTCAGTGGTGGTCGTCTTTCAGCCTTTCTTACCTTGGCCATGTCTCTGAGTATTGCACACCTTGTGCTTTTGGGCACTCCAGTGATGTTGCAGCTCTGAAATATGGCCAAACTGGTGGCAAGTGGCATCTTGGCAGCTGCACGCTTGACTTTTCTCAGTTCATGGGCAGTTATTTTGTGCCTTGGTTTTTCCACACGCTTCTTGCGACCCTGTTGACTATTTTGAATGAAACGCTTGATTGTTCGATGATCACGCTTCAGAAGCTTTGCAATTTTAAGAGTGCTGCATCCCTCTGCAAGATATCTCACTATTTTTGACTTTTCTGAGCCTGTCAAGTCCTTCTTTTGACCCATTTTGCCAAAGGAAAGGAAGTTACCTAATAATTATGCACACCTAATATAGGGTGTTGATGTCATTAGACCACACCCTTTCTCATTACAGAGATGCACATCACCTAATATGCTTAATTGGTAGTAGGCTTTCGAGCCTATACAGCTTGGAGTAAGACAACATGCATAAAGAGGATGATGTGGTCAAAATACTCATTTGCCTAATAATTCTGCACTCCCTGTAGTTAGGTGTAGCTATTGGAGGTGGGACGGGAGGGAATAGTCGCACCCTAGCCCATGTGCTTGGGGGAACCAAAGGCTCCTCCACCACATAAGAAGGTACCAGTTTTATAAAGAAATACAATAGATTTAGCATTGTGGCCCACAAGCTTCAAGTTACGCCCTTGGCATATCTTACAAGACTCTTCTTTTCCCATTTCTCTTATTTAGTGGCCACCTTTGGTACAATGGCGACGGCGAGCGCCTCCTCTTCAAACAGCTGATTGGTGGGGGTGCCAGGTGTCGGACCCACACCGATCTGATATTGATGACCTATCCAGAGGATAGGTCTTCAATATTAAAAGCCCAGAGAACCCCTTTAATTCTTATAAGTTTAATAAATATTTTGCTTAAATTATTCTTTATGAGCTGTCAGGAGACCAGAGCAGAGATAAGTGCTACAGACTGAACTATCAGAGCAGCTAAATCACTGAAAATGGGGAATTAATAGTCTGCAGATACATTGAGAGTGAAAGCTGAATAGAAAGAACTGTTGACAATTGAAAAATTTAGTCCAAAATGAGTAGAATGCAATACTATAAAAACATTTCCCCAAAGATGTCCATAGTCTTTGAAGAAAGAAAATCTTTGTGTATGGGAACGATCCATCCCATTGAAATGAATGGGTGTAATTGCTCACCGCTGCAAAGGCGACGGCGAGAAGGTAATGTGAAAGTAGCCTAAGTAGTTAACAATAAATGTATGAGCATATAGGTATGTAAAATGTATGCACTTGTTCAACCAGATCCGACATTGTATAATTGTGGTCAGGGCGACGGCCCTTGAACGTACTACACGGAGCTTACCGAAGGCTGGTTAATGCCGGGAGCCCGGAGCGAGGGTAGGCCTAAAAGGGGGCCTACCCCAATAGAACTGAAGAGAAAAAAGGGACGAGAGGGAGGGGTAACTGGCTGCACGTCCCGTCTGTAACTCCCGCCGAGTTTATAAGGGCAGAGGGGGCGTGACCTCTGCCCCTCCCACAAATACAGGCTGTGGTCAGGGCGACGGCCCTTGAACGTACTACACGGAGCTTACCGAAGGCTGGTTAATGCCGGGAGCCCGGAGCGAGGGTAGGCCTAAAAGGGGCCAAAAATGGAGACATAAACATACTGTTAAACACTTTATTGTAGCATTACAGGGCAAGTGAACAGAATGCATCACGAATCTTGGATTGAGGGTTTGGTACATATCTGGAGAAACAGGACAATCTCCACCGCCCCATACTCCTGATGACATGCGGTGGTATCTTGTGCCTAGAAGCGGCTGAGGCCGCCCCAATGCGAAAGGAGTGGCCCGAGATGGCCTTGGGATCCTGACCCAACCCTGCAACCAAGGAGCGGACATGGGACATGAACTGAGACGTGGACAATGGACCCCCCTTAAAGGGAAGTAGAGGACTATCTGGGGCAGACGCCTGCAACCCTGCAGACAACTGCTGCAGCGCATTGACCGGGCACCAGTCGTTGTGCGAGGGGTAAAACCTCATCAGCGTTGGAGGTCCTGTTTGAGCGGTCTTGGTAGACAGGATGCTCAGTATAAAATGGTCGTGATGCCAGGTCAAGTGCTGCTTCTGGAGATGATGGCTGTTCCGGACGGCAGTGGTGAATTCCCCCGGCCGGAGGAACCCGTAAAACCCCAGGTATAGGGCGGCTTTAATGACGGTGCTAACCAAAGGCCCAAAAGGATTACCATCCAGAGCCAAGGACAACTGCCTAAACAAGGAGCCGGACATGGGTTGACGGACCACTGGCCTACTTGTACCGGCTTTCTCAATGCCCCGGAGCGTGGCCTTGATGGCCTGTGATGTGAAAAAAGATACTCGGGAAGGGTTGTTCAATGTGAATTGATGTTAAATTCCTGCCAAGTAAAGGCGGATGGTGTTGTGCGCGAGACCGAGGTTGGCATGACAATGCGCGATAAATGCCATCACGAATGACACGTCATCCACGTTGCCTTGTGGATGACTCTTTGCAAACTCCTTATAAAGGTTCCAGCCCGTGCGATAATTTCTGACCGTGTTTTCAGAAAGGCTCTGGTGCAAGAGATCTTTAGCTGTCCTGATCAAAGCCGTTAATCCCACACCAGGTCGCTGTAAGCTGGAATGCCCGCCCCGGTTGCGTCTGCATGCGGCATAATCTGAAAAAAGACATTAACGTTAAACCGGGACAGCGCATCCGCAGCCGTATTCATGGAACCCTGAATGTGGAAGCACTCAAAGCAAAAATTATGCACCATGGACAGCCACACCAACCTGCGCATGAGGGTCATGATCTTAGGGGATTTAGCTCTGCCACTACGGATGATGTCCACCAAGTCCTGACTATCAGTGATAAACAACACCCTCGAGTCTGACCAGTCGTGGCCCCATACATGGGCTGCTGCTACAAAAGGATATAACTCCAACAGGGGGGATGACCGAAGAGCCTCCCTGTCCACCGTGATCTGGGACGGCCAGGCACCGGCCAGCCAGTGATTGCCAAATATGGCTGCAAAGCCCTTGGATGCGGCTGCATCTGAATAAACCGTGGGAGAGGATGGGTTCCGCGGGGGAATGAACAACCTTACCCCTTTCCATGAAGACATAAATGTATTCCACATGGACAGGTCCGCCATGGCCTGTTGGTCCAACCGAATAATACTGTCTTGCTCTGGGGCTGATGGCAGGAGCAGCAAGAGCCGGGAAACAAAGGTACATGCCTGGGGCATGACCCTCATGGCGAAGTTCAGCCGGCCCAGCAACGATTGGAGGTTCGTCTTGGTCAGTACGCATGCCTTGGACGCCTCCAGGATGGCTAACCGTATCTGCTGCAACTTCTCCTCGGGGAGCCTTGCTTCCAACCTCACTGAGTCCAGGAAGGTGATCGTCTTGGAAAGACCTACCGTCTTCCCCGAGGCGACAGGAACCTGGAGTGCCGAGAATAATTCCAGCAGAGAGGATAAGCTGGAGGGCTGCTGGGCAGGGTGTTCCACCAGCAGGAAGTCGTCCAGGTAATGTATGCACATGGGCGCCTGCCCATGTTCGACCAGGATCCAATGCAGGGCCTGGGCCAGACGGTCAAACAGCCATGGGCTGCTTTTAGAGCCAAACGTTAGGCGATTGGCAAAGTAGTACCTGCCTGCCCACTTGATGCCGTAGTATTGCCACAGTTGCGGATGGATCGGAAGCAGTTTGAAGGCGTCCGCAATATCCGTCTTGGACAACCAGGCCCCCCTGCCTGCCTTGAGAATAAACTGAATCGCCTCATCGATAGAGGAGTACTTCATACTAAACTCTTCCGATGGTATGAGGGAGTTGATACTGGGTATGTGAGAGGAATGAGGAGCCGAGAGATCATAGATAAGTCTTTTTTTATTTGAGTCCTTCTTAGCCACCACTCCAATGGGGTTAACCCTCCATACCTCAAAGGGGATAGAATCAAACGGACCGATGAGGAACCCTTTTTCCAGCTCCAAGGAAATCGCCGCTTGCACAGCCTCTGGATCCTGTCTGGCAGAGAGGAGATTCTCACACTCCCAGTTGACATGTGGAAGGGCCACCAACCCCGTATGGAACCCCTGTGACAGACCCGTAAGCAGATGCACCACAAACTGTTGATCACCATGCCCTTCTAGGAGTGCCCCCAGGAGATCAACGTTGATGTCGGTCAGTCATGCCTGTTTAGATGCCTTTTTAGGACAGGTGGACCTTGGATGTGCACGAAAGCAGACTGTGCACACGTGGAGGGCCCTGCACCCACTGAACATGCAGTGACCGAAGTTAAAATTATTACATATCTGGCTTTTGCCCAGATACACAATCGGCCTACCAAACTTGTCCATGAGGGCCGGACCCCTGGTGACTCCTGATGTACCTGGAAGGGCCCTATCTGGATGGGAGGCCGCCTCGTTGGGGCACCATACCGTGTCATGAAAAATGGACTGGCATGAACCACAAGTGGGGGCTCGGAGCCCTGCAAAATGCCTGCAGAAGAGCTCCATGTCTAGCACAGCCCAATTGGTCATGAATTGAAACTGTGCTAGGGAGACTGCGGCTTTAGCCGCGAAGGACCGATGGTAATCGTAAAACGCCGAGCCCCCATACTTGTGGCCCAAGTCGGTGACCTGATATAGATATGCGTCCAGCTCCTCCCTCCTATTGGGCTGTGCCGAGCAGATGACGTCCCTGAACAAACTGAACGCGAGCACAAACTCGGGTATGGACAGTTTGCGATTCAGTCGGGCATCTTTGGACTTCATCACTACTGACACCTTCCCGCAATCAATAGTTCTGTGCTCGCTAGCATCATGGGATGCTATGAGAATAGATGCCAAGTTGACCTCTTTGCCTGCCAGTATATCCCTCCTGATATTTTCCGCCACAAAATGAGCTGGGACAATAGCCGGCGGAGTAGCCGACATACCTAGAGAACCTGCCACTGGCCCTGACACCGCCGTCACGGGCGACACCGACTGCGACGAGGTGGAGGTCCTGGACTCCAGCTCCATGACCCTGTGCTGGATGTCTGCTACAGAGGCAGCCAGACTCCCCATAGTGGCATTCAACTGAGCCAGCGATGCCTGGACAGTAGGTACTGCCAGCTGCTCACTGGATGGGCCCGGGCTAGATACCAGCAGCCTATAAAGTTCGGCCTTCCTGGCTGAAGCCGGGTGACTGATGCCCCTTCTATTCAATTCGGCCACCAGTTTCGGAATTGTCCAGTTCCTCAGGGATCCATGACCAGCCAGACCGGAAACCACGGACCCGGAGATGGACGAGGCATCGTCGATGTCTGAGGCCTGGGACATGTTGACCACGCTGTAATACTCTACGCCCTGGATATCACCTGAGGACAAAACCTTTGTTACTAGTACCGACCCAGGCGTGTCTTGGACATCCCGATGGCCCCTCCCCCTTTTGGCCTCTACCAGAAAAGACCGCCCCTAGATTATGGACGGCCTGACGGACCCGAACTGATACTCACCTGGTAACGGAATTTGATGAAAAATGGTAACGATACCGTACTGGAGACCCTTGCCACCGACCGAGGTGGAGGTTTTGTTAATGGGAAACCGAAGGCACCGAGACCCCAACGTGCTGCCGTATAAACAAGAACAAAAATGACAATCTAAATGCACTGGGAATAACCCACCTGGGTGCGTCAGGCCGTACCCCTGCCCCTAAGGGTAAACGAGAAACATGGCCTAAAGGTTTCTAGGCCACCATGATGAGGACAGAAGAGCCAATAACCAGGATGACATGCCCCCCGGGCGTGCTGCTGATTAATGCATGCTGCTATGGGCGAAATGTGTGCAAGATTGGTGAAAATGACCCCTTGGACGTACTTAGACAGGACACCATGCCGCCGGGGCGGCTGACGCGACATTGCCTGAACGCTTCAGACAGACGTGCAACAAAAACGAGTAAGACAACCTGGACGTACCAGGTAGGATCACGTGCCACTGGGGTGGCGGACATACTTTGCCTGAACGTTTCAAGCAGACGTGTAACAGGAGATGACATGACAACCTGGATGTACCAGGCAGGACCCCGTGCCACCGGCGTGGCAGACATACTTTGCCTGAACGTTTCAAGCAGACGTGCAACAGGAGACGAGTATGGCAACCTGGACGTTCCAGGCAGGACCACCTGTCACAGGAGTGACCAATATAATGCTTAAACGCTTCAAGCGGACGTGCCACATGAGATGACAAGACACCCTGGACATCCAGGCAGGACACCGTGCCACGAAGTGGCGGACGTAACATTGCCTGTACGCTTCAGGCAGACATACCACAATAAGGAAAATGACAACCTGGAGTTTCAGGTAGGACCACATGCCACTGACGCGGCGGACGCCACAAAGCCTGAACGCTTCAAGCAGACGTACCACAATAAACAAAGCGACAACCTGGAGTTCCAGCAGGACTTCATGCCACCGGAGTGGCGGACGCCACGATGCCTGAACGCTTCAAGCCGACGTACCATAGTAGACAAGTGACAACCTGGACGTTCCAGGCAGAATCCTGTGCCACCGGGGAGGGCGACAGAATAGCGCCTGAACGTTTTAAAGCCGACGAGCAACGAGGGAGAGAGATGGGTATGACAACATGCCGTGCCCAGAGGAACCACATGCCACGGATATAACATACGGGACGTGAAAATGTGCCTGCGGCCAAACCCCCGTGACACATATCATAACCATATAACAACAGGACATACCACCTACTGCAAGTACGGAATCCTTGGAACGGAATGGAGCGTCAGATACTTGATCAGACGAAAACTCTGCAATATGATGATGCATGACAGCAATGTAAATGTACAATAAATTAAATATTTTTTGCCCTTTTTTTTTTTTTAATAAACAGACATCAGCACTGCTGCTCCCGCACTGAGAGCCCATAACACCGCTCCAGAGCAGGGCAAGTAGAAGATACCTAAGTTAGGGTAATCCTAAACGACACCCCCAGTCAGGGAATTAAATAGCGATCTATGTGGAAAGGTGCACCAACACCCTCCTAAATGTAGGTAGACAGTGAAACACGTTTGGGGCTACTGTCTATGCAAGCCAAACCTAGACATAATAGTTCCCCATCATAATTGCTTGTACCCCGCAAACCTCGCACATTTTTTAAAAGTTAGCTGTTGCCACAACACAGACCTAGGCATGAAGACCCCAAAGTGCATGCCCTCAGTGGTGGCATTTGTGTCCTGTGATATTGATCCGTAAGAAGCAATACCCGTCACAGAAGATTTATATATATTGCTCCACACTGCACGGCTACATGATTGAAGACACTGCTATAGTTGTAAGGCTTGTCACGTGGCGCGCAGGCAGTTATTTGCAGCACCATATACAAATGAAGACCTTGTGACTGGTATTGACTTGAGGTGTGGGGAGCAATATAAGGCAAACATCAAAGCCACAACTACCGTGATTTCTTAACATTTCAAAACCAGCGTTTGCCGCCTGTTATTATACATGCCTCAGCTCAACAGGCTTAAACAGTTTGTCCAGTTCCCATGGAAACCAGCCACGTGCCTAGGAACAGCACGCGCTGGCCTACATGCGCTTCTGCCATCTACCATGACCCCCGGCGGGTTTAAGAAAACAAAGAGAGCATTACCAGGGGCGGCGGCGCCGGCGTGCCTAGCAACCGGCACCCGCGGCCGCCCCGGAACACACACACGCCCTCGACTGACAGTGCCGGCCAGGCTGGACCAGGAGGTGAGCGGAGCTCCGGCCCCCAACCCCCCCGCGTGGATGCGCCGTCCCCATGGTGATGAGCCTTGCACCGCCGTATGCCGCCCCCCGCACCGAGGTAAGAATCCGACCCGGAACAGGCCACGGATATAGCTTAACTGAGACGAGGAGAAGCCGATCCCATACTTACCCGGCTCGAGGCTTGAAGGCGCGGGACGTGCAGGAACCAGACGTGACCGGACGACCCAGGTAACGGGCTGCACGTCCCGTCTGTAACTCCCGCCGAGTTTATAAGGGCAGAGGGGGCGTGACCTCTGCCCCTCCCACAAATACAGGCTGCCCGGCAGCCTTAACCACTTGTCATTGAAACAATATCTATGAGAATATTTCTCGATGTAGCAAAAAGGAATGGTGTTAAAGAATCTTGAAGGCTTTATACACCTTTGGGAGCCATTTTTATTATTTCAGTCTACTCATTTTGGGATAAGATTACTTTCACATCTGATCCAGCAGGAATCAGCAAAAAGGCTTCCATTTTGATAATACAACTGGCTGCATCCGTTCTGAACAGATCTGGTTGTATTATCTCTAAAATGGCTATGATAGATCCGTCACTAAAACCATTATTTATCAGATAATGGGAGCTGGATCCGTTTTCTTTTGTGTCCTAAAAAATGGATCCATTGCTGCTTACAGTGTTTTTCTGTCCGGTATGGGAACGCAACCAAACAGAACGGAATGCATTCTGGTATACTCTGTTCTGTTCTGATCAGTTTTGTCCTATTGACAATGAATGGGGACAAAACTAAAGCGTTTTCCTCCGGTATTAAGATCCTATGACAGATCTCAATACCAGAAAGGAAAAACGCAAATGTGAAAGTAGCCTAAGAATAATTTTTTTCAAATGGTCTTTATTCAACAGTTTTTTCTCTACAGCTTTCACTTTCAGTGTAGCTGCAGATGGTTACTTTCTGTTTCACAGTGAATCCATCTGAGAGCTTCTCTGAAAGCTCAATCTACAGACCTTATTATAGCTTTAACCCCTTAAGGACTCGGCCCTATTTCACCTTAAGGACTTGGCCATTTTTTGCAAATCTGACCACTGTCACTTTAAGTGCTGATAACTTTAAAACGCTTTGACTTACCCAGGCCGTTCTGAGATTGTTTTTTCGTCACATATTGTACTTCATGACACTGCTAAAATTGGGTCAAAAAAGTTAATTTTTTTGCATAAAAAAATACAATTTTTACCAAAAATTTTGAAAAATTAGCAAATTTCAAACTTTCAGTTTCTCTACTTCTGTAATACATAGTAATACCCCCAAAAATTGTGATGATTTTACATTCCCCATATGTCTACTTCATGTTTGTAGCATTTTGGGAATGATATTTTATTTTTTGGGGATGTTACAAGGCTTAGAAGTTTAGAAGCAAATTTTGAAATTTTCTGAAATCTTCAAAATCCCACTTTTTATGGACCAGTTCAGGTTTGAAGTCATATTGTGAGGCTTAGATAATAGAAACCTCCCAAAAATGACCCCATTCTAGAAACTACACCCCTCAAGGTATTCAAAACAGTTTTTTCAAACTTTATTAACCCTTTAGGTCTTCCACAAGAGTTAATGGCAGATGGAGAAACAATTTTGAAATTTATATTTTTTGGAAAATTTTCCAATATAATCAATTTTTTCCAGTAGTAAAACAAGGGTTAACTGCCTAACAAAACTCAAAATGGGTTGCCCCGATTCTGTAGTTTGCAGAAACACCCCATATGTGGTCGTAAACTACTGTTTGGCCGAACGGGAGCACATAGAAGGAGGGGAACACCATATGGGTTTTGGAAGGCAGATTTTGCAGGACTGGTTTTGTTTATACCATGTCCCATTTGAAGCCCCCTGTTGCACCCCTAGAATAGAAATTTCAAAAAAGTGACTCCATCTAAGAAAGTACACCCCTCAAGGTATTCAAAACTGGGTTTACAAACTTTGTTAACCCTTTAGGTGTTCCACAAGAGTTGATGGCAGATGGAGAAACAATTTTGAAATTTCTATTTTTTGGAAAATTTTCCAATATAATCAATTTTTTCCAGGAGTAAAACAAGGGTTAACTGCCAAACAAAACTCAAAATGGGTTGCCCTGATTCTGTAGTTTGCAGAAACACCCCATATGTGGTCGTAAACTACTGTTTGGCCGAACGGGAGCACATAGAAGGAGGGGAACACCATATGGGTTTTGGAAGGCAGATTTTGCAGGACTGGTTTTGTTTATACCATGTCCCATTTGAAGCCCCCTGTTGCACCCCTAGAATAGAAATTTCAAAAAAGTGACTCCATCTAAGAAAGTACACCCCTCAAGGTATTCAAAACTGGGTTTACAAACTTTGTTAACCCTTTAGGTGTTCCACAAGAGTTGATGGCAGATGGAGAAACAATTTAGAAATTTCTATTTTTTGGAAAATTTTCCAATATAATCAATTTTTTCCAGGAGTAAAACAAGGGTTAACTGCCTAACAAAACTCAAAATGGGTTGCCCCGATTCTGTAGTTTGCAGAAACACCCCATATGTGGTCGTAAACTACTGTTTGGCCGAACGGGAGCACATAGAAGGAGGGGAACACCATATGGGTTTTGGAAGGCAGATTTTGCAGGACTGGTTTTGTTTATACCATGTCCCATTTGAAGCCCCCTGTTGCACCCCTAGAATAGAAATTTCAAAAAAGTGACTCCATCTAAGAAAGTACACCCCTCAAGGTATTCAAAACTGGGTTTACAAACTTTGTTAACCCTTTAGGTGTTCCGCAAGAGTTGATGGCAGATGGAGAAACAATTTTGAAATTTCTATTTTTTGGAAAATTTTCCAATATAATCAATTTTTTCCAGGAGTAAAACAAGGGTTAACTGCCAAACAAAACTCAAAATGGGTTGCCCCAATTCTTTAGTTTGCAGAAACACCCCATATGTGGTCGTAAACTACTGTTTGGCCGAACGGGAGCACATAGAAGGAGGGGAACACCATATGGGTTTTGGAAGGCAGATTTTGCAGGACTGGTTTTGTTTATACCATGTCCCATTTGAAGCCCCCTGTTGCACCCCTAGAATAGAAATTTCAAAAAAGTGACTCCATCTAAGAAAGTACACCCCTTAAGGTATTCAAAACTGGGTTTACAAACTTTGTTAACCCTTTAGGTGTTCCACAAGAGTTGATGGCAGATGGAGAAACAATTTTGAAATTTCTATTTTTTGGAAAATTTTCCAAAATAATCAATTTTTTCCAGGAGTAAAACAAGGGTTAACTGCCAAACAAAACTCAAAATGGGTTGCCCCGATTCTGTAGTTTGCAGAAACACCCCATATGTGGTCGTAAACTACTATTTGGCTAAACGGCAGGACATAGAAGAAGGGGAACGTCATATGGTTTTTGGAAGGCAGATTTTGCTGGACTGGTTTATTTACACCATGTACCCTTTCAAGCCCCCTGATGCACCCCTAGAGTAGAAACTCCACAAAAGTGACCCCATCTAGGAAACTACGGGATAAGGTGGTTGTTGTTTTGGGACTATTTTAGGGGTAAATATGATTTTTGGTTGCTCTATATTACTCTTTTTTGAGGCAATGTAACAAAAAAAAATTCTAAAATTGTTTCTACATTCGCTATTTAGTTTTGTGGAACACCTAAAGGGTTAACATAGTTTGTAAAGTAACTTTTGAATACCTTGAGGGGTGTAGTTTCTTAGATGGGGTCACTTTTTTGGAGTTTCTAGTCTAGGCTACATCAGGGGGGGCTTCTAATGGGACATGGTGTCAAAAAAAAAACCTGTCCATCAAAATCTGCCTTCTAGAAACCATATGGAGTTCCCTTCGTTCTATGCCCTGCCGTGCGGCTATATAGCCATTTACGACCACATATGGGGTGTTTCTGCAAACTACAGAATCAGGGCCATAAATATTGAGTTTTGTTTGGCGGTTAACCCTTGCTTTATTACCGGCAAAAAGGATTCAAATGGAAATTTTGCCCAAAAATGAGTGTTTTGGCAACGTTTTTATTTTATATTTTTAACACCGTTCATCCGAGGCGTTTGGGCAAAAGTTATTTTTATAGCGACGACTTTTACGCACGCGACGATGCCCAATATGTATGGTTCTCAGACTTTGGAGACACTAAGCAGGCATCCTAAAAACTGCGGCCCTCCAGATGTTGTAAAACTACAATTCCCACCATGCCCTGCTGATGGCTGTAGGTTGTCTGGGCATGCTGGGAGTTATAGTTTTACAACATCTGGAGGGCCGCAGTTTGAGGATGCCTGCACTAAAACTAATATTTTTTTGGGAAAAAAAAAATGTTTCCGTGTCTCCAAAGTCTGAGAGCCATAGTTTTTTATGTTCTCTAGTGGACTGTTGGGGATTATAAAAATTTAGTACTCCATGGAAGTGTGATACTCCCTGAAGCAATCGATAACGCAGAGGCCCGGATGATCGGGGCAAGTGTCGCACTGAGTGGTGGTGTCCTTCCGTATCCCCCTCCTGCGACACACTCTGCACTTTTTTTGGGTTCGTCCCTTCTTTCCAGTATGGGGGACCACACCTGGAAAGTGTTGGCCAGGGACGATCCGGGCGCCTCCAATTCCCGAGGTACTCCGGCCTGCTCTTTCCCGGTCCGAAAAGATCAGGTCCTTGAGGACTGCCTCATAGAATTGGAGGAATGTCCCTGTGCTGCCAGCGCTTCGGGATAGTACAAAAGAGTTGTACATGGCAACCTGCACCAAGTAGACCGCAACTTTTTTGTACCATGCCCGGGTTTTGCGCATGGCGTTATATGGCTTGAGGACTTGATCCGAGAGATCAACTCCTCCCATATACCGATTGTAGGCGACGGTACAATCGGGCTTGAGGACCGTTGCCGCGGTACCTCGCACAGGGACTGGGGTGATGCCGTTACCGTGGATTGTGGACAGCATAAGGACATCCCTCTTGTCCTTATACCTGACCAGCAACAGGTTTCCACTGGTAAGTGCACGGGTCTCACCCCTGGGGATAGGTACCTGGAGGGGGTAGGCAGGGAGGCCGCGTTGATTTTTCCGCACGGTCCCACAAGCGAACGTGGATCTGGCGGCAAGGGACCTGAACAAGGGAATGCTGGTATAAAAGTTGTCCACGTACAAGTGGTAACCCTTATCCAGCAGTGGGTACATAAGGTCCCACACGAGTTTCCCGGTAACACCCAGAGTGGGGGGACATTCTGGGGGTTGAATCCGGGAATCTCGCCCCTCGTACACACGAAATTTGTAAGTGTACCCTGAGGTACTCTCACAAATTTTGTATAGCTTCACGCCATACCTCGCCCGCTTTGTGGGAATATATTGGCGGAAACTGAGTCTCCCCTTGAACGCAACGAGAGACTCATCAACCGCGACCTCCCTTCCAGGTACGTAGGCCTGCTGAAATGTGGCCCCAAAGTGATCGATGACCGGCCGTATCTTGTACAGCCGGTCATAGGCAGGATCACTTCGGGGGAGACATGCTGCATTATCGGAATAATGCAGACATTTCCGGATGGCCTCAAACCGGGGACGTGTCATGACCATACTGTACAGTGGGGTCTGGTATAGGACGTCCCCACTCCAGTATTGCCTGACACTGGGTTTTTGGACTAGACCCATATGCAGCACGAGGCCCCAAAATGTCGTCATCTCGGCTGCACTGACCGGCGTCCAGCCACCGGGTCTAGCCAAAAATGAGCCTGGGTTTTGAGCGACGAACTGTTGGGCGTACAGATTCGTCTGCTCCACCATCAGATTCACCAGTGGGTTACTGAAAAAAAAACTAAAATAGTCTATTTCAGTAAACCCCACTGTGGGAATCTGGATTCCAGGATTGCCAGCAAAATCCGGAATCTCAGGCTCAAAGTCCACTGGGGGACACCAGCTAAGTTCATCGGCAGGGGGCTCCGGTGGACTTATTTGGTGGGCCGGGAAACCAGTACGAACCCCAGGGCGGCTCGTACTAGGGTGGGCCACAGGATCCCTAGCATGTGGGGCCCCTGGCTCCGCCTGGCGGCGTCTCCGCCGCCTTGGTGGCTCATCGTCATCAGATGATGATGAGGAGGATGCGGATGATAAAAGGAACGTGGGGTCATCCTCATCCTCACTGGGGCTCTCAGAGTCGGAGGCAATCTGGGCGTATGCCTCCTCGGCCGAGAACATCCGGCGGGCCATGGGTGTGTGTGCGTGTATGTGTGCGTGTGTGGAAACCTTTATTATATGTGCGTGTGTGTGGGGGCAACGGGTGTTCGCGTACTAAAAAAGGCAAAAAAAGAAAGGGCAAGTGTTAGGAAAAAAAAAGTTCAAACTTGCTGATCAGCGGTACAACGCTGATCAGCGGTCGGTGGGGTGGTGGGGCGGGCGATGCGCTAACACTGGACGGACGCTAAAAAGTGCCGGCCAGTCAGCGCACGCAGAAAAAAAAAGTGGTGGTAAGGGGGCTGGTGGTCAGGGGAGGGGGGGGGCTGGTGGTGGGGGGCTGGTGGTGGGGAAGGGGGGGTGGGGTGGGGGTCTGGTGGTGGGGGGGTCTGGTGGGGGGGGCAAGTGGCAGGGGGGGATCTGGGGTCTGATGGATGGATCAAAGAAAGTTTGGAAATAAAAGTTTTTTTTTTTTTTTTTTTTCTAACTAGCTTTTCCCTTCTTTCCCTGCCTAACGGTGCCTCTCCCTCACTGACCCTAACCTACCTGGGTGGCGATGGGTGCAGGAGGGTGATGGATGCCGATTGTGGGGACACAGGAGCTCGTTCTGGACGGTGCTGCACGGTCAGGGTGCTGGACAGGAAGAGGAGGGGAGAGAGGAGCGCAGGAAGTTTGAATCTCGCGCCTCTCTCCCCTGCTCCAATCAGCACCCTGGACAGCGGCGTTCAGCACCAGGGCCAGCACCGCCTCTCCAAATCCTCGGACTGCGATAGGTGGTGTAAAATTACGCCACCGATCGCAGTCTTTTTCCGGTTCATCGGGTCACAGGACTCCCGAATGGACCGGAAACGCAGAAAACCGCAGGTCTGAATTGACCTGCGGTTTTCTGCGATCGTCGATGCGGGGGGGTCAAATGACCCCCCCCTGCATTGTTACGGGATGCCGGCTGAATGATTTCAGCCGAAATCCCGTTCCGATTAACCCCTGGGGCGCCGGAATGCCGATTTCAAGTTAGGACGTACCGGTACGCCCTGAGTCCTTAAGGACTCGGGAAATAGGGCGTACCGATACGCCCTGCGTCCTTAAGGGGTTAAGGGGTTCCCTGGGCTTTTAATATTGATGACCTATCCTCAGGATAGGTCATCAATATCAGATCGGCGGGGTTCGACACCTGGCACCCCCGCTGATCAGCTGTTTGAAGAGTAGGTGCGTGCCGTGCCAGTGCTGCCTCCTCTTCACTGTTTACCTGCTCGCCGTCGCCTCTGCAGCGGTGAGCAGGTGTAATTACACCCAAGCCGTCCCATTCAATGGGACGGATCGCTCCTATACAAGTGTATGGGAACGATCCGTCCCATTGAAATGAATGGGACGGCTTGGGTGTAATTGCTCACCGCTGCAAAGGCGACGGCGAGAAGGTAAACAGTGAAGAGGAGACAGAGCCGGCACGGCACGCGCCTCCTCTTCAAACAGCTGATTGGTGGGGGTGCCAGGTGTCGGACCCACACCGATCTGATATTGATGACCTATCCAGAGGATAGGTCTTCAATATTAAAAGCCCGGAGAACCCCTTTAATTCTTATAAGTTTAATAAATATTTTGCTTAAATTATTCTTTATGAGCTGTCAGGAGACCAGAGCAGAGATAAGTGCTACAGACTGAACTATCAGAGCAGCTAAATCACTGAAAATGGGGAAGTAATAGTCTGCAGATACATTGAGAGTGAAAGTTGAATAGAAAGAACTGTTGACAACTGAAAAATTTAGTCCAAAATTAGTAGAATGCAATACTATAAAAACATTTCCCCAAAGATGTCCATAGCCTTTGAAGAAAGAAAATCTTTGTGCATTCTTATATTAGTAAAGTAACATGGTATGTTTAGGATAATTTGCGTTTATTTTCTTTATGCATGTTGTACATTATTCAGTAGCTATAGGTGTTTAATGTTAGTATAAAGAAAAATGTGAAATTAGAGTTCTTCCTTCATTCTGGCTGTATAGTAGTCAGTGCGTGAACGGTTTGTCATCCTCTTTACTAATTTTTCCTTTGCCACTCTATGAGAATGGCTTTTTCTTCTGCTTGGATGCAAAACAATAATTTCCTTCCAGAATCCTGAAAGGGCTTAGATTGCTCAACTTGTCTGTATTCTGAATCCGTTAGATCTCCCAGGCTGAAACCATGGACTTTGTATTTGAACTCACGTTTCCTCCAGACATCTTGTATAAAACCCTTTTTCATCATTATGCACTCATGTTACCCTCAGCTGGAGGGAGAAATCACCCCATGAAAATTAAATAAATAAAGAGGCAGAGTCTGCCAGTTCATTTTCATCCTCTTTTTTTCAAGGCATGATGTAATGCTGTGCTATTCATTGTCTGGTGTGACTGGAGGACGGATACTAAGTCTCACTCACTGGGATTGTATGTTGCATTTCCTATGTGTGATTTAGCTAAGGAACATTCTGTCTGTCACCTTGTGTGTTTACAAGTTATGGGTCACTTAAAGATCTATACAATTTACTTTAGAGTAAATGGATTACATTGATCATTGAAACTTACTGTTATGTCTTAAAGGGGTTATCAGAAACTATAAACTGCCCCTTCCCCCATGTGCCGGGCCCCTCACATGGAATATACTTACCCAGGGACCAGGAGCAGCGCAGGTGGTGGGGTAAGTATATTCCATGTGAGGGGGCGGCACATGGGGGGGGGGGCAGTTTATAGTTTTGGATAACCCCTTTAATCTTCTCTCCTTGCTCTGGTTGAAATGCTGTGATATCACCAATAAAGTCACATTAAGTATATTGTTCTATCTTCATACATGTTCAGCATGTGTGCAGTCTGACATTCAGCATAAACCATTCCTGTCCTCTAAATAAGAGCACTGTTCTTTGTAGTCTAACTTGTTTTTTGGTCAACAGGTTGTACTCTAGTGTGCGGTAAAACTACAAGAATACAAATAACATGTATAAGTATAACGTATAGAATGGCATGTACTGTAACATTTGCATAACACTGAAGCACATAGGACTACATGTCTAACTAACAGTAGTAACACTCCCAGAGTAACAATTACAAGTGACTGAACAGCTCTGCATAACATAATATCCCTGAAACAAAGGTAGATCTCTCACCAGATATGATTTTACAAGGATGGTAGAGTTTGAGAAGGAGCTATGCAGAAGGACAGCTCTGCTGATGTGTCCTGGTGACTGGAAACTTCTTGTTCCCAGGATGCTTTGCACTCCCACAATACTTTGCACCACCTCCAATGCAGCAGTCTTTGTAATAAGAATTAACAACTTAACACCGCTACATGGTGATATAATCACACTAATTACTACAGAAATACCAAAACTGAGGCAGACGTGATCTGTAATGATTCTCAAACTCTGCTGGGCAGAACACTCCTCGTCTAGCATCAACAGATGCCACCACTAGATCCACTAGGGATAGATTACACTTGCCAAGCTTCCAAACCTTGACCTCGGCCTTGCGTACGTTTCTATCCTTGCTTGGGAATGTGTTGGTGATAAGACCCAATGGCCACTCATTCCAATGCGACTGGCTGTTTTTCATGAGCATGACATCCCCAGGTCTGATGTTCGGCTTGTTAGTTTGCCACTTCCTTCTTGATAGTAAGGTAGAGATATACTGCTTTCTCCGCCTGTCCCAGAAGACATTAGAAAGATTTTGCACCCGCCTCCATTGTCATCTATAGAAGTCTTTGTCATTAAATTAGCAGTAGTAAAGGCGTATATCCAGTGATGTCAAAGTTTGCAGGGCTTCTGGCTCACAGGTAATGTCGATTTTGTAAGACTGAGTTATATGAACTAGACAGGCTATAGCACAAACGAGCGACATCCAGGTGGAGAACCTGTCGAAACGATGAGATTTGAGTTGGTGGTCCGAAGTCACTGTACGTAGAAAAGATACTTCAGGTCAGATTTCTTTATCTGGATATACCAATTCAAACATGTCAGCTCTGGTACTGCAAGACGTTGAACGATACAGGAATGCAGGACTCGTAAACGATGTTGTGTCCTTAAGGTGGCTCGCTGCGACAGATCTTGTCGCGTGGTATGCAGGATTATGCTGTGTAGGCACATAGTGCCACTGTTTAGGACAAGTTGATCTCCTGATCCTTATCACCCGATTGCTGACATAGACGTAAAAGCAAATATATCCTAGGAATACCTTGCTGTCCGTGTAAAAGTCGACTTCCTCGATTTCCAGGTTCATTCCTTATGTTATAAGCTGAGTTAACTCCACTGCAAGCACAGCAGCGCTGAGCTCCAGTCTGGGAAAAGTGTGTTCACGGAGTGGCGCCAGTTGTGTCCCGCTCATGAGAAATCCTATATGGCATTGTTCTTTGACGTCTATGGTCTTTAAGTATGCTACGGCTGCAATCGCCTTGACTGAAGCATTGCAGAAGATATACAGTCTTTGCATCTTGACTTCAGTTGATGTCACGGGAGCATAGGGTCGTGCCAGGTGAAGGCTAGTCAAAACATTTAGAGACTTCTTCCAACTTGTCCACAGGTCCTTTTTTTCCGCATGAAGCAGGTCATCCCAATCAGACGTCTCTATGGTGAAGTCTCTTAACATCATTTTGCCTTGGATAGTAACAGGCGCTACGAATCCCAGAACATCATATAAGTAGGGTTGAGCGAACCCGAACTGTAAAGTTCGGGTTCGTACCGAACTTTTAAATTTTCGGACCCCGAACCCGAACATTTCCGTAAAAGTTCGGGTTCGGTGTTCGGTGCTTTCTTGGCGCTCAATCAACAAGCGTCGTACTACTTGCCCCAAAAGGCCATCACAGCCATGCCTACTATTGGCATGACTGTGATTGGCCAACTGCAGCATGTGACCCAGCCTCTATTTAAGCTGGAGTCACGTAGCGCCGCCCGTCACTCTGCTCGGATTAGTGTAGGGATAGGCTGCAGCTGCTGTGAGGGAGAGATCAGGGAGGAATCTTATGAAGAACTGCTTCTTTACTCAGCGATCTACAGCAAACGTGTTTTGTGGGTGCAGTGCACAATTGTTTTAAGCCTGCCCTGAGCCAACTACTACTGAAAACGAACTTTTTTTCCTTCAGCTAGTCAATACCAATACATAATCGGCAGCCATTTTATGCAATGATAGTGCACCAGCTCAGGATATCTGCATGTCTGCAAGTCCAGAAATACTGCTTTGAGACACTGGGGTTAAAAAAAAACTTTGTTGTGTCCCGCTCATGAGAAATCCTATATGGCATTGTTCTTTGACGTCTATGGTCTTTAAGTATGCTACGGCTGCAATCGCCTTGACTGAAGCATTGCAGAAGATATACAGTCTTTGCATCTTGACTTCAGTTGATGTCACGGGAGCATAGGGTCGTGCCACGTGAAGGCTAGTCAAAACATTTAGAGACTTCTTCCAACTTGTCCACAGGTCCTTTTTTTCCGCATGAAGCAGGTCATCCCAATCAGACGTCTCTATGGTGAAGTCTCTTAACATCATTTTGCCTTGGATAGTAACAGGCGCTACGAATCCCAGAACATCATATAAGTAGGGTTGAGCGAACCTGAACTTTAGAATTTTCGGACCCCGAACCCGAACATTTCCGTAAAAGTTCGGGTTCGGTGTTCGGTGCTTTCTTGGCGCTCAATCAACAAGCGTCGTACTACTTGCCCCAAAAGGCCATCACAGCCATGCCTACTATTGGCATGACTTTGATTGGCCAACTGCAGCATGTGACCCAGCCTCTATTTAAGCTGGAGTCACGTAGCGCCGCACGTCACTCTGCTATGATCAGTATAGGGAGAGGTTGCAGCTGCTGTGAGGGAGAGATCAGGGAGGAATCTTATGAAGAACTGCTTCTTTACTCAGCGATCTACAGCAAACGTGTTTTGTGGGTGCAGTGCACAATTGTTTTAAGCCTGCCCTGAGCCAACTACTACTGAAAACGAACTTTTTTTCCTTCAGTTAGTCAATACCAATACATAATCGGCAGCCATTTTATGCAATGATAGTGCACCAGCTCAGGATATCTGCATGTCTGCAAGTCCAGAAATACTGCTTTGAGACACTGGGGTTAAAAAAAAACTTTGTTTCATATAGTGCACATCTAGGATTATCGCTGCATAAGTGACTGTGAAATTTAGGCCAGAAATACGACTTTCTCATACTGGAGCATAATGGGGTGAAAAAAAAACATCTGTTTCATATAGTGCACATCTAGGATTATAGGTGCATAAGTGAGTGTCACTTTTAGGCAGGGCCGGTGCAAGGATTTTTGCCAACACAAGCGAAGCTACATTTTGGCGCCCCCCACCTCGCAGCTCACCTGGCCCTGGTCCCGTCTGTAGCAGCTGGCTTCTCCTCTGTGCGGTTCTGGTATCTTCTCTCTGCTTCGGACAATCGCTAGTTTGAGGACCGTTTTTTTTGCCCTCTAAGATGCACCTAGGTTTCAGAGGAGGATAATAAGAAAAAAATATTTTCCAATCAGACCTCAGATCAGACCCTCAATGCCTCAGATTAGACCCCCATGTCAGACATCAGCCCCCCATGTCAGCCATTAGCCCCCCATGTCAGCTATCAGCTCCCCATGTAAGCCATCATGCCCCCATGTAAGCCATTATGCCCCCATGTAAGCCATCAGCCCCCCATATCACATTTCTCCCCCTCAATGTCACATTTCTCCCCCTTTAAGGCCTCAATGTCACATTTTTCCCCCACCATGTCAAATCACCTATGTCACATCAGCCCTCCTTGTCACATTTCTCCCCCTCCATCCATGTCACATTTCTCCCCCTCCAAACCTTGTCACATCACCCCTTTCGTGTCACATCATGATCACATTATTACCCCCTATTGTGTCACATTTCAGTCCCCCCCATGGCACATCATCCTCCCCCCCGGCTGGCCCTGGCCCCATCCCACAGTCACAGACTACAGACATTGTCCCCCCTCCCATCATGTCACGGTCACCATCCCCCCCCCCCTCCATTTATGATTGTTGTTTGTGTAATAATTTTTTAAAAACACATTTATGCCGTGCACTCTGGCACTAGTGCGCTCATCAGTGATCACCTACCCACCTGTCCTGCTGCTACGGCAATATGGCTGTGTGCGAGTCAGACTTACAGACAGTCAGCTCCAGTCCCTGCTGCCACTGCGCCACTCGCCAGTCACACCCCCCTGGCCTGATCCCGTGACCGTGTTGCTGGGCCCGTGCCACTCTGTGAGTGAGGGCTGGGACTGCATGGCGCACGCAGGCAGAGGCGGGCGGCTGGCGGTGCAACTCACAAGCAAGTGATTTAAAAAAAAAAAAAGGTAAATTTTTCTGCCCTCCCCCATGGTGCGCCCTAAGGCAGCCGCTTGGTCTGCCTTATGGTAGCACCGGCTCTGCATTTAGGCTAGAAATACGGCTTTGGCATACTGGGTGAAACAAACCCCTCTGTTTCATATAGTGCACATTTAGGATTATAGGTGCATAAGTGCATAAGTGACTGTTCATTTTAGGCCAGAAATACGGCTTTTGCTTACTGGGGTTAAAAAACCCTCTGATATACTGCACATCTGGGATTAGAGGTGCATAAATTACTGTGAAATTTAGGCCACAAATACAGCTTTTGCTTACTGGGGTTAAAAAAAAACCTCTGATATACTGCACATCTGGGATTAGAGTGCATAAGTTACTGTGAAATTTAGGCCACAAATACGGCTTTTGCTTACTGGGGTTAAAAAACCCTCTGATATACTGCACATCTGGGATTAGAGGTGCATAAATTCCTGTGAAATTTAGGCCACAAATATGACTTTCTCATACTGGGGCATACTGGGGTGAAAAAAAAACATCTGTTTCATATAGTGCACATCTAGGATTATAGGTGCATAAGTGACTGTTCATTTTAGGCCAGAAATACGGCTTTTGCTTACTGGGGTTAAAAAACCCTCTGATATACTGCACATCTGGGATTAGAGGTGCATAAGTTACTGTGAAATTTAGGCCACAAATACAGCTTTTGCTTACTGGGGTTAAAAAAAACCTCTGATATACTGCACATCTGGGATTAGAGGTGCATAAATTACTGTGAAATTTAGGCCACAAATACGGCTTTTGCTTAATGGGGTTAAAAAAAACAACTCTGATATACTGCACATCTGGGATTAGAGGTACATAAATTACTGTGAAATTTAGGCCACAAATACGGCTTTTGCTTACTGAGGTTAAAAAAACCTCTGATATACTGCACATCTGGGATTAGAGGTGCATAGATTACTGTGAAATTTAGGCCACAAATACGGCTTTTGCTTACTGGGGTTAAAAAACCCTCTGATATACTGCACATCTGGGATTAGAGGTGCACAAGTTACTGTGAAATTTAGGCCACAAATACCGCTGTCTATTTATATAGAGTTAAAAAAAATAATTGAGTGCAATACCCTACATCAGGGTTTTTATTGGCGGTTAATTATTTTTAACAGACTTAACCACTTTTTACTTTGCTTGGTGAACGCTAACTATGAGGCAAACATCTAATAAGGGACGCGGTCATGGTCGTGGTGTTGGTGGAGCCTCTGGTGCAGGGAGAGGACGTGGCCGTTCTGCCACAGCTACACGTCCTACTGAACCTACTACCTCAGGTGCCAGTAGCCGCCAGAATCTACAGCGATATTTGGTCGGGCCTAATGCCGTTCTAAGGATGATAAGGCCTGAGCAAGTACAGGCGCTAGTCGATTGGGTGGCCGACAGTGGATTCAGCAGGTTCACATTATCTCCCACCCAGTCTTCTGCAGAAAGCGCACAGGTGGCGCCTGAAACCCATGCCCATCAGTCTGTCACATCACCCCCGTGCATATCGGGGAACCTGTCTGAGCCTCAAGTCATGCAGCAGTCTCTTATGCTGTTTGAAGACTCTGCTGGCATCCACCTAGCCCTTCCCCAGGGTTGGAAGACATAGAATGCACTGACGCACAACCACTTATGTTTCCTGATAAGAACATGGGAATACCACCTCAGCACGTCTTTGATGATGACGAAACACAGGTGCCAACTGCTGCGTCTTTCTGCAGTGTGCAGACCGAAAAGGAGATCAGGGAGGAAGACTGGGTGGAAGACGATGCAGGAGACGATGAGGTCCTAGACCCCACATGGAATGAAGGTCGTGCCACTGACTTTCAGAGTTCGGAGGAAGAGGCAGTGGTGAGACCGAGCCAACAGCATAGCAAAAGAGGGAGCAGGGTGCAAAAGCAGAGCAGCCGTCGCCAAAACAGTTCGCCTGGTACTGGCCACCGTCACCAGGGACCGAGCACACCAAAGGCAGCTTCAAGGAGTTCCCTGGCATGGCACTTCTTCACACAATGTGCTGACGACAAGACCCGAGTGGTTTGCACGTGGTTTGCACGCTGTGCCATCAGAGCCTGAAGCGAGGCATTAACGTTCTGAACATTAGCACACCTGCATGACCAGGCATCTACATGCGAGACACGGGCTGCAGTGGAGTAAGCACCTTCAAAACCAAGAAAGGGCTCAGGCCCCTCCTGCTCCCTCTTCTGCTGCTGCCTTGGCCTCTTCCTCCGCCTCTGGAGGAACGTTGGCACCAGCAAACAGAGGATGTGCCATCAACACCACTACCTCCGTCACCAAGCATCTCCACCATGTCACACGGAAACGTTCAGCTCTCCATCTCACAAACCTTGGAGAGAAAGCGTAAATTTCCACCTAGCCACCCTCGATCCCTGGCCCTGAATGCCAGCATTTCTAAACCACTAGCCTTTGAAATGCTGTCATTCAGGCTGGTGGAGACGGACAGCTTCAAACAGCTCATGTCGCTTGCTGTCCCACAGTACGCATGTCGCTTGCTGTCCCACAGTACGTCGTTCCCAGCCGCCACTACTTCTCCAGGAGAGCCGTGCCTCCCTGCACAACCAAGTATCGGATAAAATCAAGTGTGCACTGCGCAACGCCATCTGTGGCAAGATCCACCTAACCACAGATACGTGGACCAGTAAGCACAGCCAGGGGCGCTATATCTCCCTAACTGCACACTGGGTAAATGTAGTGGCGGCTGGGCCCCAGGCGGAGAGCTGTTTGGCGCACGTCCTTCTGCCGCCAAGGATCGCAGGGCATCATTCTTTGCCTCCTGTTGCCTCCTCTTCCTACTCGGCTTCCTCCTCCTCTTCTACCACCTCCTCATCCGGTCAGCGACATACCTATACCACCAACTTCAGCACAGCCAGGGGTAAACGTCAGCAGGCCGTTCTGAAACTGATGTGTTTGGGGGACAGGCCCCACACTGCGCAGGAGTTGTGGCGGGGTATAGAACAACAGACCGACGAGTGGTTGCTGCCAGTGAGCCTCAAGCCCGGCCTAGTGGTGTGCGATAATGGGCGAAATCTCGTTGCAGCTCTGGGACTAGCCGGTTTGACGCACATCCCTTGCCTGGCGCATGTGCTGAATTTGGTGGTGCAGAAATTCATTCACAACTACCCCGACATGTCAGAGCTGCTGCATAAAGTGCGGGCCGTCTGTGCGCGCTTCCAGCGTTCTCATCCTGCCGCCGCTCGGCTGTCTGCTCTACAGCGTAACTTCGGCCTTCCCGCTCACCGCCTCATATGCGACGTGGCTACAACGTGGAACTCCACCTTGCACATGCTGGAGAGACTGTGCGAGCAGCAGCAGGCCATAGGTGAGTCGCACTGCGGAACAGCACCACTTCACCACCAATGACTGGGCCTCCATGCGAGACCTGTGTGCCCTGTTGCACTGTTTCGAGTATTCCACCAACATGGCCTGTGGCGATGACGCCGTTATCAGCATTAAAATACCACTTCTATGTCTCCTTGAGAAAACACTTAGGGCGATGATGGAAGAGGATGTGGCCCAGGACGAGGAGGAGGAAGAGGGGTCATCTCTAACACTTTCAGGCCAGTCTTTTAGAAGTGGCTCAGAAGGAGGTTTTTTACCACAGAAGAGGCCAGGTACAAATTTGGCCAGCCAGGGACAACTACTGGAGGAGGAGAAGGATGAGGAGGAGGAGGACGATGGGGATGAAGCATGTTCAAAGCGGGGTGGCATCCAACGCAGCTCGGGCCCATCACTGGTGCGTGGCTGGGGGACGCAGATGATACGCCTCCCACAGCTTGTCCTTACCTCTGGGCAGCCTGGCACACATGAGCGACTACATGCTGCAGTGCCTGCGCAAACGACAGCAGAGTTGCCAACATTTTAACGTGTGCTGACTACTAGGTGGCCACCCTGCTGGATCCCTGTTACAAAGACAATGTGCCGTCCTTAATTCCCTCACTGGAGCGTGATCAGAAGATGCGGGAGATGCGGGACTACAGGCGCACGCTGGTATTCGCGCTCCTGAGAGCATTCCCGACTGACGCCGGGGGACAAGTGGAAGCACTAGGCGAAGGCAGGG
Organism: Bufo bufo; assembly: GCF_905171765.1. Classification (NCBI taxonomy): domain Eukaryota; kingdom Metazoa; phylum Chordata; class Amphibia; order Anura; family Bufonidae; genus Bufo; species Bufo bufo. Next base: position 232,875,186 of record NC_053392.1, on the reverse strand, counting down.
GAGGAGGAAGAGGTCGCCAACGCAGCTGTGTCAGCGCCAGCACCTCAGAAGGCAGGGTTAGCATGCCCGACATGTGGAAAAGCTTTGTCACCTCGCCCAACAACCGGCCCCAACTGCTGATATGGAGCGTGTTAGCAGGAGGCAGCATTTGAACAACATGGTGGAACAGTACCTGTGCACACGCCTACACGTACTGACTGATGGTTCTGCCCCATTCAACTTCTGGGTCTCCAAATTGTCCACATGGCCAGAGCTTGCCCTGTATGCCTTGGAGGTGCTGGCCTGCCCTGCAGCCAGTGTACTCTCTGAACGTGTATTTAGCACGGCAGGAGGCGTCATTACAAACAGACGCAGCTGCCTGTCCACAGCCAACATGGACAAGCTCACGTTCATTAAAATGAACCAGGCCTGGATCCCACAAGACTTGTCTGTACCTTGTGCAGAATAGACAGTTCTAACAGCCTCAACCATCCATCCTTGTACTCAAGTGCACTTATTCCTTTTTTTTTTATATGTCCCAATATTTTGGGGGATACCCTATGTAAAAATGCAAAATAACACACATCTGTGTTGGCTACCTATTCCTCCTTCGCCGCTTCCACCTAGACCGCCACGTGAGCCTACACGGCCACATCCACCCATTCACCGCCTCCTCAACCTCTTTCTCTTACATCATTCCAATTTTTTTTTTCTATGGTCTTTTATGTTTTTTGAATTCATTTCCCTATCCACTTTTGTTTGCAGAGCATTTGCCATGCTCTTAAGCACATTTTGATGCCTTTTGCAGCCCTCTAGCTCTTTCCAGGGCTATTTTAGAGCCATTTTAGTGGCCAAAAGTTCGGGTCCGCATTGACTTCAATGGGGTTCGGGTTCAAGTTCGGGTCCCGAACCCGAACTTTTTTTTCAAGTTTGGCCAAACCTGCCGAACCCGAACATCCAGGTGTCCGCTCAACTCTACATATAAGCTGTTTATGGTGGACAGAACTCCTCTACGTGTGAAGGGCTTTTCTTCCTTGCCTATTTGGAAGGTGAATGTGTCTGCCTTTAAATCCCAGAGCAAACCGAGGCTCCGCTGCATGGGAAGGGAGTCGGTGCTAAGATCCAAGTCTTTTAGATCACTTAAATGATCTTGGGGTGAGAAGGCCTCCATTAACTCATGACTGTTGGAGGAGATTTTGTGCAACCTCAAATTAGATAGAGTGAGCATTTCTTGGGCCCTTTTCAGGAGACTGATTGCGGTCTTGTTCGTGGGTGTGGATTTCAAGCATTCATTCACGTAGAAATCTTTTTCCACAAAGGATCTGACATCTGACCCATACTTTGCTTCACCCTCTCAGGCTGAATGCCTGAGACCGTAGATAGCGACTGCAGGAGAAGGACTGTTTCCGAAGATGGGCACTCTCATTCAGTACTCTACATTGTCTTCGTTGGGGTCGTTGTTGCGGTACCAGAAGAGCCTTAAGTAGTTTCTGTGTTCTTCCTTGACGAGGAAGTAGTGTAACATCTGTTGTATGTCGGCCATAAATGCTACGGAGTCTCTGCGGAAGCATAGAAGTACCTCCAGAAGTCTATTGTTGAGGTCTGAATCAGACAGTAAGACATCATTTAGCAATAAGCCTTCACACCTGGGGCTCGAGTCGAATACTGCTCGTATCTGCCCTGTTTTTTTAGGATGATACACACCAAATATGGGTAAGTACCAACACTCCTCGGGTGCCATTTCTGCATTGTTGTTCTGGAATATTCTTTCCATGAAGGTAAATAAATGTTCTCTCGTTTCTGGTGTCCTCTAAAGTTTGTGTTTGAAGGAGATGAATCGACTGTAGACAAGTTCTTTGTTGTTAGGTAAGCATTGTCTCTGGAGTTTAAACGATAAAGGTGCAACCCAGCATTTTGACTAATCTTTTTATTATTCCTTGATCCATGATAGCCAAGAACATCCTTTCTTCTATTGACATTGCAACCCTGTTGTCTTCTCTTGTCCTGTGGAAAACTGTGCACTCTATGTGATCTTACTTATCATCGCAGGGGTGGTCTTCACAGGAGGCATCTGTGAAAGTACAAGGCATAGGAGCGCTGTGTGGCAATTCTTTTATCAGGAAACTGCTGTGACATGGCTGGAATAGGGAAGCATGTCTATTCTCAAGTGTGTTGTGAGCATACTGTTGACTGAGGTTGGCTTGTGTGTTCCTCCTAAACAGACATCTCCTATGATGACTCATCCTAGGTCAAGTCTCTGGGTGTATGGAGCGTTCTGGCGACCGTTAATCTGTTCTCTAGCCTTGTTAACTCGTAGTATGTGTCTTCCAAGAAGTAAGACTATAGGGGCTTCTGGATGCAGTTCTGTTATCAGGTGAGCTATACACCTCAGGTGGGGGTAGTATGCTGCTACCTCTGGTGTATTTTCAAGCAACGCAGGCCCCATAGAAGTGAAGGGGGCTGCGTGAAAATCGCAAGCATCCGCAAGCAAGTGCGGATGCGGTGCGATTTTCACGCACGGTTGCTAGGTGACAATCGGGATGGGGACCCGATCATTATTATTTCCCCTTATAACATGGTTATAAGGGAAAATAATAGCATTCTGAATACAGAATGCTAAGTAAAATAGGGCTGGAGGGGTTAAAAAAATAATAATAATAATTTAACTCACCGCCGCAAACCCCGCCTCAGACTAGTGTCCATAATGTATTCTGACGCTATTGTCAGGACGTTCTGTGAGGAGCGTGACCTGACGCTGCCTGCTCCTTCATACCAGGGGGCTGCTACTCTCTGCTTGTGTCCCTCTGGCTCTGTGTAGTTTCCCTCAGCTTGTCACACCCTGCTGCACATCCAGCAAACTCCTTCTGCTTGAGGGTCAGTGAGTGACAACCTCACTCTGCCCTCTGACACAAGGAAGATCCATCAGCAGCAGTGGAGAAAAAACCAAATTAACCCCCAGGATCCTGGCCCCAGCTTGTAAGCATGGTGACATTTTTATTTGTGAATGTGTATTGCAAGGTGTACAGTGTAAGTGTATAGATATAGGGCCAGATTTATCATTACTTTGACATCTCACTCCACTTTCACTTTCACAAGTCAGATTAAGGATTGGCCCTTTAAGGCCCCTTTCACACGGGCGAGTATTCCGCGCGGATGCGATGCGTGAGTTGAACGCATTGCACCCGCACTGAATCCTGACCCATTCATTTCTATGGGGCTGTGAACACGAGTGGTGATTTTCACGCAACACTTGTGCGTTGCGTGAAAATCGCAGCATGTTCTATATTCTGCGTTTTTCAAGCAACGCAGGCCCCATAGAAGTGAAGGGGGCTGCGTGAAAATCGCAAGCATCCGCAAGCAAGTGCGGATGCGGTGCGATTTTCACGCACGGTTGCTAGGTGACAATCGGGATGGGGACCCGATCATTATTATTTCCCCTTATAACATGGTTATAAGGGAAAATAATAGCATTCTGAATACAGAATGCTAAGTAAAATAGGGCTGGAGGGGTTAAAAAAATAATAATAATAATTTAACTCACCTTAATCCACTTGTTCACGCAGCCCGGCTTCTCTTCTGTCTTTAACTGTGAGCAATATGACCTTTGATGACGTCACTACGCTCATCACATGATCCATCACCATGGTGATGGATCATGTGATGGACCATGTGATGAACGCAGTGACATCATCAAAGGTCCTATTGCTCACAGTTAAAGACAGAAGAGATGCCGGCTGCGCGAACAAGTGGATTAAGGTGAATTCAATTATTTATTTATTTTAACCCCTCCAGCGCTTTTGTACTAAGCATTCTGTATTAAGAATGCTATTATTTTCCCTTATAACCATGTTATAAGGGAAAATAATACAATCTACAGAACACCGATCCCAAGCCCGAACTTCTGTGAAGAAGTTCGGGTTTGGGTACCAAACATGCGCGATTTTTCTCACGCGAGTGCAAAACGCATTACAATGTTTTGCACTCGCGCGGAAAAATCGCGTATGTTCCCGCAACGCACCCGCACCTTTTCCCGCAACGCCCGTGTGAAACCAGCCTAAGACTATAATAAATGTCGTTTGACGCTAGCAGTTTATCCGTCAGTAAGCAGCTTTACAAAAGTCGCACGTCTTTACGAAAAAGTCGCATGTTCTATTAAAAATTTGCATAAGATTAGCATGGTCCTCACTGGAGTAAAATTGCAAATTTTTTGGCGACTTTTTAAATAGTCGCAATAGTAAATCTGTCTAGAGATTCATTTACATAAGAAAACACGCCCACTTTCAGAAAACTGGCGAGCATAGTGCAGAGCCAATAAAAGTCGCACATTTGTGAGCAGTTTAAGCGATTGCGCAAAAATTTGCGACTTTTTCACTCTATTATTCAGACTTGAGCTAATGATAAATCTGGCCCATATTGTATGTGCAGTGTATGTGTGATAGTATATAGCTATATGTACAGTATATATATAATCTATGTCCATTGTGATTATATAGATGTACAGTGTGTGTATATAGCTATCCGTATGGTGTATGTGAGCATATACAGTGGATATGAAAAGTCTACACACCCCTGTTAAAATGTCAGGTTTCTGTGATGTAAAAAAATGAGACAAAGATAAATCATTTAAGAACTTTTTCCACATTTAATGTGACCTATAAACTGTACAACTCAATTGAAAAACAAACTGAAATCTTTTTATGTAGAGGGAAGAAAAAAATATAAAAATAAAATAATATGGTTGCATAAGTGTGCACACCCTTAAACTAATACTTTGTTGAAGCACCTTTTGATTTTATTATAGCACTCAGTCTTTTTGATTATGAGTCTATCAGCATGGCATATTTTGACTTGGCAAGATTTTCCCACTCTTCTTTGCAAAAACACTCTAAATCTGTCAGATTGTGAGGGCATCTCCTGTGCACAGCCCTCTTCAGATCACCCCACAGATTTTCAATCGGATTCAGGTCTGGGCTCTGGCTGGGCCAGTCCAAAACTTTAATCTTCTTCTGGTGAAGCCATTCCTTTGTTGATTTGGATGTATGCTTTGGGTCGTTGTCATGCTGAAAGATGAAGTTCCTCTTCATGTTCATCTTTCTAGCAGAAGCCTGAAGGTTTTGTGCCAATATTGACTGGTATTTGGAACTGTTCATAATTCCCTCTAGCTTAACTAAGACCCCAGCTCCAGCTGGAAAAAAAACAGCCCCAAAGCATAATGCTGCCACCACCATGCTTCACTGTGGGTATGGTGTTCTTTTGGTGATGTGCAGTGTTGTTTTTGCGCCAAACATATCTTTTGGAATTATGGCCAAAAAGTTCAACCTTGGTTTCATCAGACCATAACACCTTTTCCCTTATGCCCAAAAAGTTCAACCTTGGTTTCATCAGACCATAACACCTTTTCCCACATGCTTTTGGGAGACTTCAGATGTGTTTTTGCAAAATATAGCCTGGCTTGGATGGTTTTCTTCGTAGGAAAAGACTTTCATCTTGCCGCTCTACCCCGAAGCCCAGACATATAAAGAATACGGGAGATTGTTGTCATATGTACCACACAGCCAGTACTTGCCAGATATTTCTGCAGCTCCTTTAATGTTGCTGTAGGCCTCTTGGTAGCCTCCCAGATGAGTTTTCTTCTCGTCTTTTCATCAATTTTTGGAGGGACGTCCCGTCTTCACTGTGTTCCATGGTATATCTAATGCCTTGGAAATTCTTTTGTACCCTTTTCCTGACTGATACCTTTTAACAATGAGATCCCTCTGATGCTTTCAAAGCTCTCTGTGGACCATGGCTTTTGCTGTGGGATGCGAGTAAGAAAATTTCAGGAAAGACCAACTAGAGCAGCTGAACTTTTATTTGGGGTTAGGCTCCATTCACACGTCCGTAACGTGTTTTGCGGATCCACGGATCTGCGGATCTGCAAAACATGGACACGGCAATGTGTGTTCCGCATTTTGCGGACCGCACATCGCTGGCACTAATAGAATATGCCTATTCTTGTCTGCAATTGCGGACAAGAATAGGACATGTTCTATTTTTTTCGGGAACGAAAATGCGGACCCGGAAATGAATGGGGTCTTAATCAGAGGCACTTTAAATGGTGGCAGGTGTATGCTGACTCCTATTTAACATGATTTTGAATGTGATTGCTTAATTCTGAACACAGCTACATCCCCAGTTATAACAGGGTGTGCACACTTATGCAACCACATTATTTTTGTTTTTTTTGTTTTCTTCCCTCCACCTAAAAGATTTCAGTTTGTTTTTCAATTGAGTGGTACAGTTTATAGGTCACATTAAAGGTGGAACAAGTTCTGAAATGATTTATTATTTATTATTTTTTACATCACAGAAACCTGACATTTTAACAGGGGTGTGTAGACTTTTTATATCCACTGTAGATGTCAGTGTTCATGTTATAAATACATATCTATATTTAAAGGACTGAATAGTCCTTATATGCACTACGGCCCAGCAACTGGATTTTATAGGTTTTATGATCTTTAAAACACAGACATATATTTATATATTCTCACATACATTGTACAGTACATATCCACACACACTGTACATATATCTATATACTCAAATATACACTGTACTTACATCTGTATACTCACACATACACTGTACATATACCATTATCATAGCTCTGTAGTAAGCATGGTTCTGTTAGAATGTCTATGTATTAGATAGTACAATGCCCCTATGTGGAGGCCACAGGGGCATTGTACTGTGTGGGGGACCACGTTATCACTGGGCAAATGAGGAACATACCCCCTGACTTTACACTTGTATAGTGAAAGGGGTGTTGCCCTCTGCCCAGCAGTGATCCTGGGCTGTAATCACTGCCTCTCTGCCTAATAATAATAGCATTGGGGTGAAATTCAGTGCTGTGACAGCTTTCTAACAGTGTATTTCATGTAATATGTCAAAGGACCTAAGAGGTCCTCTTTAAGGCCCCTTTCACACGGGCGAGTTTTCCACGCGGGTGCAATACGTGAGGTGAACGCATTGCACCCGCACTGAATCCGGACCTATTCACTTCAATGGGGCTGTGCACATGAGCGGTGATTTTCACACATCACTTGTGCGTTGCGTGAAAATAGCAGCAAGCTCTATTTTGTGCATTTTTCACGCAACGCAGGCCCCATAGAAGTGAATGGGGCTGCGTGAAAATCGCAACATGGTTATAAGGGAAAATAATAGCATTCTTAATACAGAATGCATAGTACAATAGGGCTGGAGGGGTTAAAAAAAATTTAAAAAAAATTTAACTCACCTTAATCCACTTGCTCGTGAAACCCGGCTTCTCTTCTGTCTTCATCTTTGCTATGCACAGGAAAAGGACCTGTGGTGACGTCACTGCGCAGTGACGTCATCAAAGGTCCTTTTCCTGTGCACAGTAAAGATGAAGACAGAAGAGAAGCCGGGTTTCTCGAGCAAGTGGATTAAGGTGAGTTAAATTATATTATTTTTTTTTAACCCCTCCAGACCTATTGTACTATGCATTCTGTATTAAGAATGCTATTATTTTTCCTTATAACCATGTTATAAGGGAAAAAAATACAATCTACACAACACCGATCCAAACCCGAACTGTGAAGAAGTTCGGGTTTGGGTACCAAACATGCCGATTTTACTCACGCGCGTGCAAAACGCATTACAATGTTTTGCACTCGTGCTGAAAAATTGTGCATTTTCCCGCGACGCACCCGCATCTTATCCGGCCCAAAAACATGACGCCCGTGTGAAAGAGGCCTAAATGTAAAAAAAAATATTTTGTTGTATTAGTGGTGTTGGTGGTGGTGGTGGGAAGGGGGGGTTGCAAGAGAAAGTACCTGCCCCGGGTGCCAAATACCCTAGGCACGCCACTTGGTTTGGGCTTCCTTTCTGTTAGTTTGGCTGCAATTATGAGGCTAAAAATCACAGAATCCCTGGCCCTCTTTCACTGTGAAATAGGAATCTGAAAATACTTTTTAGACCTGTTCATACATTTCCTTGCTCTTTTCCAGAGATTTATTTTCAGGTCTTCACACAGTCTGATTGGCAGTTCTTGCAAACCTCAAAGATGGAGACCAGGAAAACCTCTAATGTCTGTCAGATTACATATAGAGACAGGAGATTCTGCTTCCTAACTTTCTCTTCCTCTCTCAGAATCACTTAGAAGCACCATATAGGACCATATAGAAAAGTACTGAGCAGTATAGATGTGAATAAAGCACTTTGGGTGGGATATACATTAACACTAGTAGCTGCTGAATAATGTCTCTCACTTTTTGCTTACAGTATTTCTCTCTTCTGTGTTACTTCAGTAAGCAGGCAGACCATTTTGGTATCACAAGAGGGATTTCTCTGAAATTTCAAATAAAGTTATGCCTCGCTCAGACTGCCCAATTGTCCATCTAAAGGTTCTTCAGATCATCTGATAAATGAGTGAAACGTCCATTCATCTGGTGAAATGATTGTTGGTGGGGACACCTCAATCATCATTTCTGTGCAGCAGATCGTGCTGTCTAAATTTAACCCCTTAAGGACCCGTGCCGTACATATATGGCGCTGGTGGATGTGACTTAAAGACCAGCACTGTACATGTGCGGCGGGCTGACCTGCACCCACCCGATCAGCGGCAGGGGTCCGGCAGTCACTAACAGCCGGACCCCTGCTGCATACGCCGGCATCAGTGAAAAGACTGATGCAGGCGTATTAAACCCTTGTATGTCATGGTCAAGGATGACTGCAGCTTCCCTATCGGGTCCCCGCGCTGCAGTGATGGGGACCTGATGGCAGAGAAGGCAGCCCGATGCCTTCCATAGGCATCAGGTCTTGCCTTCTACAGAAGCCTGTGAGATCCAGCCCTTAGGTTGGGTCTCTCAGACCCCCAGAAGTTGAAGTCCTAGAGTGGGACAAAAATAAAAAGTAAAAAAAAACCGGTGTTTTCCATAATAAAAAAAATAAATAAAGTTTCAAGTAAAAAAGAAACGCCCCTATCCCAAAATAAAAAAACATAAAATTGTAAAAAAAAATATATAGAAAAACAGACATATTAGGTATTGCCTCGTCCGTAACAACCTGCTCTATAAAAATATCACATGACCTAGCCACTCAGGTAAACACCGTAAAAAAATTAAAATGGTGTCAAAAGCAATTTTTTGTCACCTTACATCACAAAAACTATAATAGCAAGCGATCAAAAAGTAAGTCATATGTACCCCAAAATAGTGCCAATCAAACCATCATCTCATCCCGCAAAAATGATACCCTACCTAGGACAATCACCTAAAAAATAACAAAAACTATGGCTCTTAGACTATGGAGACACTAAAACATTTTTTGTCACCTTGCATCGCAAAAAGTATAATACCAAGCGATCAAAAAGTCATTTGCACCCTAAAATACTACAAATCAAACCATCATCTCATCCTGAAAAAAATAAGCTCCTACATAAGACAGTCGCCTAAATAAATAAATAAAAACTATGGCTTTCACACAGGCGAGATTATCGCGTGGGTGCAATGCATGAGGTGAACGCATTGCACCCGCACTGAATCCGGACCCATTCATTTCTATGGGGCTGTGCACATGAGTGGTGATTTTTTACGCATCACTTGTGCGTTGCGTGAAAATCGCAGCATGCGCCTCTTTGTGTGTTTTTCACGTAACGCAGACCCCATAGAAATGAATGGGGTTGCGTGAAAATCGCAAGCATCCGCAAGCAAGTGCAGATGCGGTGCGATTTTCACGCACGGTTGCTAGGTGATGATCGGGATGGGGACCCGATCATTATTATTTTCCCTTATAACATGGTTATAAGGGAAAATAATAGCATTCTGAATACAGAATGCATAGTAAAATAGGGCTGGAGGGGTTAAAAAAATAATAATAATAATTTAACTCACCTTAATCCACTTGTTCGCGCAGCCGCACTTGATTAAAATGGAAAATCTGCCAAAAAAGTGAAATTCAGAAATTTCATCTACATTTTCCTTTAATTCTTGCGGAACACCTCAAGGGTTAACAAAGTTTGGAAAAATCAGTTTTGAATACCTTGAGGGGTGTAGTTTCTAAAATGGGGTGATGGGTGATTTCTATTATGTAAGCCTCACAAAGTGACTTCAGACCTGAACTTGTCCTTAAAAATTGGGCTTTGGAAATTTTCTGAAAAATTTCATGATTTGCTTCTAAACTTCTAAGCCTTCTAACGTCCCCAAAAAATAAAATGGCATTCACAAAATTATCCAAACATAAAGTAGACATATGGGAAATGTAAAGTAATAACTATTATATGAGGTATCACTATCTATTTCAAAAGCAGAGAATTGAAATTTTGAAAGTTGCAAATTTTTCCAAATTTTTGGGTAAAAATAAAAAATATTGACTGACATTTACCACTATCATGAAGTATAATGTGTCTCGAGAAAACCATCTCAGAATGTCTTGGATAAGTAAAAGCGTTCCAAAGTTATTACTGCATAAAGTGACACATGTCAAATTTCCTGGTCCTTAAGGTGAAAAATGGCAGGGTCCTGAAGGGGTTAATCAAATCTAATACATAACGCTGGTTTTCTCATAGCTCCTTGGTCTTGTGGAATAGGCACACCGGGGGAGATTTATCAAACTGGTGTAAAGTAGAACTGGCTTAGTTGCCCATAGCTACCAATCCGATTCCACGTAATATTTTCTAAAGGAGCTGTGAAAAATGAAAGGTGGAATCTGATTGGTTGCTATGGGCAACTAAGCCCGTTCTACTTTACACCAGTTTGATAAATCTTCCTCACTGAGTCCAACACAGTACAGGTGTGTTTGTGTATGTGTACATACAACCTCCTATTTATTTTGGGGTTAGGGGGCTGGAATTTATTTTATGGTCTAGTCTGTATTAATTTATGGGATCTGGGCTTATAGATTATGGGTCTGTTCTGGGTCTGATTTATTTTATTTGTCAGTTTCAACATTTACAGATGAAAAGAGAATATTTAAAGATTCAGCCTTTGTGTGATATACATGGCATTTGTTGATATATATACAGTAGTACATAAAACAGTGTTGCAATATTTATGTGTTTCCATAGTACTTGTATTCTGAATTAGTATTCACTTATAAAAGTATTATTCAGACTTGGTATGTTGTTACTGCTTTGTCAAAAACTAATGTACCTATTAAAACTGAAAATTGCAACCTGGAACTGATGTCTTTACTATGCCAACATCTCCCCCTAGTGGCAAAACATTGCTCTATTTCTGAGTTTTACTTCTGTTTCCCACTGCGTCTGACATAGTTGTTAAACATTAACTATAAAATATGCACCATGGCGTAACAGTAACTCCTCATATTTGCTTTAGTAAATGGATTTCATGGTTTCTATAAGGACTTAAGACAGCTAATGAGTTGTATAGGGTGAATTCATAATGGCATATACTTTCCAAAAACTATCCAGAAATATTTCTAGTGAACAGCCTAACTGAATATACATACATACTACATATAATATTCATGCATAATACATAAGAAGCATAGTGTAGACAGATTAAAAGTACATTTGATGTCTTCATATTTGATACATAACATGGGACAGATAAAGAAACATTATAATTAGAGATGAGCAAAGTTTAGAAAAATTCAAATCTCCAGCTTTGCCAAATTTTGACAAGAAAGAGTTGCTTTTCATGTTATGGAGCAGGCACAATGATGGGGAACGGCGATGGCGTGACCCCCCCCAAGGCGTGACCCCCCCCCAATCAATTAACCCCTCAGATTCTGAGTTCAACGCTGATCGCGACATCTGCGACATTCAGCTGCTCAGAGGTCAATTAGGGGTTAAAAATAAATGATACTCACCTCATCCACTTGATCGCAGAGAGGCTGTCCCCTCCCGTCTTGATTGAAGAAAACCCACCAAAGGACCTGCGGCAAGCATGATGACATCACCACCTGGGAGTGTACTGTGACATCATCAGTGATGACGTCACCACGCGCACCCAGAGTGATCACGTTTTGAGATCATCACACTCTCCGCAGGTCCTTTGGTGGGTTTTCTTCAATCAATACAGGAGCGGACAGCCTCTTCACAATCAAGTGGATGAGGTGAGTATAATTTTTTTTACTTGCAGTCAACATGTTAGGAAAAATGACCATGAGGCACAAGGAAATTCACCTTCACAGTGAATTAAATTTTTCCTGAAATTCGGATCGAAGTCCACTTTGGATACTTCGATTCACTCAGCACTAATTACAATGCTTGTACTCTCTCTCTCTCTCTCTCTCTCTCCCCTCCTATTAAGCCCTTTAACGCTGCAGTTAGAGAAGGGCGAAGTTCTTGAAAATTCTATTCGGCTGCTTTGCTGATTTTACAAAATAATTTGCTTTGTGACTAATTACTTCATCACAAAGAACATTTCTTTGTAAGTAGTGGGTGCAATGACAGGAAACAGCAATTGCGCCTCCCCCGTCATTGTACCCAGAGCCGTTTTTAATGCGGGGCAAAAGGAGCAGCTGCCCCAGGCCCAGTTGCTCCTGGGGGGCCCAAGGTAGCTGCCTCTTGAGCTCTGCTGGCCACTGCCCACAAGTCTGTACTAGTACATGGGCGTTGTAGTGTGTGTAACAAGAGCTGGAGAGGCAGCTCACTAGCGCTTGTAATGATAAAAGCGGCAGCCATTTCCCACACCCTCAGCACCGTATCCAGTCACACGCAGGGCTCTGCTCTGCTTATGAGGGGATTCTTCAGCCTCCACAAACTTTCCATCAAGACTGGGAATTTACAACAAGGAAGTGTGTAAGAAGAGAAATGACAGCCCAGACAGCCAATCAGAGACAAGGAAGTTCTGAGAACCAATGAAGGAAGGGGCAGGGTGGGAAAGTCCCAACTTGTGACAGAACGGAGAAGTATGCACATTGGACTGAGGAGTGTGTATATGTCCTGTGTGTACTGTATCATATGTATATAGCTGTCCTGTGTGTACTGAGGAGTGTACAGGGCTGAAACTCACCCCCCACCTCCCCTGGCCACACCCCTACCCACCCCTAGTACCGCCCCCTAAAACCGCCCCTTTAGAGAACAGGGATGCAAGTAAAATTGCCAGTGACGGTCGAGACAGCCAGGCTGCCAGTGCCCGCGGCAGTGGCGACTCTAGGAACAATATATAGGGGGGGCACAAAGATACCACAGTCAAAAATGGGGGCGCAAAAACAAAATAAGTATATATAAATAAGATTACAAAATACGAGAGAATTGCGGTATGCAGGGATACATTTATAATAAAACAATTTACTTACAAAAGAAGCTATTCAGTCGTCTGCTGTGCCGTCCTCTGCTTGCTTCCGCTGATTCTTTCCCTTTCTTTCTGTCTCTCGTCAGTGCGCAGGCGTACTGTTATGGTGGATCTGTGGAAGACACACTGTTATGGTGGATCTGTGGAAGACACACTGTTATGGGGGCATCTGTGGATGACACATTATGCCTCTCATTAGCCCTCATTATGCCTCTCATCACTCCCATATCAGCCCCATGCCTCTCATTAGCCCCCATATCAGCCCCTATGCCTAATTAGCCCCCATTATAAGCAATTATGCCTCATTAGCCCACATTATGCCTCTTATTAGCCCCCATTATAAGCCATTATGCCTCATTAGCCCACATTATGCCTCTTATTAGCTCCCATATGCCTAATTAGCCCCCATTATGTCTCTAATTAGCCCCCATTATGCCTCATTAGCCCCCATATGCCTCATTAGCCCCCATATGCCTCTAATAGTCTAATTAGCCCCATTGTGTCTCTAATTAGCCCCCATGATGCCTCTGATTAGCCACATATGCATCATTAGCCCCCATATGCCTCATTAGCCCCCATATGCCTCCAATTAGCCCCCATATGCCTCCAATTAGCTCCCATAGCTCCCATATGCCTCCAATTAGCCCCCATATGCCTCCAATTAGCCCCCATATGCCTCATTAGCCCCCATATGCCTCCAATTAGCCCCCATAGCCCCCATATGCCTCCAATTAGCCCCCATCTGCCTCCAATTAGCCCCCATTATGCCCCCAGCAGCCACATTTTTTATAAAATAAAAAAACACTTACCTTTCCTGCTCCTGGACGGACGCCGCCTGCAATTTTCTATCTCCTCAGTCGACTGTGCTCTGAACTGGCGCGCACAGCGTGAGGTCACAGTGCGCCCTCATGCTGTGCGCAGCCCTGCACAGCCGACAGCCGAGGACCAGGAAGTGGTAAGTACAGAGCGTTCACCACTTCCTGGTCCTTCGGTACACTAATGAGCGCTTCCATAATGGTAGCGCTCATTAGTATTCACCTGGGAGAATCAGCGGGGGGGCACCCAGGGGGGCAAAGAACAACATAGCGACGCCACTAGCAGCGGGCCGGCTGGGCCCAGTAACTAAAGGGGGACGGGGCGAGTCAGCGAAAATAGGTGGCGGAATGCCGTTCCGGCGCGTTCCGCCAGAAAAAAAGCCCTGGGAGTGTGTATATGTCCTGTGTGTACTGTATCATATGTATATAGCTGTCCTGTGTGTACTGTATCATATTTATATAGCTGTCCTGTGTGTATTGAGGAGTGTGTATAGCTGTCCTGTGTGTACTGAGGAGTGTGTATAGCTGTCCTGTGTGTACTGTATCATAATTATATAGCTGTCCTATGTGGACTGTATCATATGTATATAGCTGTCCTGTGTGAACTGAGGAGTGTGTATATGTCCTGTGTGGACTGTATCATAATTATATAGCTGTCCTGTGTGGACTGTATCATATGTATATAGCTGTCCTGTGTGGACAGTATCATATGTATATAGCTGTCCTGTGTGGACTGTATCATATGTATATAGCTGACATGTGTGTACTGAGGAGTGTGTATAGCTGTCCTGTGAGGACTGAGGAGTGCGTATATGTCCTGTGTGTACTGTATCATATGTATATAGCTGTCCTGTGTGTACTGAGGAGTGTGTATAGCTGTCCTGTGTGGACTGTATCATATGTATATAGCTGTCCTGTGTGGACTGTATCATATGTATATAGCTGTCCTGTGTGTACTGTATCATATGTATGTAGCTGTCCTGTGTGTACTGAGGAGTAGAGATGTCGCAAACAAAAAAATTTCAGTTCGCGAACGCGAGTTTCCGCAAATGTTCGCGAACGGGTGAACCGCCATAGACTTCAATAGGGAGGCGAATTTTAAAACCCACAGGGACTCTTTCTGGCCACAATAGTGATGGAAAAGTTGTTTCAAGGGGACTAACACCTTGACTGTGGCATGCTGGAGGGGGATCCATGGCAAAACTCCCATGGAAAATTACGTAGTTGACGCAGAGTCGGGTTTTAATCCATAAAGGGCATAAATCACCTAACATTCCTAAATTGTTTGGAATAATGTGCTTTAAAACATCCAGTGTGTGTATACGATCAGGTATGATTATGTATCGATCAGGTAGTGTAAGGGTTACGCCCGCTTCACAGTGACAGACCAAACTCTGACAGACCAAACTCCCCGTTTAACGCATCGCAAACAACCGCAAACAGTCCATTTGCACAACCGCAAACTCCCCATTTGCACAAGGTTGGATACCAAGCTAGCCATATCCCGTTCCTTGTCCTCACTGACGTCATTGAAGGTCTCTTCCTCCACCCAGCCACGTACAACACCAAGGGTCCCCGAAAGGTGACAACAAGCCCCCTGGGACGCCTGCTGTGGTTGGTCTTCCACCTCCTCAAAGCCACCTTCCTCCTCTGACTCCTCTTCTTCAGACTCCTCTCTCTGCGTTGCCACAGGTCCAGCAATCGACGACGACAAGGCTGCTTCTGGTGGTGATGGTGACCAAAACTACGGCCTGATCCAGCACTCTTCGCAGGGCACGCTCCAGAAAAACGTATATGGGATGAGGTTGATGATGTTGCCCTGGGTTTGACTGACCAGGTTTGTCACCTTCGCAATAGGACGCATGAGCCTACAGCCATTGTGCATGAGCGTTCAGTAACGCGGCCAAAAAATACCCAGCTCCGCAGAGGCTGTAAAAAAATCTGTTCTTACCAGTTTAATCTCTGTTTTGTCCCCTATCAGGGGCCGGTGTATAGAATAGATTTTAGGAACCGGGAGATGGAAAAAGATGCTTGGTTGGTCCTCTTACTTCCAATTTGGGGCTCTGCGCGTGCGCTGTGCAATGTACTGTGCCACCCTATATGAGTGGTATGTTAAGTAGTACTATTCCTATCAGTTTAATCCCTGTTACGTCCCCTATCAACAACATGTCCTCCATCAACAACACGTCTGTAAAGCGTCCTGTCCTTGCCAGCGTGGTAGGAGGAGGATTACTTTCACCTCTTCCCCTGTTAGATTCCCGTTGTGCTGTGACATCACCCTGATACGCTGTGTAAAGCATACTTTTTAACTTGTTTTGGAACTGCTGCATCCTTTCCGACTTCCGGTAATTCAGTAACATTTCAGGCACTTTCTGCTTATACCGGGGGTCTAGTAGCGTGGCCACCCAGTACAGGTCGTTCTCCTTCAGCCTTTTTATACGAGGGTCCCTCAACATGCACGACAGCATGAAAGACCCCATTTGCACAAGGTTGGATGCCGAGCTACTCATGTCCCGTTCCTCGTCCTCACTGATCTCACTGAAGGTCTCTTCTTCCCCCCAGCCACGTACAACACCACGGGTACCAGATAGGTGACAACGAGCACCCTGGGATGCCTGCTGTGGTTGGTCTTCCTCCTCCTCCTCAAAGCCACATTCCTCCTCTGACTCCCCTTCCTCAGACTCCTCTTCCAGCATTGCCGCATGTCCAGCAAGCGATGCTGATAGGGCTGTTTCTGGTGATGATGGTGACCACAACTCTTCCTCTTCATGCTCCTCTACGGCCTGATCCAGCACTCTTCGCAGTGCACGCTCCAGGAAGAAAACAAATGGGATGATGTCGCTGATGGTGCCTTCGGTGCAACTGACTAGGTTTGTCACCTCCTCAAAGGGACGCATGAGCCTACAGGCATTGCGCATGAGCGTCCAGTAACGTGGCAAAAAAATACCCAGCTCCACAGAGGCTGTCCTAGCACCCCGGTCATACAAATACTCGTTGACGGCTTTTTCTTGTTGGAGCAGGCGGTCGAACATTAGGAGTGTTGAATTCCAACGTGTCGGGCTGACGCAAATCAAGCGCCTCACTGGCATGTTGTTTCGCCGCTGAATATCTGAAAAGTGCGCCATGGCCGTGTAGGAACGCCTGAAATGGCCACACACCTTCCTGGGCTGCTTGAGGACGTCCTGTAAGCCTGGGTACTTATGCACAAAGCGCTGTACGATCAGATTCAACACATGTGCCATGCACGGCACATGTGTCAACTTGCCCAAATTCAATGCCGCCAACAAATTGCTTCCATTGTCACACACCACTTTGCCAATCCCTAGTTGGTGCGGAGTCAGCCACTGATCCACCTGTGCGTTCAGGGCGGACAGGAGTGCTGGTCCAGTGTGACTCTCTGCTTTCAGGCAAGTCTACCCCAAGACCGCGTGACACTGTCGTATCTGGGATGTGGAATAGCCTGGGGGGTGCAGTTGATGTGGAACAAGACGCAGCAGCAGAAGAGGACTCAGCCGAGGAGGTTAGCGAAGAGGATGGAGTAGAAGGAGTAGGGGAGGTGGCAGCAGGCCTGCCTGCAAGTCGTGGCGGTGTCACCAACTCCTCTGCAGAGCCACGCATTCCATGCTTGGCAGCCGTTAGCAGGTTTACCCAATGCGCAGTGTACGTGATATACCTGCCCTGACCGTGTTTTGCAGACCAGGTATCAGTGGTCAGATGGACCCTTGCCCCAACACTGTGTGCCAGACATGCCATGACTTCCTTTTCCACAATAAAGTACAGGTTGGGGATTGCCTTTTGTGAAAAGAAATTTCAGCCGGGTACCTTCCACTGCGGTGTCCCAATAGCTAAATTTTTTTTGAAGGCCTCAGACTCCACCAGCTTGTATGGTAAAATCTGGCAGGCTAAGAGTTCCGACAAGCCAGCTGTCAGACGCCAGGCAGGAGGATGACTCTGTACCATTGGCTTCTTACGCTCAAACATTTCCTTGACAGACACCTGACTGTGGGCAGATGAGCAGGAACTGCTGAAGGTGAGAGGCGGAGTGGCGGATGGTTGAGAGGGGGCAAGGAGGACAGCAGTGGTTGACGTGGCTGAAGTTGCTGGACCAGGAGGAGGATGGCGGCTTTGAGTTTGTGTGCTGCTTGTACTCATGTGTTGATCCCATAGGCGTTTGTGATGTGCGATCATGTGCCTTTGCAAAGCAGTTGTACCTAGGTGGGTGTTGGACTTCCCACGACTCAGTTTCTTTTGGCACAGGTTGCAAATGGCATCGCTGTTATCAGAGGCAGACACACAAAAAGAATGCCGCACTGCTGAGCTTTGCAATGATGGCATTTTGGTGGTGGCAACAGCATGCGTTGATTGGCGTGCTGTCTGGTTGACCCCGAGTGCCGATACATGCTGTCTGACTGTGCCACTATCTCCTTGCGACGACCTCCCCCTGCTTCCAACTCGTCTCCTCCTCCTCTTTGTCTCCCCATCTGAACTTTCCCCCTGTTCTTCTTCTCTTCGAGCGGGCACCCATGTGACATCCACGGACACATCGTCATCATCAACCGCTTCACTTGTATCTGACAACTCAGCAAAGGAAGCAGCAGCGGGGAAAACATCATCATCATCACACCGTACGTCCATGTATGTAATGCTGCCTGACTGAGACATATCCCTGTTATCTACATCCTCTGGAAATAATGGTTGCGCATCACTCATTTCTTCCAACTGATGTGTAAATAACTCCTCTGACAGATCAAGTGAAGCGGCTGTGGTGCTAGTGTTGGTGGTGGCGGCAGGTGGGCGAGTGGTAACTTGAGAGGTGCCCGAAGCTGAGCTGGAGGAGGATGGTGTGTCAAGGTTCCGAGCGGAAGCTGTAGAAGATTGGGTGTCCTGTGTTAGCCAGTCAACTATGTCCTCAGAACTTTTCGAGTTCAGGCTACGTGGCCTCTGAACACTGGGCATTATTCTAGGATATCCAAAGGAAATCACAGCACCACGACCACGACAGCCCCTGCGGGGTGGCCTGCCTCTGCCTGTAATTTTTTTTAGATTAGTGGTACTATGCGTGCAAGGTACTGTGCCACCCGATATGAGTGGTGGGCAGTGGGCACAGTACACTCTGTGGGCCTGACACACACTGGCAGGCAACTGCAATTATATTACAGAGAAAAAATTGTTTTACTGTTTTAAATGCAAGCTACTGTGCCACCAGATATGAGTGGTGGGCACTGGCAGTGGGCACAGTACACTCTGTGGGCCTGACACACACTGGCAGGCAACTGTAATTATATTACACAGAATTTCTTTTTAACTGTTTTAAATGCAAGCTACTGTGCCACCAGATATGAGTGGTGGGCACTGGCAGTGGGCACAGTACACTCTGTGGGCCTGACACACACTGGCAGGCAACTGCAATTATATTACAGAGAAAAAATTGTTTTACTGTTTTAACTGCAAGCTACTGTGCCACCAGATATGAGTGGTGGGCACTGGCAGTGGGCACAGTACACTCTGAGGGCCTGACACACACTGGCAGGCAACTGCAATTATATTACAGAGAAAAAATTGTTTTACTGTTTTAACTGCAAGCTACTGTGCCACCAGATATGAGTGGTGGGCACTGGCAGTGGGCACAGTACACTCTGTGGGCCTGACACACACTGGCAGGCAACTGCAATTATATTACAGAGAAAAAATTATTTTACTGTTTTAAATGCAAGCTACTGTGACACCAGATATGAGTGGTGGGCACTGGCAGTAGTGGGCACAGTACACGCTGTGGGCCTGACACACGCTGGCAGGCAATTGCAATTATATTACAGAGAAAAAATAGTTTTACTGTTTTAAATGCAAGCTACTGTGCTACCCTATATGAGTGGTGGGCACTGGGCACAGTACAGTCTGTGGGTCTGACACACACTGGCAGGCAACTGCAATTATATTACAGAGAAAAAAATAAAAAAGCAGACTGATGTACTAGCCCTAAAAAGGGCTTTTTGAGATGCTGTCAGGACGCTGTCCTTACATCAGATCAGATGAGTCTTTGAGGACTGGAGTGGACACTGAATACACTGGCCTAGCTAACGATTTCCCTATTAAATCAGCAGCAGCAGCACTCTCCCTGCTCTCACTAACACTGCAGCTTCCGAATGAATCTAAGATGGATGCTGTCCTTGCTTTTTGATAGGAGGTGGGAGGGTCTGGGAGGGAGGGTATGCTGATTGGCTGGAATGTGTCTGCTGACTGTGAGGTACAGGGTCAAAGTTTGCTCAATGGTGACGTATAGGGGACGGACCGAACATTGCATATTTTTTTAACCCCTAACAGGTATATTAGACGCTGTTTTGATAACAGCGTCTAATATACCTGCTACCTGGTCCTCTGGTGGTCCCTTTTGCTTGGATCGACCACCAGAGGACACAGGCAGCTCAGTAATAAGTAACACCAAACACCACTACACTACACCACCCCCTGTCACTTATTAACCCCTTATTAACCCCTGATCACCCCATATAGACTCCCTGATCACCCCCCTGTCATTGATCACCCCCCTGTCATTGATCACCCCCTTGTAAGGCTCCATTCAGACGTCCGTATGTTTTTTACGGATCCACGGATACATGGATCGGATCCGGAAAACACATACGAACGTCTGAATGGAGCCTTACAGGGGGGTGATCAATGACAGGGGGGTGATCACCCCATATAGACTCCCTGATCTCCCCCCTGTCATTGATCACCCCCCTGTCATTGATCACCCCCCTGTAAGGCTCCATTCAGACGTCCGTATGTTTTTTACGGATCCACGGATACATGGATCGGATCCGCAAAAAACACATACGGACGTATGAATGGAGCCTTACAGGGGAGTGATCAATGACAGGGGGGTGATCACCCCATATAGACTCCCTGATCACCCCCCTGTCATTGATCACCCCCCTGTAAGGCTCCATTCAGACGTCCGTATGTTTTTTACAGATCCACGGATACATGGAT
The DNA here is from genome assembly GCF_905171765.1 of Bufo bufo. Taxonomy (NCBI): domain Eukaryota; kingdom Metazoa; phylum Chordata; class Amphibia; order Anura; family Bufonidae; genus Bufo; species Bufo bufo. The sequence continues at coordinate 232,854,137 of NC_053392.1, read as the reverse complement.
CGGATCCGCAAAACACATACGGACATCTGAATGGAGCCTTACAGGGGAGTGATCAATGACAGGGGGGTGATCACCCCATATAGACTCCCTGATCACCCCCCTGTCATTGATCACCCCCTGTCATTGATCACCCCCCTGTAAGGCTCCATTCAGACGTCCGTATGTTTTTTACAGATCCACGGATACATGGATCGGATCCGCAAAACACATACGGACATCTAAATGAGCCTTACAGGGGAGTGATCAATGACAGGGGGGTGATCACCCCATATAGACTCCCTGATCACCCCCCTGTCATTGATCACCCCCTGTCATTGATCACCCCCCTGTAAGGCTCCATTCAGACGTCCGTATGTTTTTTATGGATCCACGGATACATGGATCGGATCCGCAAAACACATACGGACGTCTGAATGGAGCCTTACAGGGGGGTGATCAATGACAGGGGGGTGATAACCCCATATAGACTCCCTGATCACCCCCCTGTCATTGATCACCCCCCGTAAGGCTCCATTCAGACGTCCATATGTTTTTTATGGATCCACGGATACATGGATCGGATCCGCAAAACACATACGGACGTCTGAATGGAGCCTTACAGGGGGGTGATCAATGACAGGGGAGTGATCACCCCATATAGACTCCCTGATCACCCCCCTGTCATTGATCACCCCCCTGTAAGGCTCGATTCAGAGGTCCGTATGTGTTTTGCGGACACCGCGGATACGCAAAACACATACGGACGTCTGAATGGAGCCTTACAGGGGAGTGATCAATGACAGGGGGGTGATAACCCCATATACACTCCCTGATCACCCCCCTGTCATTGATCACCCCCCTGTAAGTCTCCATTCAGACATTTTTGGCCCAAGTTAGCGGAAATTTTTTATTTTATATTTTTTCTTACAAAGTCTCATATTCCACTAACTTGTGACAAAAAATAAAATCTCACATGAACTCACCATACCCCTCATGGAATCCAAATGCGTAAAATTTTTTAGACATTTATATTCCGGACTTCTTCTCACGCTTTAGGGCCCCTAAAATGCCAGGGCAGTATAAATACCCCACATGTGACCCCATTTCGGAAAGAAGACACCCCAAGGTATTCCGTGAGGGGCATATTGAGTCCATAAAAGATTGAAATTTTTGTCCCAAGTTAGCGGAAAGGGAGACATTGTGAGAAAAAACAAAAAAATAATCAATTTCCGCTAACTTGTGCCAAAAAAAAAAAAATTCGATGAACTCGCCATGCCCCTCATTGAATACCTTGGGTTGTCTTCTTTCAAAAATGGGGTCACATGTGGGGTATTTATACTGCCCTGGCATTTTAGGGGCCCTAAAGCGTGAGAAGAAGTCTGGGATCCAAATGTCAAAAAATGCCCTCCTAAAAGGAATTTGGGCCCCTTTGCGCATCTGCAAAAAAGTGTCACACATCTGGTATCGCCGTACTCAGGATAAGTTGAGCAATGTGTTTTGGTGTGTCATTTTACATATACCCATGCTGGGTGAGATAAATATCTTGGTCAAATGCCAACTTTGTATAAAAAAATGGGAAAAGTTGTCTTTTGCCGAGATATTTCTCTCACCCAGCATGGGTATATGTAAAATGACACCCCAAAACACATTGCCCTACTTCTCCTGAGTACGGCGATACCAGATGTATGACACTTTTTTGCAGCCTAGGTGGGCAAAGGGGCCCACATTCCAAAGAGCACCTTTAGGATTTCACAGGGCATTTTTTACCGATTTTGATTTCAAACTACTTCTCACGCATTAGGGCCCCTAAAATGCCAGGGCAGTATAACTACCCCACAAGTGACCCCATTTTGGAAAGAAGACACCCCAAGGTATTCCGTGAGGGGCATGGCATATCTATTTATTCATCATTTTCTGCTAACTTGTGACAAAAAATTAAAAGTTCTATGAACTCACTATGCCCATCAGCGAATACCTTAGGGTGTCTACTTTCCGAAATGGTGTCATTTGTGGGGTGTTTATACTGTCTGGTCATTGTAGAACCTCAGGAAACATGACAGGTGCTCAGAGTCAGAGCTGCTTCAAAAAGCAGAAATTCACATTTTTGTACCATAGTTTGTAAACGCTATAACTTTTACCCAAACCATTTTTTTTTTACCCAAACATTTTTTTTTTATCAAAGACATGTAGAACAATAAATTTTGAGAAAAATATATATATGAATGTCGTTTTTTTTAAAAAAATTTACAACTGAAAGTGAAAAATTTCATTTTTTTGCAAAAATTTTGTTAAATTTCGATTAATAACAAAAAAAGTAAAAATGTCAGCAGCAATGAAATACCACCAAATGAAAGCTCTATTAGTGAGAAGAAAAGGAGGTAAAATTCATTTGGGTGTTAAGTTGCATGACCGAGCAATAAACGGTGAAAGTAGAGTAGTGCAGAAGTGTAAAAAGTGGCCTGGTCATTAAGGGGGTTTAAGCTAGGGGGGCTGAGGTGGTTAAGATGCATATTTTTGGGGGAATTTTTGTCATTGATCCCCCTCTAGTATGTCACTGTCCATGTTGTGGGACTATTTGTTCACTTTTACTAAGTATTTGGTGGCGGCAAATATGAGCTGAAGGTTTTTCAGGTTCGCCTGCCATTAAAGTGAATACCGCGAACTTGCGGTTCGCGAACATTTGATCACGTTTGTGCGATCGCCTTCGCGAACCGTCCCGGCCGAAGTTCGTCCATCACTAGTGCCAGGCTGTCCAGAGGCAATGACAAGCTGTCCTCAGTGCGAGGTGTATCGTCTGTGTCCTCTATATCCCCCCAGCCACGCACCAGTTCTGCCCGTGAGTGGATTTGGGTGCCACCCTGCTGTGAACGCAGATCCTCCTCCTCATCATCATTATCCTGCTTATCCTCAAAACTGTGCACTGGTTGGACAGTTGTGTACCTGGCCGCTGTTGGTGCAGGAACCCACCCTCTGAGCCACCTGTGCATGACTGGCCTGATAACCGTGGGAATGATCCCTGTTCCTCCTCCTCTTTCTCCTGTGCCACATCCTGATCCATCAGCACTGGAAGCGTTTTTTTAAAGGATACATAGAAGTGGGATAGTAAAGCTGATGACAGTGTCATCACCGCTTGCCATGTTGGTGGAGTACTCGAAACAGAGCAACACTGTACTCACGTCCCGCATGGAGGCCCACTCGTTGGTGGTGAAGTGGTGCTGTTCCGCAGAGCAACTCACCCGTGTGTGCTGCAGCTGAAATTCCACTATCACCTGCTGCTTCTCGCATAGTCTTTCCAGCATGTGCAAAGTGGAGTTCCACCTTATGGGTAAGTCACATATGAGGCAGTGAGCGGGAAGGCAGAAGTGACGCTGCAGTGCAGACAGGCAAGCAGCAGGGTGATAATGCCAAAAGCACATACAGATGGCCCTCACTGCGCCAGGCAAGGTATGTGCGTCAAACCAGCTAGGCCCAGAGCTGCTACGAGATTTTGCCTACTGTCGCACACCACCATGCTGGGGTTGAGGCTCAGCGGCACCAGCCACTCATCGGACTGTTCTTCCATGCCTGCCCATAACTCCGGCATGATGTGAGGTTTTTCCCCCAAACATATGAGTTTCATAACAGCCTGCTGTTGTTTCCCCCTGGCTGTGCTGAAGTTTGTGGTGCATGTGTTGCACTGACGTGATGAGGAGTAGTTACTTGTTGCTTCACTTCAAGTGATCACAACACTCATCCATTAACTGGTTTCAATTGGGTGCACCCCTAGTTTCGTTCCTAGCTCCACCTCAGGAACATTCACTTCAATATGTGTTAAGGCCGATTCATTGGCCTGTATTTGTGGGAGGGGCACGGTTGCCTATATCATGGCACCTCTGCCCCTCCTTCAATGAACGTTGTGTCAAACTCTGGCCTCGTTCCGTGTGTGAAGTTGCGTCTGGTCCTAGAAGTTCGTTTCTACGCAAAGCAAGCTACTAGATCAGGTAAGTGACTGCCACATTGGCTCACAAGTCCGGCCGACAGTGCCGGCTCCCTAGGTAAGAGGGGGCCACACTGCACTGGACGTCTGCCAGGAGCTCCGACTCCCACGTGGCATGAATCGTAGGGTGCAGGGATCAGCACGATCCCGATTCGTACGTCTCTCCTCCCTTAATGTCTGGCACGGGCCGCTGTGCCATTAGCTAGCTAGGGCTCACGGCAGCAGTAGTTTGGTTCTTCTCCCCTCATGCCCCTCATGCCCCCTATGCCACTACTGGCCCTTGTCATGTCGACTGCACACTCACCTTAGCGTCCTGCTTGCGGTCTCCTCCGCTGTCTGCCCGTGCTGCAGGTGGCCGGCACTGTGTGGGCTCCCCCTGGTGGTTGCTGGAGTAAATGCAGTCCATGGAGCAGTGTTGGGTGTCACAGGCTCCCTCCGGTGGTGACTGCCGGCACTGCAGTCCATGGTTCTGTGCCCTGTGTTGGCTCCATCTAGTGGCCACCAGGGGTTATGACCACAAAACAAAACAAAAAATAAAATAAAAATATATATATATATAATAAAAAAATAAAAAAAAGAGAAAAGGAAATAATTGTAAGAGTGTAACTCATGCTTCATTGGTGGAGTTTTAGGGAAGGGGCGATATATTTGTTCAGTGCTAGTTAGAGGATATCTGTATTGTTGGTCGCACGCTTCTACGATTGGCGCCATGACGTACGCAAGGATCTTACATGTGATGTTATTCCAGGATTTGTCTCGCCCTTCTTCATACACATTCTGCACGTTGTTCAACCATCAGGGTACAGTATGGCAGTAGCTATGTCTTGGTACTATTCCATTCTCTCCTTCTGGTAATGGGTCAGTTGTGCCACGGTCAGACTCACCATTCACTGGGGTGTTCTAGGTCCAGCTATCGCTTCTCCTTGGCTCAGGTTCTCTCGTCCTTTTTTCACTCGTTTTCTTCACAGTTGCATGGGTCTCGGCCTACTCACAGCCACGTCACATCGTCCCAGTGTCGGTTGACAGTCAGGAATTGATTTATGCATACTGTATCCACAGGGTATATCACATGCTTCAGACATAGTGGAGGCTTCGGTCGACGAGAACCCCGCCAGGATGTCAGAAGGCGGCAGTGTGTCGTCTCTTCGCACCTGGACTGTCCCTAGGCTGATGTCGGAGTTGTCCAGACGGGGTATTGCATATCCCGCTTCTGCTAGGAAGGCTGAGTTATACCGGTTATTGGTCATTAACTCGGGCCCTCAGCAGCAGGAAGAAGTCTCCGCGATCACTGTTCAGAACTCGCTGACACAAATCCATCTGTTGCTGAATAACTTGACTTCGTCCGTCACGGATGTGCAAACCAGGTTGCAAGCGATTGAGTCTCGTTGTTTTGCCACTACTCCGCATACCATCGATGCCGCTGTCCCATCCACTTCTACAGCGACAGGGGCAGGTATCCCTGTGACTGCGCCCAGTATTATGCCGACACATTTTGTTCCGGTCAATCTAAAGAAGGACATCCTAGAAGGTAGAGATGTCAATCTAGTATCCTTACTGGTCGCTACCTGGGATCTGTCTGATAGTAGGGTAATTGCCTATGGGGATGTGTCAGTGATCCTGAAAGGCCATAGGCTGAACCGCAAGCTCACGGTACCTGAATTTGTGCTCGCATTTAGTTTGTACAGAGACGTAATCTGTTCAGTTCGTCCCGAGAGAAGGGAAGAACTTGACTTGTACTTGTTCAGAATAACGGAGTTGGGGTACAAGTATGGTGGTAGTTCCTTCTACGACTACCATTGTTCTTTCTCGGCCAAGGCAGCTGCCACCTTAAGTCAGTTCCAGTTTCTTACTAACTGGGCCAACATTGATACGGAGATTTTTTGTAGGCACTTCGCCGGGCTTAAGGCGCCTTCATGCTCCCTGTGCCAATCAATTGACCATTCCACGGCGTGGTGTCATAAGGCCGCTCAGAGTGAGGGGTCTAGTTCTACAGGCCCTTTTCCCGGCCTGTCCGATTCACTCAGATCCTCTGGTTTAGTTGACAAGCTGGGCAGACCCATCAAATTTCTCGGCAGGTCACAGATCTGTAACAATTTCAACTATGCATCCTGTAACTTCAGTCAGTGCCGCTTGCTACACATATGTACTAACTGCTTCAGAGCCCACCCTAAATTTGCTACTGGAGTGTTTCAGACAACTAGGGGTTCCTGTCTCTCCCAAGAAAGTGGAAGGTCCCTCCGCAGTCATCACATTCCTTGGTATAGTCTTGGACACCCAGAACATGGTTGCCAGGTTGCCAAGGGACAAATTACAGAGAATCAGGGAAGCCGTTCATAATTTCACATCTACTAGAGTGGTCAAAAAAGTTCAGCTACAGTCCCTGTTAGGTATGCTGAAGTTTTGCGATGCACATAATTCCGCAAGGTAGGGCATTTGTATCTCGTTTACTTTCTCTCCTTCCTACAGCCCCTTCCCAGGATAGCATCATAGGTCTGGACGATATGGTCATGGCTGACTTAAACATGTGGGATCAATTTCTCACACAATGGAATGGCATCTCGCTCTTTGTTCCCGCAATATCCGACAACTCCCCAGTAATTTTGTCCGATGCCGCCGCCAATACAGGTTTCGCAGCTATTTTTGGCAACCATTGGTTAGCAGACAGATGGCCAACGAAGTTAGTTCCATTTCTGGGTTTTTCCGTACCTCAGCAGTTTTTGAACTCTACCCTTTAGTGGCAGCATCCTATACCTGGGGTCAAAGTTGGTCAGGTCAGACTGTGTCCTTCGTGTCCAATAATGCAGCCGTCATCGAGATTCTCAATAGTGGGTCTTCTAAGTCTCCATATGTCATGTTATTTCTTAGGCGCTTGGTCCTTCTGTCATTACAACACCAGTTTCGTAGCTTCACATATAGCCGGTAACCACAACGCAGCAGCCGACGCGTTATCTCGTTTTAATTTTACACTCTTTTTACAGATCTGTCCAGAAGCAGACGCCATCGGGAGCCCAGTCCCTCCATACGCTGCTCTAATCCTTCCATAGACGCTCATCTCGCCACCGCTCGGTCACTGTTACTCAAGTCCCTCTCACCCAATACAGCCAGAGCCTACCAGACAGGTTGGAGAGCCTTCCAGAGATTTCAGGACTCTCATCCGCAAGGTGACACCGAGTTCGTTCCATACATCCTGGCGTTCATAGGTTACTGTCACACCAATCTGAAACTATCCCACGCCACGGTCAAGTCCTACCTCGCAGGGGTGCAGCATTTTAGAGCCATGAGTTTCACCCAGCCAGGTTCATTGTTTTCTATCCATGTCATTAAAGCTACTCTGAGGGGTCTCGAGAAAAGCGACTGCGAGTCACGCACTCGCCGGCTACCCGTCACTGGCCAGCTTTTCCGCGGCCTTTCCGACTTGTTAGACAAAAAACCATTCGGTGCCCTGCATAGTTTGATAATAAAAGCTGCCATGTACCTGGCCTTTTACGGGTTTTTGAGACCGGCCGAGTTTACTTCCCCGGCTAACAGCAGCAGGTACGTCACTCTCGGTCAGCTCTCGGCTTCCAGAGATGGTTTCATACTCTCTCTACTCACCTCCAAGACCTCTCAGGTAGGCCCCCCAACCCAGGTGTTTTTCTTCCCGACCTCTCATCATTGGTGTCCCGTGTGCGTGCTACAACAGCTTCTGTCCTCTCTGCCAAACAAGCCGCCCGGCAGTCCTTTGCTACCATTCAATAATACTCACCTTACCTGTTCCCAGTTCATAACTCATATTCGTGTTTTACTGACTAATCTGGCAGTAGACCCGTCCTCAATATCCGGGCATTCGTTTCGCATAGGGGCGGCATCCGCCGCATCAAGGAATCGGGTTCCAGCACACATAATCAAAAGACTAGGTCGCTGGCGTTCGTCCTGTTTCAGCCGCTACATTCCTTGTCTGTACACTGAAATGAATCTTGCTTGTCAGAATTTGGTGTTATGAATAAATGTTTGTAGCATTCCGATATGATAGAAATTGTTGTTCTTTTTGGCCTCTTTCAGCTATCCCTTCAACGTCACGGTTTCGGCATAACTCTAACCTCTTTAGCTAGCCAGCAGGTAGGAGTCCTTCTTCGTGAGTGCCCGACCACAAGTGTATATCATTAAGCACTCCATAGACAGATATTGCGATAATCAGTGACTTTTATTCAGCCGGACATGATATTTATAACAGTAGTTTTAGGCAACGTTTTGGGCTATCAGGCCTGTACTAGGACAAAAGACATGTGGACTCCGGCGTCCACATGTCTTTCGCCCCAGTACAGGCCTGATGAAGGGCTACTTATAGCCCGAAATGTTGCCTGAAACTACTGTTATAAATATCATATCTGGCTGAATAAAAGTCACTGATTATCGCAATATCTATAGAGTGCTGTCTAATGATATACACATATTGACGTTATGAGTAGGCGTTAGAGGAGGAACAGGAGGAGGAAGTGGAGGAGGAGGCAACAAGAGGCAAAGAGAAACATCCAGCAATCCTCGGTGGCGGTAGGACATGTGCCAAATTGCTTTTCGCCTCAGGCCCAGCAGCCACTACATTTACCCAGTGGGCAGTTAGGGAGATATAACATCCCTTCCCGTACTTACTGGTCCATGTATCAGTGGTTATGTGGACCTTGCCACTGATTGTGTTGCGCAGCGCATACCTGATTTTTTTCCACCACTTGTTCGTGAAGAACAGGGATGGCCACCTGGAAAAGTAGTGGCGGCTGGGAACCATGTACCACCAGATGGACTGGCAGCATTTCAAAGGCCAGGAATTTTGACATGCTGGCATTCAGGGCAAGGGCTTGTGGGTAGGGGAGGTTACTTCCTCTTTCTCTCCAGTGTTTGGGGGATGGACAGCTGAACACTTCCATGGGACAGTGTGGAGATGCTCGGTGGTGGTGGTGATTGTGTAAATATGAAATCCTCTCTTTTCAGGGTGGCAGGTGCCCCTGTCTCTCCAGAGGGGGAGGAAGAGGCCAAGAGACCGCAGCAGAAGAGCGAGCAGGAGGAACCTCAGATCTTTCGTGGTTCTTCAGTTGGCTACTCCATTGCAGCTTGTGCTTTGCAGTGAGATACCGTCTCATGCAGGTGGTGCTCAGGTTTAGACCTATGTCCTGTCATCAGCACACTGTCTGAAGAACTGCCATGCCAGGGAACTCCTTTGCACTGGCTTTGGTTTCCTATGTCTCTTAGCGTATTGGGCAGTAGCAGGCGTACTGGCTGGGGGCCGGCCGCTCTGCTTTTGCACCCTGCTCCCTCTTTTGCTGTGTGACTGGCGCTGCGTGACCCTCACCTCTTCCCCCGAACTGCACATGTCACTGGCATGACCTGGATGCCATGTGAGGTCTAGGACCTCATCATCCTCCCCATCATCTTCCACCAACTCCTCACCCCTGCCCTCCTGGCTGGTCTGCACACTGCAGAAAGCCGCAGCAGTTGACACCTGTGTTTTGTCATCGTCATCAGAGATGTGCTGCCGTGGTTCTCCCACATCCTCATCCTCAAACATAAGTAGTTGGGTATCAGTGCACTCAATCTTTGTCACTTCTGGTGGATGGCTCACGAAAACCCTTCCAGCAGAGTCATCAAAAAGCATAAGTGACTGCTGCATGATTTGGAGCTCAGACTGCTTGGCTGATGTGTAAGGGGTTTAGGTGGAAGACGGATGCCCGGATTCAGTGGACCGGGTGGAAGACTACTTGCTCTGGCCTCATCATTCTTAGAGCGGTATTCGGGCCTACAAAATGACGCAGAGCGTCCTGTCGCCTGCATGCACCAGAGGAAGGTGTTTCATTTGGGCACCTAGCTGGCATGGATCGACAATGTCCTCTCCCTGCAGCAGAAGCTCCACCAACACCAGCAGCAACACGACCACGGCCACTTCCCTTATTTGATGCTCTCCTCATTTTCTTACGGTCAACCACAAAATTGGATGACAGACCAACAATTTTATTTCTGTGTAACTGATGCAAATGAGGTGTGTCTCACCCCAAAAAATAGGTTTATGTCACCCACAGAATTAACAGACAGATTAGCTATTGTATTTCTGTGTCACAGATGCAAAGGAGGTGTTTAGCATAGCACCACAAAAAATAGGTATGTCTCACCGACACAATTAACAGACTAATCAACTAATATATTTCCCTGTGACGGTGGCAGCTAAACGGTTTTGCACCCAAAAAAAAAACAGATATGTGTCACTGACACAATTAACAGACTGATTGACTATTGGATTTCCCTGTGACGGTGGCAAGTAAAGGTTTTTGCACCCAAAAAATAGGTGTCTCACCGACACATCTAGCAGAGTGATTAACTATTATATTTCACTGTGACGGTGGCAATTAAAGGGTTTTGCAACCAAAAAAAAAACTAATATGTGTCACTGACACAATTAACAGGCTGATTAACTATTATATTTCCCTCTGAAAGTGGCAACTAAAGGTTTTTGCTCCGCAAAAAATAGGTATGTCTCACCGACACAATTAACAGACTGATCAGCTATTATATTTCCATGTGACTGTGGCAACTAAAAGTTTTTGCACTGGAAAAATAGGTATGTCTCACTGTCACAATTAACAGACTGTTTAACTATTATATTGCTGGGGGTGTGGCCTGGTCGGCGATGTGAGCAGCCGCACTTCTTAGAGCTCCCGCCCGGCACTGTCACCATCCTACAAAATCCTGCGACCGGAGGCCTGTGGACACCGCAGACGACTAGATTGCCTATGTATGCTATTATCACTGGAGCAATACGGTACTTAGTAGCGCTTGTCCCGTATAATCATATTTCGCAGAAGACACTATGGCGAATAAAGTGTAGATTTTAACGTGGAATGTTAGGGGTGTGAAAGAGGCCTCAAAGAGGCAGGCCATATTTACGGCTGTACAAAAATTTCAGCCAGCTATATTATGTTTAATGGAAACTCACTTGACTAAAGATTCTCAGAGATTATTGCATAAACCTTGGCTTTCATACTCGTATCATTCCACCTACTCCTCTCACACTAGGGGTGTTAGTATCCTCATACATATGAATGTTCCTTTTGAATGCTATACTTCTACTATCGACCCGGAAGGTAGATTTGTCTGTTTGCACTGTTCTATATATAGGAAGCCTCTCTTCCTAGTCGCGTTATATGTGCCGCCTCCGTACTCATGTACAGTGATTAAACAGGTCATGTCCATTATCGCCAAAGGTCCCCCAGTCCCAGTGCTCATAGGGGGTGATTTTAACAAATACTTGGATCCATCCCTTGATAAATTTAATAGGGGCCCTGTTCCGGGGGAGATGCGGGAGACGTCGCTGGCGAAGTTGCTGCGGGAGTTGGATATCCATGACCTATAGAGAATCCGATACCCAGATAATGGCGAATACTCCTGTTTCTCTGCGACACACGGCTCTCTTTCCAGGATTGATCTAATGGTCGGTTCGTTGGAAATGGCACCCTATATATCATTGATAGAATACCTCCCACGTAGTCTGTCGGACCATTCTGCTATTAGAATGGAGCTGACTTTCGACACGTCCAACACATATAGGGTCCTGCCCATTTGGAAACGTAATCTTTTTTGGATTGATTTGCTGGATGGTGCAGATCCCCTGGCAGAGAAAATTAAGGAGTTCTTCCTTGCCAATGACGGTTCGGCGGCGTCCGGTGTAGTCTGGGACACTATGAAGGCCTATGTTCGCGGTCTTTATATACAAAATATTAGACGAAAAAAAGCTGCTACTAGGAGGCTTACGGAAGCCTTGCAGGTGGGGGTCAGGAGCTCTGAGATGGCGTACATACAAGATCCGTCTCCACAGCGGGAGTTGGGCTGGACAGAGGCACAGAAAAGATTACGGGATAATTTGGTTCAAATTGAAGATAATAAAAGGTTCTTTTTACAGCAGAAATATTTTGAAGCGGGGGAAAGTGCCGGGAGCTTACTGGCTAGGGTGGTCCGCGCGAAGTCTGGGTCGTCTAGGATATCAGTCATTAGAACTGCGAGTGGGGCTCTCTCATCAGAAGATCCTGAAATTCTTTCTACTTTTCAGAGCTTTTATAAAGAATTATACACGTCAAAACTCACTGTCGGTCCCGGGGAAATTAGGACATACCTTGGAATCCCTTTCGTACTTGGACGAACCCATACAGTTGGAGGAACTTAGGGTGGCCCTCGGTTCTTTTCCCAATGAAAAAGCCCCGGGTCTAGATGAATTGCCGGGCGAATTTTATAAAAGATATCATGAGGATCTCCTTCCGCACCTATTAGTAACATTTAATGATGCCCTGCAGTCCGGCCTCCTGCCAGGAAGAAGTGCCATGCCAGGGAACTCCTTGAAGCTGCCTTTGGGGTGCTCGGTCCCAGATGGTGGCGGTCAGTAGCAGACGGAGTCTCTTGGCGGCGGGTGTTCTGCTTTTGCCCACTGCTCCCTCTTTGTCTTTTGCTACGCTGTTGGCTCGGTCTCACCACTGCCTCTTCCTCCGAACTGTGAAAGTCAGTGGCACGACCTTCATTCCATGTGGGGTCTAGGACCTCATCATCACCTGAATCGTCTTCCACCCAGTCTTGATCCCTGACCTCCTGTTCAGTCTGCACACTGCAGAAAGACGCAGCAGTTGGCACCTGTGTTTCGTCATCATCAGAGACGTGCTGAGGTGGTATTCCCATGTCCTCATCATCAGGAAACATAAGTGGTTGTGCGCTAGTGCATTCTATCTCTTCCACCCCTGGGGAAGGGCTAGGTGGATGCCCTTGGGAAACCCTGGCAGCAGAGTCTTCAAACAGCATAAGAGACTGCTGCATAACTTGAGGCTCAGACAGTTTCCCTGATATGCATGGGGGTGATGTGACAGACTGATGGGCTTGGTTTTCATGCGCCATCTGTGCGCTTTCTGCAGAAGACTGGGTGGGAGATAATGTGAACGTGCTGGATGCACTGTCGGCCACCCAATTGACTAATGCCTGTACCTGCTCAGGCCTTACCATCCTTAGAACGTCATTGGGCCCCACCAAATATCCCTGTAAATTCTGGCGGCTACTGGGACCTGAGGTAGTTGGAACACTAGGACGTGTAGCTGTGGCAGAACGGCCACTTCCTCTCCCAGCACCAGAGGGTCCACTAACACCACCACGACCATGTCCGCGTCCGCGTCCCTTACTAGATGTTTTCCTCATTGTTCCTGTTCACCACAATAAGAAAAATATTATTCGGGCCAATGTATTGAATTCAAAATCAGGCCTTTTTTTACAGACACCTAACACTATCTGGCTATCTATTTAGGTACCGTATTACACTAATACAGGCACACCAGTAATGACAGATTTAGCTGAATACAAATTTGAGGCCTATTATTTAGGCGCTGGGTGACAGGTATACGTTTACGGACAGAATTAGACTTGGATCTGCACTGTAGCGTGTGTGTGAAGTTCTTGAGAATGACCCTATCAGCACCTTGAATCTAATCTACCCTTTTAGGGATAGATTTAAAGTAGGCCTGATACAGCAGAAACCACTAATTTTGAGAATTGCAAAATTGGGAATTGTTTTTCAACCCAGAACAAAAACTGTGCTTTGACGGACGCTAAATAACTTGACCAGCTAAAACAGTAATGACAGATTTGGATGAATATAAATGTGAGGCCTATTTTTTAGGCGCTGGGTGACAGGTATACGTTTAATCACAGAATTAGACTTGGATCTGCACTGTAGCGTGTGTGTGAAGTTCTTGAGAATGACCCTATCAGCACCTTGAATCTAATCTACCCTTTTAGGGATAGATTTAAAGTAGGCCTGATACAGCAGAAACCACTAATTTTGAGAATTGCAAAATTGGGAATTGTTTTTCAACCCAGAACAAAAACTGTGCTTTGACGGACACTAAATAACTTGACCAGCTAAAACAGTAATGACAGATTTGGATGAATATAAATGTGAGGCCTATTTTTTAGGCGCTGGGTGACAGGCTCAACTTGCCCCTGACCCTCTGGGGTATTAAACGCAGACTTCCATTCATCCCCTTCCTTGATCCTGACCAGATTATATGCCCCTCTTAGGTCTAATTTAGAAAACACCTTAGCTCCAACAATCTGGTTGAACAAATCTGGGATCAGGGGAAGTGGATAAGGATCACGGATAGGGATGCAATTCCAATCTCGGAAATATAGACACGGTCTCAATGTCCCATCTTTCTTCTTTACAAAAAATCCCTGCCGCCATAGGTGACTTAGATGGTCTGATGTGTCCCTTTGCCAAACTCTCAGTAATATACTTTACCGAGACTTTGTCAACTTCGCTCCGGGAATCAGATTGACAGGGCAATCATATTCTCTATGAGGGGGTAACTCCTGATCCATACCTTCAGCGAACACATCAGAGAAATTAGAGAGAAACAGGGGTAACATCTTAGTGGAAATCCCAGCAAGAAATGTGACAAGACAGTTGTCCATACAGTAATCACTCCAGCCCCTTGATCTCTCTCGCTTTCCAATCAATGACAGGATTATGTTTGGACAACCATGGCAACCCTAGCACCAGAGGGGCCGGCAGACCCTTCATTATAAAACAAAAAATACCCTCAACATGAGAATCCCCCACCCTTAACTGGATATCCTGCACCATGTGAGTCAAAGATTTTTGAGAAAGGGGAGTCGAATCAATAGCGAACACCAAGATCTCTTTGTCCAGTCCATTAGATTTAAAACCATGCATCAGGACAAACTAGTAATCCACATGGTTAACCACTGCCCCGCTGTCCAAAAATACCGCCACATCAATATTTGTGGAATCTAGCACCACTTTGGCAGGCAGGAGAAAACGGGTACTACCGGTAAAAAAACAAGAGCATGTTCTCAGATTCCCCAACTACTCTGCCAAGAGTTAGAGAACAAAACTTATTGGTAACTTCTTTTTTTTATTATTCTCGCCTACATATTTTACATAGGGACAATGACCCCCTTTACCACAAAAAAAAAAAAACTGAGTCTTTTTCTAGCTCTGAAGTTCTTATCCCCAAGGTCTGGAGAGACCCATCCCAATTGCATAGGTTCCCCGAGTGTCAGAGGGGACCGACCTCCCTTCAGGTAATACGTCTCGAGAGAACGGAGTCTTGCACCTTTCCCTCAGACATCTATCAATTCGTACCGCAAGAGACATGGCAGCCTCTAATGAAACAGGATTTTCATGTGCTAGGGCATCTTTTAGTTTCTCAGAAAGCCCCTGACAGAACTGACTCCGGAGGGCAGGGTCATTCCACTCAGAATCAGTTGCCCACCTACTGAATTCAGAGCAGTAGGACTCAGCAGACCGATTTCCCTGATGCAAGCCGCGCAACATAGATTCAGCCAGAGAAACTCGATCTGGATCGTCATAAATAAGTCCCAGGGCTCTAAAAAAAACTATCCACCGACCGGAGGGATTGGGATCCGGTCGGCAAAAAAAAGGCCCAGGATTGAGCGTCACCTTTCAATAAAGAAATAGCGATCCCCACCTTTTGACTCTCGTCACCAGAGCAGTGAGGGCGTAAGCGAAAATAAAGTTTACATGACTCCCTGAACCGAACGAAGTTGTCACTTCCTCTGGCAAATCGTTCCGGGAGGGCAATCTTAGATTCAATGCAGGTCTGGACTCCACTGGCGGAGACAGATGCCTGACACCTTGCAACAGTTTCACCGAGGTCTGCTACCTCCAGCAACAACCCCTGCATGCGATCCACCAGTTGAGACAGGATCCATGACAACACAGAGCAGGGGAAACAGTAACGGTATTCGGCGGCTAATAATGTCATCGGTAGTACGGGGAAGGAAAGACAACCAAAGGGAACAACAACAAAACAACTACAGACTAGGCCCCAAGCCTAGGGAATAAAGAGGTCACCTCCTAGAAAATCCAGATTTTCTCCCTAACGGCTAACCACACGTGCAAGTCTCAAAGGTAGAAATGCACATGCATGGGAACCTAAGACTGCTGACACACTGCACCAAACCCTCAGCTTAAGGAACAGGGAAAGAGACAACCAGCTCCTTCCAACCTGAAGGAACCAGTGTCTCCCTGAGGCCTAGTCAGGACAGACACAACAAGAAAGGGGAAAGGACTTAGCTTGAGAAGCAACTGGAACAGTAGAATCACCACACAAGCAGAACACTCCTCAGAAGAACTATTAGCCGCAGGGAAACCAGTAAAAGGTGGAACATATAAAGGGGCCACCAACTTCTAAGTTCTCTCCCAGAGTCGGCGCTGATAATCTTACAGTGCCTTGGAGACAGGGGTCACAGCATTCCCCCTGCCCCTCCTCCTTGCAACCCCAGAGAAGCCTTTCAGTTAGTTGCATTGTGTTTGTCTTCACTGCCTCCTCCAAGTGGAGCAACTTCCTTTTCCCTAGCAACAAAACTCCATACGCTATAAAAGATGCTCAAAAGAGTCTCACTGTTGATAAGTTATGTGAGAATATCAGCGTTAGTACTGCCATAAGGAGGAGGTTCAGGGAGAGGTGGGAAACCCTATGTATAGCTACATTGCTGGTGCTGGTGGTAGTAGGGAACTGATGGGATGCGCTCAGGCTTGCTGCAAGGTACCTAGCGCCACAATGTAGGGGAAGGGGAGGAACACCAGAATGACAACAGAAGGAAAATGACCAGGAACTAGGCCTCAAAGCTAGGGAAAGGGAAACGGTAACCAGCAAAGAAACCCTAAACCTAGCCCTGACTCCTGTCAGTATGAATAGACCCTGAAGTTGGGAATATTCATACACCATAAACCTAGGCCCTAGTAACCCTGACCCCTAGGAGTAGTGACGGGGTCTGAGACTACTGGCTCCTTCCCCGATGAACAAACCAGAGTCTCCCTGAGGCCTAGTAAACAACAAGCAAATAGTAATAGCAAAATAGAAAGAGAAGTACACTTATCTTCAATAGAAAATGGATGAGCAGGAACTCAGATGAGAACCACACACCAGCTCTTCCAACTCCAGCCAGATAATGTCAACCGCATGGTAAGAAGTGTGAGTCCAGACTAAATAGAGAAGCAGTAATGACCACAAGCTACGCCTGAGACGAGAGATGTGGTCATTACCAACAACAACACTGCAACAAGTGAAAACCGAGAGGCTGTCAGATAACCTCACATGCAGCCAGTCTCTCATATCTTCTAACCTTTGTCACAGGAGGGATCTTGACAGTATCCCCCCTTCTACGGGTGACCTCCGGACACCCAGGACCGACTTTATCCAGATAAGCCCTGTGAAAGGCGACTAGCATTGACGTCATCCGCTGGAACCCACATTCTTTCCTCTGGACCGTAACCCTTCCAGTGAACGAGATACTTTAAGGGATCTACGGAAAATGTGTAAGTCCACTATCCTGGTGATCTGAAATTCAAGATTACCGTCCACCATGAAAGAAGCGGGAGGCAAGGAGGACGGTTCCGCGGGTTCGACATATCTCTTCAGCAATGATTTGTGGAAACATTATGAATTTTTAAAGCCTGCGGAAGTTCAAGACGAAAGGCTACCGGGTTAATAATGGCAGAGATCTTACATGGACCAATAAACCTTGGACCCAACCTCCAAGAAGGTACCTTCAAGTTAATGTTTCTTGTGGACAGCCACACAGAATCACACACTCTCAGGTCCGGACCACTCATACGTCTCTTGTCTGCCATACGTTTATACTTGTTGGCCATTATTTTTTTATTATTATTTAGAATTTTCCACCAAATAGATGACAAAGAAGAGGAAAATCTTTTCTCTTCAGGTATACCAGAAGCCTCAGCACCAGAAAATGTGCCAAACTGTGGATGGAACCCATATGCCCCAAAAAACGGCGACTTATCAGTGGACTCCTGCCTACGGTTATTTAAGGCAAACTCGACCAAAGACAAAAATGAAGACCACTCCTCCTGATACAAAGCATCTCAAATGAGTCTCCAGATTCTGGTTAGTGTGTTCAGTCTTTCTGTTCGACTGAGGATGAAAGGCCGAAGAGAAGGACAATTGTACTCCCAGGCGAGTACAGATAGCCTTCCAGAATCTGGAAACACCACATAAGAGGGAATACCATGTAGCTTCACGATGTTATCAACAAACACTTGTGCGAGAGTTTAAGCATTAGGTAGACCTGATAATGCTATAAAGTGTGACATCTTGCTGAAGCGATTAACAACCACTAGAATCACAGTTTTTCCTGATGAATCAATTATTAGGGGTACAGATAGGGCAATCTGTCACAAAGACCGGGATGGTCGAACGGTGTGTTGTCTTGTGTCTCGAGTTCGACACATCCCGGATCGGGTTGACAGATTACTGTGAGGGGCTGGAGAAGATCCAGCAGTCATGGTCCATATCGGAACCAATGACAAAGTTAGAGGTAGGTGGAGCGTCCTTAAAAATGATTTTAGGGATTTAGGTCAAAAGCTTAGGGCAAGGACCTCAAAGGTAGTATTTTTCGAAATACTACCTGTACCACAAGCCACACAAGAAAGGCAGCGGGAGATTAGGGAGGTTAACAAGTGGCTCAAGAACTGGTGTAGGAAGGAGGGGTTTGGGTTCCTGGAGAACTGGGCCGACTTCTCTGTTGGCTACAGGCACTATCGTAAGGATGGGCTGCATCTCAATGGGGAAGGGGCAGCTGTGTTGGTGGAGATGATGGATAGGAGGTTGGAGGAGTGCTTAAACTATGGACTGGGGGGAGGGTAATTATGTTATAGGATGATAAGATAGAAACCGGGTGCAAGTTATTGGGACTGGGGTAGAAATGGAAGGAGGGACTAGAACAGCTCAGAAGGTAAAGTGTAGGGTAAAAAATATACATAAACCTCTTAAATGTATGTACCATATACTAATGCCTTAAGCCTGATTAATAAAACTAGGGAACTGGAATTAGTGATGTGTGAGGAGGACTATGACATAGTGGGAATAACTGAGACATGGCTGGATGATAGCTATGACCGTGCAGTTAATGTGCAGGGTTACAGTCTGTTTAGAAAGGATTGCCAAAACCGGAGAGGAGGAGGGGTCTGCCTTTATGTAAAGTCCCATCTAAAGCCCAGTGAGGGACATGAACATGTGGAGTCACTGTGGGTAGAAATAAATGGAGGCAAAAACACTAAATTACTAATAGGAGTTTATTAAAAACCACCTAATATACCAGAGTCCACAGAAAATCTGCTACTAAACAAGAAAGATGAGGCGGCAAATCATAATGAGGTGGTTATTATGGGGGACTTCAACTACCCAGATATAGACTGGGAAACTGAAACTTGTATATCTCATAAAGGAAACAGGTTCCTGGCAATAACCAAAGACAATTACCTTTCCAAACTGGTTCCGGACCCTACTAGAGGGATGGTCATACTGGACTTAGTATTAACCAATAGACCTGACAGAAAAACAGATGTGCAGGTCAGAGGACACCTGGGAAATAGTGAGCATAAAGTAATAACCTTCCAATTATCATTCAAAAGAGTGTTTCTTCAGGGAGGAACAAAAATACCAAACTTCAAAAAAGCTAAATTTAGCTAACTAAGAGAAGCCTAACTGGGACAAAGTCCTCAAAAGTAAAGATACAGCCACAAAATGGGATATTTTTAAAAGCATCCTAAAATCTAATTGTGAGAGGTACATATCTTATGGGAATAAAAGGTTAAGGAACAAGAAAAAAACTATGTGGATAAATGGAACTGTAAAGAAAGCAATAAATGACAAAAAGAAAGCATTTAAATCACTAAAACAGGAGAGTAGCGAGGAAGCACTGAAAAACTATTAGGAAAAAAATTGAATATGCAAAAGACAAATAAAAGCAGCCATACTAGAGACCAAGAGATTAATTGCCAAAGAGAGTAAAACTAACCCTAAAATGTTCTTCAATTATATAAATAGTAAAAAGTATAAATCTGAAGGTGTCGGCCCATTACAGAGTAATGAGGGGGGAGTTGCAGAGAGCGATGAGGAGAAAGCAAATCTATTTATTATTTTTTTCTCTCCACTGTATTCATTGAAGAAAATAAACAGTCAGATGAAATGCAGAATGTAAAAGTAAATTCCCCATTAAAAGTGCCCTGTCTGACCCAGGAAGAAGTACAGCGGCGTCTTAAAAAGATTAAAATAGACAAATTGCCCGGACCAGATGGCATACACCCCCGTATCCTAAGATAATTAAGTAGTGTCATAGCCTGACCCTTATTTCTGATAGTTAAAGACTCTATAATGACAGGGAGTGTTCCACAGGATTGGCGCATAGCAAATGTGGTGACAATATTCAAAAAGGGTCCATAAACAGAGCCCGGAAACTATAGGCCGGAAGGTTTAACATCTGTTGTGGGTAAGGCTACTTTCACACCTGCGTTCGGGTGTCCGCTCGTGAGCTCCGTTTGAAGGGGCTCACAAGCGGCCCCGAACGCAACAGTCCAGCCCTAATGCATTCTCAGTGGACGTGGATCCGCTGAGAATGCATCAGTCTGCCAGCGTTCAGCCTCCGCTCAGCGAGCGGACACCTGAACACTGCTTGCAGCGATCGGGTGTCCGCCTGGCCGTGCGGAGGCAAGCGGATCCGTCCAGACTTACAATGTAAGTCAATGGGGATGGATCCGCTTGAAGATGACACCATATGGCTCAATCTTCAAACGGATCCGTCCCCCATTTACTTTCAATGTAAAGTCTGGACGGATCCGTTCAGGCTACTTTCAGACTTAGTTTTTTTTTCAAACTATAATGCAGACGGATCCCTTCTGAACGGATCCAAACGTCTGCATTATAGGAGCGGATCCGTCTGAGCAGACATCAGACGGACCCGCTCTGAACGCTAGTGTGAAAGTAGCCTAAACTGTTTGAAGGCTTTCTAAGAGATTCTATCTTGGAGTACCTCAATGAAAATAAGCAAATAACGCCATATCACCATGGCTTTATGAGGGATTGGTCAAGTTAAACTAATTTAATCAGTTTCTATGAGGAGTTTCTATGGATGTCGCATATCTGGACTTCTCCAAAGCATTTGACACTGTACCACATAAAAGTTTAGTATATAAAATGAGAATGCTCAGACTGGGAGAAAACATCTGTATGTGGGTAAGTAACTGGCTGAGTGATAGAAAACAGAGGGTGGTTATTAACGGTACACACTCAGATTGGGTCACTGTCACTAGTGGGGTACCTCAGGGGTCAGTATTGGGCCCTATTCTCTTCAATATATTTATTAATGATCTTGTAGAAGGCTTGCACAGTAAAATATAAATTTTTGCTGATGACACTAAACTGTGTAAAGTAATTGACACAGAAGAGGACAGTATACTGCTACAGATGGATCTGGATCAGGGGTGCACAACCTTTTTTGGTCTGAGGGCCGCATTGTCACATCGCTCTATTTCAAGGGGCCGCAATGTACACAGGCTGATGTAAAGTGACTGGGGAGGAATGATCGCTATCAGTCATTCCTCCTTCATTTAGTTACATTGACTATCAGTAGCACATCCCTGATCACACAGAGAGATGTGCGGCACGATTATACCGCCAGTTATCATGAGTGAGTGTCCCTATGAAGACGTGTTTCCAATAATTGACCTGAAAATCTCGCTGCTGGCCCTGGAAAAATACTAACAGTGGCTCCGTTTTGTAGTCGGGTACAAATTGATGGAAGTCCGGGCCAGCAATACCATATTGTGACACATTATACCGCCCCACAGTTCATCACACAATACTGCCCACATGAGCACAAAATACATCCCCAAAAACTCTCACTGGCTGGCCATGAGGAGGGCCCAGGCAGCCCCCTGGGAAGTTTCCCTGTGAGATCTATGGCTCATCCACTCTGGCTTAAAGGGATTTCCCAGTAAAAATGAATTATTAACATGTTCTTGCAGCATGGCCCCTTAAACCGAAGAGTTATACTTACCTGCTCCCGGCACTGATTACACCTGTCAGTGCATGGCCATGGTCACATGTACCTCTGCAGCCAATCAATGGCTTCAGAGGTGATGTGGCCACCAGCAGCGTGTCACTGCTGCAGCCAGTCATTGACTGGAGCGGTGTATGTGACCATGGTCATGCACGAACAGGTGTAAAAGTGCAGGAACCGGAAGATGGATGCAGTGGGGGCAGGGCGGCATGGAGCAGGAAGGCAGCGGGGGCAGGGCGGAATGGAGCAGGTAAGTATGCATCTTCTGGTTCAGGGGCCACGCTGAAGGAACTTGTTCATAAATAAGTGATTTTCCTCACTGCAGAGGCCGTTCTCCCTGGTTCTTACCGCCTCCTGCCAGTTACAGGCGCCCTGCAATAACCAGTAAGCACTTTCTCTTACTAGTGGGGAAAGCGCTTATTGGTTAACACTTTAATAACCAGGCCTGAAAAGACACTTTTTTTGTGTTTTTGTGCACCTGGTGGTTCGAACTGTTGCAACTTTTTTATGTGTTGGGACTACCAAAATAATTTTTGGAACAATTTCTCACTTGACAGATAGGGCCTTATAATATTTTTTTTGTTTTACTGCACAAAACATTTTAAAAAGTATAAATTTTTTTCAAATTATAGCTTCTTATTCTTTAAATATGCAAACTGACACCAAAATAAATTATTATAATTAGTTCCCTATTTTGTGTCGGTCGTTTTGTTATATTTATATGTATAGTTAGTTTCACATGAATGGGGCGATAATGGCAATGGTTTTGGTTGGTGTGGGTGTTTTTTCTTTTATGTATTTTATTATTTTTCATATTTTTTAACTTAATTTTTTATATATTTCTGCTACAAATAATATCACCCAAGAGGTCATAAAAAGACCTTTGGGGGACACTGACACTTTTTGTGAATTTTTCACTCTTTCTTTTTTATTTATTACTTTTATTTGTATTTTAATAATATTTTATTGTATTTTTTTTTTATAATTGGTTTATTACTTATTATTTAAATATATTTTTGCCACATAATATCTTCCCCAAGAGGTCACAAAAAGACTGTTGGGGACAATGAACACTCTACTATTTTGCACATTTTTTTTCTTTTATTTGTATTTTATTATTTTTTTTTATTTTTTTTAATATATTTTTAAATATATTTTTAAATATATTTTAGCCACATAATGACAAGGGATCATAAAAAGACTGTTAGGGGGCAGTAAACACTCTTTTGCTTAGCAATTTTCCCTTTTATTTGTATTGTATTTTTTTTTATAATTTTCTATTTTTTTGCCACATCAAGGCCAATAAGATAATGGGTTGCATCAAAAGGGGCATAGATGCCCGTGATGAGAACATATTCCTACTACTTTACAAATCATTAGTCAGACCACACATGGAGTACTGTGTACAGTTCTGGACCCCTGTGAACAAAGCAGACATAGCATGGCTGGAGAGGGTTCAGAGGAGGGCAACTAAAGTAATAACTGGAATGGGGCAACTACAGTACCCTGAAAGATTATCAAAATTAGGGTTATTGACTTTAGAAAAAAGATGACTGAGGGGAGATCTAATTACTATGTATAAATATATCAGGGGGCAGTACAGAGACCTCTCCCATCATCTATTTATCCCCAGGACTGTGACTGTGACGAGGGGACATCCTCTGCGTCTGGAGGAAAGAAGGTTTGTACACAAACATAGAAGAGGATTCTTTACGGTAAGAGCAGTGAGACTATGGAACTCTCTGCCTGAGGAGGTGGTGATGGTGAGTACAATAAAGGAATTCAAGAGGGGCCTGGATGTATTTCTGGAGTGTAATAATATTACAAGCTATAGCTACTAGAGAGGGGTCGTTGATCCAGGGAGTTTTTCTGATTGCCTGATTGGAGTCGGGAAGGAATTTTTTCCCCTAAAGTGAGGAAATTTGGCTTCTACCTTTTTTTTTGCCTTCCTCTGGATCAACTTGCAGGATAACAGGCCGAACTGGATGGACAGATGTCTTTTTTCAGCCTTATAATCTATGGTACTATGCAGTCTACCCCTGTTAAGGCATATTTTTTGGACACTTGGTCCCAACGAGCTACTGTTTTTTTTAACAATCACACTGATAGGGGACAGTTTTTGTAATGTTTCTAATATGAAAAATCATAACAAGTGCGACAGCATATTGTGTTTTTAAACACTCTGATTGTTAAACCATGCATTTACCCATAGTTATATCTGTCAGTGTCATTCTGCACTCTGACATTATTCACTATTACAATCATCAAAGTAATAAAGAGCTGTTCCACTTTTGTAATGTTCAAGTATTATACTTTTCTGTGGGATGAGTGGAAACACTTCTCTCTGCTGGCGTCATTCAGTAAAGACTTTGATGCTGCATTGCACCTGAGCCATGTCATTACTATTATTCCACGGCTAACACATCATTCCTCATTCTCTGTCTCAGTGACCCTAGTCCCACCCCATCATTACACGGGCGTGCTATTAGAGTTTCACTTGCTTCTATTTAATAAAAAAACAATGCTTAAATTGAACGTGTTAAATCAGACAATGAAGTAATGAACGTTCATTCAGATTTTCATAAGTACAAAGTATTCTCTTCTCTGGAGACAAGCAAGCTGTTTATAATTGGTAAAACGCATTGGTAGATTAACAAAACTTTCCATGGATAAAGAGCAGAGCACATGACGAGAATGTGACGGTTTCATCTGTGATAGAGGCTCATTTGGCACATCTATAGTTTAATAAATCACCTCTTTATGTGGTCTTTGGCAGGAATGCCTAAACAAACCTTAGAATTTAATCACTTTACAATAATGAAATGTTCACAGAAAAAAAGACACCGTCTTTCAGAGAAGCAGACAATGTAAAAATAAAAAGGAACAAGAAAATAATTGTTTTAGTAGGACTAACTTGAACGCAAAAGGCTAGTGGATGGCTGACATTTTATCAAGATAATCTCTGACATCATCGGAAGGCCTGAGTTAAATTATACCTTGCTAATAGTCCAATGGGTATACTTCAGTTCCTTTGTATATTTTCCTGTAGAAATCTCAAATTAACTTTTGGAAAGTTTAAATTTTAACCAATCAACCTGGATCTGTAATTATTGTAAGGAACCCTCTGCTGTTCTGTCTGGCAGAAAGTCTGTGTTGATTAGTAAAAGGTTCTGTAGAGCAGTGGCCCCCAACATTTTTTGCACTAAGGACCAGTTTCATGCAAGACAATTTTCCCAGAGAATGGGGGAAGGGGGGCTTGGGGGGATCTGGTCGGTACTGACTGATTCACGCACATAACAAAACACAAGGTGCATATTAAAATATACAGTACAACACTATGTATGAGGCGGCTGGGGCCAAGGTGACATTATAATGTGTGGGGCCACAAGGTGACCTTATATTGCATGGGGCCACAAAGACATTATACTGTACGAGACGGCTGGGGACAAGGTGACATTATGCTGCATGGGGTGAGCCAAATGGTGACATTATACTGTATGGAGTGGGCCAAATGGTGGCATTATACTGCATGGGGTGGGCCAAATGGTGACATTATACTGTATGGAGTGGGCCAAATGGTGGCATTATACTGCATGGGGCAACAATCCCCCCCATACAATATCTATTCAGTGTCTGCATGGCATAAATAGCTGAGGGCTTGCTGGGCTTTGTAGTGCACTTAAGGCCATAGGTTGCTTCTTTAACTAACTTATTGTATGATGCAAACACAAAGCATCGCCTACCTCAGGCAGTAGCAGTGACAACCCCATGACAACAGCTAGGGCCCACACAACACACAGGGTCATGCACTGCAGGTAGTCACCAGCCCGAGTAATGTACAGCAAGCCACAATAACCTGAAAACATTACACTTCTGGCTGTGCTAAGCCCCGCTCTCAATCCATTTATAGCCAATCAGCATTTGTCTTACCAATAACCAATCAGCGGGCCTGTTATAACTGCTCTCACATAAGGTGTACATGAAAGAAGCACTAGGATTGGCTGGGAACAGCTGCCTCAGGGATTGTCAAACTGGTATGGAGATTGCCATCTCCTGCATTTCTCCTTGTCTGTATTGCCGCGGCCCGGCAAACAATCATCCTGGGCCGCGGACCGGTGTATGGGGACCACTGCTGTAGAGCATAAGAAATAGAAAAGTGCAAGTTAGCCCAATCAGTTTCTATGTTTGGAAAGGATCAAACAGTAATGAAGATTATTTTTAAATATTTTTTTTAGACTTGGTTTTCCAGCTACTACGAAGACACCAGCAGGTGTGTCTCTTTTTTCCCCAATATAATCATATTTAAAACTGTTAAATCTAGGTAAGATATCATTCTTGGTTTGAGGTCTATATTGGCAGTCCTTTCATATTTGACTGTAAACAGAGCTCTTCTTGCCTTCAAGGTGACAGACTAAAAATGAACCAACGTATTTAAATTCGTTTGAGGTCTGATTCTAATGAATCTGTCAATAAATTCAATTCAGGTCTGATTCTATCCAATTTGTCAATCAATTCAGGTATGAATCGATTCTGCGGGAATCAAAACCGCTCCAATTGGCCTTAAAATTGGTGTATGACACTCTGAGGTCTCCTAGGACACATACACTATGCACAAAAAGTTAGGGATATTTGGCTTGTGGGTGAAAGTTCAGGGTGAACCTAAAATGCACTATAACTTTTACAAGTGAACTTAATGTGACCTTCTATAAACTTTTAAATACACATGTCCAACTGTTCAATGTTTCAGTACTTTTTGCACAGCTTGCTGTTCTCTAACAAGGAGCTTAATGGCAAAATTTACAGCAGGTGTTTGATCCATGAATCGCCCAATAAATTTCCTGGTTCAATTAGAATTGGTATGTAACCGCTTCCAGCAAATATTTAACCCATTAAAATTCATATATTTTACTTATACTCCTTAAAAAATTATTATCAAATTCATTTCAGACGACACTTACTGAGAATACATTCAGATGATTTGCCACCCAAATCACCAGCAAGGAATATAGAGGATGAGGGAAAACAGTCCCTATCGTCTCACCCTAGTCTTGCTCAGCCCAGGGACAACCCCTGATGGTGGGGGCTCCCTGTCCTCGAACCTAGGCTAATCTAACCCTTATTTAACCCTGATACAGTGATCCTGAAAGGGTGGAGGGTAAAAACAAATTAAGTTTTGGTTCTTAAGAGGTAGGCAGATACAAAAAGAAGGACATACAAAATCAACGACAATAATACCACATATAATGACCCTATTGATAAAAAGGGTTTACTAATGGACTGTGTATACAACCCTTATGCTGCTGATTATAGCCAGCTAGGTACACAGTACATTATAATCATACACAAAACGTAAATCACACCCCAACACGTTTCCCCCATGCTGTGGGATCATCAGGGGGTAGGTATATCAGAGATGTCTAAAATCCATCTAGTGGTGTCATAGTGACATGTACAGTGCACTTATAGTGGATATCCAGTGAATGCTATGATTCCTAGTTTTGGATATACGTCCACCTTGAAAATTTCAGGTGTAGTGCCCTTATTGTGGATGCACAATATCTTTAACATCCACCATTACATGATCCTGTCGGATATAGAAAAGATATTAAGGGGGCTACAGCTTGATACTGCATAAAAAGAAACTCAGATACAGACATATACATGTAAACAGTGCTCCTCATCACACTGTTCACATTTCAACATCATGAGACCAAGACGACACTACCTCGCTATTGCGAGTCTACAAGCAGGATCTTCTCAGATGGAAGTAGCTACTGAGCTTAGAGTGTCACAGAATGTCATCAGCAGGTTCTAACAGAGATACAGAGAGACTGGAAGAGTCACAAAAAGGCATAGAAGTGGACTTACTTTGGCCACATCCCACACTGATAACTGGGTCATTGTGAACAATGCCCTGAGGAACTGGATGATGAATGCCACACAACTCCAGGCACATTTAAGGGAGGTGAGAGGCACCAAAGTGTCACATCAGACAATTCGAAACCGTTAACATCAGCATGCTAGATGACCTGAAAGGGTACCTGACCACAGGCATCATCGTCTTGCATGGGGCATCTACGCTGGATGAGGGACCAATGGGCCTCAGAGCTGTTCACTGATGAAAGTTGATTCACTCTGAGCAGAAATGATGGACACCAATGATGTTGGAGACATCAAGGAGAGCACTATGCATCTTCCACTGTTGTCACCAGAGGAGCCTTTGGTGGTGGTGGTGGTAGTGGTGTTACAGTGTGGGCAGGTGTGTCTAGTTAATACAGAACTGCCCTACACTTTGTGAATAGTACAGTGACAAGCCCATACTACTTAAATAACATAATTAATCCAGTCATTATGCCTCTGCATGAACAACACAGGCCTAATTTCATCTTCATGGACAACAATGCGCCAGCTCATCGGGGTTACATCATTAGGGAGCGGCTGCTGGAGTTTGGGGTACCTCAAATGGAATGGCCTGCACTTTCTCCAGACCTGAATCCCATTGAAAACATATGGGATCAGATGAGTTGCCGTGTAGAGGTTCGTAACTCTGTACCCCAGAACCTCAATGACCTGCAGGCCGCCCTTCAAGAGTGGGATGCCATGCCTCAGCAGACAATAAGTTGACTTGTGAACAGCATGAGACATCGTTGTCAAGCTGTAATTGATGCTCAAGGCCACAAGTTTTTGAGACACTGACATTTTTGTGGGAGTATACCCACTACTGCTGTTTGCGTTTGTTTCAATAAATACTTTGAGATGAGGAAATCACCATTGAAAGTTTCTACTTAAATGCCCTACTTTCAATATACAGTATCACTGTAGTGTGAACTTTTTACGTTTTCCATAAATTTCACCCGAAAGCCAAATATCCCTTTACTTTTTGTGAATAGTGTATTTTTTCTGTTGTCTTTCTCTCCTTTTATTTTTTTTCCAAAATGTTTCTGTCTTCCGCGCCCACCCCCACCCCCACTTTAAGCTCTTTAATGGAAAGTCAACCATAGTAAATAATAATAACTGAAGTTCCAGCACTGCAAAGTAATTGTTGTGTGCTTGTCTCTTTATTCGTGGTAGCAAAATTACAGCATGTGGATCAAGCCTCACGCTCCAACACCAGTTGATGCGTTTCAGACACTTAGTCCTTAGTCATAACTGAGTTAATCAGTTATGACTAAGGACTAAGTGTCTGAAATACATAAACTGGTGTTGGAGCGTGAGGTTTGATCCACATGCTGTAATTTTGCTACCACGAATAAAGAGACAAGCTACACAACAATTACTTTGCAGTGCTGGAAGTTAAGTTATTATTGTTTTGCTACCAAGGGACTCTTTTACCTGTTCCTTGCACCAGGGGTTGATTGAATCTACAAAAGGTGAGCTGGAATTTTACTATGGACGTTAAATAGTAAATAATGTCTGAGTGACATTGAATTATGTGTAAACTCAGGGTTGATGGTGTTAAATAAAACATCCTGTTTAAAAATATACTGCAATATACTACAAGTTATAAGGGGCCTTTTGTACTGGAACACAAAAAGAAGGGCATTTTTGTACTGATGCACATAAGAGGTGGCACTGTGGGGACATTGGTTCTACTGGGGACACAAAAAGGGGGCATGTTTTATACTGGTGCATGTTATACAGGGCATTATTGTACTGGCACACTTAATGGGGGCATTTTTTGTACTGGCACACATAAGAGAACATTATAAGTGGGCATTTGTAAGGGGACACATTACAAGGGGATACTTTTGTACTGGCACACATTATAATGGGATGTTTTTCTCCATTGGTACACATTATAAGGGAAATTATTACTACTGGGGTCACTATGTGGAGCATTATTACTTCTAGGGCACAATGTGGGACATTATTGCTAATGGGGCACTGTAGAGACACTGGTACCACTAAGTGCACTCTGGCAGATAATTATTACTATTGGTAGAACTTTCGGGAGCACTATTACTGTGAGGCACCCTGGCACAGTATCAGCTTTGCACAACTATTTTGGAAGACACGATGTTTGCGGCATTATTACTGTCAGATTTGCTGGGCAAAATTTTGCAGGGCACTGTGTGTCAATTATTAAAGGGGGTACTATATGTGTGGTACTGGTGTTTCCAGGGGGATTATCTGTTTCTGCAGTATAGTTTTGAGGAGCACAGTGGGCAAAGTATTGGGGATGGCAGGATGGGGTGTTCAGAAAGTGTGGAGGATGATGCAAAAGTTGGAAACTCAGATGTCTGTTTGTCAAACTCTGCATAGACAAGAGATGGCTGAAAGAAGTCATTGTGGCCGTCTGGTCCAAATAGAGAAGATGAGGAAAGATGACATCTATATCAGAGGAGACATCACTGGATGTAATAGGTATGTGGTGTATATTTGCTTGTATGTTTGGTATTGTGGAATGTCATTTTAATAGTAATAGTCATCCATCATGGGTCCTAATGTAGTGTCTGTCTTTATAACAGGAAGATTAGTGCTTACAACAGATCCTATGACCTTATGGGTTGTCACTTAGCTTTCCCAGTTCTTGAGGGGCTCAAATCTAGTGTAGTGTATCACATTATTTTAATATATTATTTAATATATATTATTTTAATTTAGAAACTGCTCTTGCTGTGACTACAGTATAAACTGGTATTGTCAAACTAAAATGGTCTTAATTGCACATTTCTAAATGACAAAAAATATTGAAACAAGTTTTTGAACAAAAAAGCTGGTTCATGCACAGAAAAAGTACTGTCTCTTTAAATGATCTCTGTGCAGTCAGTGCAACACATGAAGTTATGAACATCTCACTGCCCTCGCTTACCTGTCCGGGCTTCAGCGGTGCAATCCTTAACCTTGGCATGGCCGTGTCGGGAGCGATGCACTTTTGAGCCACGTCCCCTGGTAACGCAACTGCCTCCTTAGTAACAGAATGCAATGCTCTGTTTCTACCTGCAGTGGGTGAGATTAGTAGTGGGATGATTAGCTCAGCTGATCTATTACTGTGTACTAGTGTTTCTGACTAATGGAGAGCTGAGTCAGTGAGTCTCTATCAGGTTCTGATCCAGGGACTCGGCGCTCTATTTAAATCCCTTCCTGGCCATACACCATTACCAGTGATAGTCTTGTTTGGCTCACTAGCTAGCTTCCATGGTCCCAGTTCCTGCATTTGCATACTGATTCCTCTGTGCTTCTGACCCTGGCTTGTCTTCTGACCACTCGCTGTCTCACATGTTTGGTATTGTGCAGCCTGTCTGGTTCTGATCTGGGCTTGTCTTCTGACCACTCTCTGTCTCTTGTTAAGTACTGCATAGCCTGCCTGGTTCTGACCCATTGCCATATAACTCTGTTTCTGAGTTTGTTGTCTGATGCTGTTTGTACATCTCTGCACTTACGTATTTAGAGAAGGAAGCATTGTCCAGTTGCGGTTCTGCCAAGTAGGGCTCATACTGCAAGTAGGTAGGGAAAGCAGGCTAGGTTCTAGGTTAGGCCTCACTGTCCTTGTCTGTCCCCACATACAGGCGTTACACACAAATATTTTGTACCATTTTTCGAGTGTAAAACCACTGAGTCCAGTTTTGAAAAGAGAAGTAGGAAAGTGGGCATAGTTAGCCTGTCAAGCTGATTTAAGCTTCATTTATTAACTGCAACGTTTTAAAAAGTTTCAAAAAAAGTTGCAACCTTATTCTAGCAAAATGGTGGCATAGAAAGTGGAGAAACTTGTTGAGACAGAAGTGTTAGACTTAAAGGGGTTGCCTCACTTCAACAAATAGCATTTATCATGTACAATGGAGTTAATATAAGGCAATTACTAATGTATTATGATTGTCCATATTGTCTTCTTTTCTGGCTTAATTAATTGTTCCATCACATTATACACTGCTCGTTTCCATAATTACGACCACCCTGCAACCCATCTGTGGCGGTCGTGCTTGCACACTATAGGAAAAAGCACCAGCCTATGGGTACTTCCACAGTCCCAGCCACCAGAAAGGCTGGCACTTTTTTCCTATATTGTGCAAGCATGGCCACTGCTGCTAGTTTACAGGGTGGTCATAACCCCTGGATATGAACAGTGTATAATGTGATGGAAAAGGAGCAAAGGAGGAAATATGGACAATCACAATACATTAGTAAGGGACTTGTATTAACTTTATCTACATGATAAATGCCATTTTCTGGACTGAGACAACCCCTTTAAACATTAAGGCACATTAAGGCAACACAGACTCCTGCAAAACAGACCTTAACAATTCATTTCATTATAAATCTCCCTCTTAGGGCTTAAGCAGATGAGCGCTGTAAAACTCATCCATGTTTCATCTACTAAAAACTGAGCATTTTTACTTTTTGTTGAATAAGTTTTGTCTCTGCCTGCTTTGTCCATTTTCTTCCATCCATATGGTACCAGTAAGTCATCTGTTTGCACATTGTTCAAAAAAAAACTGAAAAAATGTTCAATCAGCATTTTTCTTAGCAACCATCCATGAAAATAGACTGCACATGAATGATGTCTGTGTGCTGTCTTTTTTTCACAGTCCCATGAACAAGAATGGGCAAGTCTAGCTTGAAAGTCAGACCAAAATAGGGCATACTATGATTTCTCTACATGGTTCAGAGAAAAAAATCAGGAATGAGAATTGACCAATTGACTTACTGTATAGCGTTTAGTCACTCAAATAGCACACAGTGAAAATCTCTCATCTGAGCCTGAGTCCTTTCACAGCCTGGAAGTGAAATGCATTCCGTTCCATTTGGTTGCGTTCCCATCGCGGACAGAATAACGCTGCAAGCAGTGTTTTGGTGTCCGCCTCCAGAGCAGAATGGAGACTGGACTGAGGCAAACTGATGCATTCTGAGCGGATCCTTTACCATTCAGAATGCATTAGAATGCAAACTGATCCGTTTTGGACCGCTTGTGAGAGCCCTGAACGAATCTTACAAACGGAAAGCCTAAACGCCAGTGTGAAAGTAAACTTATCTATACACAGAGGCAATATCATTACAGGCAGGATTAGAGTGACAGATAAGCAGGTAATTGCAGTAAAGTGATATGTATAGACCAAGAAGTGATGCCTTTTATTAGGCTTAGTGGCCAGTGCGTAAACTGCAGGATTGTATGGTTTTTGTTTAAACACAGTATAGATATTGACATGGAAAATTAAAAATAAGATCATCAAACATTCTTTAAAAATGTGTTAAACATAAAAACCTAGTTTAAAAATAGGTCATTTTCTGATGATATATTCCCTTTAAAACCACCTCACTTCCTGCCCCAGGTGTCGGGATCCCATTACAAAATGTTAACTCCTTACAAACCAAACTGGCAGATGATATAAAACACAGACAAATTAAATCTGCACACCTTTGTAGGAACTAGCAGGCTAGGAATCTATTGCTCAGGCACCTTCCCAAAGAGGAAGGTGCCTTATGTATTCCAGAGTTGCCAATTCTTAAAGGGCCAACATGTACACCCTACAGACAAAGGAGGAGAGTCCTTTTTGGCAAGCATGCCTCCGCCAGTGTGGAGGTACACAGCAAGCCTAGCAGCCGGGAACACCATCAAGAATGAGTCAATGGCAGGTGGGTCCGTGCCGATGGGAGGCGTGAGCAGTGCAGTGATTTTTGCATACCCTTGCTTTTACGCAGCTGGGGGTCACTTATTAGAGCCTCCCACTTTGTAAGAATGTTCTGTCTAGTCTGTCATGGGCAATGAAGTGATAATTTGCTGGCTTGACACACTACATCTTTTTGGAGAATTGAATTTAGTGTCCTTTGCTACTCTGTGTGCCTGTGTGAATTAGTATCTCTTTTAAAGCACTGTTAATTCCATTGACCATTTTCAGACTGCCACTGTAGATGTACGACAGAAGTCCAATTTTAAAAATGGTGCCCACTATTACATGCAGCAGATACCAAGGCTAATTTCTGTGATCAGCAATAACGTTGATTACAGACATTTCACCCATCAGATGCTGTGGTTAAATGTGACCATGGCATTTGAGAGCAGAAAACCCAGAAGCGATGCACTACTGGGGTCTTAACAGCTCCACCAAATGCCAATCTGGGGAGCCATTCATTGTGTCTGGAAGGTTTGGTCCCTGTGGTGAAACCAGGGCTTTCAGAGCTGTAGTTTCTATGGAGCTCTGCCACCTGCAGAACATAGTAGCCTTGCAATGAATTGCAATATCAATTCAATGCAATGTATTGTAAAAAGCAATCTAATAATTGCTTAAAATTGTTATCTAAGGTGACTTAAAAAAAATATAAAAAATGTAAAAAAGTTTTTTAAAATAAAAATTAACATCTTAGGCATCACAGCATTCCAATATATCTGTACTATTAAAATACAACAATGGCCAATTTGTCATTTTTTCATTTCTTCACCTCCCCCCCAAAAAATGAATTAAAAAGTGATCAACAGGTCATACACACTACAAAATGGTATTAATAACACTAAAGATCCTGCAAATAATGGGGCCCCCACACAGCTCTGTAGACATAACTATAAAGAAGTTGGAGGGGGGTTCAGAATATGGTGATGAAAAAAAAAAATAATTAAGTTTAAATATATGCAAATATATAAAAGTGGTATTGTTGTAATTGTACTGACCCATAGAATGAAGGGCATGTGTCAGTTTTACTGAATAAAGAACAAAACCCATAAAACTGTGGTGGAATTGCATATTTTTTTTTTTATTCCACCCCATTTGGAATTTTTTTCCAGCTTCTCACTACATCTTATTTAATGGTGCCATTAGAAAGTACAACTTGTTCCGCAAATTTTTTTAAAAAGGCCTCATACAGCTGTGTGAACTTTAAAATAAAAAGGTATGGCTCTGGGAAGGCAGGGAGTAAACAAAAATTCAACCACAAAAATGGAAAATCACAGGGGACTGATGGAGTTTAAAGGGTTTTAGTAATTAGCATAAGAAAAAACAAATACAATAAACATGATCAAATGAGCATCAAACTGGACAGATTAAATGAGTGACAGGCAGGCAAAGAGGAGCCTGCCCATGGGAGCTTACAATCTACAAGGGGAAGGGAAAAAGTGAGGGTAGAAGCTGTTCAGATGATAGTCTGGGGCCAGCAGGGTTATTGTAGGTTAAACAAATAAGAAAGTCTTATGAGGACTAGAGGTTACATGTGGGAAAGTATTACAATATTTGGTCAGAGATATATAGAGGTTAGTCACAAAGAGGGAAAATATGTGCGGCGAGCATCATAGCATTTTTTTTCATACTAGGCCACACCTATAACTCCGCCCAAATAATAATTTCTGACTCCATCACAACTGCAGCAACTGGGGATCAGTTAAGGGAGTATACGTTCCCTTATGTTTTTTGCAGCATGTGGAACCTCTGGGCCATTTTTATTTTTGCACTTTAATAGCCATTTAAATATTTCCACATAAATCATCAGATTATAGATATTTTAAGGTCCAAATTGCACCAAATAATGAATTTGTGGTCTAAAATACAGGTAGAAACCATAAAGACACTTTGGTAAGGAGCAATTTAGTAAATTTATTAAAGCGAACCTTTCACCTGCATTTCACTTAATAAACTATCAAAAGTACCTTAAAGATCATCCTCATTGTGTAATCGTACAGTCTTGTCCCGCTTTTCTGCCATGTATATGCATGAAAAAAATCGCCTTATAAAGTATTCTTCTCCAGCTCCACAAGTCACGATAGAAGTCAAGGGGGTAGCCCTTCCCTCACTCCAGGCTGTAACTCCCCTGCCCTAACCCCGCCTCTATGCAGTCTAATTGACACCCGGCTCAGTCGCCGGGACCGCGCTTGTACAGACGGCGCATGCGCCGTCGGACTCAAGCGCGATCCTGTAACTGAATCGCGCATGCGCCGTCCCCGATGCCTGCCTGTCTTCAAGATAGCCAACTAATTAAATCTGGGTTTGTCACATGTGTATATCTATGTATAGATAGATAGCCCCATGAAATATGCAGAGTTTTTGACATATAATACCTGCTGAATATGATAACAATGCTCCAGATGATCACTTGCTTGCAATCTGCGGCAAGTCAACAGTGATCACGTGGACGCATGGGGCGTGAATATCGGGGCGTGCGCGCGCGTGAGAAAGAGAAGACAGGCAGGCATCGGGGACGGGGCATGCGCGATTCAGTTACAGGATCGCGCTTGAGTCCGACGGCGCATGCGCCGCCTGTACAAGCGCAGTCCCGGCGACTGAGCCGGGTGTCAATTAGACTGCATAGAGGCGGGGTTAGGGCAGGGGAGTTACAGCCTGGAGTGAGGGAAGGGCTACCCCCTTGACTTCTAACGTGACTTGTGGAGCTGGAGAAGAGTACTTTATAAGGCGATTTTTTCATGCATATACATGGCAGAAAAGCGGGACAAGACTGTATGATAACACAATGAGGATGATCTATAAGGTACTTTTGATAGTTTATTAAGTGAAATGCAGGTGAAAGGTTCGCTTTATGTATGCATTAACTTTCCAGGTCAAAAAGAGCGACTTTAAAGAGGACCTTTCACCAGAATAAAGTATCTAAACTGACTATATAGAAGTGTAGAGCGGCGCCCAGGGATCCCCCTGCACTTACTGTTATCCCCGGGCGCCGCTCCGTTCTCCGGTTATAGCCTCCGGTATGTTCATAGTTAGGCTACACCCAGGGGAACCTGCCGGCGTCTCTTTCTCCTATGCTGTAGCGCTGGCCAATCGCAGCGCTCAGCTCATAGCCAGGCTATGAGCTGAGCGCTGCGATTGGCCAGCGCTACAGCATAGGAGAAGGAGACCGCGGCAGGTTCCCCTGGGTGGAGCCTAACTATGAACATACCGGGGGCTATAACCGGAGAACGGAGCGGCGCCCGGGGATAAGGCCTCATGCACACGACCGTTTTTTTTTGCGGTCCGCAAAACGGATTTCCGTTGTTCCGTGATCCGTGACCGTTTTTTCTTCTGTGGGTCTTCCTTGATTTTTGGAGGATGCACGGACATGAAAAGTGAAAAAAATAACTAAGTCAAGTTTGCATTGAAAATGATAGGAAAAACGGACACGGATCACGGACGCGGATGACTATCTTGCATGCATCCGTGATTTTTCACGGACCCATTGACTTGAATGGGTCCGTGAACCGTTGTCCGTGAAAAAAATAGGACAGGTCATATTTTTTTCACGGACTGGAAAAACGGATCACGGACGCGGACGCCAAACGGTGCATTTTCCGATTTTTCCACAGACCCATAGAAAGTGAATGGTTCCTCGAAAAAAAAAACGGAACAACGGCCGCGGATGCACACAACGGTCGTGTGCATGAGGCCTAACAGTAAGTGCAGGGGGATCCCTGGGCGCCGCTCTACACGTCTGTATAGTCAGTTTAGATACTTTATTCTGGTGAAAGGTCTTCTTTAAGGATCAAAGAGGGACAGAGGGAATTGGATCGAAAAGAGAAAAGAGGGCTGCAATACGAAGGAGAAAATATTGTGTTTTAAGATATGCTATCAATTTTAACTTGTTTGTGAGTATAATAAAACCCTTATTTATTCAACTGCACTGAAGATACTTCACTATTGTGTGATTTTGATGCTCTGCAGATGCTAGATGGAGATCTAAGTTGGGAGTATCAGTATCTTGTGTCGGACTATTGGGTTAACTGCATTGGAGGAGGCATGGACAAGAGGGACACTTGGGAGGCATGCCTTGCATGTCATTGTTAGTACTTTGAGCTGGATTTGCTGAACAATGGGGAGCCAGTGAAGAGATTAGGACAGGGGAGAGGCAGAGAAGTTGCACGAGGAGCGGTGGAGTAACGAGCAGCAGAGTTGAGTAGATAGGAAGGGGTGCAAGAGTGCTTTGTAGTATAGGTGGAAGATGATGAGGGCATGCACTAGCATTATTATTGATATGAAGTTAAGGAAAGAAAAGATTCTTTAAATTAAAGGCCTCTAGGGACATTCACAATGCTTTGTTTTTCTTTTCTTTTAATTCTTTTCCATGGGATCTTCAGTTGCAGGGAAAAACACCCCCCTTAGGAGAAAGCTCTTATTGGCTAAGCAGACTACGGTCTGCAAAGTTACTGTACATCTTCTCTGCAGTGATTGGCAATCATGTGATCGCTGGGTTCAAAAGAGCCAGTCTCTGACAACAGCTGGGCACCTGTTGTGCTCCTTTAAGATTGCAGGATCAGAGGTTTAAAACCTTCTCCATACATCTGGGTTTAAAGCCCAGGTCCTTAACAGGTTAATTCCGGTGTCTGTTTTTCACTTAGGTGACAGACATACACAATGAAGCACATGCATTAATGTGACTCATATTATTTGCCCTTTAGTTAACACCTGAGGATTTTGTTTTTAGATTTTCATGGAATGTCTTGCCCAGAAACAAAAATTCATTGCTGAAGGGAGACCTTCTACCAGATGTTTTATAAGCTCTGCTGAATGCATGTGCAACATTCTGCTACAGCAATTATAATCTATTGGTTCAGTGAAGACTTAGTTTAATAGTAATATGAAAAGTTCTAAAAAAAAAAAAAGATACAATCTAACTTTTATATTAGCTGATCCTGTTAGAGCTGTCTAGGAAAAGTGAAATCTAATAGCTTTATCTTCAGGTTTATTTTTCTACTCTTGGTCAATATTTTCTTTTCTAGTTTCTTACTCTGTTCTCTTAAATAGTTCTTTATAAATGTGCGGACAGAATTTCCCTCACAAGGACTAAGTGGCACCTGTGGGAGCCTTAGGAAATGACTAATAAAAAAATAGGAAATGTCTTTTTTTTCTGACTACAAACACAGACAGAAGGGATTTGTTCTTTGTCATTCTGTCTCCGCTCACATTAGGGTAATAACTATTCCATGTTTTACATAATAATAAAAGAAATGTATGGAGGTATCCAGAAATTAAGATATCTTGGTGATGGATGAAAGATATCCTCAGTTTAAGGAGAAGAAACAGGCTGCTGATTTAGCTCATAAGCAAGGTGGACTATACTACTACAGTATAGTAGACAATTAAAGCATTATATGGCACATTTTGTAGCCACTGATTCACGGTGTAATCTCCATTGAAATTAATGGGAAAACTAAGAGGAGGAGTTTGCACAGGTAACCTCCGAAGAACAGGTAGAGAGTCCAAAAATTTTGAAAGGATTTTTTATAAATATAAATTTAAACACCCAATTAGAGAGTATTAAGCAGCTCTACAGAATAAAGAAGAATAAATACTGTTTAGATATAAAGAACAAAACCATTTTGAACATTTAATGCTATGTATTGTAGGAAGGCGCAAGGGGCTCTCATTGATGGAAGGTATGTGTCACCGAGGTTCCTGGCCTCGGGGAGGTAAGAGCCGATAGTTTTAAGTGTCAGCAGCAGCTAGTGCTGATTGACACTGTTTGTTGGAAATAAATAATTGGAAGGCTGAGCACTTACCACCTGGGCCAAACAGAGATACGTACAAATATGGGTAATGGTGTCAATTAAATATTTATTATTACACCTAATGCAGATTTGACAACTAAAATATACAATGATAAAATAACTATAATATTAAAATCTAGCTAACAAAAAAATAATGAAAAGCAGTAATGACTAATATACAATCACCTAAAGAATTATTAGGAACACCATATTAATACAGTGTTGGACCCCCTTTTGCCTTCAGAACTGCCTTAATTCTACGTGGCATTGATTCAACAAGGTGCTGGTAGCATTCTTTAGAAATGTTGGCCCATATTGATAGGATAGCATCTTGCAGTTGATGGAGATTTGAGGGATGCACATCCTGGGCACGAAGCTCCCGTTCCACCACATCCTAAAGATGCTCTATTGGGTTGAGATCTGGTGACTGTGGGGGCCATTTTAGTACAGTGAACTCATTGTCATGTTCAAGAAATCAATTTGAAATGATTCGAGCTTTGTGACATGGTGCATTATCCTGCTGGAAGTAGCCATCAGAGGATGGATACATGTTCTCATTCTGTTTATGCCAAATTCAAACTCTACCATTTGAATGTCTCAACAGAAATCGAGACTCATCAGACCAGGCAACATTTTTCCAGTCTTCAACAGTCCAATTTTGGTGAGCTCGTGCAAATTGTAGCCTCTTTTTCCTATTTGTAGTGGAGATGAGTGGTACCCGGTGGGGTCTTCTGCTGTTGTAGCCCATCCGCCTCAAGGTTGTGCGTTTTGTGGCTTCACAAATGCTTTGCTGCATACCTCGGTTGTAACGAGTGGTTAATTCAGTCAACGTTGCTCTTCTATCAGCTTGAATCAGTCGGCCCATTCTCCTCTGACCTCTAGCATCCACAAGGCATTTTTGCCCACAGGACTGCTGCATACTGGATGTTTTTCCCTTTTCACACCATTCTTTGTAAACCCTAGAAATGGTTGTGCGTGAAAATCCCAGTAACTGAGCAGATTGTGAAATACTCAGACCGACCCGTCTGGCACCAACAACCATGCCACGCTCAAAATTGCTTTAATCACCTTTCTTTCCCATTCTGACATTCAGTTTGGAGTTCAGGAGATTGTCTTGACCAGGACCACCCCCCTAAATGCATTGAATCAACTGCCATGTGATTGGTTGACTAGATAATTGCATTAATGAGAAAGAGAACAGGTGTTCCTAATAATTCTTTAGGTGAGTGTAAATTACACTCCATTATATTTAAAATGATTGCTGAGGTGAAAAAAATCATTCAAGTATATAACATAGTATGAAATTATATCATGGTATAGTTAACTTCTATGGCATAAGTACCCTTTCGATTAAATAATATCGATGGTTTAAAATTCGATAAATATTCGCTGATAAAATGCCCAGTAAATTTTCGGATGACTGTCTGAATGAGTCACATTCGATAATCTCTGTTCGATATTCTAACAAATTCGGCATATATTCGCTGATTGAGATGCTGTGATTACACCTCCTGATAAGGTATTGTTCAATTGCCTTGCGCACACAGTGGCGTCCCACGTGGCTAGCAATGTCGGGTATGGCGGTACCTGATTACGGTTGGTCAGCTGGAACAGCTCGAGTGATTCTGCGGTCACTGATGTTCACGATCTCCAGTGGTCTTCTGAACTTTCTCCAATTATGGAGGTTATTCAAGTGGCATCTCGCAGTTGTCAGAACCGAATATTTAAATCGAGGCGTTCAGTCTATGCCAGAAAATCGAACTTATTAGTCAAGGGCTCCACAGCAGTAAGGATCCAATTCCAAGGTGTGTGGATAAAAGTATGTCCATCAGCTGATGTGTGGGTCTTAAAACAACCAGACGCGTTTCGGGGTCTTTTCCTAGCCCCTTCCTCAGTGGTTAGTATGGCTGTAAAGCCTATCCGGGCCAGCTCTTACTGGGAGTAGCCAAAGTGCTGGGTGGGTGATTTCTCCCCACGCTCCAGGCCAGGTATTTATTGGCCTATATAAAACCCAGCCAGCAGTCTCAGCTGGGTGTGGATGATCCTCCATCTGACAGGGAAGCTGTGGAGACTCTATTTTGGGATATGTGAATTGGTGCCGTGCTAAAGGCTTGAAAGCCGCATGCTGGAAAACAGGCACCTAAAGCCTGCTGTGGACGGCTGGGGGACAGATTGCTAACCAGGTGAAGATTTTGTTGTATGGACATTGCATGGTGTGAACAAACGCCAAGACTGTGAACGGTCATTTTGTGTTTCCCTATGTGTGAATAAACACTGAACTGTTTAAGTTAAAAACTTTGTGATTGCCTCTATACTGCGTCCGCTAGCCTTTCTACCAGAGCATAACCCCACAGTATATATATATAAATATTGCCTGATGTGCAAAATCAAGTTACACAGTTTAAGTTTACTATAATTGATCCAAAAGGACACAATGTAGAAAAACTGTTTATACCTTAGGCACACAGAATCTTTTTGAGCAAAGTCTCCTACACTTCCATGGCTCAAGAAAATCATGGCAGCAAAAAAAGAAATCTTTCCCTGGGCGTTTTTCTTTAAAGGGTTCTTAAAACAATGGGACCTGTGCTGTGTCAACAGACACTTTATTCAAAATGCCAGCCATAGGAAAGCTAACTCAGCATACAACCCAACTGAGATGATGAAGCTGACCCACAAGGTCATGCAGACCATTTCTTTCTTTGACAACACCTAACTAAAACCCTTTATTTTGAAAAGAAAGAACAAAACTATTTTCTTCCTAGTTACACTGTACTAAATTGCTGAAATAAAAATTGGAAAGTTGTCATTCATGTTTAATTATTAGTTTGTGTATTTTCCAGTCTTCTATCATTTTTGTTTCTCATCAATATCTAACACCCTGACAAGTAGCTCACAATTTCCAACAATTAATACTAAGCCCCACCTCGGGACACTTTGAGTGTAGCTCATGTGATTGGCAAATGGACCGTCATGTCATTGTAAGAAGCATTGGATAGTACCTGTCAAGTGACCAGGAGACGGAGCCATGTATGTACTTAAAATGCATGACTCAGTTGCCCTGAGTTAACTTTATTTTGCAGAGCAGTACAATTATGGCAATACAAAATTTTTTTGTTATATTTTTTTTGTTATATTATACTACTTTTACAACATAAAATGTGAAAAAGAAACCTTGCTTTGTTTTACTTTTCTTTTGATGATGCTGAGATGACTTGTTTTTAGTGTGGTGAACTCTAGATTTATTTAAAATTCTTTATTTATGCAATTTCAATAAAGACAAGAACAAGAGTTTCTTCATTACAATAATACATATCAGACATACAGTACAGACCAAAAGTTTGGACACACCTTCTCATTCAAAGAGTTTTCTTTATTTTCATGACTATGAAGGCATCAAAACTATGAATTAACACATGTGGAATTATATACATAACAAACAAGTGTGAAACAACTGAAAATATGTCATATTCTAGGTTCTTCAAAGTAGCCACCTTTTGCTTTGATTACTGCTTTGCACACTCTTGTCATTCTCTTGATGAGCTTCAAGAGGTAGTCCCCTGAAATGGTCTTCCAACAGTCTTGAAGGAGTTCCCAGAGATGCTTAGCACTTGTTGGCCCTTTTGCCTTCACTCTGCGGTCCAGCTCACCCCAAACCATCTCGATTGGGTTCAGGTCCGGTGACTGTGGAGGCCAGGTCATCTGGCGCAGCACCCCATCACTCTCCTTCATGGTCAAATAGCCCTTACTTTCAAAGTTTTCCCAATTTTTCGGCTGACTGACTGACCTTCATTTCTTAAAGTAATGATGGCCACTCGTTTTTCTTTACTTAGCTGCATTTTTCTTGCCATAATACACATTCTAACAGTTAAAATATATTTAGTCGGATGCACAGGGTGGTAGCCACACCAAAAAAGGGTGCTCTCAGTCTTACAGCGTCACCCCACTGTTGAATGGGAATTGAATACAGGGAAAATGACTGGGCACACCTAAGGATATTTGGTTACCAATGTTTATTAGGTAAAAAGACAATAGGTGTAATGAAGTTGATAATATCAGATATAAACTTGCGACAGTAAAATTGTGTAACGTGTGTACATTGAACAACACTTCATATAAAGTTCTATATATTTGTAGTTGACGTGCGCATTAATCACTGATGAAATAGCGGTACAGCCTGTGACCAATAGCTACACTCCAGGTACAAATAAATAGATAGGATTAATGCATAAAAGACAACCTCGAATAAAAGCAACAATGTATATAAGTAAAAATACAGTATAATATAGGCAAGTATAGTCTAAAAAGAGTGTTAGTCTTGATAAGAATATAAACCGCAAACCTAAGATAAAATATAATATGATATAGTATACTAAAATGTATGGACTTAAAAACAGAAGTTCACTGTCCTGGAGAGATCATGAAGGTCCAGGTAAAACAAATGTCAGTTCGGTATAACAGAAACGGACCCTGGCAGGGCAAAGATACAGTTTATCGTAAATGGTATCTTACTCCATAGCTGACTCGGCGGCGTCCCGCTTTCAGTCAGAGAGGAATCAAACGATAAGATGGTAAATAGGTTTAGGAACAGTCTTACCGATTTTTGGAGGTTCCTCACGTATAGAAGGAGCCTCTGCTGTCTATCGGAACTTTGCTGTT
Source organism: Bufo bufo (assembly GCF_905171765.1). NCBI lineage: Eukaryota > Metazoa > Chordata > Amphibia > Anura > Bufonidae > Bufo > Bufo bufo. The sequence goes on along the minus strand of NC_053392.1, from coordinate 232,810,236 downwards.
TTTCGCTGTAATCAGGTAGAACCCCCAGTAGGTATTTTGGGTCACCTGTCAGTTGTTAATTTGCTGCACGCGGTCCCGCTTGTTTCAATGCGGTTGCGATACCACAGCTCCAGATGAAAAGTTTCAGACCAGCTTTTTAAAGACGGTGCGGACTTGTTCCTGAGTAGAATCAGTGTGGTGCACTCACACAAAGCAGAACTTGGGGGGTCAGACCAGACGCGTTTCGGGGCTAGAGTATCCCCTTCTTCAGTGGCTATCCGACCTCCCCAAAAGACCTTTCTTTTATGCTCCACAAAGGAGCTTTGCAAAACCCGGTTCGTGCTCTGATTCCGGAAGTCCTATAGAAGTGATTGTCCCATCAAAAATTATATATTTTCTTTATCAATATACTAGAGCGGCTTATCTTATTACATTTGTTTCAACCATTGATAGTATATGTCCACATCTAGAAGTATCATATAGAGTTATTTTGTTAAATAAATAACATTAAAATAATCTTGCGGTTCACTTGCGGTTTGTTTTAAATATATGTTGTGACTGCAGAAACGGCTAGACAAATAGTGTCTGCATATATAAACATATATAGAGAACGTTCCAAAGACATTACCAGTACATATATATATATATATATATATATATATATAGTAAATATATTAAAAAACCTATAAAAATTCATTTATAAATTTTTTTGTTGTTTTTTATTTTAATTACTTATTATTTAGGGAATAGTGAAAACAAAAAGCAGAAGAAAAGAAGGTAAAGGGTTTCCTAATCAACCAGATATTTAAAATATAAATAGATCAAAACTAATAATATATGTACATTCTAGTATTCAAGGATACCCAATTGTATCTAATAAAGTATATATTTGTATATTCGTGGAAATAAATGTAGATATTAGTGTATATTCACAAATAAATCTACAGTATGTTTTCTAAAGATCCAGAAACATTATGTATCCCAGCATTTTATATGTGTCCAAAAAATTTTTAAAATTTTATTTTATATATTTTTGTTCAATAATGTTATAGATCTAGAAAGGATCCCCTAAAAATGACAAAAATACATAAAAATTTCAAAAAAATCCTTAAAACTCATAAAAATCCATAAAAATCTTTCTCATGAAAATCCATAAAGTTTTTTCTTTTCATACGAAGGAATTTTTCATTATTTCATTAAATGACGAAATTGAGGCAGTGGCATATGAGGTCGATAGATGTAACCTGTTAGAGGACTGCCGTCGAGGGGGAGCCAGCCGGGGCTTATTAGCTATTCGGCAAAGCTCACCCTCAAAGGCAGGCCCCAACCACCAATCACAAAAAGCCAAAGAGTTCACATTCTGCATTTAAGCCGTCAGGAATCATGGTCTCCATTTCAAAGATTCTCTGTGTTTCTAATCTTGACATTTTGCTAATATGGTTGCCTTTTCTCTAGCTTTTTGGAACTTTATCTATGGCTGCAAATTTTAGATTAGATGGGTCACTATTATGCACCATTTTAAAGTGTCTAGAAAGTGAGTGGGTATCTACGCCCTTTTTAATATTTGATATATGTTCAGAAAGGCGTTTCTTAAGCGTTCTTTTAGTCCTGCCTATGTACTGGCGTTTACATGGACATTCTATCATGTAGATGACATTTTCTGTACTGCAGGTTAAAAATTCTCTTATAGTGTGTTTGTGTCCATTTGTGGTCGCAATTACTTCTTTTGTTTGTTTTGTGAAAGATGTTAATTTGCAATTGCCACATTGGCCGCACCTAAAAAAGCCCTTAAGGTCCATCCATTTTTGTATTGATGGGGTATTTGCTCGTTGTTCGTCTTCCTTGACTGTGGGTGCTATTTAGTTTCCCAAAGTTGGTGCTTTAGTGAAGACGATCAGGGGTTTTAGTGGGATTATTGTACCTATAGTTTTTTCTTTTTTGATGATATCCCAATGTTTATTTATAATATTTTTTATTTTGCTATGTTCACTGCTATAAGGTAATATTATTTTCACTTGATTATCTATTTGTCCTTTCTGATTTTTAATTTTGTCTTTAAAAAACTCCTTTCTATCCATTTTAGTGACTTTATCTAGTGCCAAATTTAAAATTTCTTCTGGATATTCTTTTTTTAAAAAATTCTGATTTCATTTTTTCAGCCTCAATTTCAAATTGATCCTTCATTGTACAGTTACGTCTCAACCTTTGGAATTGGCCCTGCGGAATGTTAGTAAGCCAACTAGGTAAGTGGCAGCTGTTAAATAAAATATAACTATTCCGCGTTGAGGGCTTAATAAATGTACAGGTTTTGAGTATATTGTCTTCTACATAGATTTTTAGGTCCAAAAATTCCAAAGTTTCTTTACTATTTGTTCCAGAAAATTTGAGGTTAAGGTTATTATGATTAATATCTTCTAAAAACTGATTGAGTGATTCGGGGCCTGATTTCCAGATAAAAAACACATCATCGATGTATCTTTGCCAGAGCACCAGGTCCGTCCCCAGTTTGGGGGCCACAAGTTGCTCTTCCCAATCGGCCATAAATAAGTTAGCGTAACTGGGGGCGAACCTGGTGCCCATGGCAGTGCCCCGAATCTGCAAGTAAAAGGATCCATTAAAATAAAAATAATTATGATTTAGTATAAAGTCAATACCCTCAATTAAAAAGTCTATCTGTATGTCTGTTAATCTACCTTCCGTAATTAGTTGTTTTTTTGTTTTTTTTGTTTTTTTGTTGCTTTTTTGCCTTGTTCATGGTCAATGACCGTATATAGTCTATTCAGTAGGACTATCAGCTGTGTATCCACCTGTATTCTCCTCAACGCAACTGATGGTCCCAACCCCATTTATAAGGCAAGAAATCCCACTTATTAAACCTGACAGGTCACACCTGTGAAGTGAAAACCGTTTCAGCACAATACCTCTTGAAGCTCATCAAGAGAATGCCAAGAGTGTGCAAAGCAGTAACCAAAGCAAAAGGTGGCTTCTTTGAAGAACCTAGAATATGACATATTTTCAGTTGTTTCACACTTGTTTGTTATGAATATAATTCCACATGTGTTAATTCATAGTTTTGATGCCTTCAGTGTGAATCTACAATTTTCATAGTCATGAAAATAAAGAAAACTCTTTGAATGAGAATGTGTGTCCAAACTTTTGGTCTGTACTGTATATCTGTAAGGCGAGTCGTCAGTAATTCAATATCTTCATTGTCATTGAAATAAAACATGTCAGATATAGACCTGTGTGAAGAGCCCTCTGTGACAAATCAGTTTCAGCGTATTGTCTATATGATATAGTCTAACAGTGCTTCAAACTATCAATCTTTTCTTAAATACCGTATAATCAATCTAAGGGGAGGCTTGTGGGGAAAGGGGGAGGAGAGAAAGAAAAAAAAAGGGGGTGGAGCGGAAGAGGGATGAGTAAAGTAAGAAAGAAGGTCTCCATTAGAGCATGGTATTCTGGTGTGTCCTGGAAGGTGAACCACATAGTCCATGCCAAGACAAATGCCTCATGAGTGTTTTTCAAGGTGGCTGTTAGTTCCTCCATTCTCCGAATGTCCTCTACCTTGTTGACCCAAAGGTGTATAGCAGGTGGGGAAGGTGATTTCCATCTGGCTGGGATGCAGGCCCTTGCGGCGTTTACTAGGTGACGCAATATTGATTTGTATAGTAGGTGGTTAGGTAGGTCCAAAAGGAGTAATAAAAAGAAGCTCGGATAATTCAGAATGGGAAAGGAGAAGATCTGTGTCATGGTTTTATGTACCGACTCCCAAAATTGTCTGATTCTACTACATTGCCAAAAGATATGAATCAGTGTGCCTGGTGCTGACTCACATGTCCAGCATAGTGGAGATACTGAGGGGAACATTTTCTGTAGGCGGATCGGGACAGTAGAGAGTATCTTGAAACCTGCTTCTTGGAATTTACAGGCGATGGATGATTTATGCGTTATGTGGAATAGCTTTGGCCATTGGTCGGGGGGAATGTCTGTCCCAACATCAGAGCTCCATTTATCAATATATGGAGGGCGGAAGTCCGGATCTGGAGCTACCAGCGCTCTATAAAACTCTGAAAGAGAGTGTCGGTAGACTCCTGAGCCAATACAGACCTTTTTGAATGATGTCAAGGATCTGTCAAAGCCCGGAGACGAGGGGATCGAGGAGAGGAAGTGAGATATTTGTATAGCCCTCCAATGCCCCAGGGCACATGGGTCTGATAGGTTTTGTAATTCAGAATGTGTGAGCCATCTCCCTGCAGTTCTGAAGAAAGGGGCCCTGCACTTACCACTCAGACGCCATTGTAGGTATGGCCCTGAGGAACAGCAGCTGACTAGGAAGTCCGGGTGACCCAGGATTGGGAACAATGGGGAGGGTGAAGGGAATAGTGTGTTCACGGCAGCATACTTGTGGAATTGGAATAGGGTGGGGCCTATGGTGGGGTGAGCGGAAAGCGCAGTTGGTGTCCGCACCATTGCCCAGGGCAAGAGCGCTAGAGGGGTTCGGGGTGCTGTTCAATGGTGACCCATTGCTTAAAGGGAGCGTGTCGACACGTCCATCATGCGCTGAAGCTTGGTAGTTGCATATTATTTTCTAAGATCTGGGATCCCCAGTCCCCCCCGTTCCTTCGGGATATGAAGCAGAGAGCGGGCCAGCCTCGAACTCTTGCCTGCCCAAATAAAGTTGAATAGGTCTCGGTGTATTTTTACAAAGAAATTGGGAGTTAGTTTAATTGGGAAAGTCTGGAATAGTTACAGTAGGCGCGGGAGGACACTTATTTTAAAATTGGCGCAGTGGCCAAACCATGTGTACATACCCTTTGCCCATTTCATAAGTTCTCCTTTAATCCGACCTAGCAAGGGGGTATAGTTTCTACTGTAGATTTCACTAAATTCTTTCGGAATCCAAGTTCCTAAATATTTAGCCTCTCCAGCTGACCATCGGAACGGGAAAGAGGTCCCTAAAGGGAACCTGTCACCGGGATTTTGTGTATAGAGCTGAGGACATGGGTTGCTAGATGGCCGCTTGCAGATCCGCTATATCCAGTCCCCATAGCTCTGTGTGCTTTTATTGTGTAAAAAAAACCGATTTGATACATATGCAAATTAACCTGAGATGAGTCCTGTCCTGTCCCTGACTCATCTCAGGGACAGGACTCATCTCAGGTTAATTTGCATATGTATCAAATGTTTTATTTTTACACAATAAAAGCACACAGAGTTATGGGGACTGGATATTGCGGATGTGCTAGAGGCCATCTAGCAACCCATGTCCTTAGCTCTATACACAAAATCCCGGTTACAGGTTCCCTTTAAGTTGGATTCCAAGGAGCTGGACAGCGAAATATTTAAGACCTCTAATTTTTTAAAGTTATTTTTTAGATTATTCATTGTCTGATAAGTATTGAATTCAGTAATCAGATTCTGGAAAGATGTCATAGGCTTTGTGATTGTAAACATTAGGTCATCTGCATATGCCACGATTTTATATTTCTGTCCCCCTACTGCAAGACCCGTGATATTAGGGTTCACCCGTATTGTTCGGAGTAAAGGCACTAAGGGGAGTATACAAATCAGGGGGGATAGGAAGCAACCCTGTCTGGTCCCATTTTGTATTTCAAACGTGGCTGAAAAAATCCCATTCACCTTCGTTGCTGCGGAGGGTCTGGTATATAAGGAGCGGATCCAGGCCATCATTGAGCCATCTATGCCTACATGTTTTAGGACTTCAAATATCCACTCCCGGCTCACCCTATCAAAAGCCTTTTCAGCGTCTGTGGACAAAAGGCAGAGTGGTACATGCTGAAGATTAGCTTGGTGAATCAGGTCCAGTACTTTGGTGGTATTGTCTCAGGCATCCCTGGATGGTATAAAGCCAACTTGGTCAGAGTGGATCAGGCTTGATAATAGGGGAGCTAGGCGCGTGGATAAGATTTTGGCAAATAGCTTGAGGTCTACATTAGGTAATGAGATTGGCGATAACTCGCACAGGATGCTGGATCCTTTCCCTCCTTATGTATAAATGTGATGTGCGCATGAGTCATGTCTCTGGGAAGAGGGGTTCCTGTCGCTACCTTGTTAAGGACCTTAATGAGCGGAGCCTGTAGTAGAGGTGAGTACTTCTTATAATAAGATGCAGGTAGTCCATCTGGACCAGGGGCTTTGCTTGGTTGCATGGTTTTTAAGGCTTCCGAAAGCTCTTCTTCCGAAAGTGCCTCTTTTGGGATTTTTGGGAGACCCGATTGAGATAAATATTTGCACATAATGGGGGTTAAGGAGGGCCAAGTCAACGCTGGGGTAGGGGATGTTATACAGGGATTTGTAGTATTGGGCAAAAGCCTCAGTTATTTTATCTGGGTCAATAAGGTTACTGCCCTTTGAGGTGGCGATTCGGGGACATAGTTTCCCGCTCTCTGTTCCCGCAAAGATCGAGCCAGGGTCCTGCTACATTTATTGCCATATTCAAAGAAGTGCCTACTACCTTTGGTTAATACGTTTTTGGTGCGTATGTCTAATTTGTCTTTCAGCCTCCCGCGAGCCATCAAAAGGGCTGCTTTAGCCGACTGGGCATGAGATTGTTTGTGAACAAGCTCAAGGCTGGAGATTTCCTCTGCTCTTTCATTTTTCCGCCTGGCTCAATGCTTAATGAGAGCCCCTCTGATCACACATTTATGAGCCGCCCATACTGTAAGGGGGGGAAGTGTTATCCACCTGGTTTACCTCAAAGTAACTGGAGAGAACCTTGTGGATATCCTGAGAGATTACCAGATCCTGTATTAGAGACTCATTCAATCGCCACTGCCAGGATTTAGGTTCTGGAAGTGGGATTCTCAAAGAAGCATGGAGCATAGCATTATCAAAGAAGGTCATTGTGTCGATCGAGGAGGAAGCTAAAAGAGGAACCGCTGAATGTCTTATCAGGAAGTAGTCTAACCTAGAGTAGACATCTCTTGCCGCAGAGTAATGGTTGTAGTTCCGGACATCCGGGTTCATCGTTTTCCATACATTTATTAGTTAGTGGGAGTGTATAAGACGTTTCATACGATGGAGATAAGAATAGGCCAAGTGTGAAGGCCCTCTAGATAAGTCTACCTGCGGGTCTATGGTGACATTTAGATCCCCCTCGACCAAGAGCACACCTTCTGCAAAACCGTCTAATTTCTATAGTGTTCCTGCCAGAGCCTTGTGTTGATTTTGATACTGAGTAGTAACTATGGTAAAAATCTGGATATCTGGGGGATCTTAAAGAGGGTAGTGCTCCCTTATGGAAGTGTGTTTCCTGTATGAATGCAATCTGTACCTTCTTGCTCCATAGGAGTCGGAGGATGGAGGACCATTTTTCTGGAGTATTCAGTCCGTTGGCATTAATGGACGCAAAGTTCACGGTATACATTCTTTCAGTCTATAATAAGGGAGAAAGAGAATAACACACACAAAAAAATAAAAATTTGGAGGTAGAGGGAAAAGTGGGAGGTCGGGTTAGGGAGTAGAATGAGAGGGCAAGGAAGACGACAGACTGGGATAGAGTTTTTTGAAGAACTCTATAGGATAGCTTTTTGAAAGCCAAATACCCGGTCCAGCTAATCCGCAGCGTGTAAAATAACAAGAATACAAAAACTCGGCAAGCCGACAGATGAGCCAACCAAGAGTCGCGTTACTATGTGGGGAAAGGGAGAGCAAATATAACTGCTATCCCTTCCCTGGCCCAGGTATAACAAAACAGTGTGGAACCCCTGGCTGCGGCCAAGATGCCTATGAGGATGGATTCCAACAAGACGAAATGGGGGACCGATAGTTTCCCACTTTGCTAGAGAAATGTAAGGTTGACTGGGATCTTTTCTGGGGGGGACATCTTGGGTCAAGACTAAACTAATCAGCCACAGTCCCCGGTGCCGGCTCCATGTGGGAATTTTGGTTAGGTGACTGTCTCCATGGAGAGAGTCTGTGTGGAGACCTGTCCATGGGTCATGTGGGAGGGACAGACATCTGAGGCATGAGCACAGGGACATCCAGCCAGTTCGGTAGAGAGAGAGTGGTAAGTTCCAATAACCAAGCCAAATCCTCTGATTGGTCTGATGAATGTAAAGCAAAGGATAGTCCATTTTTGCAGATGATCAGGTGAAACGGGTGTCCCCATCGATAGGTGGCTCCAGCTTCAGTGATAAATTGTAGGATAGGTTTGAGGGTGCATCTCATCATCAAGGTGTGCCTCGAGACATCCGGTAGGAGTTGGATTTGGGCCCCCGCAAACATTGTAGGACCATGTCTCCATGCCCATTGTAAGATCTCCTCTTTCTCCCTGAAGAAGTGAACCCTGCATAAGACATCTCTGGAAGCCTGGTTCTCTTAGGGTCTGGGACCCAGCACTCTATGTACTTTGTCCAATTCTACCACTGCATCTGGTGGTCTGGAGAGTAGGGTATTGAAAATACAGGTAACATCTTTACATAGGTCAGAAGCAGGCACTTCCTCTAGCATCCCACGTACTTTGACATTGTTACGGTGACCTCTATTTTCTTGATCATCAACTTGTAGAAATATGTGTCTGTTCGACTCCCTCTGTGTCACTATATTTTCTTCAACTGCTGTAAGGCGAGAGTCTAGAGCAGAGATGGCCTGTACTTGTGCAGATAGCTGAGTAGAAATGTTGCTCAGGTCCGATTTGATGGCTGCAATGGCCTGGTCTTGCTTGAATTTAACCCATAAAATAATAGCTACCATGTCTTGCTTGGTAGGAAGGTTACTAAGGAGGGACCAGATGTCCTTTAATTTCGGGCGTTTGGAGCGCCTCCTGCCTAAGGAGGAGGCTGAGGATGAGGTATCAGAGCCAACAGAATAAGCAGGGGTCTGAAAGATTGCAGGGGTAGATGGGGGGTCCAGGATGGTGTCGGGCACAGTATGGGGCCTGCGATAAGTATCAGGTACAAAGTCCCCTGCCACATACAGCCCTGTTGGGATGACTGTACGGGCGGCCTGTCCTTAGGTGGCGCGGTTATGTCCCTAGCAGTATCCCTAGCAGTATCCTTATGAGCCGCTGGTATGGAGGATTTGGGCACGGGAGGATTTAAGAGATCTGCATGTGGCGTGTCAGTCACCATGTCTAGCGAGGCTCCGTCATTGTGTCTGCATGGGGTGTGCATGAGAGGGGCCCGATCGCCGGTGCAACTGATGCTGGGAGTCGAGATGTCGTCAGCTCTGAAGTTAAGGAGCTGCTGTGTAGAGCGGAGTTTGACGGCGCTGTCAGTGTGGTGGGGCGCTCTTCAGTCAGCGCCATCTTGGGATCCATCCTCGGGCGGGCAGAAGCCAGCAAAGAGGAGCCCCTGCGTCCAGAATGTCTGACCATCCTCCCTCCGGTTAAAAATTTTTGGTAATTGCGTACAGGGGTGAGATTCTGGGAGCTCAGCAGAGTGTATCCTCAGGGTAGCATGCTCAGGCCACGCCCACAAACTCTAGATTTAATGAAGTTCATGACCAATTTGTGGATCATTTTTTATTCCATTTTTAGGAGGAATACTGACTAGAGATGAGCAAACTTATTAAAGTTCAATTCTGGTCCTGCAATTTAACTGAATCATCTGCCTGATTCGATTTGGGTCCAAATAAATTGTACCCAATTCAAAAGTGCTCTGATTGGTTAGAAAAATGTTCTCTCTCCCTTCTCTCTTTCCTTGATTCTACTAAATCAAATCACACAACATTTGGATTAGTTAGAATCAGTAGTGTAGTAGTTTGAATTTCTCAATTTTATTATTGATTTGCTCATCTCTATTGAAAAACAGCATGGTCCTGAAGCATCATCCTATTATACCCTGCAATTGGTATAGTAAGATGGAGTACCTGGGAGCTCTCAGCTGCTATAAAAACCCCATAGCAACCAGCAATCACAATGCATGCGTGTGTGGGGTCACGGGAATGAACAGGCAACAGAGGCAGTCCCCTCCCTCTAACAGATTTTATTTATAGGAGTTAAACAGTTAAGGTTGGAGTTATCTCTAATCATGGCCAATGCAGACTGGTGTCATCTGTTTACCAGAGCTGGCACCTGCGTCCACCATAAACAAGTGGTGGATGGGATGCCAAGAAGTGGTTAGATATGCTGCAGTACTCAATGTCATCAGTGCAGGCCAGATGATATGGCAAGCAATGCAGCTAGTGGCTGTAGGCAGTGAAATCACAGGTGTGAATGGAAGATCATTGCTGGACAATGGAGATTAGAGTAACAATCAAGTTCAATATGTAATGAGTGGTCAAAATTAAAACTTAACATTTAATTAGAAAATTTAGAAAATAGGTCCCATGATAGTAAATATATAAACATATAAACAAGAAGCAAGGCGGCGGTTTGCCACACAGGTGGTAATAGTGCACAAAACCAAGTCATATGATGGAAAAAGGTGCTCGGCGGCACCAGAGAATAACCAGGTGGTCCTACCGCTCGTCCTAGCGGTAGGACCACCTGGTTATTCTCTGGTGCCGCCGAGCACCTTTTTCCATCATATGACTTGGTTTTGTGCACTATTACCACCTGTGTGGCAAACCGCCGCCTTGCTTCTTGTTTATATGTTTATATATTTACTATCATGGGACCTATTTTCAAAATTTTCTAATTAAATGTTAAAGGGATTCTGTCACCAGGTTTCACCCCCTCCAGATGAAAATATGGTTATGTTCAGGGAGCTTTAATCATTCCTAATGTGGTCTTATAAATGTAATCTGTAGGCTCATTTTGCTAAAAATACGCTATTACTGACCTGTCAATCAACAGAATAATGTGCCCAAGGGGATGTGAAAAGCTCCAAGCTGCCGCCCGCACCAGCTGCCGTTCGTGCCCAGTGCCGCCTCATAATCTTCTGTGACGTCTCCTGCTCTCCCTCCCTCCCCTCCTCCTCCTACTGTGACGTCTCCTGCTCTCCCTCCCTCCCCCTCCTCCTACTGTGACATCTCCTGCTCTCCCTCCCTCCCCCCTCCTCCTACTGTAACGTCTCCTGCTCTCCCTCCCTCCCCCCTCCTCCTACTGTGACGTCTCCTGCTCTCCCTCCCCCCCCCTCCTCCTGCTGTAACATCGCAATGTTACAGGCAGGAGGAGGGGGGAGGGAGGGAGAGCAGGAGGAGGGGGGAGGGAGGGAGAGCAGGAGGAGGGGGGAGGGAGGGAGAGCAGGAGACGTCACAATAGGAGGAGGGGGGAGGGAGGGAGAGCAGGAGGCGTCACAGAAGATTATGAGGCGGCGCTGGGCACAAACGGCAGCAGGTGCGGGCGGCAGCTTGGAGCCATTTACATCCCCTTGGGCACCTTATTCTGTTGATTGACAGGTCAGTAATAGCGTATTTTTAGCAAAATGAGCCTACAGATTACATTTATAAGACCACATTAGGAATGGTTAAAGCTCCCTGAATATAACCATATTTTTATCTGGAGGGGGTGAAACCTGGTGACAGAATCCCTTTAAGTTTTAATTTTGACCACTCATTACATATTTCTCTTGTCTGATTTAGGTGGTCATCCATTATTATCTAATTTGTCATTAGTGTAACAATCAAGTTCACCTACCAAGTAAACCTCACTTCATGTAGAGTAGAATAATTAACAGTACTGCAGAGGTGTGGGTCAACAGGAAATTATTGAGTCAACAGGAATATTAGAAAATTCAGGAATTTACCCTTCTTCAGGCTTGAAATAGACAGACTGGCCAAGACCTGGTTTCAGTGGAGCAAATGTATTTAAAGGTTTTATTTGATATTAGAAAACATTTCTACTTTTTTCCTGAAGCAATGCCACCTTTATCCAGGGTAGGACAGCACAACACTGGACTGTTCTAGTGAATGGGACTCGCTGTCACTATATAATCTCCGATAATACAGTAACCTTCATTTCTTGTCCTAAAATCTTCTGCATCAACCTTAATCTATGAGACTAGTCACCAGGCACAATGTTCAACAATTCATAAAAATTGCAGTGTAGTAAATGCACTTTTACATCAAATAAAGATCATTAAAGAAGTTATCTGAGATTTTTTTTTACTGATGATTCTCTGATCATCCGTTTGAGAAGGCAGCAGCACTAGCAGTAGCAAAGCGGTCTTCTCTCTGCTTTTCCTAGGCCTAGTGATGACACGTTCATGTGTCACATGGCCTAGGAGCAGCTCAGCCCCATGCAAGTCAATGGGGCTGAGCTGCGATACCAAGCACAGCTGTTATACAATGTACTGCTCTGTGCTTGGTAAGCTAGGAGAAGGCAGTGGCACTCACAGGAGAACCGGTGCCTTATCAAAACAGCTAATCGGTGGAGGTCCAGGTTGCCGGATCCACACCGATCAGGTACTGATAGATCATCAGTAAAAAATAATAATAAACTCGGAAAATTTTAATCAATGTCAGTTGTTTTGAAATTCAGTAAACTTGATAATTAGAATTTAGAGTGAATGTTATAAAACATAAAATATTATTTATTTCAGTAGTATTAATATTAGATGCTTGGCAGGAAACTGTTTCATGAACCTAATGAGAATGGGAAATGAAGTATATTTAACCAATGGTCTTTTACAATCAGTCCCATTACTCAACAACCCTGGGAAATCTGAAGAGCATAATATAAAAACATAGCTTCTAACAGTCTTCCCAATCCAAGTTTTAATAGTCTTATAATTTATGAGAAATGATTTACATTTGTTTCAATAAACATTTCTAATGGAAAACTGAGTACCAAAGATTTGGAACTAAACATTAGTTTTATTGTATGTTTAAAAAATGTACATTTAACAACAGATTGAACAAAATAAAACAAACATTTTTTGCATATCTGAAGGAAAAATGTTTTATTCAGAGTTGTAAAGTCGTTTTTTACTATAAATTTTTAGTAGCAATATAATATGAACTATTAGCACAAATAATGACCTTGTTACATTACTTTCAAAGTACGTATGTGGCAAAGCAGACTGACTGGCAAACTGACTAGACAAAATATAGTGTACTTTAATATGTTACTTTCTAACTTTCTAATGGTGAAACTGAAGTTATGCTTGCCTGAATGACTAGTTGTTGGATAAAATGATCACGGATTCTTTTTTGTTATCTATTAGAGATAAGCAAATTAAAAAAAAAATTGATTCGGCCGGGTTACTGAATTTTCCATAATGATTTGATTTGATCCCAATTTATTTGAGGCGAATCGTGTTAAAAAACAGCTATTTCCTGGCTGCAGAGAGGCTGTATAGTGGTGTAGAAGACTGTGTCTTGCAGTAATATGCATAGGGAGTCTGCTGTGGTAGTGAAACAATACTGTGAGTCCGTATGACACACAGATGACAGGCGTCGCTCTTAGAATCACTGCAGACTTTATTAATTTGAGCAGTTACGGGGCGACAAAGTATGAACTCAGCCTTACAGGTCGATGTTAGCGTCAAGAAGAAGCGCACTTCTTTTACACCATCGTCAGCTGATTCCACATAGATGTCTACAGAACCTGTTCTATTAAATGCTTATACAAGTAGAGCCCCCCGACAGAGTGGAGAGGATGTCAGCAGTAAGTTTGTGTTGAAGTCACTGATTATTTTGCCCTTCTTCTGATCTGTCAGAACAATAACCCCCAAAAACGGATCCTGCTTTTACTCTGTCAGCATTTGGTCAGAAATCCATCAGTATTGCTAAAGCAAAGAAAAAAAAACAGGAGTGGATCTAAAACAGAGATGACACGTGAATGGAATATTTGCATGTCTTCTGTGTTTTGTACCCACTCCTGATTTTGGCTAACAAATCATAAGCCAATTCTGATGGGACCATACAAGCCTTACAGCTGCTACGTTGTGCGTCTCATTTTACCTTCCTTCTGACAAATCAGAAGAAGGGTCAAATAAATGGTGATGTCATCCAGGCCAAAAGGCAAAAATCGGGCCCAGTCATGGAGTGGGGAGGGTGGGGAGAACAGCTTGAGAAGTACACAGAGTGGCCTGATGACATAGTGGTGAGGTGGAAGCAGAATGAGGAGACCACAGAGTGGCCCAGTTACATAGTGGTGAGGGGCAGCATCAGCAGCATGAGGAGGCACAGAGTGGCAAGGTGACATAGTGTTGAAGGTAGCAGCAGCAGCATGAAGCCCACAGAGTGGCACAATGACAGAATTTGGAGGTGACAACAGCAGCATGAGGAGCTGTGACATAGTGTTGAAATAGAAGCAGCATGAGGAGGCCACAGAGTGGCAAGGTGACATAGTGTTGAGGTAGCAGCAGCAGCATGAGAGCCCACAGAGTGGCACAATGACAGAGTTTGGAGGTGACAGCCGCAGCATAAGGGGGCCACAGAGTGGCCCAGTGACATAGTGTTGAAATAGCAGCAGCATGAGGAGGCCACAGAGTGGCAAGGTGACATAGTGTTGAGGTAGCAGCAGTAGCAGCATGAGGAGGCCACAGAGTGGCACAATGACAGAGTCTGGATGTGGCATCAGCAGCATGAGGAGGCCACAGAGTGGAAAAGTGACATAGTGTGTAGGTGGCAGCAGCATAAGGAGACCACAGAGTGGCAAGGTGACATAGGTGGACGTGGCAACAGCAGCAGCATGATGAGACCACAGAGTGACAGATTGGGGAGGTTGGTGGCAATAAACAGTACCCGCTGACGATGGTGGGTGTAAGAAAGAGCACTTGGCATCAGATGTGTGGCATCAGGCAGGTGGAAGCATCAGAATAGTAGCTGAGGCAGGTAGCCAGAAGAAACTGGTCTCCTTTGTCAAGGTTTGGGTGAGGCAGCATGGATGATCTAATCTGATGCATCAGGCATTGGTGGGTGGAAATCATGGCTGATCCACGTCTGATTCATCTTGACAAAGGTCAGTCTCTTCACATTTTGGGTGGACAGGCGAGTTCTCCTTGGGGTAACTATTGCCCCCGCCGCACTAAACACCCGCACTGATGCCACACTACTGGCCGGGAAGGACAGCTTTTCCAGGGCAAACTAGGCCAGTTCCGGCAACAAATCCAGTTTGGCTGTTCAGTAGTCCAGGGGATCTTCAATGACGGGTGGCAGGGTGCACTCCAAGTATGCCACCACCTGCTGGTTTAAGCTCTGCTCTATGTCTAGCTGCTGGTGAGTAGTTTCTTTATTATGCAGGTGAAGAAAGCTGCTCATCAGCAACTCTAGACTCAGGCTGCTGCTGATGGAGCTGGTACTGTTCCTGCCACCACCACCCCAGCAGCCATGGCAGTGGAACATGAGCGCAGAGGTCCCCACCAGTCAGACCTGCGAGAGGATGGACGATGGCGCAGATAGGCAGCAGAAAACTGACTACATAGGATGTCTCTATAGTAGTTCAGTTTGTCCTACCTCTCAATGGGTGTAAAAAAGGCCCCCATTTTGGACCGGTAGCAAGGGTCTAACATGGTCTGGCGAATGGTGACAATTTGGCTGTCTCTACGCAAGAAATTAAGCATGCATCTGGCCATTTGCGCAAGTGACTCGGGGGGACTCCCTGCCTCTATCTCCACTGCATACTGCCACGGTGTGCCTGGGTCATCTGCCTCGTCTTCCTCATCTCCCTCTTGCTCCTCCGGCTGCTCCTGCTCCTCATCTTCTGTTACCTGTGTAGAAAAACCACCTATTTCGCTACACATTGCTTGTGCTCCAATGTCCTCCTCCTCTTCCAGTTCAGCCCCCACAGGGCTCATGTGGCCGTGAGATGTAGGCGCCACTTTTCCAGTCCCCTGACAAGCCAGATTTACCAGCATCTTTTTCAGGATATGAATCAGTGGAATGACGTTGTTCATCCCGTAGTCCTGGCGACTGACAAATAAAGTGGCCTCTTCAAAGGGCACGAAAAAACTGCAGGTGTCACGCATGAGCTGCCAGTGCCTAACATCAAAGTTACACAGGGGAATACCTCTGTCCGCTTGGAATATCAAGAAATTGTTTATGGCCTTTCTCTGTTCGTATAGTCGGTCCAACATATGGAGGGTGGAATTCCAACGGGTGAAAACGTCGCATATCAGCCTTTATTGGGGGGACGCCGTTCTGCCACTGCAGCTCAAAATGGGTGTGCTTGGCGGTGTATGAGTGGCTGAAATGCATGCAAAGTTTCCTGGCCATTTTTAGGATGTCTTGCAGATGGGTGGAAGACTTCAGGAACCGCTTGACAACAAGATTGAACACGTTCGCCATGCAGGGCACATGGCGTTGTCCTCCTTGACGCAGCACCAACACCATGTTCTTCCCGTTGTCAGTCACCATAGTTGATTTCTTGATGAAGGACACGGAGCAGTTCCTCCCCTGTTTGACTCTGTTTGCCCAGGCAAACGAGGTGTAGAACAGTGTGACATCGTCGTGCCCTGCACATGTGGAATGCTGGAGAAGCACTGTGAATTGTTCCTGCAGTGGAGGCTCAGGACACAGTGGAGGATGAGGAGGCAGAGGCGGACATTGTCGCAGTACCAACGGCGTGAGAACGTGGAGGCGAAAGCGGGCGCCACCTGGCCAAGTTGCTGGTGTGGCTGAGCGGAAACAACATTTACCCAGTGGGCCGTAAAGGACATATATAGTTCTTGACCGTAGTTACAGCTACCGACCAATTTTCCCCAAAAAGGCTGCATCACAAACAAATTTCACCACTGAATGGCTAATCAACCTAATTACTCAGTCCCTACAGAAGAAAGTCTACATTCACCAACCAATTTTCCAAAAAAAGGCTGTATCACAAAAAAATTCACCACTGAATGACAATGTAAATTCACTGCAGAACGGCTAATAAGAAGTACTTAATTTTTCCTATTAATAAACACCAACAATGACTGTATGACAATGTAAATTCACTGCAGAACGGCTGATAACACGTACTTATTTTTGCTATTAATACAGCGCAACAACTGCTGTAGAACAATTTCGGTTCACTGCAGACCGGCTAATAAGACGTATTCTTTTTCCTATTAATACACCTCAAAAAAATAATATAACAATCACAATTCACTGCAAAACGGCTAATAGGACGTACGTATCAATCCTATTAATACACCCCGTAAATGGCTGTAGTACAATGGAACTTCATCGCTGAACGGCAAATAATATTTTTTTTGCTACTAATACACGCCAAAAAGGGCTGTAATTTTCTCACTTCACCACAAAACGGCTAATAATCCGTTTTTCTTTTCCCCACTAATACACACCAAAAAAAGACTTTAGAACATATAAATGCAGCCGTAAATGACACATAATATATTTTTTTGCCACTGATACACTCCGAAAAGGGCTGCAATTTTCTCACTTCACCGCACAATGGCTAATAAGCCCCTTTTCCCCCCATTAATACACAATAAAAAAAGGCTTTAGAACATATAACTGCAGCCGTAAACCACAAATGATGCTTTTTTTTGCCACTAATGCATGCCAAAAAGGGGTTTAACTCCTTAAGGACCGGGCTCATTTTCACCTTAAGGACCAGGCTATTTTTTGCAAATCTGACCAGTGTCAATTTATGTGGTGATAACTTTAAAACGCTTTGACTTATCCAGGCCATTCTGAGATTGTTTCTTCGTCACATATTGTTCTTCATGACACTGGTAAAATGGAGTAAAAAAAAAATCATTTTTATTTATAAAAAAAAATACCAAATTTGCCCAAAATTTGGAAAAATTTGCTAATTTCTAAGTTTCAATTTCTCTACTCCTATAATACATAGTAATACCTACAAAAATAGTTATTACTTTACATTGCCCATATGTCTACTTCATGTTCGTATCATTTTGGGAATGACATTTTATTTTTTGGGGACGTTAGAAGGCTTAGAAGTTTAGAAGAAAATCTTGAAATTTTTCAGAAATTTTCCAAAACCAACTTTTTAAGGACCAGTTCAGGTCTGAAGTCACTTTGTGAGGCTTACATAATAGAAACCACCAAAAAATGACCCCATTCTAGAAACTACACCCCTCAAGGTATTCAAAACTGATTTTACAAACGTCGTTAACCCTTTAGGTGTTCCACAAGAGTTATTGGCAAATGGAGATGAAATTTCCGAATTTCAATTTTTGGGCAAATTTTCCATTTTAATCCTTTTTTTCAAGTAACAAATCAAGGGTTAACAGCCAAACAAAACTTAATATTTATTGCCTGGATTCTGTAGTTTGCAGAAACACCCCATATGTGTATGGGCACACGGTAGGGCATAGAATGAAAGGTGCGCCGTGTGGTTTTTGGAAGGCAGATTTTGCTGGACTGGTTTATTTACACCATGTCGCATTTGAAGCCCCCCTGATGCACCCCTAGAGTAGAAACTCCATAAAAGTGACCCCATTTTGGAAACTACAGGATAATTTGGCAGTTTTGTTGGGACTATTTTTAGGGTACATATGATTTCTGGTTGCTCTATATTACATTTTTGTGAGGCAAGGTTACCAAAAATTGAAATTCTGAAATATCATCTCCATTTGCCATAAACTGTTGAGGAACACCTAAAGGGTTAATAAAGTTTGTAAAATCAGTTTTGAATACCTTGAGGGGTGTAGTTTCTTAGATGGGGTCACTTTTATGGAGTTTCTACTCTAGGGGTGCATCAGGGTTCTTAAAATGGGACATGGTGCCAAAAAAAATCTGCCTTCCAGAAACCATATGGCGTTCCCTTCCTTTTGCGCCCTGCCGTTTGGTTATACAGCAGTTTACGACCACATATGGCATGTTTCTGTAAACTGAAGAATCAGGGTAATAAATATAAAGTTTTGTTTGGCTGTTAACCCTTACTTAGTTACTGGAAAAAAACGGTTTAAAATGGAAAATTTTCGCCAAAAAATAAAATTTTGGGCAGCGTTTTTATTTTATTTTTTTGGCCGTGTTCATCTGAGGGGTTAGGTCATGGGGTATTTTTATAGAGAAGATTTTTATGGATGCGGCGATACCTAATATGTTTTACACTACAGTATATTATCCTTTTATAAACAAAAAAAAAACATTTTAGTATCTCCATAGTCTAAGAGTCAGTTTTTTGTTTTTGTTTTTAGCTGATTATCTTAGGTAGGGGCTCATTTTTTGCGAGATGAGAGGACAGCTTTATTGGCACTATTTTGGGGGGCATATGACTTTTTGATCGCTTGCTATGACACTTTTTGTGATGTAAGGTGACAAAAAAATAACTTTTTTTGCACCGTTTTTATTTTATTTATTTGACCGTGTTCATCTGAGGGGTTAGGTCATGGGGTATTTTTATAGAGCAGATTCTTACGGATGCGGCAATACCTAATATGTCTACTTTTTTTAATTTATTTTAGTTTTACAAAATAATATTTAAAAAAAATAAAAATTTGCTTTAGTTTCTCAAGTCTGAACCATAGTTTTTTTCCGGTTGTCAGTGGCTAAATAGAATTAAAATTGGGGAAGGGGATTATAAATTTAGTGCTCCATGGAAGTGGGGCACGTGTCACACTGACTGGTGGTGTCCTTCCGTATCCCCCTCCTGTGACACACTCTGCACTTTTTTTCGGACCGTCACTTCTTTCCAGTATGGGGGACCACACCTGGAAAGTGTTGGCCAGGGACGATCCGGGCGCCTCCAGTTCCCGGTCAGAAAAGATCAGGGCCTTGAGGACTACCTCATAGAGCTGCAGGAATTTCCCTGTGTTGCCAGCGCTCCGGGACAGCACAAAAGAGTTGTCCAAGGCAACCTGTACCAAGTAGACCGCAACTTTCTTGTACCATGCCCGGGTTTTGCGCATGGCATTATATGGCTTGAGGAATTTATCAGAGAGATCAACTCCTCCCATATACCGATTGTAGTCAACGATACAATCGGGCTTGAGGACCGTTGCCGCGGTACCTCGCACAGTGAATTGTGGACAGTACAAGGACATCCCACTTGTCCTTATATCTGACCAGCAACAGGTTTCCACTGGTAAGGGCATGGGTCTCACCCCTGGGGATAGGTACCTGGAGGGGTTGGGTAGGGAGGCCACGTAGATTTTTCTGCACGGTTCCACAAGCGGACGTGGATCTGGCGGCGAGGGACTGGAACAAGGGGCTACTAGTATAAAAGTTATCCACGTGCAGGTGGTAACCTTTATCTTGCAGTGGGTGCATAAGGTCCCATACAAGTTTCCCGCTAACACCCAGAGTGGGGGGACATTCTGGGGGTTCAATCTGGGAATCTCGCCCCTCGTACACACAAAACTTGTAAGTGTACCTTGAGGTACTCTCACAAAGTTTAAACAGCTTCACGCCATACCTTGCCCGCTTAGAGGGAACATACTGGCGGAAAAGGAGTCTCCCCTTGAAAGCAATGAGAGACTCATCAACCGCGACCTCCCTTCCAGGTACATAGGCCTCCAAAAATTTGGCCCCAAAGTGATCGATGACCGGCCTGATTTTGTACAGGCGGTCATAGGCAGGATCACCTTGGGGGGATATGCTGCAAAAAGGAGCCCGGGTGTTGAGCAATGAACTGTTGGGCATACAGGTCGTTTGCTCCACCATCAGATTCACAAAGTGGTCACTGAAAAAAAGACTAAAATAGTCATATTCAGTGAAGCCCACTGTGGGAATCTGGATTCCTGCTTGGCCAACAAAATCAGGAATCACAGGCTCAAAATGCTCTGGGGTACACCAGACAAGTTCACCGGTACAGGGCTCAGGTGAACTTATCTGGTGGGCCGGAAAACTAGTACGAGCCCCAGAGCGGCTCGTACTAGTGTGGACCACAGGATCCCTAGCATGGCTGTCCCCTTGCTCCGCCGCCTTGGGGGCTCATCATCATCTCTAGATGATGAGGAGGACGTGGATGACAAAAGGAAAGTGGGGTCATCCTCGTCCTCACTGGGGCTCTCGGAGTCGGAGGCAAGCAGGGCATATGTCTCCTCAGCTGAGAATGTCTGGCGGGCCATAGGGGAGTGTGTGTGTGTGCGTGTATGTGCGTGCATGACCGCCACCTCTCAGGATCGCAGGACGGTGATTGGTGACGTATTATCACACCACCGATCATCATCCTATTCCGGGTTATCGGGTCACCAGAGACCCGAATAACCCAGAAACGCAGCAAACCACAGGTCTGAATTGACCTGCCGTTTGCTGCGATCGCTGACACGGGGGGGGGGGGGGGTCACAGGACCCGCCTGGGCATTGTACCAAGGTGCCTGCTCAATGATTCGAGCAGGTACCTTGTTCGGATCACCTCCCGCCATGCGGCGGTGATCGGAAATACACAAGGCGTACAGGTACGCTCTGTGTCCTTAAGTACCAGGACATCAGGGCATACCTGTACGCCCTGTGTCCGTAACAGGTTAAGCTGTCACTGAATAACATTTTTACTGTAGGCCAGTGGAGTATAGGCCCCAAAAATTAAGCATTCACCTCACAGAAAAGAACAAGTGATTATGTGGCTGGAGGTACATTAGGCGATCATTTTGTGGAAGATGTCCTTGTGGTGCATGCGGTCCGCCCTGGCATCCTCCATTGAACGCATTTTCCAGAGGGAGAGACAGAGCTGCAGATAGGGAGTAGAAGGAGGAGAAGCAGGCAGAACTTGCAGTGCACAGGAGGCAAAAAGCAGTCTGCTAATGTGATTTCGTTAGCCATGTTTTTATTCCAATTTTATATTTTTAGTTATTTTAAACATATTTATTTGACCTGTATTTGCACTGGCCTGCACTAAAATTGATATCCATTTACCATGTAATATACCTCCGGCCACATAATCAATTGATCTTTTATGTCCGGTGAATGCCTAATGTTTGGGGCCTGTAGTCCAGTGGCCTACAGTAAAATTTCTATCCATTGACCTCATAATGTACCTCGAGCCACATAATCAGAATTTCTTTTATGTCAGATGAATGCCTAATTTTTAAGGCCCGTACTCCCGTTGCCTAAAATAAAATTTTTCTAGGCTCTAACAGGGCACATTTAAGAGAATCTCCCTTTAAGACGCATAAAAATGTCCCCTGATTAAGATACATATTTCTTGTTGGAATTTTTGTCATTGATCCCCCTCTAGTATGTCACTGTCCATGTTGTGGGACTATTTGTGCACTTCTACTAAGTATTTGGTGGCTGCAAATATGAGCTGAAGGTTTTTCAGGTTTGCCTGCCATTAAAGTGAATGGGGCCAGCCGCGAATTTGCGGTTCGCAAACATTTGATTGCGTTCGTGAACCGTCCCGGCCGATGATCGTCCATCACTACTAGGTGAGTGCGCTTATCGGTCACGATCCCCCATGCTGCGCTGAACATCCATTCGGACAGGACGCTCTATGATGGGCAAGCCAAGAGTTCCATGGCAAATTTTGCCAGCTCTTTTAACAGGTCAAGCCTGCACAATAAGTAGTCAAGGGGTTCCTTGCTTCTCAGAGCGTCCACATCGGCCGTTAACCCGATGTAGTCGGACACCTGTCGGTCTAGGCGTTCCCTGAGGCTGAATCGGAGGGTGGCTGTCGATGGGTTGGCTGCAAGAATGATCTCATATCTGAAGTTACCAACATATCTTCAAACCGCCCTCTTCTTGCAGGCACAGTAGGATTGGCACCTGCACCTGTTTCGCTGTGGGTGGAAATTCCTCTGCCAGCGCCCGCAACAGCAGAATGCAGCATCTCTCGCAGCAAGGCCTGGAAATGCTGCATTCTGCAACCCTCTGTGATGCTGTTAACATGTCCACCATTTTCTGTTTGTACCGGAGGTCTAAGTATGTTGCCACCCAGTACTGGTTCTTGCCCTTTATGCTTTTTATACGGGGGTCCCTCTTAAAACACTGGAGCATAAAGGCCCCCATTTGCACTAAACTGGAAGCAGTGGAGTGGCTTGGCTCTTGCTCATCGCCCAGGAGAATGTCGTCCTCGGTCTCCTCCCCCCAGCCACGGACAATATCAGGGATCGCCGAAAAGTTTAAAGTCCCCCTCAAAGCCTGCTCTTCTTGCTCCTCCTCCTCCACCCAGCCACCATCCTCCTCTGACTCCTCTTCACACTCCTGCTGACTTGTCTCAGATAGAGTAGCCCCCCCCAGGAATTCATTTAGCATTGCGACTTCCTCATCTTCCAGCTCCTGCTCCTTGATCAATGACACAACGCAATGCACGCTCCAGAAAAAAGGCGTAAGGTGCGATGTCACTGATGGCGCCCTTGCTGCGACTGACCAGTTTGGTGATCTCATCAAATGGCCAAAAAAGTCTGCATGCGTCGCTCATGAGCAGCCACTGGCTCCGTGATAAGAAACCAAGCTCCCCAGAACCTGTCCTGCTGCAGAGTTCGTATAGGTAGTCGTTAACGGCACGTTGCTGCTGGAGCAGCCTATGAAGCACATACAAGGTGGAGTTGGCACGCACCTTCTCCAACTTCCCACTTAGGCTCCAGCCTGGTGCACCTGCCCGACCCCTACCACCCCTGCGGAACGCCCTGCTTCTTCCTCTGCCTGTCATTTTCAAAATGACCCTGTGGCAAAGTCCCTAGAGAAGAGCAGAATTTGTGGAAGGAGGTATAGCATAGGCTTCAATCAGTATTTGGTTGAAGATGGTATATCAAACCCCTTACTCAGTATTTTGTGAAAGCAGGTGTATCGCAGGCTTCAATCAATATTTTGTGGAAACAGGTATATCAATCCCCTTAATCAGTATTTTGTGGAAGTAGATGTATTGCAGGCCACAATCAATATTTGGTGGAAGCAGGTATCTCAATCCTCTTAATGATTATTTTGTGGAAGCAGGTGTATCACAGGCCTCAATCAATATTTGGTGGAAGCAGGTATATCAATCCCCTTAATCAGTATTTTGTTTAAGCAGGTACATCGCACCCCTCAAACAGTATTTTGTGGAAGCAGGTATATCAAATCCACTTAATCAGTATTTTGTGGAAGCAGGTATATAGAACCCCTTAATCAATATTTTGTGGAAGTAGGTATATTGCACCCCTCAATCTGTATTTTGTGGAAGCAGGTATATAGAACCACCTTAATCAATATTTTGTGTAAGCAGGTATATCTCACCCCTCAATCAGTATTTTATGGAAGCAGGTATATAAAAACCCCTTAATCAGTATTTTGTCGAAGCAGGTATATACCACCCCTCAATCTGTATTTTGTGGAATCAGGTATATCAAACCCTTTAATCAGTATTTTGTGGAAGCAGGTATATAGAACCCCTTAATCAATATTTGATGGAAGCAGGTATATCGCACCCGTCAATCTGTATTTTGTGGAAGCAGGTATATAAAAACCCCATTATCAGTATTTTGTGGAAGCAGGTATATAAAAACCCCATTATCAGTATTTTGTGGAAGCAGGTGTATCGCAGGCCTCAATCAATATTTTGTGGAAGCAGGTATATCAATCCCCCTAATCAGTATTTTGTAGAAGGTATATCAATCCCCTTAATCGGTATTTTGTGGAAACAGGTATATTGCACCCCTCAATCAGTATTTTGTGGAAGCAGGTATATAGAACCCCTTAATAGATATTTGGTGGAAGCAGGTATATCGCACCCCTCAATCTGTATTTTGTGGAAGCAGGTATATCAAACCCTTTAATCAGTATTTTGCGAAAGCAGGTATATGACAGGCCTCAATCAATATTTGGTGGAAACAAGTATATCAATCCCCTTAATCAGTATTTTGTAGAAGCAGGTGTATCGCAGGCCCCAATCAATATTTTGTGGAAGCAGGTATATCAATCCCCTTAATAAGTATTTTGTGGAACCAGGTATATAGAACCCATTAATAAATATTTGGTGGAAGCCAGTATGTCGCAACCCTCAATCTGTATTTTGTGGAAGCAGGTATATCAATCCCCTTAACCCTTACAGGACCCTGCCATTTTTCATCTTAAGGACTAGGCAATTTTTTGCAAATCTGACATGTGTCACTTTATGTGGGGATAACTTTAAAATGCTTTTACTTATCCAGGCCATTCTGAGATTGTTTTCCCGTCACATATTGTACTTCATGACAGTGGTAAAATTGAGTAAAGAAATTTATTTTTATTTATTAAAAAAATGCCAAATTTTAATTTTTTTTTCATAATTAGCAAATTTCCAAATTTCTATTTCTCTACTTTTATAATAGATAGTAATACCTACAAAAATAGTTATTACTTTACATTCCTCATATGTCTACTTCATGTGTGGATCATTTTGTGAATGGCATTTTATTTTTTGCGCATGTTAGATGTAGAGTTGAGCGGACACCTGGATGTTCAGGTTCGGCAGGTTTGGCCGAACTTGAAAAAAAAGTTCGGGTTTGGGACCCGAATTTGACCCCGAACCAGAACCCCATTGAAGTCAATGGGGACCCGAACTTTTGGGCACTAAAATGGCTCTAAAATAGTCCTGGAAAGGGCTAGAGGGCTGCAAAAGGCATCAAAATGTGCTTAAGAGCATGGCAACTGTTCTGCAAACAAATGTGGATAGGGAAATGACTTAAAATAACATAAAATACAGAAAAATTTTAAATAACAATCTGGATCTAGGAGTAGGAGGTTGCGGAGGCGGTGGATGGGTGGATGTGGCGGTGTAGGTTGACGTGGCAATGTAGGTGGAAGCGGCGGTGAAGGAGGAATAGGTAGTCAACACTGATTTGTGTTATTATTTATTTTTAAATTGGAGTATCCCCCAAAATATTGGGACATATAACAAAATAAAACTAATAATAAGTGCACTTGAGTACAAGAATGGATGGTTGAGGCTGGTATAAATGTCTATTCTGCACAAGGTACGGACAAGTCCTGTGGGATCCATGCCTGGTTCATTTTAATAAACGTTAGCTTGTCCACATTGGCTGAGGCCTGTGATAATGCTCTCTGCCGTGCTAAACACACGTTCACACTATACACTGGCTGCAGGGCAGGTCAGCACCTACAAGGCTGACAAAGCTTTTCCACATTTGGGCCATGCTAACCCTGCCTTCTCAGGTGCTGGCAGTGCCCCAGCTGCGTTGGCGACCTCTTCCTCCTCCTCTGCCTTCGCCTTGTGCTTCCACTGTGCCCCCTCTGTCAGGTGGGAATGGTATCATCAGTGTGCGCTTGTAGTCGCGCATCTTCCGATCAGTAACAGATGTTTTCACAAAATTTTGTTCCCTGTCAGCAATGCAGAGCAGGGGTTCATTCACTGCAAAATGGGATTCATGTCACCCAGCAATAGAACAGAGAATTTTGAGAGATTTAGGCCCCTGTCAGAAATGCAGAGCAAGGGTTCATTCACGGCAAAAGGGGGTACATGTCACCCAGCAATAGAACAGAGGATTTTGAGAGATTTAGGCCCCTGTCACCCAGGCACAGCAGGGGTTCATTCATGGCAAAAGGGGGTTCATGTCACCCAGAAATACAAAAGAGGATTTTGAGAGATTTAGGCCCCTGTCAGCAATGCAGAGCAGGGGTTCATTCACGGCAAAAGGGGGTACATGTCACCCAGCAATAGAACAGAGGATTTTGAGAGATTTAGGCCCCTGTCACCCAGGCACAGCAGGGGTTCATTCACGGCAAAAGGGGGTTTGTGTCACACAGCAATAGAACAGAGGATTTTGAGAGATTTAGGCCCCTGTCACCCAGGCACAGCAGGGGTTCAATCACGGCAAAAGGGGGTTCATGTCACCCAGCAATACAACAGAGGATTTTGAGAGATTTAGGCCCCTGTCACCCAGGCACAGCAGGGGTTTGTATATGCCAAAAATTGTAAAATGTCACCCGACAATTGAAAATAAGAATTTTTTCAATTTAGGGGACTAAAATTGGCACTTTTTTTTTATTAAAATGGCTCCAAAATAGTCCTTGAAAAGGCTAGAGGGATGTAAAAGGCAGTAAAATGTGATTAAGAGCATGGCAACTGCTCTGCAAACAAATGTGGATAGGGAAATAACTTAAAATGAAATAAAATAACTAAAAATTACAAATTATTAACCTGCAACTCAGAGAAGGAGGTGGATATGGAGTCGGAGGTTGAGGAGGCGGTGAATGTGGTGTTGTAGGTGGAGGCAGCAATGGAGGAGGAACAGGTAGCCAACAATGTTTTTTTATTTTTTTTATTGAGTAGGTAGCCCCCAAAATATTGGGACAAATAAAAAATAAATAAAACAAAGAATCATTGTACTTGACTTGAGTACAAGAATGTATGTTTGATGGTGGTATAAATGTCTATTCTGCACGAGGTTCAAACAAGTCTTGTGGGATCCAAGCCTGGTTTATTTTAATGAACGTGAGCTTGTCCACTTTGGCTGTGGACAGGCGTCTGCGTCTGTCTGTAATGATGCCTCCTGCCCTGCTAAATACATGTTCAGAGAGTACACTGGCTGCAGGGCAGGCCAGCACCTCCAAGGCATACAGGGCAAGCCCTGGCCATGTGGACAATTTGGAGACCCAGAAGTTGAATGGGGCAGAACCATCAGTCAGTACGTGTAGTCATGTGCACAGGTACTGTTCCACCATGTTGTTCAAATGCTGCCTCCTGCTAACACGCTCCATATCAGCAGTTGGGGCCGGTTGTTGCGGCGAGGTGACAAAGCTTTTCCTCATGTCGGCCATGCTAACCCTGCCTTCTGAGGTGCTGGCGCTGACACAGCTGCATTGGCGACCTCTTCCTCCTCCCCTGCCTTCGCCTTGTGCTTCCACTTGTCCCCCGGCATCAGTCGGGAATGCACTCAGGAGCGCGTCTACCAGCGTGCGCCTGTAGTCACGCATCTTCCGATCACGCTCCAGTGAGGGAATTAAGGACGGCACATTGTCTTTGTAACGGGGATCCAGCAGGGTGGCCACCCAGTAGTCAGCACACGTTAAAATGTAGGCAACTCTGCAGACGTTGCGCAGGCACTGCAGCATGTAGTCACTCATGTGTGCCAGGCTGCCCAGAGGTAAAGACAAGCTTTCCTCTGTGGGAGGCGTATCGTCTGCGTCCTCCGTATCCCCCCAGCCACGCACCAGTGATGGGCCCGAGCTGCGTTGGATGCCACCCCGCTGTGAACATGCTTCATCCCCATCCTCCTCCTCATCCTCCTCATCCTCATCCTCCAGTAGTGGGCCCTGGCTGGCCAAATTTGTACCTGGCCTCTGCTGTTGCAAAAATCCTCTTTCTGAGCCACTTCTAAAAGACTGGCCTGAAAGTGTTAGAGATGACCCTTCTTCCTCCTCCTCGTCCTGGGCCACATCCTCTTCCATCATCGCCCTAAGTGTTTTCTCAAGGAGACATAGAAGTGGTATTGTAACGCTGATAACGGCGTCATCGCCACTGGTCATGTTGGTGGAGTACTCGAAACAGCGCAACAGGGCACACAGGTCTCGCATGGAGGCCCAGTCATTGGTGGTGAAGTGGTGCGACTCACCCGTGCGTGCTGCAGCTGAAACTCCACTATAGTCTGCTGCTGCTCGCATAGTCTCTCCAGCATGTGCAAGGTGGCGTTCCACCTGGTGGGCACGTCGCATATGAGGCGGTGGGCGGGAAGGCCGAAGTTACGCTGCAGCGCTGACAGGCGAGCAGCAGCAGGGTGAGAACGCCGAAAGCGCGCACAGACAGCCCGCACTTTATGCAGCAGCTCAGACATGTCGGGGTAGTTGTGAATGAATTTCTGCACCACCAAATTCAGCACATGCCCCAAGCAAGGGATATGCATCAAACCGGCTAGTCCCAGAGCTGCAACGAGATTTCGCCCATTATTGCACACCACCAGGCCGGGCTTGAGGCCCACTGGCAGCAACCACTCGTCGGTCTGTTGTTCTATACGCTGCCACAACTCCTACTCAGTGTGGGGCCTGTCCCCCAAACACATCACTTTCAGAACGGCCTGCTGACGTTTACCCCTGGCTGTGCTGAAGTTGGTGGTGAAGGTCTGTCGCTGACAGGATGAGGAGGTGGAAGAAGAGGCGGAGGAAGCCGAGTAGGAAGAGGAGGCAACTGGAGACAAAGAATGATGCCCTGCAATCCTTGGCGTCAGAAGGACATGCGCCAAACAGCTCTCCGCCTGGGTACCCAGCCGCCACTACATTTACCCAGTGTGCAGTTAGGGAGATATAGCGTCCACGTATCTGTGGTTAGGTGGACCTTGCCACAGATGGCGTTGCGCAGTGCACACTTGATTTTATCCGATACTTGCTTGTGCAGGGAGGGCACGGCTCTCCTGGAGAAGTAGTGGCGGCTGGGAACAACGTACTGTGGGACAGCAAGCGACATGAGCAGTTTGAAGCTGTCCGTCTCCACCAGCCTGAATGACAGCATTTCAAAAGCCAGCAGTTTAGAAATGCTGGCATTCAGGGCCAGGGATCGAGGGTGGCTAGGTGGGAATTTACACTTTCTCTCAAAGGTTTGTGAAATGGAGAGCTGAACGCTTCCGTGTGACATGGTGGAGATGCTTGGTGACGGAGGTGGTGTTGTTGGTGGCACATCCTCTGTTTGCTGGGCGGCAGGTGCCAACGTTCCTCCAGATGTGGAGGAAGAGGCCGAGGCAGCAGCAGAAGAGGGAGCAGGAGGGGCCTGAGCCCTTTCTTGGTTTTGAAGGTGCTTACTCCACTGCAGCCCGTGTCTCACATGTAGATGCCTAGTCATGCAGGTTGTGCTAAGGTTCAGAACGTTAATGCCTCGCTTCAGGCTCTGATGGCACAGCGTGCAAACCACTCGGGTCTTGTCGTCAGCACATTGTGTGAAGAAGTGCCATGCCAGTGAACTCCTTGAAGCTGCCTTTGGTGTGCTCAGTCCCTGGTGACGGTGGACAGTAGCAGGCAAACTGTTTTGGCGACTGCTGCTCTGCTTTTGCACCCTGCTCCCGCTTTTGCTACGCTGTTGGCTCGGTCTCACCACTGCCTCTTCCTCCGAACTGTGAAAGTCAGTGGCACGACCTTCATTCCATGTGGGGTCTAGGACCTCATCCTCCCCTGCATCGTCTTCCACCCAGTCTTCCTCCCTGACCTCCTTTTCGGTCTGCACACTGCAGAAAGACGCAGCAGTTGGCACCTGTGTTTCGTCATCATCAGAGACGTGCTGAGGTGGTATTCCCAAGTCCTCATCAGGAAACATAAGTGGTTGTGCGTCAGTGCATTCTATGTCTTCCACCCCTGGGGAAGGGCTAGGTGGTTGCCCTTGGGAAACCCTGCCAGCAGAGTCTTCAAACAGCATAAGAGACTGCTGCATGACTTGAGGCTCAGACAGGTTCCCCGATATGCACGGGGGTGGTGTGACAGACTGATGGGCATGGGTTTCAGGCGCCACCTGTGCGCTTTCTGCAGAAGACTGGGTGGGAGATAATGTGAACGTGCTGGATCCACTGTCGGACACCCAATTGACTAGCGCCTGTACTTGCTCAGGCCTTACCATCCTTAGAACGGCATTAGGCCCGACCAAATATTGCTGTAGATTCTAGCGGCTACTGGGACCTGAGGTAGTAGGATCAGTAGGACGTTTAGCTGTGGCACGTCCTCTCCCTTTACCAGAGGCTCCACCAACACCACCACCACGACCACGTCCCTTATTAGATGTTTGCCTCATAGTCAGCGTTTACAAAGCAAAGTAAAAAGTGGTTAAGTCTGTTAAAAAAAATTAACCGCCAATAAAAACCCTGATGTAGGGTATTGCACTCAATTTTTTTTTTTTAAAACTCTATATGACAGCGGTATTTGTGGCCTAAATGTGACACTCACTGATGCACGTCTTATCCCAGATGTGCAGTATATAAGAGGCTTTTTTCACCCCAATAACCAAAAAGGCGTATTTCTTCCCTAAATGTGACACTAACTTATGCACGTGTAATCAGAGATGTGCAGTATATCAGAGGGTTTTTTCACCCCAGTATGACAAAGCAGGATTTCTGGCCTTAATGTGACAATCACTTATGCACGTGTAATCCCAGATGTGCAGTATATCAGAGGGTTTTTTCACCCTAACCAAAAAGCTGTATTTCTGTCCTAAATGTGACAGTGACTTATGCACGTGTAATCACAGATGTGCAGTATATCAGAGGGTTTTTTCACCCCAGTAAGAAACAAGCTGTATTTCTGGCCTTAATGTGACAATCAGTTATGCACGTGTAATCACAGATGTGCAGTATATCAGAGGGTTTTTTCACCCTAACCAAAAAGCTGTATTTCTGTCCTAAATGTGACAGTGACTTATGCACGTGTAATCACAGATGTGCAGTATATCAGAGGGTTTTTTCACCCTAACCAAAAAGCTGTATTTCTGTCCTAAATGTGACAGTGACTTATGCACGTGTAATCACAGATGTGCAGTATATCAGAGGTTTTTTTTCACCCCAGTAAGAAAAAAGCTGTATTTCTGGCCTTAATGTGACAATCACTTAAGCACGTGTATTCAGAGATGTGCAGTATATCAAAAGGTTTTTTCACCCTAGTATGCCAAAGCAGGATTTCTGGCCTTAATGTGACAATCACTTATGCACGTGTAATCACAGATGTGCAGTATATCAGAGTTTTTTTCACCCTAACCAAAAAGTTGTATTTCTGTCCTAAATGTGACAGTGACTTATGCACGTGTAATCACAGATGTGCAGTATGTAACCAAAATGCTGTATTTCTGTCCTAAATGTGACAGTGACTTATGCAGGTGTAATCACAGATGTGCAGTATATTACAGGCTTTTTTCACCCCAGTATGCCAAAGCCGTATTTCTGTCCTAAATGTGACAGTGACTTATGCACGTGTAATTACAGATGTGCAGTATATTAGAGGCTTTTTTCACCCTAACCAAAAAGCTGTATTTCTGACCTAAATGTGACAGTCACTTATGCTTGTCTAATCCCAGATGTGCAGTATATTAGAGGGTTTTTTCACCCCAGTATGCCAAAGCTGTATTTCTGGACTTGCAGATAGTCTATGCTGGTGCACTATTGTTGCATAAAATGGCTGCCGATCAGGTATTGATATTGATGAAATGAAGAAAAAAAAGTTAGTTTTCAGCAGTAATTCGCTCAGGGCAGGCTTAAAAAAATTGTGCACTGCACCCACAAAACACTTTTTCTTTAGATCGCTGAGTACATAAAACAGTTCTTGATAAGTTCGCTCCCTGATCTCTCCCTCACAGCAGCTGCAGCCTCTCCCTACACTAATCCGAGCAGAGTGACGGGCGGTGCTAAGTGACTCCAGCTTAAATAGAGGCTGGGTCACATGCTGCAGTTGGCCAATCACAGCCATGCCAATAGTAGGCATGGCTGTGATGGCCTTTTTGGGCAAGTAGTATGACGCTTGTTGATTGGCTGCTTTGCAGCCTTTCAAAAAGCGCCATAAAAATCGCCGAACACCAAACCCAAACTTTTACGTAAATGTTCGGGTTCGCGTCCGTGTGCCGAAAAACCTAAAGTTCGGTACGTACCCGAACTTTACAGTTCGGGTTCGTTCAACTCTAGTTAGAAGGCTTAGAAGTTTAGAAGCAAACCTTGAAATTTTGCTGAAAATTTCCAAAACACACTTTTTAAGGACCAGTTCAGGTCTGAAGTCACTTTGTGAGGCTTACATAATGGAAACCACCCAAAAATGACCCCATTTTAGAAACTACACCCATCAAGGTATTTAAAACAGATTTTTCAAACTTTGTTAACCCTTTAGGTATTCCACAAGAATTAATGGAATATGGAGATGAAATTTCAGAATTTCATTTTTTTGGGCAGATTTTCTATTTTAATAATTTTTTTTTACACTAACAATGCAAGGGTTAACAGCCAAACAAAACTCAATATTTATTTCCCTGATTCTGTAGTTTACAGAAACACCCCATATGTGGTCGTAAACTGCTGTACGGGCACACGGTATTGCGCAGAGGGAAAGGAACGCCATATGGTTTTTGAAAGCAGATTTCACTTGGATAATTTTAAGTTGCCATGTCACATTTGTAGACCCCCTGATGCACCCCTAGAGTAGAAACTCCAAAAAAGTGACCCAATTTTAGAAACTATACCACTCAAGGTATACAAAACTGATTTTACAAACTTTGTTAACCCTTTAGGTGTTCCACAAGAATAGATGGAAAATAAAGATGACATTTCAGAATTTCACTTTTTTGGCAGATTTTCCATTTTAATCAATTTTTTTCCACTAACAAAGCAAGGGTTAACAGCCAAACAAAACTCAATATTTATGGTCCTGATTCTGTAGTTTACAGAAACACCCCATATGTGGTCGTAAACTGCTGTAAGGGCACACGGCATTGCGCAGAAGGAAAGGAATGCCATATGGTTTTTAGGGGGACAGATTTTGCTGGACTGGTTTTTTGACCCTATGTCCCATTTGAAGCCCCCCTGATTCACCCCTAGAGTAGAAACTCCAAAAAAGTGACCCCATTTTGTAAACTGCGGGATAAGGTGGCAGTTTTGTTGGTACTATTTTAAGGTACATATGATTTTTGGTTGCTCTATATTACACTTTTTGTGAGGCAAGGTAACAAAAAATAGCTGTTTTGGCACTGTTTTTATTTTTTGTTATTTACAACGTTCATCTGACAGGTTAGATCATGTGGTATTTTTATAGAGCAGGTTGTTATGGACAGGACAATAACAAAAAATATTGTTTGTTTCAGTTTTACAAAAGAAAGCATTTTTGAAAAAAATTACTTTAGTGTCTCCACATTCTAAAAGCCGTATTTTTTTTTTTTTTTTCGGCCACTGTCTTATGTAGGGGCTAATTTTTTTCCGGGATGAGATGACAGTTTGATTGGTATTATTTTAGGATGTATATGACTTTTTGATCGCTTGCTATTATACTTTATTTATGTAAGTTTTATACAATGATATCATTTTTTAAACCAAAAAATTATGTTTTAGTGTCTCTATAGTCTGAGAGCCATAGTTTTTTCAGTTTTTGGGTGATTGTCTTAGGTAG
This sequence comes from Bufo bufo, assembly GCF_905171765.1. NCBI lineage: Eukaryota > Metazoa > Chordata > Amphibia > Anura > Bufonidae > Bufo > Bufo bufo. The sequence goes on along the minus strand of NC_053392.1, from coordinate 232,776,531 downwards.
GGTATAATTTTTGCTGGATGAGATGACAGCTTGATTGGCACTATTTTGGGTTGCATAGGATTTTTTAAATGCTTGCTATTAAATTTTTTGTGATGTAAGGTGACAAAAAATGGCCTTTTTGACACTTTTTTTTACGGTGTCCATTTGAGGGGTTAGGCCATATGATATTTGTATAGAGCATGTTCTTACGGACGTAGTGATATCTAATATGTCATTTTTTTAAATTTATGTAAATTTCACACAATTATATAATTTTTGAAGCAAAAAATTATGTTTTAGTGTCTCCATAGTCTGAGAGCCATAGTTTTTTCAGTTTTTGAGCGATTGTCTTAGCTAGGGTATCATTTTTGCTCGATGAGATGACGGCTTGATTGGCACTATTTTGGGGTGCATATGACTTTTTGATCGCTTGCTATACATCAAAAGTGGACTTTTTGTGTTCACTTTTGATGTAAGGTGACAAAAAATGGCTTTTTTGACACTTTTTTTTTTTTTTACCTGAGGGGTTAGGTCAAATGGTATTTTTGTAGAGCAGGTTGTTATGGATGTGGTGATACCTAATATATATACTTTATATATATATATTTTTTTTTTTTAACCAAAAAAGTCATGTTTTAGTGTCTCCATAGTCTGAGAGACATAGTTTTTATATTTTTTGGACGATTGTCTTACTTAGGGTATAATTTTTTGCAGGATGAGGTGACGGTTAGATTGGTACTATTTTGGGGGGCATTCGCCTTTTCGATCGCTTGGGGCTCTTTCACACGAGCCGATGCCGTGCGTGGAATCCGCTGCGTGAAAGAGAGCCAAGCCCCGTTCCGGACAGCAGAGACACGGAGCATTAACATGATTTAATAATGCTCCATGCCTCTCTATGACCTTTTTACTACAAAATCACAGTGAGATAAAGTTGTCACCGTAATTTTGTAGTAAAAAGGTCACAGAGAGGCACGGAGCGCTATCAATCATGTTACTGCTCTGTGTCTCTGCTGTCCGGAACGGGGCTTGGCTCTCTTTTACGCAGCGGATTCCACGCACGGCATCCGCTCGTGTGAAAGAGCCCTTGGTGTTGCACTTATAGTGATGTAAGGTGACAAAAAAATGATTTTTTCAGCACAGGTTTTATTATTTTATTTTTTACAGTGTTCATTTGAGGGGTTAGGTCATGTGATATTTTTATAGAGCTGGTCGATGCAGACGCGGCGATACCTAATTTGTCTACTTTTCTTTTTTTTCCCTATTTTTTACAGTTTTATTTTACTTTATTTTGGGAAAAGGACGCTTTTTTTTTACTTGTAATTTTATTTTTTTTACACTTTATTTTTTGTCTCACTCTGGGACTTCAACTTTTGGGAGTCTGATCCCCTTTACTACTGTATTGTGATGCATTGGCTGTAAGTGTATTACAGACTGTAATACATTTACAGCCTGTTTGCCTGTGAGATCCAGGGGGCTGGATCTCACAGGCTCTCTCGGAAGGCAGCCACAATGCCTAAGGAAGGCATCGGGCTGCCTTTCCTGCCATCGGGTCCCCATGCTGCTGTGAAGCTCCGATACCCGCAAGGACATTGCATGTGCCCTCAGGGTCAGCGCTGACCGTGGCACATCAAGTGTTAATGCGCCGGCATGCAGCAGGAGTCCTGCTATCAGTGACTGCTGGACCCCTGCCGCAGATCGGGCAGGCGCATCTCCTGCATCCGCCCGATCACAGCGCCGTACATGTACAGCGCTAGTCTTTAAGTCACGGACATCTGCGCTGTACATGTATGGCGCAGGTCCTCTACGGGTTAATCAGTATTTTGTGGAGGCAGGTATATAGAACCCCTTAATCAATATTTGGTGGAAGCAGGTATATTGCACCCCTCAATCAGTATTTTGTGGAAGCAGGTATATTGCAGGCCTCAATCAATATTTTGTAGAAGCAGGTATATCGCACCCCTCAATCAGTATTTTGTGGAAGCAGTTATATCAAACTCCTTAATCAGTATTTTGTGGAAGCGGGTATATTGCACCCCTCAATCAGTTTTTTGAGGGGCAACAGGTATATCACACCTGTTACAATTAATTGTTCCAATAGCGCTTGTCCCTCTATATACCTGCGGTATGAAAGCAGAACCGCACACAACTGTATATTATAGGTATATCACACCACTCAGTATATCACACCTATTGATAGCACACCTATACCAGTCCTTAAAAGGACTTTTGTGGCCCTATTAGCTAGCGTTTGGTGTCCATAACAGTCTGTCCTTGCTCCACAAAGCAACCTCCCTCTACACTGGCAAAACACAGAATGTAAAATGGCTGCCAGATCGGGTTCTGTTATAGGGTGGGGGTGTGTCCATGTGCTGAAATGTCTCATTTGGCTGTTCTGTCCCACCTGATGGATGTGTAATGGGTCAAAGTTTGGCGCAATGCATAAGAACATCGCCATAAGTTCGCATGTTCGGTGAATCGCTAAAGAACAAAGTTCGCCGCGAAACGACCGCCAGGCGAACTGCAAGGCCATCTCTATCTAAGAGATCTGAACATATACAGAATCCAGTAATGAATATACATTAGTAGCTATTTGGATTAACATATATCAAGTGCAGAAGGAGTACAATACAATTTATTTCTAAAAGCATAGTACATAATGCCAAAAAAAGACATTTGTCCATCCAGTTCGGCCTGGACAAGATAATATATTGCAAAATATTTAAAATATGATTCTAAAACGATTGGCCCAAATGCCTATTAAAACAACATTTTGAGGGCAAATACCCAGTGGCCATCTGTCAATGGTGAGTAGTAGGCGAGAAGTTGGTAGAGGTGGGGGAGTACTCTCCTCGTAACTACAAATCTACTGTATCTAGTCTTAGCTACTATTCACTAAACAGTAGTGTACTTTTGATGTCATTTGGTTTTATAGCAAAGTAGAACTGGCACTATAATGTGCTATATTTAAATAAGATATAGTATAGTGACAGATCCATGTCAAATATTGTAATGCAATGAATACATGATTCAGGATCTTAAAGTAATCTATGATCAAATCTGAAATGTGATAAGAAAAAAACAGTAGAAGTATAAAATACTTCTTTATTAAATTAACCTTTTCATGTTATTTCTAGGGATATATTTCAAAAGATGCCATTACCTCTATCTGAGCTTAGCTTAAAGAATTAAGATGTGTGCAGTTTCAATAGATATTTAGTAAATGATTTGTTCCTGTGATGCTTTAAAACACAGCAACGCTACTGTGAGTAATACATATTTTAGTGTTACAAAAGATATACCCATTTAGTAATGCAGAGAAAGCCTGTTTTCCATTGTTTTGTCTCCTAGTACCATGGTGACTTGAGTAAACAAGACTTATTAATGAGCATATGTCAGCAATACATATCCAGAGTTTGCATAAAACCAAGTCCTTCTTTGTGGTATTCCACTTAATCTTCTCTTCATGTTCTTTAAGCTTCTTTCCATTTATTTTTAGCTGCCTGGATAGAGTGGTGGAAGGTGTTTATGCACTATTTGTTAATGTCGCATCTGTTATTGCATTTTCTACTTGTTTCATCATAAATATGCTTTATATATTTTGGGTTCACTTCAGGTCTATAGCATAGAGAAGTGTTAGATGATAAAATGTAACAGTAATGCGGAAGACAACATTACTAATTTGCATTAAAGTTTATAAACACGCTTTGGAGCTTTTTTTTTATCACTGCATTTAACTCAACAAAATAATTTAAATCAATGATCTTTATTAAAAAATGTCAACAGCTTTTCCTCTACAGCTTTCACTTTCAGTGAATCCTCTAAGGAGCTCTGATAGCTGAATCTGTAGTATGGAAGAGTGAATCAATTGTATCAATACAGAATTTGTCCCAATTTTCCAGTGTGGAGTCTCCACAAACTGTAATGCTTCTCTTGAAAACAGAGCTGCAAACTAGCGTCCTTTCCAAAAAGAAAGAAAAACTGTCTCATACCAGGAATCCACTCTTTCTGGGTAACTACCCTTTAACAGAGCTGAGCAAAGAAAGTTTGCTTGGCTGCCTGAGAGGCTCTGGTTGGAGAGTGCTGTCTATGCATGAGGAGTATCGTAGCCCAATATTCCGCTGGGTTTCTGTGAAAAATATCTGAAAATTAGCATATCTTACATCTGCTGGAATTATATAGGCTTAGAAAAGCTAATTTGAATATCTCTCCCAGAAACCCAGAGGGGCATTGCCTGGCTTTCAAAACTCCACATAAGTACTATACATACTAGGTACTCTCCATCATGAAAAAGAGTACCCCCCAGACAACGCATATATATTGCTAAGAAAACCAGAGTAGCATACTAGTCTCTTTCTCACCCTATGCCTTTCATAGTTCCTCACCCCTGTAGGTCAGCTACTAGAGATGAGCAAAGTTTTCAAAAATTCAATAAGGATGCCTCGCCAACTTTTTCCCCAAAATTAGCTTAATTCCGAATTAATTTGCCATGAAGCACGTTAAATCAGCTATATTCTGGCCTGCAGGGTGAGTGTATCTCTGTGTACATCACTGTGTATTGCAGCAACATGCATAGCTAGTCCTTTATGCTAATGAACAGTAGGTGACAGGCAGGTCTCAATCAGTATATGGGCATGCACATCGTTGTGCAGGCCAGTAAAAGTCCTAGCTAACTCCTAGCTAAACCAAAAGAAAAGCATACAGAAGTCTTTAGTAAAAGAAAAAAACACACTGTGCGCCCCTGCAAGACCTGTGCCCCAATCACTCTTTAGTGGAACAAAAGAAGGAAATAGAGGCAGCGCCAATAAATTAGTGGAGGAAAACAAAATTTCTCTGAAGCCATGTTGTGGCAGTGCAAACACATGCTTTTGAATCACTTCTGTTAGCTCTAAAATGACTGATTGAAAAAAGACGTAAGTCCATCAAGTTCAACCAAGGGATGGGTGGGAATGCGAATCGTGAGCATTAATGTAATTTACTTTTAAGAATTCATCTAAACCCTTTTTAAAACTATCCATTGTCCCTCTTGTGACCACGTCAAGAGGTAGCCTATTCCACAGATTCACAGTTCTTATAATAAAGAATATTTTCACAGTATTTTTTGTACGGCCCATTTTTATACTTGTATAGGTTAATCATGATCCCCTTAGATCAATACTAAATGCAATTAATTATTTTAATCTCTCCTCATAACTAAATGCCCCTTCAGTTTAGGTGCTTTCCTTTATACTTTTTCCAGTTCCAAAGCATCTTTTCTATAGATTGCTGCATAGAACTGAACTGCATATTCCAGATGAAGCCATACCAAAACACTGTAAAGTGGGAATATTATATCCTTGTCCTACGAGTCCATGCCTTGCTTAATACATGACAATATCCTGCTAGCTTTAGAAGCAGCTGATTGACATTGTATGCTGTTATCTAATCTATGATCTACAAGGACACCCAAATTATTATTATTATTATTTATTCCTTCTCTATAAGTGACTCTCCCCGGACATATGATGCATGGAGATTATTACTACCCATTCATGCCCAATCACTCAGAGTGTCCAATCAGCTTGTAGTTTATGGATATCTTCCTTAGACTGCACAGTACTACATAGCTTAGTGTCATCTGCAAAAATAGAAATGGTGCTATTAATTCCATCCTCAATATCATTAATAAATAAACAATACAGGACCCAGCACTGAACATTGGGGTACGCCACTTATAACATGGGTCCATTCTGAATGGGAATCATTGACCACAACTCTCTGGACACTGTCCTTCAGCCAGATTTCAATCCAATTACAAACTATACTTTCCAAGCCTATAGACCTTACTTTACCTATTAAACGTCTATGATGGACAATATCAAATGGCTTTTCAAAATCCAGAAACACTACATCCACAGTTGCCCCTCTGTCCAGACTTCTAGTCACCTGCTCATAAAAACAAATTAGGTCAATCTCACAACTTCTGTCCTTGGTAAACCCATGCTGGTTATAACTTATGATATTTATAGTCAAAAACCCATGTATATAGTCTCTTAAGAGTCATTCAAACATTTTTCCCAGAACAGAAGTTAAAGTAACTGGTCTATAATTACACGTAGAGGACCTAGATCCCTTTTTGAATATGGGCACCACATTTGCCTTGTGCCAGTCACTTGGCACTATACCAGTCCCTAGAGAATCTGAAGCAGGGGGCACAGCAATGACTGAACTGAGCTCTTTAAGAACTCTTGGGAGTAATCCATCTGGACCCAGAGCTTTTTTCACATTTACCTGATTTACCATATCTATAGTTAGCCAGTTGAGTATTTTACTGGGTGTAATTAACAGCCCTGGCACCACCTATATCAGCTCTTTTCTCTTCCTTTGTATATACAGAGCTAAAAAAAACTATTTAGAAACTCTGCCTTTTCCTTATCTTCAGTGACTATTCCCTCTTTACCATTATTTTATGTTATAAAAAAAGTGAACATCCCTCTAACAATAGAATTAGACAGATTATTCTCCCCAATTTGAGAATCAAGGTGTAATAGAATTGCTTATTTATTAAACAAGGTGGACACCCCAATAACAGTAAAAATTAAACAGATTATTCACCCCAAATTGAGAATCATGGACTTATAGAATTGCTTATCTATTAAACAAGGTGGACACCCGAAAATCAGTAAAACTATACAGCCTTTTCACCCCAATTTGAGAATCAAAGCCTAAAAGAATTGCTTATCTATTAAACAAGGTGGACACTCTAATAGCAGTAAAATTAGACCGCTTATTCATCCCAATTTGAGAATCAATGCCTAATAGAATTGCTAATCTATTAAACAAAGGAGAACACTGTTTAATTATATAGCTCTGTGCCCTACACAGGGATTGATGCAAACTGTGCTGTCTCCTATAGATCCCTTCATCTTCAAATTACAGTCCTTGCTCTGTCCCTGCAGTCTCCCTATGCGCTCCCTACAGTGTGTAAAAACTCTCCCTACGATCTCCCTACACTGTCCCTGCACTCTCCATATCCAATATTCCACAATTAAAAGCTTTTAGCAACACTGTTCCTAGCGCTTGTCACGTCTCTCCCTATTGTCAGCTCACAACATCCTTGTACCCCAAGGTTCCTCAGTATTGTGAATAGCCACTTTGGTGGTGCTATATTATTAACACTATTTCGCATAGTGGTCACATTTATTTACTAGTGTCTCCATTATCACTGATTCATATTTTTGTTCTTTAATTGTGGGGATAATTATATATGTTTTAATGCATTTCTAATAAATGTCAAGTTTTAAAGGCTAGTATGAAACTAGCCTTCAACAGATCTGGCAGGCTGTTTTGGCAGAGAATAGCCTGCTGGAGTTGACCAGAAGAAAACCTACAAAAGAACACTGAAAGGTGATAAACTATAAAAATATTGTTTTATTTGGGTACATGATTAAAAGCATACATAGAGATAACAGACAAATGCGCAAAGTGCAGCACAATCCTGGGAGAGTTAGTAGAGTACGAAAATGGTAAAAAAACAGAAGTGACCCGAGTATGGATATATCTAAATGTGGCAAAGTTACCATGTAAAATATATGTTAAAGGGATACCCACTATTGATAAGAGTACACATGATCTCGTCAAATATAAAGTGCAAGTGCAAGCTTATATATATAAGCAAAGGAGAGGAGAAATAACCCTTCAATGTGGGTCCCTAAATACATATATATATATACCTATTCAAATGGTCTAAGCGGGCAAATAAAGTGCATGTGCAAGTCACGTAACAATTTACAAGAGAAAACACATGATAAGTGTTTGATCAAAAAACACAAGACAACCGCAGAAGTTCAACAGGTAAATAGATGAACAGGAGTGAGGTCACATACCGTATGTAAAATGATGGTAAGTCCACAGGAAGACTGCACACCCCGACGCGTGTTTCGATTTGACCCCCAGAGGAAGGTTTCAAATCGAAACGCGCGTCGGGGTGTGCAGTCTTCCTGTGGACTTACCATCATTTTACATACGGTATGTGACCTCACTCCTGTTCATCTATTTACCTGTTAAACTTCTGCGGTTGTCTTGTGTTTTTTGATCAAACACTTATCATGTGTTTTCTCTTGTAAATTGTTACGTGACTTGCACATGCACTTTATTTACCCGCTTAGACCATTTGAATAGGTATATATATATATGTATTTAGGGACCCACATTGAAGGGTTATTTCTCCTCTCCTTTGCTTATATATATAAGCTTGCACTTGCACTTTATATTTGACGAGATCATGTGTACTCTTATCAATAGTGGGTATCCCTTTAACATATATTTTACATGGTAACTTTGCCTCATTTAGATATATCCATACTCGGGTCACTTCTGTTTTTTTACCATTTTCGTACTCTACTAACTCTCCCAGGATTGTGCTGCACTTTGTGCATTTGTCTGTTATCTCTATGTATGCTTTTAATCATGTACCCAAATAAAACAATATTTTTATAGTTTATCAGCTTTCAGTGTTCTTTTGTAGGTTTTCTATCAGTTTCTGAGTTAAGCTCTTTTGAGGGGCCTTTACTGCGGCTTTACGCCATTCTTTTGTGTAATCTATTTCTGTACTATGGAGTTGACCAGATCTGGGCTGCCATTCACCGCTGGACTTCGTTGACTATAATAAGATCTGGTGTGGATATGGATGCTTTTCGATGATATGCTGGCTGCGAAATGCTGGCTTTCACAGGCAACAGTTTTTATCTGGCTGAAAAACAGCACTTATGCCGGAAAGCGGCCCAATCCTCGTCGGATGCCATTATAGTCAATGGGGTCCAACGGTTCTCTGCTGGAACAGCCTGCCAGATCCATTTAATGGAGGTGTGAACCTACCCTAAATAAACTCTAAATAAATGTCATTTTAAGGAATCCTCAGCTGCATATGCATATGCTATATGTTGCTGAAATTTCTGCCTCTGAAAATCCATTCCTTACAACTATTGATGGTTGTTTCCGCAGCATATACACTATAAGGATTTTTACAAACTATTTGAGAACTTAACCTTAATCCAATCATTTCTAGGTACATAGCCCACTTTAAATTTAGTTCGATGTTTGCTGCTATTGACCTTAACAATATGTCTGCTAACCTTGTAGGATAACAGGCTGAAATATCTATTTTATTCAGCCTTACAAACTACAGGGAGTGCAGAATTATTAGGCAAGTTGTATTTTTGAGGATTAATTTTATTATTGAATAACAACCATGTTCTCAATGAACCCAAAAAACTCATTAATATCAAAGCTGAATATTTTTGGAAGTAGTTTTTAGTTTGTTTTTAGTTTTAGCTATTTTAGGGGGATATCTGTGTGTGCAGGTGACTATTACTGTGCATAATTATTAGGCAACTTAACAAAAAACAAATATATACCCATTTCAATTATTTATTTTTACCAGTGAAACCAATATAACATCTCAACATTCACAAATATACATTTCTGACATTCAAAAACAAAACAAAAACAAATCAGTGACCAATATAGCCACCTTTCTTTGCAAGGACACTCAAAAGCCTTCCATCCATGGATTCTGTCAGTATTTTGATCTGTTCACCATCACCATTGCGTGCAGCAGCAACCACAGCCTCCCAGACACTGTTCAGAGAGGTGTACTGTTTTCCCTCCTTGTAAATCTCACATTTGATGATGGACCACAGGTTCTCAATGGGGTTCAGATCAGGTGAACAAGGAGGCCATGTCATTAGATTTTCTTCTTTTATACCTTTTCTTGCCAGCCACGCTGTGGAGTACTTGGACGCGTGTGATGGAGCATTGTCCTGCATGAAAATCATGTTTTTCTTGAAGGATGCAGACTTCTTCCTGTACCACTGCTTGAAGAAGGTGTCTTCCAGAAACTGGCAGTAGGACTGGGAGTTGAGCTTGACTCCATCCTCAACCCGAAAAGGCCCCACAAGCTCATCTTTGATGATACCAGCCCAAACCAGTACTCCACCTCCACCTTGCTGGCGTCTGAGTCGGACTGGAGCTCTCTGCCCTTTACCAATCCAGCCACGGGCCCATCCATCTGGCCCATCAAGACTCACTCTCATTTCATCAGTCCATAAAACCTTAGAAAAATCAGTCTTGAGATATTTCTTGGCCCAGTCTTGACGTTTCAGCTTGTGTGTCTTGTTCAGTGGTGGTCGTCTTTCAGCCTTTCTTACCTTGGCCATGTCTCTGTGTATTGCACACCTTGTGCTTTTGGGCACTCCAGTGATGTTGCAGCTCTGAAATATGGCCAAACTGGTGGCAAGTGGCATCTTGGCAGCTGCACGCTTGACTTTTCTCAGTTCATGGGCAGTTATTTTGCGCCTTGGTTTTTCCACACGCTTCTTGCGACCCTGTTGACTATTTTGAATGAAACGCTTGATTGTTTGATGATCACGCTTCAGAAGCTTTGCAATTTTAAGAGTGCTGCATCCCTCTGCAAGATATCTCACTATTTTTGACTTTTCTGAGCCTGTCAAGTCCTTCTTTTGACCCATTTTGCCAAAGGAAAGGAAGTTGCCTAATAATTATGCACACCTAATATAGGGTGTTGATGTCATTAGACCACACCCCTGCTCATTACAGAGATGCACATCACCTAATATGCTTAATTGGTAGTAAGCTTTCGAGCCTATACAGCTTGGAGTAAGACAACATGCATAAAGAGGATGATGTGGTCAAAATACTAATTTGCCTAATAATTCTGCACGCAGTGTATATTGCTATTAGTGTTGAGCGAATTGAAGCATCCAAAGTGGAATTCGATTCCCAAGTTTAGGAAAAATTCAATTTGCTGCGAAGCTGAATATCCTTGCGCTTTGTCACAAATTTAGATTTTTTTCTAAAATGGCTGCTGCACATGTTATGAAGTGAAAGTAAGAAGCCCGGGAACGCGATATGACACATAGTGCCATGCAGCCAGCCAATTAGCAGATAGCCATCCCCTGTGATTTCATAGCCCTATAAAAATCCTCATCCTGAGTGGACTTCACTGTGAGCTGTGATTAGGGAAAGAAGTGACAAGTGCTTATGCACTACGGACAGTAGTGCAGAAAGCTTTTAATTGAAGAATATTGGATAGAGAGAGGGCAGGGACAGTGTAGGGAGATGGTAGGAAGAGCATAGGGAGACTGCAGGGACAGTGCAGGTTGAATGTAATCCCTGTGTGCATCTTGTTCACCTGCTGCCTTAATCCTAGTTAATTTGTTAGTTTATATAGAATGACTGTGCCTAAGTATTAAAGGGCAGTCTAATATACACTGCGTGCAGAATTATTAGGCAAATGAGTATTTTGACCACATCATCCTCTTTATGCATGTTGTCTTACTCCAAGCTGTATAGGCTCGAAAGCCTACTACCAATTAAGCATATTAGGTGATGTGCATCTCTGTAATGGGAAGGGGTGTGGTCTAATGACATCAACACCCTATATTAGGTGTGCATAATTATTAGGCAACTTCCTTTCCTTTGGCAAAATGGGTCAAAAGAAGGACTTGACAGGCTCAGAAAAGTCTAAAATAGTGAGATATCTTGCAGAGGGATGCAGCACTCTGAAAATTGCAAAGACTCTGAAGCGTGATCATCGAACAATCAAGCGTTTCATTCAAAATAGTCAACAGGGTCGCAAGAAGCGTGTGGAAAAACCAAGGCGCAAAATAACTGCCCATGAACTGAGAAAAGTCAAGCGTGCAGCTGCCAAGATGCCACTTGCCACCAGTTTGGCCATATTTCAGAGCTGCAACATCACTGGAGTGCCCAAAAGCACAAGGTGTGCAATACTCAGAGACATGGCCAAGGTAAGAAAGGCTGAAAGACGACCACCACTGAACAAGACACACAAGCTGAAACGTCAAGACTGGGCCAAGAAATATCTCAAGACTGATTTTTCTAAGGTTTTATGGACTGATGAAATGAGAGTGAGTCTTGATGGGCCAGATGGATGGGCCCGTGGCTGGATTGGTAAAGGGCAGAGAGCTCCAGTCCGACTCAGACGCCAGCAAGGTGGAGGTGGAGTACTGGTTTGGGCTGGTATCATCAAAGATGAGCTTGTGGGGCCTTTTCGGGTTGAGGATGGAGTCAAGCTCAACTCCCAGTCCTACTGCCAGTTTCTGGAAGACACCTTCTTCAAGCAGTGGTACAGGAAGAAGTCTGCATCCTTCAAGAAAAACATGATTTTCATGCAGGACAATGCTCCATCACACGCGTCCAAGTATTCCACAGCGGGGCTGGCAAGAAAGGGTATAAAAGAAGAAAATCTAATGACATGTCCTCCTTGTTCACCTGATCTGAACCCCATTGAGAACCTGTGGTCCATCATCAAATGTGAGATTTACAAGGAGGAAAAACAGTACACCTCTCTGAACAGTGTCTGGGAGGCTGTGGTTGCTGCTGCACGCAATGTTGATGGTGAACAGATCAAAACACTGACAGAATCCATGGATGGCAGGCTTTTGAGTGTCCTTGCAAAGAAAGGTGGCTATATTGGTCACTGATTTGTTTTTGTTTGGTTTTTGAATGTCAGAAATGTATATTTGTGAATGTTGAGATGTTATATTGGTTTCACTGGTAAAAATAAATAATTAAAATGGGTATATATTTGTTTTTTGTTAAGTTGCCTAATAATTATGCACAGTAATAGTCACCTGCACACACAGATAACCCCCTAAAATAGCTAAAACTAAAAACAAACTAAAAACTACTTCCAAAAATATTCAGCTTTGATATTAATGAGTTTTTTGGGTTCATTGAGAACATGGTTGTTGTTCAATAATAAAATTAATCCTCAAAAATACAACTTGCCTAATAATTCTGCACTCCCTGTATTGTTATTGGCATCTTGTTGAGCCGCTGACACATTTGCAGTTATTCCCTTATTTTATATATAGAATTAATGTGCGTGAGTATTAAAGGGTGGTCCACTACATGAAGGCAGAGGAGGAGAAAGAGGTCGCCAACGCAGCTGGGACACCACCAGCACCTCAGAAGGCAGGGTTAGCATGGCCGAAATGTGGAAAAGCTTTGTCAGCACGCCACAACAACCAGCACCACCAGCTGATATGGAACGTCTTAGGCAGCATTTCACCAACATGGTGGAGCAGTATGCGTGCACACGGCCTACACATACTGAATTACGGGTCTGCCCCTTCAACTTCTGGGTCTCCAAATTGGGCACATGGCCTTAGCTTGCCCTTTACGCCTTGGAGGTGTTGGCCTGCCCTGCAGCCAGTGTATTGTCTAAACGTGTGTTTAGCACGGCAGGGGGCGTTATCACAGACAAGCGCAGCCGCCTGTCCACAGCCAATGTGAACAAGCTCATGTTCATTAAAATGAAACAGGCATGGATCCCACAGGACTTGTCATTGTGCAGAATAGACATGTATACCGGCCTTAACCAGCCATTCTTATACTACAGCGCAATTGCTAATTGTTGTATTTTGTATATTTCACACTCTTTTGGAGTGTACCCTAATTTAAAAAAAAAATAATAAAACCAAAAACCAGTGTTGGCTACCTTGTCCTCCTGCACCGCCGCTTCCTTCTACACCGCTACGTCCACCGCCTACTCAAACTGCTACTCCATATGGACCTCCACCTCATAAATCAGGTTTATTTTCAACATTTCACTAATTTGTCTGTTATATTTTCGGGTAAAATTCACCAATTTTTGGGTGTGATATACCACTGCTATACCTAGTAGGCAGGTAAAAAATAAAAATCACTATTTTGTCTGTTACATATTCGGGTGAAATTCACCAATTTTAGGGTGTGATATACCCCTGCTCTACCTAGTAGACAGGTAAAAACATTTCACTAATTTGTCTGTTACATTCTTGGGTGACATTTGACCATTTTTGCTGTGATTAAACCCCTGCTCTGCATAGGTGATATGGATATAAATTTTAAAAAATCGTCTGTTACATATTCAGGTGACATTTTACCAATTTTGCCGTATGCAAACCCCTGCTCTGCATAGGGGACAGGGAATTAAATTTCTAAAAATATTCTTTAATTGATGCGCGCTCCCTCCTTTCATTCAATGCTTAAACTTTAACAACTTGTCCCACATTTGCGCTTCAATAATTTTTCCACTTTTCTGCTCAATCATATTTAATTTCAAACAATTAACCTCCCTTGGATGTGGTCTCTCTTTCTCATGCTCCCTCTCCGGCGTGGAACCCTGAACATCGAAAGTTGATAGAGAAGATATCCAAATGGATCGTGGACGTCACGGGGACGTGCGATCAGGCAGAAGTTATCTAGAGTCAACAAAGCAGCAGCAGGGCCTCTTTGTTGCCAGGAGTCAAGGAGAGAAGTCCTCTGTCATCTGCGGAGCCCTGACCACAAGACGCATCTCTTCTCCCGGAGAGCCAAGTACACACGTCCATCCAGCATGCAGCATGAGACGGCATCACTGGAAATCTGCGGGGACACAGAGAACTAGAGCTTGGGAGGGTTGGCCACCACCAGAAGCAGCAGGCTACACAGAGCTACTGGCAGGCCCCGCCCCTGCCTTTCTTCCTACCCAGACCTGCAGTGTGGAGCGCCGGCAGGGGGTAGGAATGATGAAGCAGAGAGCCGACGGCCATCTCTCTGCTTCATCATTAGAGCCAACTGTCTCTGTCTCCTATGGAAGCAGTGACAGCTGCCAGAAAGTGGGACATACCTCCCCCGTACCGGGACAGCCACTGAAATCCGTGACTGTCCTGCCGGATCCAAGACTGTTGGGAGCTATGTAAAAGGGTGGTCTAATATATTGTCGTCTGCATCTTGTTGAACTGCTGACACATTTGCAGTTAATTTGTTACATTACTGATACAGTTACTGTACAGTATGGCCAACAGACTGTTGCCTGGACCCTCCAAAGGAATGGGCAGTGGCAGATGTTGCTGGTGCCAGCACAAGTAACAGCAGAAGAAGGAGTGGTGGTAGCAGTAGCCACAGAAATAGGTCAGAGCTGCCACTGTCATCCAGAGGTCGTGTTTTAACCAACTGTCACGAGTTGGAGGTCCCAGAAGAGACCTCCGCGTTGTCAAGCAAAAACATACAGCAATACGGTACAGTCACAACAGAGTTTATTGCACAAACAGAATCCAAGGAGGGAAACACAGGGAAATTGAGAGCTCTATGTACCGTCCGCACAGTGGGAGGAAAACCCCCACTGCGCCACTGTCTAGTAATACTCCAGAGGGGCGTGACTAAGCAACTCCTGGTATTCACTAGGGCCCCAGATGGTAGGGTTAGGCTTTGCCGCAGGGAGTTGCCAGGGTCCACTCTGGAGCGTGAACTAGACAGTGACAACAGGAGCAAACGGACAACAGGTACCAGAAGGTACCGACGGTACATAGGCAAACATAACAAACAGGCAACTAAAAACACAAGCAGGAGTTCACGCAAGGGAGCAGGAGTGGCAATGAGCAGAGAAGGACTAGCTCCACCAGTGGTATACTGCATGGCCTTGCCCATAGCACTCTACAGCCAATCGCTGGGGACGTTAGTGTGGTGGTATGAAGGATATGTTGGCAGAAGGTAAGGCGCGGCCAGGGTGCTAATGTTGGCACAACGGCACTGCGTCAACACTAGTGTTGAGCAAATTGAAGCATCCAAAGTGAAAATGGATACAAAGTTTTGTAAAATTTGATTTGACACAAATCCGAATTTCTTTGTGCTTCGTGGTAATGAATCAGTTTTTCCTAAAAGGATGGCTCATCCCACATTTCACTGTGAGCTGAGCATAGAGAGAGATGTTGCAAGCACTCATGCGCTAGGGCATTGTTGCTAAAAACTGGTTTAAAAAAGAATATTGCAGAGGGTGAATGCAGAGACAATGCAGGGAGACTGTAGGCCGACAGGGAATCTGCAGGTTGTGTGTATCACCATGTGCATGACGTTCTACTGCACCCACATTAAAAGTTAATCCATTATTTTTCTCTTACAGTTAGTGGGGGAGATTTATCTAAATTGGTGTTAAGGAAAAACTGCTTAGTTGCCCATAGCAACCAATCAGATTCCAGTTTTCATTTTGCAGAGCTCCTTTGGAAAAAGAAAGGTGGAATCTGATTGGTTACAATGGGCAACTAAGCCAGTTTTTCTTTACACCAGTTTTGATAAACCTCCTCCAGTGTGCCTCAGTATATACAGCAGGTGTAATATATTGGCATGTGTAGCATGTTCTACTGCACCCACATTTAGAGTTAATCTGTTATGTTAGCGAAACAGTTACGTTGCATCCGTATTCCAGTACAGTGTAATATTTCACCCTGTTCAACTATGAAGGTGAGCCAAATTTATCATACTGAATGTCTTCTGTTAACTGTTGCATTACATAGCATCAGTATGCCACTGAAGAAGTAGCTTGTCACTCCGAAACGTGTATGGTACTACAGTAATCCAGAGAGATCCCCAGTATATCGCTATCTGCTACTTAATACTAGTGATGAGTGATTTTATATCCATTTTATTATTATTATTTTTTTATTATATTTTTTATATCTAGTTTATGTTGGATGTTTGCATGTTTATATGTATTTTGGATAAAATAAATGCCTAATCTCAGTATAGTTCCTGGTTATTGAGTGCCTGTTAAGCGCATTTGATATTATTCATTCACCTTACAGACTGTGGGGCGGTCTGATAACAGTGCACCTGGATCCAGGAGCTAAAACAGGAGAGCCACTATATACAAGTGAAACTCGAAAAATTAGAATATTGTGCAAAGTTCATTTTTTTCAGTAATGCAACTTAAAAGGTGAAACTAACATATGAGATAGACTCATTACATGCAAAGCGAGATATTTCAAGCCTTTATTTGTTATAATTTGGATGATTATGGCTTACAGCTTATGAAACACCAAAGTCACAATTTTGAGGTACCCTTTTCTCAGATTGTATGGATTAATTAGCTGACTAGAGTGTGACACTTTAAGGCTAGAATATTGAACCTTTTCACAAAATTCTAATTTTAAGCTGCATTAATGCATTAATGCAATTCCTTTTAATTTGCATTGCTGAAATAAATGGATTTTTGCACGATATTCTAATTTTTCCAGTTTCACCTGTAAATATATATATATATAAAAAAAGAAAAAAGAAAAAAAGTGGCAGCACCGTCTATTGAGAAAACAAGGGGGTTCAACTGGCCCAGTTGGGATCAAGCAAATCCAATGTGTAAAAGTCAAAAAAGTGGGCAGCACTCCATGAGATAAAAAAGTAGAAAAATCTTTATTTACCCAGACAGGACATGCGACGTTTCGGCTCTATGCTGGAGCCTTCCTCAAGCAGTGTACAGTATACAGACAAAGTGCTCAGTATATATAGCAGACCAAATTAATGTGCCAATTCACAACAATTACAGACAATCATATAATATCATAATAAAACATGAAAAAAAATAAACTGTGACAATTACTTAATGTGTCCTATAATGACATCATGTATAACAGTGATTAAAATATATTCAAAAATTCATCTCATGTGAAAGAAAATCCATATGAATACATAATTAATATTAATAACATTATTAGTGCCATGTGCAAACAATGATACAAAGTGCTAAGTGCTTACTAGATGATATCGCTGACGAAGCGTGAAAGAGGAGCGATGAGGCGAATGGCAGCCATCGGCTGCTTAGCGTGTGTTCCGGCGTGCCTGCCACGCAATTGCGCATGTCAGGATGACGTATATTCCTTGTTTCCAAATGTAACTGCCCTTATTTCTGTGCAGTTGCGCACTACGACCCAGGAGCAGAGTCAGCCATTTTAATTGTGGGAATAGCACATAGGGGATCCGGCGCATGCGTATTCATAACAGTAATACCTGATATACACAGGATAGAGGTCCTGGTGCACAATTCAGTGCAACAAACGAGAGCAGATGGCTATGTAGGGTCAGATAGGGGCAACCACAGCTGATTAGACATGGAGCCTCCACCCAGGATCACGGACCAATTGTGAGCCCGCACGTCAATGCGGGGTCACACTGTATCCATGACTATAACCCACTTAAGAAAAAAAATAATGTAAAACACTTGCCAAAACTTTTTTTCACCTTGCCTCACAAAAAGTTTAATACCAAGCGATCAAAAAGTCTTATGTACCCTAAAATCGTACGAATGAATAGGTCAACTCATCCCACAAAAAATGAGCCCCCACATAAGACAATCACTCAAAAATAAAAACCAATGGCACCCATTAACCAATCCATCAAAATCTGTGCTGCAAAAGCCATATGGCTGTCACGGTGGGGAGTGGAGGAAACCCCCCACCATACAATGTGGGACAGACTGACAAACAACTAGGCCAGAGGCTGGGATAAGGGAGAAGGTCACCTCCTATTGCTTCCGTAACCCTCGCCCTAACTCCTACCCATACGAGCGGACCTGGATGGTAGGACGGCTCATACCAGGAACCTAGGACCCTGAGTCGCCCTGATAATCCCTCAAAAATAGGGAAAGGGCTGAGACAACCTTGTTCTTCTATTAAACAGAAGCATAGGAGTCTCAACTGGCCTAGATGCCAGGAAAAAGTAGAGACTGTATACAGCTACTGGATCGACAGGTAAGCACACAGAACAACACACATACCTGCCATAGCCACACCGGTGCCCACACACCATACAGGACACAGTACAAACAACCACACCCAGGTATCCAGCACACCAGTTACTGCCTGGACCCCCATGCAAACAGGATGCATGGAGGCCCCAGGCAGAGCTGCATACAGACTCATAGTTCCCCCTCCAGGGAACCCTCTTACCCCCTTGCGGAGGAATCACCGATAGAAAAGACGATGTCTAGCAAGCATGCTGCATAACAAACACCAGCAGACATGTAACAACAACCAGACATAACACCTACCCCTACAAACGACACCACACATAAAGTAGGGTAGATGTAACGGTCACGTCCACACACACAGGGGGAAGGATAGTGACCACTGCGCTCCACCATCACCACTGACCCTGCCTACTTGCCTCACGAGTCCTGATGACAGGGGACAACTGGACGACAGTCCCTTCCTTAGGATATGTGCAGGGAAGACAGACAAGACAAAATACGGAACATGAACGGACCGGGTCAGAACCAAGAGAACTACGCAGTACAAAGGGTTAAGCAAAGAATGAAACTTAGTAAATATATTGGAAATAGCTCACTAGTCCCACAACCATAAGAGGTGCACAATCTGATGAATTCACCCTTCAAATTGTATAACTGTCAATGTAGGATTGGCACCTCAAAACATGCGGAGCCCCACGGAGTTGAAACAATTTATTATAACTACGTTTGATAAAATATGATAAAATACAATAAAATACATAAAATAAATTAAACAATGGTAGTAGTTTTGTAATATTCGAATCAACTTATTGCAGACAAAGTATCCTGGATGTTCTCAATAGTGGATGGGTCTGCAATGACACACAATAGATGCTTAACTGCAGATCCTAACAACAGGGTGTTGTCTTGCAAATAAAACGCACTCTAGGTCACTACAGTCCATATGTATACAAGTCACAAAATATTCAGAAGGACTGTTTGAATTCCAGGAGGTTGCATCAAACTCCGGTTATATTCATATGCAAGAAAAACGCACTGAGAGACTCTACATGCAGAAAAGCGCATACAGTGATTTCCTATGCAGGCACTATATTCCTATCTCTGTATATCTACAGTTTCTGCAATCCATGCATTCCAAGGTTGTTATAGGAGTTTTTCATAAGAATTTTCTGCATGCATTTATATTTGTATTTTTCTCAAGGATTCTATTCAAGAGGATCCTCAAAGAAGTTATTCCACACAAAGTCCCGATTGCAATATTCACATATGAACGCTATATTGTTGTTTCGTTATAAATGTAAGTTTGTAACGATAACCCACACTTGTGGGCTTACCTGGCCTTTTTATTCAGCTGTTTTTTTCTGGGTGATTGTCGCTTCCGACTTTAGGCCGGCGTCCCGGTCTTTGCTGTGTCAGCGGCTTAGTATTCCCCAGTGATGACTTTCAGCTGGTTGCAGGCAGGTTAATATAGAGCGTCTTGTTTGAATCCTCGATATCCTCTGGTTTTTAACAGTGCACTGTTATTTCGGGGTTCAAATCCTTCAGGGGTGAAACTCTCGCCAGACGCGTTTCGGGGACACTCTACCCTTCCTCAGTGGCATCACCCCTATAAGTGAATGGTGGGTTTTTATATCCCTCACGGTCTTGTGTGGAAAAGGATCATGGGAAAAGAAAGGGATCATGGGAAAATGGTATTCTGGAAAAGAAGGAGTATGGATTCTCCCAATATAAGTCTTCCCCTACCATATTTATTTTTCAATCTTTTTCAATCTTGTTCATCCATGATCATTCAAGGATTGATAAATGATATGATTTTCTTAATTTTCAAAATATTCCCTGAACGTGTCGGATGTATCGCCATCCGACCCAATTCGAGGTCATTTTTAAGCTGCTAAAATTGCCCTACAATTTT
The DNA here is from genome assembly GCF_905171765.1 of Bufo bufo. Lineage (NCBI taxonomy): Eukaryota > Metazoa > Chordata > Amphibia > Anura > Bufonidae > Bufo > Bufo bufo. Next base: position 232,756,081 of record NC_053392.1, on the reverse strand, counting down.
AAATATCAATGTTATTTTAATGCAACATGGGGTATAGTACATTTCGAAGTAAAAACACAACAAATTTTCAAAAAACGCAACAAATGGCTCAAAAAATGCAACAAATGGTGAAAAAACGCAATCTTAAAAAAACGCACAATAACCGCAACCAAAAACCGCATGTATGAAAAGCAACAATATCGTATGACTTATGAACTTTGAACTATCTATGAATGTTATTCTGAGAAAATATGGTTTACAGCAGATTCAGGAGTAAAGAATGTAAACAAATATATAAAAAAAAAAAAACGCATGCAAAAAACCGCATGCCAAAAACGCATGCAAAAAACCGCATGCAAAAAATGCATGCATAAAAATATTTTGAAAATTAAGAAAATCATATCATTTATCAATCCTTGAATGATCATGGATGAACAAGATTGAAAAAGATTGAAAAATAAATATGGTAGGGGAAGACTTATATTGGGAGAATCCATACTCCTTCTTTTCCAGAATACCATTTTCCCATGATCCCTTTCTTTTCCCATGATCCTTTTCCACACAAGACCGTGAGGGATATAAAAACCCACCATTCACTTATAGGGGTGATGCCACTGAGGAAGGGGAGAGTGTCCCCGAAACGCGTCTGGCGAGAGTTTCACCCCTGAAGGATTTGAACCCCGAAATAACAGTGCACTGTTAAAAACCAGAGGATATCGAGGATTCAAACAAGACGCTCTATATTAACCTGCCTGCAACCAGCTGAAAGTCATCACTGGGGAATACTAAGCCGCTGACACAGCAAAGACCGGGACGCCGGCCTAAAGTCGGAAGCGACAATCACCCAGAAAAAAACAGCTGAATAAAAAGGCCAGGTAAGCCCACAAGTGTGGGTTATCGTTACAAACTTACATTTATAACGAAACAACAATATAGCGTTCATATGTGAATATTGCAATCGGGACTTTGTGTGGAATAACTTCTTTGAGGATCCTCTTGAATAGAATCCTTGAGAAAAATACAAATATAAATGCATGCAGAAAATTCTTATGAAAAACTCCTATAACAACCTTGGAATGCATGGATTGCAGAAACTGTAGATATTCAGAGATAGGAATATAGTGCCTGCATAGGAAATCACTGTATGCGCTTTTCTGCATGTAGAGTCTCTCAGTGCGTTTTTCTTGCATATGAATATAACCGGAGTTTGATGCAACCTCCTGGAATTCAAACAGTCCTTCTGAATATTTTGTGACTTGTATACATATGGACTGTAGTGACCTAGAGTGCGTTTTATTTGCAAGACAACACCCTGTTGTTAGGATCTGCAGTTAAGCATCTATTGTGTGTCATTGCAGACCCATCCACTATTGAGAACATCCAGGATACTTTGTCTGCAATAAGTTGATTCGAATATTACAAAACTACTACCATTGTTTAATTTATTTTATGTATTTTATTGTATTTTATCATATTTTATCAAACGTAGTTATAATAAATTGTTTCAACTCCGTGGGGCTCCGCATGTTTTGAGTGTGCCAATCCTACATTGACAGTTAAGCAAAGAATGGTCAGGAGAAGCCAGGGTCAAATACCAGGAGAGTAGAGAAGTACCAGAGGAGTCCGCAAAGAGTAGTCAGGTGAGAGCCGAGGTCACAATACCAGGAGGGATGCGCAGTACAGGAGGAGCAGGCAAAGGATCGTCAGGGAACAGGATCAGGTGAGTATTTAGTAGTCCAACAAATAGCCAGGAACCTAGAATTAACAGGCAACCTGTGGCCAGCATGCTGCCTGTATTTATAGTGGGGGCTGAGGGTCATGTGACGTGGCCAGCGTCACATGACCGACAGACAGACAAGTCGAGCACCGAGTGATCAGCTCGGCGCTCAAGGCAGACCTAGGAGCAGGAAGCCTCCCAGCTAGCAAAGCCGCCCTGGGAACGAGGCCAAAAACAGATCCTCGCTCCTGAAGCTAAGCAGCAGGTCTGCGGCTGATGGGAGACCGAGTGCGCCTTTGACGCCCCGTGACAGTAGAGAAGGGAAGGAGACACCCGGAAGACATAGGTGAGACATTGCTGAGACCTTGTTGTTCCACAAGGTGGCCCTCAAGCACTGAGCAGATGGAATAAGCCGGACATGAGCAAAGCTCCAGCACCAAAAAAGGCTGGAGGACAACTAACTGCAGCCTTTATGCCACAGGTTAAATAAACCTAGTGGCCACACCCAGCCCGGGAGTTAACCCCTTCAGAACAAGACCGGGAAGGAACTAAGATATAAGGGGAAGTGCACACACATGCAGAGTAAACAACACTTTGCCCCTGGCAACAGCATGCACAATGGCGCTTCTTCCTTTCTGAGTCATGCCATGTGCCCCCACAGCAGTTTACCACCACAAATGGGGTGTTTCCGTATTCAGGAGAAAATGGGAAACAAATTTTGGTGCTTTTTCTCCTGTTAGCCCTTGTGAAAATGAAAAATTTGGGGCTAAAGCAACACTTTACTGGAAGAAATGAAACTTTTTATTTTCACAGCCAAGTGTTTTCAAATTCTGTAAAATACTTAGTGGGTCAAAGTGCTCAGTACCCCCTTAATATATTCTTTGAAGGGTGTAGTTTCCAAAATGGGGTCACTTTTTGGGTTTTTCCACTGTAGAGGTACATCAGGGTCTCTTCAAATACAAAATGGTGCTCAAAAACCATTCTAGCAAAATCTGCCTCCAAAAACCATATGGCGCTCCTTTCATTACGACCACTGCCACGTGCCCATAGAGCAGTTTACCACCATATATGGGGTATTTCTGTAAACTACACATTTAGAGTAATGCATATTAAGGTTTAGTTTGCTGCTGACCCTTGAGTGTTGCAAGAAAACATTTATTAACATGAAAAATCTGCATAAAGAATGAAGTTTTTAAATTTCTCCTCCATTTTCCTTTAATTCTGGTGGAACACCTAATAAGTTAACAAAGTATGTAACATCAGTTTTGAATAATTTGAGGGGTGTAGCTTCTAAAATGGGTGATTTATGGGTGTTTCCATTACATAAGTCCCTCAAAATCACTTTATAACTGAATTGGTGCTTAAAAAAATGGTTTTGGAAATTTTGTTGAAAATTTGAATAATGGCTTCTAAACTTCTAAGCCTTCTAACATCCTAAAAAAATAAAATCACATTTACAAAATGATGCAAACATAACGCCAACGTATGGAGAATGATGACTGATAACTATTTTATGAGGCATTACTATTTATCTTAAAAGTAGAGAATTTTTTAGTAAATTCCGGAATTTTTATAAATAAAGAAAAGATATATTGACTCAAATTTAGCACTGTCGTGAAGTACAATGTGTCACGAGAAAACAGTCTCAGAATGGCTTGGATGAGCAAAAGTGTTCCATAGTTATTACTACATAAAGTGACACATGTCCGATTTGCAAAAAATGGCCTGGGCAGGAAGGTGAAAACTGGCCCGGGGTAGAAAGGGTTAAACAAATTCTATGTCACTGTGCAGTGCAATTAAATTTTAACCCATGTGGATCTCTACATAAGGTCCGGGATCCATCCATACTATGAACCTAATGGTATTTTGTTTTCAAAATGTATTAGGGCCGAACATTGTGGATGGATAAAACATGGACACTAGAATATTGCCATAAGGATCAGGAGCCTGTACACTAGCTGCCATATAATAGGGTGACCAAACAGGTGTGGGGTAATAACGGCATCTGAAGGGTTAAAAGTCAGCGACCGCCATTACTGCCAGTTGCAGACATTAGTGCCAGATGTCGTTTTTAACTGCCCGGCCACCAACGAAAATATACTGTCAGTGGTCGGGAAATGGTTAAGTCCCAAGCCTTCACACTGAGAGGCCTGGTTATACTTGATTTATAGCGATTTGTGACAAATTAATCAGTAATGAATCGAATTTTGGCAAATGGGACAAATTGAATTTTTCAATACTTCGCTCGTCTCTGGTTACTATGTTACCTTACAAATTCCAGACCATTTGACAGTTCCAGTCCTAAATTGATCATGAAGCTGTTTTAAACACATGCTTGACCGACTGAATTTACAGAACATAAAGTGCAGGAAAATAAAGGCTTTCTGCTCATGTCTTGCCGGGACAGGATGAAATTGTGAGATAGCCAATGTCATCGACTACCTGCTCAGGCTAGGAAAACATTTATTAAATCACACCTTTTAAATGGGTTTTCCAAGCTTATGAAAAACACGAAAAAGCATTCTTATGTAACAATGCTCACCAGATGTTGCCATTGTAGTTAAGAAGCACAGTAAGGCTCCATTCACACGTCCGCAACGTGTTTTGCGGATCCACGGATCCGCAAAACACGGACAGCAGCAATGTGCGTTCCGCATTTTGCGGACCGCACATTGCCGGCACTAATAGAATATGCCTGTTCTTGTCCGCAATTGCGGACAAGAATAGGACATGTTCTATTTTTTGGGGGAACGGAATTGCGGACCCGAAAGTGCGGGTCCGCAATTCCGTGTCCGGGCAGCAGTCCAAAGAAGTGAATGGGTCCGCAATTCCGTTCCGCAAAATGCGGAACGAAATTGCGGATGTGTGAATGGACCTTTATCTTTCATTTCTCTGATGCAGCTGTGATGCTGCTGGGCCATTCCTTGCCCATTACTGTTATCCCTATATTATGAGGTGTTAGGTAGTAATGCAATGTAATTACCCCCTTCTTCACACACAACATATCCCTGCTACTAAGAAACTGTTTTGCTTTCTCCTACTCACTAAAAGGCATGATGTCTGCTGCTCAGAATGGAGGAATAAAGAACTAGGGAGCAGTAGAGTTAGTAGGGAGAGAAGAACCCTTTGGGGGGTAAAGGTGAAAGTAGTTAAAAGGAACCTGTCACCAGTCCTAACTAAGGGCAACATAAATAAGTGACTGATTCTCTTAGCAAAATGCTGGGTCACTTTCTTTAATTGACCCAGTCAATCATGGTTGCTGCTGTGGGTAATGGCCTCCTGGATGTACAGAATAACGCATGTACCAGGTTGAAAAATGAATGACACATGCGTGAAATTTCTATGTGGATACCTGGCTGGGAAAAGACTGGGAAGAGGTGCACTGGGTTTTCAAGTGAGACCACGAGCACTTGCTGGCATTGGGACCACCCTAAGCTAATTTGCATACAGGATTACAGTGCATTTTAGCTGCAAAAAACATAGATGAACAGCATACATAGCACTTTGCCCTACGAAGCTCTGGGAGTCATTTGTCAGGTATTAATCTTCTGAAAGACTAAGGGCCCTATTATACTGCCCGATGTTTGGACAGTGAGATAACCAATGGATGATAACTAGAGTTGAGCGAACACCTGGATGTTCGGGTTCGAGAAGTTCGGCCGAACTTCCCGGAAATGTTCGGGTTCGGGATCCGAACCCGAACCGAACTTCGTCCCGAACCCGAACCCCATTGAAGTCAATGGGGACCCGAACTTTTGGGCACTAAAAAGGCTGTAAAACAGCCCAGGAAAGAGCTACAGGGCTGCAAAAGGCAGCAACATGTAGGTAAATCCCCTGCAAACAAATGTGGATAGGGAAATGAATTAAAATTAAAATTAAAAAAATTAAAATGAACCAATATCAATTGGACAGAGGTCCCATAGCAGAGAATCTGGCTTCACGTCAGCAGAGAATCAGTCTCTTCATGCCATAGCAAAGAATCTGGCTTCATGTCAGCACAGAATCAGTCTCTTCATGCCATAGCAGAGAATCTGGCTTCATGTCAGCACAGAATCAGTCTTCATGTCATAGCAGAGAATCAGGCTTCACGTCACCCACCACTGGAACAGGCCACTGTCACACATTTAGGCCCCGGCACCCAGACAGAGGAGAGCGGTCCCTTAACAGAGAATCTGGCCTTATGTCAGCGCAGAATCTGTCTTCATGTCATAGCAGAGAATCAGGCTTCACGTCACCCACCACTGGAACAGGCCACTGTCACACATTTAGGCCCAGGCACCCAGGCAGAGGAGAGAGGTCGCGTAACAGAGAATCTGGCCTTACGTTAGCACAGAATCTGTCTTCATGTCATAGCAGAGAATCAGGCTTCACGTCACCCACCACTGGAACAGGCCACTGTCACACATTTAGGCCCCGGCACCCAGACAGAGGAGAGCGGTCCCGTAACAGAGAATCTGGCCTTATGTCAGCGCAGAATCTGTCTTCATGTCATAGCAGAGAATCAGGCTTCACGTCACCCACCACTGGAACAGGCCACTGTCACATATTTAGGCCCAGGCACCCAGGCAGAGGAGAGAGGTCGCGTAACAGAGAATCTGGCCTTATGTCAGCACAGAATCTGTCTTCATGTCATAGCAGAGAATCAGGCATCACGTCACCCACCACTGGAACAGGCCACTGTCACATATTTAGGCCCCGGCACCCAGACAGAGGAGAGCGGTCCCGTAACAGAGAATCTGGCCTTATGTCAGCGCAGAATCTGTCTTCATGTCATAGCAGAGAATCAGGCTTCACGTCACCCACCACTGGAACAGACAACTGTCACATATTTAGGCCCAGGCACCCAGGCAGAGGAGAGAGGTCGCGTAACAGAGAATCTGGCCTTATGTCAGCACAGAATCTGTCTTCATGTCATAGCAGAGAATCAGGCTTCACGTCACCCACCACTGGAACAGGCCACTGTCACACATTTAGGCCCCGGCACCCAGACAGAGGAGAGCGGTCCCGTAACAGAGAATCTGGCCTTATGTCAGCGCAGAATCTGTCTTCATGTCATAGCAGAGAATCAGGCTTCACGTCACCCACCACTGGAACAGGCCACTGTCACATATTTAGGCCCAGGCACCCAGGCAGAGGAGAGAGGTCGCATAACAGAGAATCTGGCCTTATGTCAGCACAGAATCTGTCTTCATGTCATAGCAGAGAATCAGGCTTCACGTCACCCACCACTGGAACAGGCCACTGTCACACATTTAGGCCCCGGCACCCAGACAGAGGAGAGCGGTCCCGTAACAGAGAATCTTCCCTTATGTCAGCACAGAATCTGTCTTCATGTCATAGCAGAGAATCAGGCTTCACGTCACCCACCACTGGAACAGGCCACTGTCACACATTTAGGCCCCGGCACCCAGACAGAGGAGAGCGGTCCCGTAACAGAGAATCTGGCCTTATGTCAGCACAGAATCTGTCTTCATGTCATAGCAGAGAATCAGGCTTCACGTCACCCACCACTGGAACAGGCCACTGTCACACATTTAGGCCCCGGCACCCAGACAGAGGAGAGCAGTCCCGTAACAGAGAATCTGGCCTTATGTCAGCGCAGAATCTGTCTTCATGTCATAGCAGAGAATCAGGCTTCACGTCACCCACCACTGGAACAGGCCACTGTCACACATTTAGGCCCCGGCACCCAGACAGAGGAGAGGTTCATTCAACTTTGGGTTGCCCCGCAATATAATGGTAAAATGAAATTAAAAATAGTATTGAATGAGGAAGTGCCCTGGAGTAGAATAATATATTGTTAAGGGGAGGTAGTTAATATCTAATCTGCACAAGGGATGGACAGGTCCTGTGGGATCCATGCCTGGTTCATTTTTATGAACGTCAGCTTGTCCACATTGGCTGTAGACAGGCGGCTGCGTTTGTCTGTAATGACGCCCCCTGCCGTGCTGAATACACGTTCAGACAAAACGCTGGCCGCCGGGCAGGCCAGCACCTCCAAGGCATAAAAGGCTAGCTCTGGCCACGTGGACAATTTGGAGACCCAGAAGTTGAATGGGGCCGAACCATCAGTCAGTACGTGGAGGGGTGTGCACAGGTACTGTTCCACCATGTAAGTGAAATGTTGCCTCCTGCTAACACGTTCCGTATCAGGTGGTGGTGCAGTTAGCTGTGGCGTGGTGACAAAACTTTTCCACATCTCTGCCATGCTAACCCTGCCCTCAGAGGAGCTGGCCGTGACACAGCTGCGTTGGCGACCTCTTGCTCCTCCTCTGCCTTCGCCTTGGGCTTCCACTGGTTCCCCTGTGACATTTGGGAATGCTCTCAGTAGCGCGTCTACCAACGTGCGCTTGTACTCGCGCATCTTCCTATCACGCTCCAGTGTAGGAAGTAAGGTGGGCACATTGTCTTTGTACCGGGGATCCAGCAGGGTGGCAACCCAGTAGTCCGCACACGTTAAAATGTGGGCAACTCTGCTGTCGTTGCGCAGGCACTGCAGCATGTAGTCGCTCATGTGTGCCAGGCTGCCCAGAGGTAAGGACAAGCTGTCCTCTGTGGGAGGCGTATCGTCATCGTCCTGTGTTTCCCCCCAGCCACGCACCAGTGATGGGCCCGAGCTGCTTTGGGTGCCACCCCGCTGTGAACATGCTTCATCCTCATCCTCCTCCACCTCCTCCTCATCCTCGTCCTCCTCGTCCTCCAGTAGTGGGCCCTGTCTGGCCACATTTGTACCTGGCCTCTGGTGTTGCAAAAAACCTCCCTCTGAGTCACTTCGAAGAGACTGGCCTGAAAGTGCTAAAAATGACCCCTCTTCCTCCTCTTCCTCCTGGGCCACCTCCTCTTCCATCATCGCCCTAAGTGTTTTCTCAAGGAGACATAGAAGTGGTATTGTAACGCTGATAACGGCGTCATCGCCACTGGCCATGTTGGTGGAGTACTCGAAACAGCGCAACAGGGCACACAGGTCTCGCATGGAGGCCCAGTCATTGGGGGTGAAGTGTGTCTGATCCACAGTGCGACTGACCGGTGACTATGGCCTGCTGCTGCACGCACAGTCTGTCCAGCATATGCAAGGTGGAGTTCCACCTGGTGGGTACGTCGCATATGAGGCGGTGAGCGGTAAGGCCGAAGTTACGCTGTAGCGCAGACAGGCGAGCAGCGGCAGGGTGTGAACGCCGGAAGCGCGAACAGACGGCCCGCACTTTATGCAGCAGCTCTGACATGTCGGGGTAGTTGGGAATGAACTTCTGCACCACCAAATTCAGCACATGCGCCAGGCAAGGGATGTGCGTCAAACTGGCTAGTCCCAGAGCTGCAACGAGATTTCGCCCATTATCGCACACCACCAGGCCGGGCTTGAGGCTCACCGGCAGCAACCACTCGTCGGTCTGTTGTTCTATATCCCGCCACAACTCCTGTGCGGTGTGAGGCCTGTCCCCCAAACATATGAGTTTCAGAATGGCCTGCTGACGTTTACCCCGGGCTGTGCTGAAGTTGGTGGTGAAGGTGTGTGGCTGACTGGATGAGCAGGTGGAAGAAGAGGAGGAGGAAGCTGAGTAGGAGGAGGAGGAGACAGGAGGCAAAGAATGTTGCCCTGCGATCCTTGGCGGCAAAAGGACGTGCGCCAAACAGCTGTCCGCCTGGGGCCCAGCCGCCACTACATTTACCCAGTGTGCAGTTAGGGATATATAGCGTCCCTGGCCGTGCTTACTGGTCCACGTATCTGTGGTTAGATGGACCTTGCCACAGATGGCGTTGCGCAGTGCACACTTGATTTTATCGGACACTTGTTTGTGCAGGGAAGGCACGGCTCTCTTGGAGAAGTAGTGGCGGCTGGGAACAACATACTGTGGGACAGCAAGCGACATGAGCTGTTTGAAGCTGTGTGTGTCCACCAGGCTAAATGACAGCATTTCATAGGCCAGTAGTTTAGAAATGCTGGCATTCAGGGCCAGGGATCGAGGGTGGCTAGGTGGGAATTTACGCTTTCTCTCAAATGTTTGTGAGATGGAGAGCTGAACGCTGCCGTGTGACATGGTTGAGATGCTTGGTGACGCAGGTGGTGGTGTTGGTGGTACATCCCATGTTTGCTGGGCGGCAGGTGCCAAAGTTCCTCCAGAGGCAGAGGAAGAGGCCGAGGCGGCGGCAGCAGCAGCAGAAGAGGCCGAGGCGGCGGCAGCAGCAGCAGAAGAGGCCGAGGCGGCGGCAGCAGCAGAAGAGGCCGAGGCGGCGGCAGCAGCAGAAGAGGCAGCAGGGGGAGCCTGAGTGACTTCCTTGTTTTTAAGGTGTTTACTCCACTGCAGTTCATGCTTTGCATGCAGGTGCCTGGTCATGCAGGTTGTGCTAAGGTTCAGAACGTTAATGCCTCGCTTCAGGCTCTGATGGCACAGCGTGCAAACCACTCGGGTCTTGTCGTCAGCACATTGTTTGAAGAAGTGCCATGCCAGGGAACTCCTTGAAGCTGCCTTTGGGGTGCTCGGTCCCAGATGGCGGCGGTCAGTAGCAGGCGGAGTCTCTTGGCGGCGGGTGTTCTGATTTTGCCCACTGCTCCCTCTTTTGCTACGCTGTTGGCTCGGTCTCACCACTGCCTCTTCCTCCGAACTGTGAAAGTCAGTGGCACGACCTTCATTCCATGTGGGGTCTAGGACCTCATCGTCCCCTGCATCGTCTTCCACCCAGTCTTGATCCCTGACCTCCTGTTCAGTCTGCACACTGCAGAAAGACGCAGCAGTTGGCACCTGTGTTTCATCATCATCAGAGACGTGCTGAGGTGGTATTCCCATGTCCTCATCATCAGGAAACATAAGTGGTTGTGCGTTAGTGCATTCTATCTCTTCCACCCCTGGTGAAGAGCTAGGTGGATGCCCTTGGGAAACCCTGGCAGCAGAGTCTTCAAACAGCATAAGAGACTGCTGCATAACTTGAGGCTCAGACAGTTTACCTGATATGCATGGGGGTGATGTGACAGACTGATGGGCTTGGTTTTCATGCGCCATCTGTGCGCTTTCTGCAGAAGACTGGGTGGGAGATAATGTGAACATGCTGGATGCACTGTCGGCCACCCAATTGACTAATGCCTGTACCTGCTCAGGCCTTACCATCCTTAGAACGGCATTGGGCCCCACCAAATATCCCTGTAAATTCTGGCGGCTACTGGGACCTGAGGTAGTTGGTACGCTAGGACGTGTGGCTGTGGCAGAACGGCCACGTCCTCTCCCAGCACCAGAGGGTCCACTAACACCACCACGACTATGTCCACGTCCGCGTCCCTTATTAGATGTTTTCCTCATTGTTCCTGTTCACCACAATTTTGAGAATGGAAAATTTGGGAATAGTTTTTCAACCCAGAAAAAAAAAATTTGCTTTTACGGTCACTACAAATAACTTGACCAGCTAAAACAGTACAGATTTGCTTGAATAGAAATGTGAGAACTGTTTTTTTTTTGCACTGTGTGACAGGTTAAGGTTTAATCACAGAATCAGACTTCTATCTGCACGGTAGCGTGTGTCTTAGGTTTTTCTGAATGACACTATCAGTACCTTCAATGTAAGATATCCTTTTTGGGATAGATTTCAAGTAGGCCTCAAATACCAGAAACTAGTTATTTTGAGAATGGCAAATTTGGGAATAGTTTTTCAACCCAGAAAAAAAAAATGTGCTTTTACGGTCGCTACAAATAACTTGACCAGCTAAAACAGTACAGATTTGCTTGAATAGAAATGTGAGACCTGTTTTTTTTTGCACTGTGTGACAGGTTAAGGTTTAATCTCAGAATCAGACTTCTATCTGCACGGTAGCGTGTGTCTTAGGTTTTTCTGAATGACACTATCAGTACCTTCAATGTAAGATATCCTTTTTGGGATAGATTTCAAGTAGGCCTCAAATACCAGAAACTAGTTATTTTGAGAATGGCAAATTTGGGAATAGTTTTTGAAACCAGAAAAAAAAATGTGCTTTTACGGTCGCTACAAATAACTTGACCAGCTAAAACAATACAGATTTGCTTGAATAGAAATGTGAGACCTGTTTTTTTTTGCACTGTGTGACAGGTTAAGGTTTAATCTCAGAATCAGACTTCTATCTGCACGGTAGCGTGTGTCTTAGGTTTTTCTGAATGACACTATCAGCACCTTCAATGTAAGATATCCTTTTTGGGATAGATTTCAAGTAGGCCTCAAATACCAGAAACTAGTTATTTTGAGAATGGCAAATTTGGGAATAGTTTTTCAACCCAGAAAAAAAAATGTGCTTTTACGGTCACTACAAATAACTTGACCAGCTAAAACAGTACAGATTTGCTTGAATAGAAATGTGAGACCTGTTTTTTTTTGCACTGTGTGACAGGTTAAGGTTTAATCTCAGAATCAGACTTCTATCTGCACGGTAGCGTGTGTCTTAGGTTTTTCTGAATGACACTACCAGTACCTTCAATGTAAGATATCCTTTTTGGGATAGATTTCAAGTAGGCCTCATATACCAGAAACTAGTTATTTTGAGAATGGCAAATTTGGGAATAGTTTTTCAACCCAGAACAAAAAGTGTGCTTTTACGGTCACTACAAATAACTTGACCAGCTAAAACAGTACAGATTTGGTTGAATAGAAATGTCAGGTCTATTTTTTAGGCGCTGGGCGACAGGCTCAACTTGCCCCTGATGTAGTATATGGCCAAAAAATAACCACACTGTTGATGGTTAAATGCACTTGGGTGACACAGGCTCAGCCTGCACCAGATGTAGTATATGGCCAAAAAATAATCAGACTGTTGATGGTTAAATGCACTTCGGTGACACAGGCTCAGCCTGCAGCTGATGTAGTATATGGCCAAAAAATAATCAGACTGTTGATGGTTACATGCACTTCGGTGACACAGGCTCAGCCTGCAGCTGATGTAGGATATAGCACAAAATAACCACACTATTGATGGTTAAATACACTTGGTGATAGCTTGTGCTGGCGCACCACAAGTCACAAAATGGCCGCCGATCACCCCAGAAAAAAAGTGATCTAAAAACGCTCTGGGCAGCCTCAAAAAAGTGAGCAAGTCAATATTAGCACTTCAATGATCCACAGCTGCAGATCGATCACAGAATGAAGTCTTTTGGAGGAGTTAATCACTGCCTAATCTCGCCCTAACGTCGCAGCTGCAACCTCTCCCTATGCTTCAATCAGCAGAGTGACGTGCAGCGCAACGTGACCCAAGCTTATATAGAGGCTGGGTCACATGCTGCACTGGCCAATCACAGCCATGCCAATAGTAGGCAAGGCTGTGATGGCCTCTTGGGGCAAGTAGTATGACGCTTGTTGATTGGCTGCTTTGCAGCCTTTCAAACAGCGCCAAGAAAGCGCCGAACACCGAACCCGAACACAGACTTTTACGAAAATGTTCGGGTTCGGGTCCGTGTCACGGACACCCCAAAATTCGGTACGAACCCGAACTATACAGTTCGGGTTCGCTCATCCCTAATGATAACACATCCATTGGCACTTGTTTGCAATAGCATGATTGCACAGACCAAAGCAACTGAATGTGGGAGGAACGATTGCTACTGAAGTAATTCCTCTATCATTCTGTTCTATTCATGATCAGCAGCACATCCCTGATAACACAGAGAGATATGCTATAGATAACAGGGCAAGACAGGTCCGGGAAGAGACATGGGTGTGTAAGGAAGGTGCCATTTGTGACTGTGGTAGCTGATCTTGCTCTACTAGTGGTCTGAGGTACACTATCCAAAAGTAGCCTCTGAGAGCCTTTTCAAGGGCCGAGAGGGATACACTTTTACACCCTCTTGTGGGGCCTGTAATCATTTATATATCTACTTGAGACATAACTGCATGCCAAATATTGCACAATCTGACATTTTGTAATGACCGGCGTCACACACAGGGAGGGAAAAGGGAAAGCCCTGCGCAAGGGAGAGGGAAAGGTGGTGACCCCTGACTCACCTTGCGGCTGGCACCTGACTGCCCTGACGTCCCTAGACGGGTTCCTCACCCGTGCGGCGATCACGTGCCTAAACCCTGGCTTTCCCTAGAATGAGCCCTAGATAGTGAACGGGCCGGTGGGATCGCTAGTCCGCACCACTGACACTAAGAGGGAAACACCAGGGAGAGGACAGACAATACAGACAAACACATACACCCAGGTGGGCGACAACAGCAGACCACAAAGGTCCAACAGGGATCCGGAGGGTAACGTTCTGGACCAACTACCAGAGAACGCAGCAACACAGCTCCAGAGGGTCAGAATAGAAGTCCAGGCAGGAAGCTCTATATCTGGCAACCAGAGAAGTGTGAGAGGGGAATATAAGGAGGTTGGGAGTGCTGGACAAGGAACAGCTGAGGAGAAGGAGCTACGGATCCCTGAGTGAGCCAAAAAGGGTTGAAAAGCAAACTCAGAAAGCTACCATAAGGAAACAGCCCTATCTTACATAGAGCGCGCAGCCAACCGCTGCGACTTCCTGACCCCGGGTATAACGGAGTCAGGCGTGGTTCTTGACACCCTCGTGACAGTACCCCCCTCTCTACGAGGGGCCTCCGGACACTCAGGATCAGGTCTCTCAGGATGAGAGGCATGAAAAGCCCGAACTAGCCTGTCGGCGTTTACCTCGGACGCAGGAACCCACATTCTTTCTTCGGGACCGTAACCTCTCCAATGCACCAGATATTGAAGAGAGTGGCGGACCCGACGAGAATTAACAATTTTGGATATCTGAAACTCTAGATTACCATCTACAACAACAGGAGTGGGTGGCAGCGGCGACAGTTCTAGAGGTGGAACATATTTTTTGAGTAACGACTTATGAAAGACGTTATGGATTTTAAAGGTCTGAGGTAGCTCCAGTCGAAAAGCCACAGGGTTGATGATGGCTACAATTTTGTAAGGGCCAATGAACCTAGGACCCAGTTTCCAAGAGGGAACCTTAAATTTAATATTCCTAGTAGACAACCACACATAGTCATTCACTCCTAGGTCCGGACCTGGCGACCGTCTCTTATCAGCCATGCATTTGTATTTACCTCCCATATTTTTCAAGTTAGCTTGCACCTTCTGCCATACCGATGAAAGAGATGACGAAAACCGTTCCTCTTCGGGAACCCCAGAAGACCCCCCCTCATTGAAAGTACAGAATTGGGGATGAAAACCATATGCACCAAGAAATGGTGACTTGCCAGTGGATTCCTGACGACGATTATTTATGGCAAACTCAGCTAACGGTAAATATGATGACCACAACTCTTGGTTTTCAGACACAAAACATCTTAGATATGTCTCCAGGTTTTGGTTGGTGCGCTCAGTCTGTCCATTCGACTGAGGATGGAAAGCTGAGGAAAAGGACAAGTGTACCCCCAAACGGGAACAAAAAGCTTTCCAAAATTTAGAAATAAACTGGGTACCCCGATCCGAAACAACATCGGAAGGGACCCCGTGAAGCTTCACGATTTCACTGATGAATACCTGAGCAAGAGTCTTAGCATTAGGTAGTGCAGGTAACGCAATGAAGTGTACCATTTTGCTAAACCTGTCCACTACTACCAAAATAACTGTTTTACCCGCATACAAAGGCAAGTCAGTGATAAAATCCATTGACAGATGTGTTCATGGTCTATTGGGAATGACGAGTGGTAATAGAGACCCTGCAGGACGTGTATGCGAAACTTTTACGCGCCCACAGGTAGAACAAGAAGACACAAAATCCAATACATCCTGACGCAACCTTGGCCACCAAAAACGACGAGACAATAGCTCCAAGGTTGCTTTACTACCCGGGTGCCCAGCAAGTGCCGAATTATGATGTTCCTTTAATAATTCGAAACGCAGGTTCAACAGTACAAACAATTTCTCTGAGGGGCAAGACCCCCTCCAGGGAAACAACGAGATAGTGCATCAGCCTTGGTATTCTTTGCCCCAGGACGATAGGTAATAACAAAGTTGAACCTGGTAAAAAATAGCGACCACCTAGCTTGTCTAGGGGTGAGACGCTTAGCTGATTCGAGGTACAGAAGATTTTTGTGGTCCGTAATCACAGTGACGGGGTGGACTGCCCCCTCTAAAAAGTGACGCCATTCTTCAAACGCTAGTTTAATAGCTAATAGTTCCCTATTGCCAATATCGTAGTTCTTTTCTGCTGCAGATAGTTTTTTAGAAAAGAAAGCACAAGGACGCCATTTGCCAGGAGACGGACCCTGAGACAGCACCGCCCCCACTCCCACCTCTGACGCATCGACTTCAACAATAAAGGGCTGAGAGACATCAGGTTGGACTAGTACAGGTGCCGAGGTAAACCTCTCTTTTAGAGAGGAAAAAGCAACTTTAGCGGCGTCAGACCATTTAGAAAAATCAGTCCCCTTCCTAGTCATGTCAGTAAGGGGTTTTACAATAACTGAATAATTTTTAATGAATTTCCTATAGAAATTTGCGAAGCCCAAGAACCGTTGCAGTGCTTTGAGGTTCTCAGGAAGATCCCAATCTAAAATTGCCTGGACCTTCCTAGGATCCATTCGGAAACCTGAAGCAGATAAAAAATAACCTAGGAATTGTATCTCCTGAACGGCGAAGACACATTTTTCAATTTTAGCATATAATTTATTCGTTCGTAGGACCTGCAGTACCTGTCTGACATGCACCTCATGTGTTCTCAGATCAGACAAATAAATTAAAATATCATCTAGGTATATTACCACAAACCTGCCGATTAGATGACTAAAAATGTCATTAACGAAATGTTGAAAGAGGGCAGGAGCATTGGTCAGACCGAAAGGCATAACTAGGTTTTCATAATGCCCCTCAGGGGTGTTAAAAGCTGTCTTCCACTCATCCCCCTCCTTGATACGAATCAGATTGTAGGCCCCCCTAAGATCAAGTTTGGAGAACCACCTAGCACCCGCAATCTGGTTAAACAGGTCAGGAATGAGAGGAAGAGGGTATGGGTCTCGGATGGTTATCCGATTTAATTCGCGAAAATCTAGGCAAGGACGCAGGCCCCCATCTTTCTTTTTAACGAAGAAAAACCCTGCAGCCACGGGTGAAGAAGAGGGTCTGATGTGTCCCTTAGCCAAGCTCTCGGAGATATAATCTTTCATGGCTTGTCTCTCTGGACCCGA
Organism: Bufo bufo; assembly: GCF_905171765.1. Taxonomy (NCBI): domain Eukaryota; kingdom Metazoa; phylum Chordata; class Amphibia; order Anura; family Bufonidae; genus Bufo; species Bufo bufo. Next base: position 232,739,277 of record NC_053392.1, on the reverse strand, counting down.
AAGATTATATAACCTGGTCTTGGGTAATTTTGCGCCAGGGATAAGGTTAACCGGGCAATCATAAGGACGGTGAGGTGGTAACTTCTGACAACCCTTTTCAGAAAAAACGTCCTCAAAATCCGAAATAAATGTAGGTAGGGTAGTTATGGAGGCGACTAAGCAATTGCTATTTAAGCAATTTTCTCTTCAATGCTCACTCCACTCCGATATCTCCCTGGCCTGCCAATCCACCACTGGATTGTGCGCTACCAACCAGGGAAGGCCCAGCACTACCGGAGTGGGAAGCCCCTCCAGAACATAACATGAAAGCATCTCGTTATGGTGGTCCCCTACCCGAAGGTGTAAATTATGAACAATGTGGGTGAGGTTTCTCTGAGACAGAGGAGCAGAATCAATAGCGAATATGGGAATAGGTCTCTGTAGCGTACAGAGAGACAAACCCATAGTGCGGGCAAAATGGGCATCTATCAAATTTACCCCTGCTCCACTGTCTAGAAAGAAAGAAATAGTCTCCGTCTTAACACCAAAAACAATAACCGCTGGCAACACAAATTGCGATGTACGTATGGAGGAAACGTATACCCCCCGGCTGACATCCTCCACACAGCCTGGGGTTAATAGTTTTCCGACGGTCTTTTGTTTCTGAGGAAAGAAGGACAGACATTAATGAAATGACCCCTCTCCCCACAAAAAAAAAAAAAAACACGCCTACGGCGAGCCTCAGAAGGACGGACCTGACGAGTAGTTCCTCCTAGCTGCATAGGCTCGTCTAAGTCCGTACAGACTAACTGCTGCTTGGGAGGGGTTACCAATTGCTCCGGTTTTTTCAACCTGTCCCTAAGGTGTCTATCTATACGGATAGAAAGGGACATAACCGCATCAAGGGAAAATGGGGTCTCATATAATGCAAGCACATCCTTAACCCTTTCGGATAACCCAGAGCAGAACTGACTCCTGAGAGCCGGGTCGTTTTATTGGGTATCTGTAGCCCACCTACGGAAGTCAGAGCAATATTCCTCTACCGGCCGCTCTCCTTGTAGAAGTCTCCGTAATCTTGATTCAGCCAGTGCGACTCGGTCAGGGTTGTCATATATGAGACCCAAGGCCCCGAAAAACTGATCCACTGACCGAAGAGCCTGGGAATCAGTGGGTAAAGAGAACGCCCAGGACTGCGGGTCCCCCTGCAGCAGGGAAATAACAACCCCCACCCGCTGTTCTTCATTACCAGAGGATTAAGGGCGCAGTTTAAAATATAATTTACAGGCCTCACGGAATGTCAAAAACTTGTCCCTTCCCCCAGAAAATCTGTCAGGGAGAGGGACCTTGGGTTCTGCAACAACCTGGTTACCAGTAGCAACCGCTGGGCTTGCGGTCAGTTGTAATTGCTGCGGTTGCTGGAGGACCGACGCCTTCAATCCTGCCACCTCCAAAGACAGGCCATGGAATAGTTTGGACAGAGCAGCAATTTGATCCATACTGGATTCTAAGTAGGTAAAAAAAAAATATATATTTTTTTTCTATTATTATTTTTTTACCTACACAAAATAAGGGCCAGATATAATGTAATGACCGGCGTCACACACAGGGAGGGAAAAGGGAAAGCCCTGCCCAAGGGAGAGGGAAAGGTGGTGACCCCTGACTCACCTTGTGGCTGGCACCTGACTGCCCTGACGTCCCTAGACGGGTTCCTCACCCGTGCGGCGATCACGTGCCTAAACCCTGGCTTTCCCTAGAATGAGCCCTAGATAGTGAACGGGCCGGTGGGATCGCTAGTCCGCACCACTGACACTAAGAGGGAAACACCAGGGAGAGGACAGACAATACAGACAAACACATACACCCAGGTGGGTGACCACAGCAGACCACAAAGGTCCAACAGGGATCCGGAGGGTAACGTTCTGGACCAACTACCAGAGAACGCAGCAACACAGCTCCAGAGGGTCAGAATAGAAGTCCAGGCAGGAAGCTCTTATCTGGCAACCAGAGAAGTGTGAGAGGGGAATATAAGGAGGTTGGGAGTGCTGGACAAGGAACAGCTGAGGAGAAGGAGCTACGGATCCCTGAGTGAGCCATAAAGGGTTGCAAAGCAAACTCAGAAAGCTACCATAAGGAAACAGCCCTATCTTACATAGAGCGCGCAGCCAACTGCTGCGACTTCCTGACCCCGGGTATAACGGAATCAGGCGTGGTTCTTGACACCCTCGTGACACATTTCTATCCATCTTAACCTTCAAAATGAAACGTTTATAGTGGCTCAACTCTTGAACAATGTATAACCAATTACGCCAAGTAAGTGAAATTGTGCTCTCAGTGCTCAGAGAGCTTGAAAAATGGATAAATGGTTAAAAGTGATCACCTCTCAAGGCGTAAAGTGACAATTAAAAATATATTTAATATAAACAAAATAACCACAATTTACGGCATAAATAAAAACACGATAAAATATTATAAGAGATATACAGAAGAGCAGACTATAAATAACATGAGTGTAAAACACCAAATTACAATGAGTCATAATGAGCTACCAAATCAGTACGTAGTTTGCAGATCACAAAAATCCAGTACACAGTTTGTAGATCACATAGTACCATAAATACCGGGTGTGATAATTAATCTAAAGCCTGTGACAGCTATCTATTTGCCCTCTAAGCTAAATGTAAACGTGGAGCAAATAAAGTTTTAATTGGTAATGTATACAGTTCAATAATATTAGCCGCCGATATGCACGTTATATATGGAATGGTTGTTTCCATCTGTATGCCTTTGTGACAGTATGTATATATATGTCCACTTAAAGAGGTTTTCCCATCACAGACAATGGGGGCATATCACTAGTATATGCCCCCATTGTTTGATAGGTGTGGATCCCACTCCTGGGACCCACACCTATGCCGAGAACAGAGCGGGAAAAGGTGGTGGAGGGCACACTGCACATGCACAGCCACCCTCCATTCATTTCTATGGAACCGCCGAAAATAGCTGAGCGCTATTTCCGTCAGCCTCATAGTAATGAATGGGAGTGGTGGCCACGCAAACGTGGTGTGCTCCCATTTACTTGTATGGGAGTGTGCTTGGTGGTGGAAGGACCCTGGGTTTTACTCCAGCCACCACTCTCCCACTCTGTTCTCAGCATAGATGCAGGTCCCAGAGCTAGGACCCGCACCTAACAGACAATATATATATATATTGTGGGGATTCGCTCTGATAGACAGGGTGTGCGGAAGCAGTACAGAGGCAAATTACCAGTTCTTAAATCAAACTTCCGTGTTTATTCACACATAAAGCAAAAACAAAACGTCACTTTGCAATCTTGGTGTTAGTTCGCACACAATGGAAAGTCCACATAGCAAAAATCACCTTGTTGGCAGTTGTGCCTCCAGCAGTCCATAGCAGGCTTTTAGGGGGCCCGTTTCCCCTACAGACGGGTCTCAGCCCTCCAGCACGGCACAAGCCTCAGATCCCAGCACACACACCTCCTGAGCTCCACTGTCAGACTGAGGTAATCCTCCTCACCTGGCAGTGCTGGCTGGTTTTTAGGCCTGGCAAAACCCAGCCTGGAACCTGGGGAGTAGTCACCCACCAGCACTTTGACTACTCCCAGTAAGAGCCATCCAGGATCAGCTATACAGCCATACTAAGTATTAAGGTGTCAAACAGCAACTGTTGCTGACACATAAAAACTGGCTCTTACTCCACCAAGGCCAGGAACCTCGGTGACACGTACATATCATCCATGATGATTCCTTGTACCTTCTTACAATATATATATATATATATTATATATATATACACACACAGTGGATATAAAAAGTCTACACACCCCTGTTAAAATGTCAGGTTTCTGTGCTGTAAAAAAATGTGATAAAAATAAATAATTTCAGATTGTTTCCACCTTTAATATAAACTGTACCACTCAATTGAAAAACAAACTGAAATCTTTTAGGTGGAGGGAAGAAAACAAACAAAAAATCAATCAAACAATCAGAGGGATCTCATTGTTAAAAGGTATCAGTCAAGAGAAGGGTACAAAAGAATTTCCAAGGCATTAGATATACCATGGAATACAGTGAAGACAGTCATCATCAAGTGGAGAAAATATGGCAGAACAGTGACATTACCAAGAACTGGACGTCCCTCCAGAATTGATGAAAAGACGAGAAGAAAACTGGTCTGGGAGGCTACCAAGAGGCCTACAGCAACATTAAAGGAGCTGCAGGAATATCTGGCATATACTGGCTGTGTGGTACATGTGACAACAATCTCCCGTATGTCTAGGCTATGGGGTAGAGTGGCAAGACGAAAGCCTTTTCTTACAAAGAAAAACATCCAAGCCAGGCTACATTTTGCAAAAACACATCTGAAGTCTCCCAAAAGCATGAACTTTTTGGCCATAATTCCAAAAGAAAGGTTTGGCGCAAAAACAACAATGCACATCACCAAAAGAACACCATGCCCACAGTGAAGCATGGTGGTGGCAGAATCATGCTTTGGGGCTGTTTTTCTTCCGCTGGAGCTGGGGCCTTAGTTAAGCTAGAGGGGATTATGTGCAGTTCCAAATACCAGTCAATATTGGCACAAAACCTTCAGGCTTCTGCTAGAAAGCTGAACATGAAGAGGAACTTCATCTTTCAGCATGGCAACGACCAAAAGCATACATCCAAATCAACAAAGGAATGGCTTCCCCAGAAGAAGATTCAAGTTTTGGAATGGCCCAGCCAGAGCCCAGACCTGAATCCGATTGAAAATCTGTGGGGTGATCTGAAGAGGGCTGTACACAGGAGATGCCCTCGCAATCTGACAGATTTGGAGTGTTTTTGCAAAGAAGAGTGGGCAAATCTTGCCAAGTTAAAATGTGCCATGCTGATAGACTCATACCCCAAAAGACTGAGTGCTGTAATATAATCAAAAGGTGCTTCAACAAAGTATTAGTTTAAGGGTGTGCACACTTATGCAACCAAAATACAATTTTTATATTCTTTCCTCTACCTAAAAGATTTCAGTTTGTTTTTCAATTGAGTTGTACAGTTTATAGATCACATTAAAGGTGGAAAAAGTTCTGAATGATTTATCTTTGTCTCATTTTTTTGCATCACAGAAACCTGACATTTTAACAGGGGTGTGTAGACTTTTTATATCCACTGTATATACAGTCAGGTCCATAAATATTGGGACATCAACACAATTGTAACTGGCTCTATACACCACCACAGTGGATTTGAAATGAAACGAACAAGATGTGCTTTAACTGCAGACTGTCAGCTTTAATTTGAGGGTATTTACATCCAAATCAGGTGAACGGTGTAGGAATTACAACAGTTTGCATATGTGCCTCCCACTTGTTAAGGGACCAAAAGTAATGGGACATAATAATAATCATAAATCAAACTTTTACTTTTTAATACTTGGTTGCAAATCCTTTGCAGTCAATTACAGCCTGAAGTCTGGAGCGCATAGACATCACCAGATGCTGGGTTTCATCCCTGGTGATGCTCTGCCAGGCCTCTACTGCAACTGTCTTCAGTTCCTGCTTGTTCTTGGGGCATTTTCCTTCAGTTTTGTCTTCAGCAAGTGAAATGCATGCTCAATCAGGTACAGGTCAGGTGATTGACATGACCATTGCATAACATTCAATTTCTTTCCCTTAAAAAACTCTTTGGTTGCTTTTGCAGTATGCTTTGGGTCATTGTCCATCTGCACTGGATAATGAGGGAATAACACACACCTGGCAATGGAACAGCTGAGAAGCCAATTGTCCCATTACTTTTGGTCCATTAACAATTGGGAGGCACATATGCAAACTGTTGTAATTCCTACACCGTTCACATGATTCGGATGTAAATACCCTCAAATTAAAGCTGACAGTCTGCAGGTAAAGCACATCTTGTTCGTTTCTGTCACGAGGGTGTCTAGAACCACGCCTGACTCCATTATACCCGGGGTCAGGAAGTCGCAGCGGTTGGCTGCGCGCTCTATGTAAGATAGGGCTGTTTCCTTATGGTAGCTTTCTGGGTTTGCTTTGCAAACCCTTTTGGCTCACTCAGGGATCCGTAGCTCCTTCTCCTCAGCTGTTCCTTGTCCAGCACTCCCAGCCTCCTTATATTCCCCTCTCACACTTCTCTGGTTGCCAGATATAGAGCTTCCTGCCTGGATATCTGTTCTGACCCTCTGGAGCTGTGTTGCTGCGTTCTCTGGTTGTTGGTCCAGAACGCTACCCTCCGGATCCCTGTTGAACCTTTGTGGTCTGCTGTGGTCGCCCACCTGGGTGTATGTGTTTGTCTGTATTGTCTGTCCTCTCCCTGGTGTTTCCCTCTTAGTGTTAGTGGTGCCGACTAGCGATCCCACCGGCCCGTTCACTAACTAGGGCTCATTTTAGGGAAAGCCAGGGTTTAGGCACGTGATCGCCGCACGGGTGAGGAACCCATCTAGGGACGTCAGGGCAGTCAGGTGCCAGCCGCAAGGTGAGTCAGGGGTCACCACCTTTCCCTCTCCCTTGGGCAGGGCTTTCCCTTTTCCCTCCCTGTGCGTGTCGCCGGTCATTACATTATATCTGGCCCTTATTTTGTGTAGGTAAAAAAAAAAAAAAAAAAAATACTTAGAATCCAGTATGGATCAAATTGCTGCTCTGTCCAAACAGTTTCATGGCCTGTCTTTGGAGGTGGCAGGATTGAAGGCGTCGGTCCTCCAGCAACAGCAGCAATTACAACTGACCGCAAGCCCAGTGGTTGCTACTGGTAACCAGGTTGTTGCGGAACCCAAGGTCCCTTTCCCTGACAGATTTTCTGGGGGAAGGGACAAGTTTTTGACATTCCGTGAGGCCTGTAAATTATATTTTAAACTGCGCCCTTACTCCTCTGGTAATGAAGAACAGCGGGTGGGGGTTGTTATTTCCCTGCTGCAGGGGGACCCGCAATCCTGGGCGTTCTCTTTACCTACTGATTCCCAGGCTCTTCGTTCAGTGGATGAGTTTTTCGGGGCCTTGGGTCTCATATATGACGACCCTGACCGAGTCGCACTGGCTGAATCAAGATTACGGAGACTCCTACAAGGAGAGCGGCCGGTAGAGGAGTATTGCTCTGACTTCCGTAGGTGGGCTACGGATACCCAATGGAACGACCCGGCTCTCAGGAGTCAGTTCTGCTCTGGGTTATCCGAAAGGGTTAAGGATGCGCTTGCATTATATGAGACCCCCTTTTCCCTTGATGCGGTTATGTCCCTTTCTATCCGAATAGATAGATGCCTTAGGGACAGGTTGAAAAAACCGGAGCCATTGGTAACCCCTTCCAAACAGCAGTAAGTCTGTACGGACTTAGACGAGCCTCTGCAGCTAGGAGGAACTACTTGTCAGGTCCGTCCTCCTGAGGCTCGCCGTAGGCGTGTTTTTTGTTTTTTTTTTGTGGGGAGAGGGGTCATTTCATTAATGTCTGTCCTTCTTTCCTCAGAAACAAAAGACCGTCGGAAAACTACTAACCCCAGGCTGTGTGGAGGATGTCAGCCGGGGGGTATACGTTTCCTCCATACGTACATCGCAATTTGTGTTACCAGCGGTTATTGTTTTTGGTGATAAGACGGAGACTATTTCTTTCTTTCTAGACAGTGGAGCAGGGGTAAATTTGATAGATGCCCATTTTGCCCGCACTATGGGTTTGTCTCTCTGTACGCTACAGAGACCTATTCCCATATTCGCTATTGATTCTGCTCCTCTGTCTCAGAGAAACCTCACCCACATTGTTCATAATTTACACCTTCGGGTAGGGGACCACCATAACGAGATGCTTTCATGTTATGTTCTGGAGGGGCTTCCCACTCCGGTAGTGCTGGGTCTTCCCTGGTTGGTAGCGCACAATCCAGTGGTGGATTGGCAGGCCAGGGAGATATTGGAGTGGAGTGAGCAGTGCAGAGAAAATTGCTTAAATAGCAATTGCTTAGTCGCCTCCATAACTACCCTACCTACATTTATTTCGGATTTTGAGGACGTTTTTTCTGAAAAGGGTTGTCAGAAGTTACCACCTCATCGTCCTTATGATTGCCCGGTTAACCTTATTCCCGGCGCAAAATTACCCAAGACTAGGTTATATAATCTTTCAGGTCCAGAGAGACAAGCCATGAAAGATTATATCTCCGAGAGCTTGGCTAAGGGACACATCAGACCCTCTTCTTCACCCCTGAAGGGCATTATGAAAATCTTGTTATGCCTTTCGATCTGACCAATGCTCCTGCCGTCTTTCAACATTTTGTTAATGACATTTTTAGTCATCTAATCGGCAGGTTTGTGGTAATATACCTAGATGATATTTTAATTTATTCGTCTGATCTGAGAACACATGAGGTGCATGTCAGACAAGTACTGCAGGTCCTACGGACGAATAAATTATATGCTAAAATTGAAAAATGTGTCTTCGCCGTTCAGGAGATACAATTCCTAGGTTATTTTTTATCTGCTTCAGGTTTCCGTATGGATCCTAGGAAGGTCCAGGCAATTTTAGATTGGGATCTTCCTGAGAACCTCAAAGCACTGCAACGGTTCTTGGGCTTTGCGAATTTCTATAGGAAATTCATTAAAAATTATTCACTTATTGTAAAACCCCTTATTGACATGACTAAGAAGGGGACTGGTTTTTCTAAATGGTCTGACGCCGCTAAAGTAGCTTTTTCCTCTCTAAAAGAGAGGTTTACCTCAGCACCTGTACTAGTCCAACCTGATGTCTCTCAGCCTTTTATTGTTGAAGTCGATACGTCAGAGGTGGGAGTGGGGGCGGTGCTGTCTCAGGGTCCGTCTCCTGGCAAATGGCGTCCTTGTGCTTTCTTTTCTAAAAAACTATCTGCAGCAGAAAAGAACTACGATATTGGCAATAGGGAACTATTAGCTATTAAACTAGCGTTTGAAGAATGGCGTCACTTTTTAGAGGGGGCAGTCCACCCCGTCACTGTGATTATGGACCACAAAAATCTTCTGTACCTCGAATCAGCTAAGCGTCTCACCCCTAGACAAGCTAGGTGGTCGCTATTTTTTACCAGGTTTAACTTTGTGATTACCTATCGTCCTGGGGCAAAGAATACCAAGGCTGATGCACTATCTCGTTGTTTCCCTGGAGGGGGTAATGTGAGTGATCCGGTGCCCATTCTTCAAAGAGGAGTGGTTGTTTCTGCGGTACACTCTGTTCTGGAGGGGAAGGTGTTAGAGGCCCAGGGGGACGCCCCGGTCTCTTGCCCCTCAGAGAAATTGTTTGTACCGTTGAACCTGCGTTTCGAATTATTAAAGGAACATCATAATTCGGCACTTGCTGGGCACCCGGGTAGTAAAGCAACCTTGGAACTATTGTCTCGTCGTTTTTGGTGGCCAAGGTTGCGTCAGGATGTATTGGATTTTGTGTCTTCTTGTTCTACCTGTGCGCGCGCAAAAGTTTCATATACACGTCCTGCAGGGTCTCTATTACCACTCGTCATTCCCAATAGACCATGGACACATCTGTCAATGGATTTTATCACTGACTTACCTTTGTCTGCGGGTAAAACAGTTATTTTGGTAGTAGTGGACAGGTTTAGCAAAATGGTACACTTCATTGCATTACCCGCACTACCTAATGCTAAGACTCTTGCTCAGGTATTCGTCAGTGAAATCGTGAAGCTTCACGGGGTCCCCTCCGATGTTGTTTCGGATCGGGGTACCCAGTTTATTTCTGAATTTTGGAAAGCTTTTTGTTCCCGTTTGGGGGTACACATGTCCTTTTCCTCAGCTTTCCATCCTCAGTCGAATGGACAGACTGAGCGTACCAACCAAAACCTGGAGACATATCTAAGATGTTTTGTGTCTGAAAACCAAGAGTTGTGGTCATCATATTTACCGTTAGCTGAGTTTGCCATAAATAATCGTCGTCAGGAATCCACTGGCAAGTCACCATTTCTTGGTGCATATGGTTTTCATCCCCAATTCTGTACTTTCAAAGAGGGGGGGTCTTCTGGGGTTCCCGAAGAGGAACGGTTTTCGTCATCTCTTTCATCGGTATGGCAGAAGGTGCAAGCTAACTTGAAAAATATGGGAGGTAAATACAAATGCATGGCTGATAAGAGACGGTCGCCAGGTCCGGACCTAGGAGTGAATGACTATGTGTGGTTGTCTACTAGGAATATTAAATTGAAGGTTCCCTCTTGGAAACTGGGTCCTAGGTTTATTGGTCCTTACAAAATTGTAGCCATCGTCAACCCCGTGGCTTTTCGCCTGGAGTTACCTCAGACTTTTAAAATCCATAATGTCTTTCATAAGTCGTTACTCAAGAAATATGTTCCACCTCTAGAACCGTCACCGCTGCCACCCCCTCCTGTTGTTGTGGATGGTAATCTAGAATTTCAGATATCCAAAATTGTTAATTCTCGTCGTGTCCGCCGCTCTCTTCAATATCTGGTGCATTGGAGAGGTTACGGTCCCGAGGAAAGAATGTGGGTTCCTGCGTCTGAGGTAAACGCTGACAGGCTAGTTCGGGTTTTTCATGCCTCTCATCCTGAGAGACCTGGTCCTGAGTGTCCGGAGGCCCCTCGTAGAGAGGGGGGTACTGTCACGAGGTTGCCTAGAACCACGCCTGACTCCGTTATACCCGGGGTCAGGAAGTCGCAGGGGTTGGCTGCGCGCTCTATGTAAGATAGGGCTGTTTCCTTATGGTAGCTTTCTGGTTTGCTTTGCAAACCCTTTTGCTCATTCAGGGATCTGTAAGCTCCTTCCTCAGCTGTTCCTTGTCCAGCACCTCCCAGCCTCCTTATATTCCCCTCTCACACTTCTCTGGTTGCCAGATATAGAGCTTTCTGCCTGGACATCTATTCTGACCCTCTGGAGCCTGTGTTGCCTGCGTTCTCTGTTGTTGGTCCAAGAACGCTACCTCCGGATCCCTGTTGGACCTTTGTGGTCTGCTGTGGTCGTCCACCTGGGTGTATGTGTTTGTCTGTATTGTCTGTCCTCTTCCTGGTGTTTCCCTCTTAGTGTTAGTGGTGCGGACTAGCGATCCCACCGGCCCGTTCACTATCTAGGGCTCATTTTAGGGAAAGCCAGGGTTTAGGCCACGTGATCGCCGCACGGGTGAGGAACCCGTTCTAGGGACGTCAGGGCAGTCAGGTGCCAGCCACAAGGTGAGTCAGGGTCACCACCTTTCCCTCTCCCTTGGGCAGGGCTTTCCCTTTTACCTCCCTGTGCGTGTCGCCGGTCATTACAGTTTCATTTCAAATCCATTGTGGTGGTGTATAGAGCCAAAAATGTTAGAATTGTATCGATGTCCCAATATTTATGGATCTGACTGTATACACTTCTGTTTTGTTGGAAGCATATGTACACCTTTGATTTGTTTTATTTTGTTTCAGAAAATGTCCAGCTGTCCAGCATTGTATGCGTTTTGATGTGTTTTTTGCCAGCAACGCAGTAGTAGGTACATATATATTTATGACTGCCATTCTAAACCACATACACTTTGAGCATTAAAATGCTGTTGAAAGTCTTGGTCTCACTTGTTGCAGGTGGTAACTGTTTGTTAGATGAACGCTGGTTGCGTTACTGTTACTTACTGTGCTCCTGCTAATATGTCACTGTCACGGGTTGGTTGGTTGTTGCTTCATTGTAGTGTGTACGGCCCTCCACTTTGTTCCTCCTCTTCAACGTCTCGATGCTGGCAATTCGCATGAGCCAAGTATTCAGGACTTTGTTGGTTTGTTTGCTGCGTTCATTCTTCAGCGCTTGATTCGTCTCCTTAATATACAACAATGTTGTTATTTGGTTGCTGCTCTTTTTATTACCAACTTACATGGGAATAATAATACTGGATGTAACGGATCACCTGGCACCCCGACTGAGTACCTCCGTTGACGGATGCGCCTAGCGTTTCCTGAGGCTTCCAAGCACTCTGGCAGACACCAATCACCGAACCGAAGAAGCATATAAATGCTGTAGACAGTTGAATAGGAAACCATACGAATAGGTTTTCACTCCTAGCAGTCAAACTGGAACAGCATGCAATAAATCCTCCCCCAAGAATGAGACGACACTTCACCTTGAGGGTTAAAACAGGAACTCACTTTATTAGACACAGCACACCTACTTTAAACTCCCAACAGCCTCATTTACATACAATAGGGTACCTAGAGGACTCTGGTACAAGGAAGGGTGGGGGCCAGACCAATAGCAAGAGCTGATGGGAGATTGAGGAGGGACAGAACAGCTGGTTTTAAACTGGTGTCCTGCGACAACACCTTGAGGAGAAACAATGGGACAGAAAAAAGGGGGAGGAGAAGAGGCACAGAACACCATGCTGTAACATAGCAAACTTTACAGCAGGGCAAGATATATACAGTCCACAAACACACAGCAATACAAAATACCACATGCCCAAATTGCATTTCACGTACAAATTCACCAGGGGCCATAGTCAGTAGGTAGGAGGCGGGTAGCCAGGCCTCTCCAATGCCCAGTGGCGAGGCGGGTTCCGCCACATTTCTCCCCTTTCCCATTGAGACTATCCAGACTCCAGACCTCCAGGCGGTCTGGGGCTCTGATAGTCAGCCGGCTTTTCTCCAAGGGTGTAGTTGTCCCTATGGCCCCCCTGCCGCTTGTGCCCAGTTGTAGATCCATGGCTTGGGGGGAAGGTAACCAGGGTGCCCTCTCCCCTGGTTGAACAAAGCTGTTGCTGGGGGGAAGGGGTAACAGGCTCCTCTCTCTGCGACACCCTCCCTTGTTGTAGGGGAAAACAGACTGCCTCTCCTTCCAATACATTGTCCTGTTGTTGTGGACCAGGACAGACTGTCCATATCTCCAGTGGTGCAGGTACAGAGACTACGGTCCCATCTGCACTGTTGTGGGGCTTACTGTCTCCCCTTGGTGTGCTAGGCTGCCGCTGGGGAGAGGGGGTAACAAACTCCTCTCCCTTACACACTTTCAGCCGCTGAGGAGAGGGGGTACAAGCCAGCCCTGTAACAAGTGGGTCGGTGGAGCAGAGGCTAGCGGCGCTCTGCCCGGATGCCAGCTCTTCTGCTGGAGGGACTGGAGTACAGTCCTGCTGGGTAGTAAGGGGACAAGTAGGGCAGAGGCCAGCGGCGCTCTGCCCAGATGCCAGCTCTTCTGCTGGGAGGGGGCCAGAGGGGGCTAACGACTCCTCTACTGACCCCAGTACCTGGTTTGGAGTTGACTGTTAAGGGGAGGGGTTGCTTACCTCCTCCTCCTGGTACTGCTGCTGTTGGGGAGAGAGACCGACTGTCTCCCCTCCCTGTAAAGCACACTGCCGCTGTGGAGTTAGACCGGCTGTCTCCACTCCCTGTAAAGCACACTGCCGCTGGGAAGGAAGGACGACACACTTCTCTCCCTGTATTACGCCCATCTGGAGTTGGAGATCTGGGCCGGCTGCCCAGTCTCACTGTAGGGCCGGTAGAGAGATCTCGGTCCCATCTCCACCTGCCATCTGTGGGTCTTCCCAGGACCTGTCTGTGAGGTCCCTCATTTCTGGGGCTGGTTGGGGATAGGAGGTACCGAATGCAGGTCTCCTGATGACGGGCTTAGTTGTTGGGGAGGGGGAACAAAACTCAACGCTCCCAATGTGTACAGTCCATAAGCCCCATCAGGTTAGAGACAGGCGGTGTCACTTGATCATATAAGTCCGCATAATTCTGTTCGATCTCCCACTGCTCTGGTGGTACTTGCAGGGTATAGGGGTGACTGACTGGAGCTGACCAGGTGCTGGTAATCCTGCTCCAGTTCCCATTCTGGACAGCCAGTTCAATCAGGGTCTGGCCTTAGGTCTTCGGCCATAGGGAGATCCAGCACGGCCTCTCTGTAGTCAAATATGTCCCAAAGCCGTGACTCTGCCGCACTCCCAAATTCCGGTTCTGCAAAGGCCCCCCATAATAAGCCAGAGCCATTATAATCCTTGCCCTTGGGTTTGTCAAATTTGGCCATTCCGGGAACCTGCTGAACCGCGTACCAATGTAGCGCTTGGTATGCATCATCGAGACCCAGTTCCCTCCATGCCAGTGAATTAAGTTGCCTCACCAATTCCTCCTGGGCCTGTTCTCCCAGCATAGGTATCCGTAGGGCCACTCTGGCTTGTAACCGCTGCTCCTTGCTGGGAAGACGCTCACCTCGCCAACGCTGGACACCTTCTAGGGTTTCTTCCCTCATCTCTTGTCGGGCGCTCTCTCTGCAGTCCAACCTGGTTGCCTCTCCTATTGGCTTGACCAGTGGTGCCAAGAGGTTCTGTAACCTCTGGTTACATTCCTTTTCTACCTCGAGCGTTGTCCAGGGACTCGCTGGTTCTATGCCGCTCCATAATAATTCCTGTGTCTCCAGGGTGCTGTTCCTCTCACACCAGGACGTCATCCCACTGCTTGCCACCAATGTAACGGATCACCTGGCACCCCGACTGAGTACCTCTGTTGACGGATGCGCCTAGCGTTTCCTGAGGCTTCCAAGCACTCTGGCAGACACCAATCACTGAACTGAAGAAGCATATAAATGCTGTAGACAGTTGAATAGGAAACCATACGAATAGGTTTTCACTCCTAGCAGTCAAACTGGAACAGCATGCAATAAATTTTCCCCCAGGAAAGAGACGACACTTCACCTTGAGGGTTAAAACAGGAACTCACTTTATTTAGACACAGCACACCTACTTTAAACTCCCCAACAGCCTCATTTACATACAATAGGGTACCTAGAGGACTCTGGTACAAGGAAGGGTGGGGGCCAGACAATAGCAAGAGCTGATGGGAGATTGAGGAGGGACAGAACAGCTGGTTTAAACTGGTGTCCCTGCAATAACACCTTGCTGGAGAAACAATGGGACAGAAAAAAGGGGGAGGAGAAGAGGCACAGAACACCAATGCCTGTAACATAGCAAACTTTACAGCCAGGGCAAGATATATACAGTCCACAACACACAGCAATACAAAATACCACATGCCCAAATTGCATTCCACGTACAAATTCAACAGGGGCCATAGTCAGTAGGTAGGAGGCGGGTAGCCAGGCCTCTCCAATGCCCAGTGCGAGGCGGGGTTCCGCCACACTGGATATGGTGCTAGATGTGTTTTTAGGGACCTGTCACCCTTCTTCAGAAGCTGTCTCAGTCTTTAGATGAGTACTATGTGATCTACAAATTGTGTACTGGATTTTTGTGATCTGCAAACTACATACTGGATTTAATAGATCACTATGACTCATTGTATATATGTTTTTTTTTTACACTCATGTTATTTATAGTCTGCTTTTCTCTATATCTCTTATAATATTTATTGTTTTTTTTAATGCTGTAAATTGTGGTTATTTTGTTCATATTAAATATATTTTTAATTGTCCCTTTAGGCCTTGAGAGGTGATTCTATTTTAACCTTCTTAGGGTACTTTGGATCCGGCCTTAATACATTTCAATGGCAAGTGTTTCGGAACTTTGGCCGGAGAAAATACAGCAGCATGCTGCAGTATTTTCTCCGGCCAAATACCGTAAGAGTGACTGAACTGAAGACATCCTGATGCATACTAAACGGAATGCTTTCCATTCAGAATGCATTAGGATAAAACGGAAGCGTTTTTTTCCGGTATTGAGCACCTGTGACGGAACTCAATACCGGAAAACTTTAACGCAAGTGTGAAAGTACCCTTAACTTTCAATCGTCAGTGATCCATTGCATCTGAAGAAAAAACAGATATTTCAGACCTCCTCTGAGCTGGCTTGAAGACCATAGTCTTCCTGGAATAACTTGATATTTCTGAATAGTAACAAAAACAGAAGTGAAATAAAGACATAAAATACATATATACGGTATATACCTTTTCTTTATCTGGCATTAAGGGCTTTGAGATTCAGAAGAATATTTCCTCGTATATAGCCAAAACCATGTTCATGTCATCACAGAAAAGTCTTGGAATTGCTCTAACAACAATAAGCTCAAATAAGAGCTCAAATAGCTGTTAGATTAATTTAGATCTTAAGATAGATTCGCTAAAGCACAACATTCTCCAAGGAACATATGAATGCAACTGCAAAATCATCTGGTTAAATGCAAATTTTTAAATTATATTTATATACATTTTCAGTGTTATGTATTTATTACCTGTATATAACTATTTTAAATGAAATTCACTTCAAATAAGGTTGTTCGGAATAATAAATATATGTTATATACACATAACATTTGTGCTGTATTTTATGTTATTAGCTAATAAAGCACAAATTTCTGTTCTAGCATCATGTCTTTCATTTCATGACACTATGACAGATCCAGACAGTGACCAACAGACCACATTGTTGTTTGATGGCAAGAATAGCACCAATATGGTGACTCTATTCTATCATTAAAATTTTTATTTTTGGGGACCCTCTGCTGTAATTGCCTCCTTTACTGGCTGATTAATTTTTTCCATTGCATTATACACTGCTCATTTCCATGGTTACAACCACCTGCAATCCAGCAGAAGTGGCCGTGCTTGCACCGCATAGGAAAAAGGACTTTCCTCTCTGGTGGCCAGGACCGTGGGAGCGTTCATAGGCCAGCACTTTTTCCAATAGTGTGCAAGCATGGCCACCAATGCTGGATTGCAGGGTGGTCATAACCCCTGGATGCGAACAGTGTATAATGTGATGGAAAAATGAATCCAGCCAGCAAAGGAGGCAATATGGACAATCACAATACATTAGTAAGTGCCTTGTATTAACTTTCTATCCATGATAAATGCCATTTTCTAAAGTAAGAAAACCCCTTTAACCTGTTGGGGACACATGACATACCGGTACGTCATGATGTCCCGGTGCTTAAGGACACATGACGTACCGGTGCATCATGTGTAGTTCCGATCACCGCCGTGCGGCGGGCGGTGACCGGAACTGGGTGCCTGCTGAAATCAATCAGCAGGCACCCTGGCACAATGCGCGGGGGGGTCCTGTGACCCCCCGTATCGGCGATCGTGGCAAACCGCAGGTCAATTCAGACCTGCTATTTGCTGCGTTTCCGGGTTATTCTGGTCTCTGGTGACCCGATAACCCGAAACAGGATGGTGATCGGTGGTGTGATAATACACCACCAATCACGATCCTGAGAGGTAATGGTGACATCACCTCTCAGGATCGCTTCTGATTGGCTGCAGGGCGGGCGGAAGGTTCAAGTTATTGCAGCTCTCCTCCTCCTTTCTGTGTCCGAGAGCGAGGAGAGAGGAGCCTGCAATTGGATCTCCTGAACCAGCACCCCCATCTGTGCCCAGCACCCCCTCTGACCCTCCAAAGTGCCATCTGGCACTAAAAGGTATTTAGGGAAAGGTTAGGGACAGGTTAGGTTAGGCAGGGATATTCAGGGAAAGTTTAGTGGAAAAAAAAAAAGTTTTAACTGTTGCATCAACCTAATCGAGTGTCTGGGGTCCGCAGCACAGCTGTGTGACCCTAGACCCCCCCCCCCCCCCCCCCAGGGGTGCTGCAGCTTCTCCCCTGCCCCCCACACACATTTTTTGGGGCGCAAGCAGTTATTTTTTTTTTTTTTCTGCGTACGCTGACCGTGGCTGGCACTCTTAGCGTCCGGGCACTTTTAGCACATCGCAAACCCCATTTTATTTTTTCGCATTTTATTGTCTTTTTTTATTTATTATTATTTTTTCTGTTAGTTTTAGGTATAAGTACGCGAACACCCATTCCCCCACACACACGCACACTAAATAAAGATTTCCACACACGCACACACACACTCCCCTATGGCCCGCTGCATACGCCCAGCTTGCACGCGTAATAAAACACTGAATGTGGTACCCAGACCCAACCTCTTCACTGAAGTTCAGGTTTGGGTTCAAGGTTGTGTAGATGTTATTATTTTCCATTATAACATGGTTATAAGGGAAAATAATAGCATTCTTAATACAGAATGCTTAGTAGAAGGTCAATTAAGGGTTAAAAAATAAAAAACAAATTAACTCACCTTCTCCAATTGATCGCGTAGCTGCCGGTCTCCTGTTCTTTCTTCAGGACCTGTCAAAGGACCTGTGGTGACGTCACTGAGCTCATCACATGGTCCAATCACATGGTCCATCACCACGGTGATGGACCATGTGATTGGACCATGTGATGTCACATCACCACAGGTCCTTTAGCCGGTGTAACGTTATACTTTCCTACTTCATGAGATTTCCCTACCCTCGTCACTTCCGGTCGCACCTCACATGACGTGAGGAGGTGTGCAGCGCCTCGCAGGCGCACAACGACGGGTTAGGGAAATTTCACAGCAGAGTGCGCATGCTCCGGGAGCCTGCAGCACCGCGCAGGCGCACAACTACGGGTTAGGGAAATTTCACAGCAGAGTGCACATGCACCAGGAGCCTCATCGGCGATTAGGGTAGGGAAAAATTATGGGCGAGTGCGCAGGCGCGGTGATCGGATGAATGTTCTCAGCTGGACACCGGCCAACACTGCGCATGCGCTGGGAGCCTCACCAGCGGTTAGGGTAGGGAAAAAGCACTGGCCCATGCGTAATTTTTCCCTTTCCTAACCACATGCGCAATGTCTGCCGGTGTCCAGCTGAGAACATCCATCAGATCACTGCACCTGCACACTGGCTCATAATTTTTCCCTACCCTAACCGCCGGCGAGGCTCCCGGCACATGCGCACTCTGCTGTGAAATTTCCCTAACCCGTCGTTGTGCGCCTGGTGCGACCGGAAGTGACGAGGGTAGGGAAATCTCACAAAGTAGGGAAGTATAATGTTACACCGGCAGCTCATGATTAAAGAAGTAAGAAGAGATCGGCAACTACGCGATCAAGGTGAGTTAATTTTATTTATTTTTTTAACCCTCAACTGACCTTCTACTAAGCATTCTGTTTTAAAGAATGCTATTATTTTCCCTTATAACCATGTTATAAGGGAAAATAATACAGTGAATAGACTTTCATCTTAGCAACCATGCGTGAAAATCGCACTTGCTTGCGGATGCTTGCGATTTTCACGCAGCCCCATTTACTTCTATGGGGCCTGTGTTGCGTGAAAAACGCACAGTATAGAGCATGCTGTGATTTTCACGCAACGCACAAGTGATGCGTGAAAATCACCGCTCATGTGCACAGCCCCATAGAAATAAATGGGTCCGGATTCGGTGCGGGTGCAATGCGTTCACCTCACGCATTGCACCTGCGCGGAAAACTCGCCCGTGTGAACCCAGCCTTAGCTGTCTTGTTTTTTTGTTTTTTTTGCGGGACGGGCTGAGGTTTTTATTGGTACCGTTTTGGGGTACATATGACTTTTTTATCACTTTTTATACCATTTTTGGGGGATGAGGTGGGCAAAAATAGTTTTTCTTTTTTTTTTTTTTTCATGGTGTTCACCGTGCAGGATAAGTAACATGATCCTTTTATAGATCAGGTTGTTACGGACACGGCAATATCAAGCAAGTGTAATGTATTTTATTTTTTTTGCATTTTTAACCAATTATAAATCTGCAAATATAGGAAAAAAACTATATTTTTTATTGAAATCTTTATTTACTTTTTTTTTTACTTTTCTCACTTTTTAAACTCTTTTTGTACTTAGTCTCACTTGGTTCTTGAAGATCCAGTGGGTCTGATGGCTGTACAATACGCTGCAATAGTGTGTTGCAGTGTATTGTCAGCCTGTTACTGACACTGAGCCTGATCAGACTCCTGTCCCTGGCAGGACCTTTCAGGGATAGGGGACATGGCAAGCCAGGAGACTGTTGTAAGCTTCCGGTTGCCATGGTAATCATCGGGACACTGCCAAGGCAGGGCAGCGGCCCAATGAGAGAGAGAGGGAGCTGCCTTTCTCTGTTAACCCTTTAACCATCGGGATGCTGCCATTGCAGTGCAGCGACTCTTTGGGAGAGGGAGTTCCCTCCTTCTATTAACCCCTTCCATACAGCGGTCTCTACGGACCGCGGCATGGAAGGGGTTAAATGGCTGGGATAGGTGCCAGCACCAATGTCATTTGTTGCAGCAAAGTGTTAGCTGTATATTACAGCAGACACTTGCTGCTACAGCTGTGCAGCCATCCTAAAAACGGCAGCTGCACGGGACATTGGGGGATGTAGGGCCCTGATCAGGGCACACCGAGGGCTACAGAGAACACCAGGGGGCTGCAGGGGGAGCATGAAACCATTTCAACAGGTTCTGATCCCTACAGTCATGAACTGTCGAGAACAGAACCTTTAGCTAGCATTACAATCCTCTGATTCGCTAGTCTGTACAGACTAGCTCATCAGAGCGATCACTTCATTGGCTCGGGACCGCCCTCATTGGTCCCAGGATGGTTAGCTGAGATCCCTGGCTGTGTGTAACAGCCACGATCTCAGCACTGTCACCATGTATATAGACATGGTGACAGTTTAGTGCCATGACGAGTATATTCATCATGGAGCACTAAGTAGCAGTGTTTCATGACAAATATACTCGTCAAATAGCGATAAGGGGTTAAAGAGGATCTGTCACTGAAACATGTAATGTTGTAGAGCAGGAGGAACTGAGCAGATTGATATATATTTTTGTAGGAAATGATTCAGTAAAACCTGTAATTTATACATTTATATCTTAGCTTTTTTCACTTCCTGTAAAACCTGTTGGTACAGGGGAAGGTGTTATCAATGATTGATAGCACTGTGTGTATAAATGTGCATACAGAGATAGCTTTCAGTCACTGATAACCCCTCCCTCATGTACTGATAAGTATTCACAGGGCTGCAGATAAAAATGTATAAATGACAAGTTTTACTCTTACTTTTTCCAGCAAACTATATATCAATCTGCTTAGCTCCTCCTGCTCTATTGCTCTATAACATGGTGCTGTCAGACTGCATTGCATTTTTTTAGTGACAGGTCCTCTTTAAGTTGCGCTAGAGCAAAAGAAATGATAGGGGCTGTGTGAATGATATGCTGAGGCTCCTCTACCTCGTTAGAAGGATCAAATGAGCGAGAGAAGGAATCAGCCTTGGTATCCTTGTTTGCTGGATGGAGATGCAGGACAAAGTAAAACCAGGTTAAGAAAAGTGAACATAGGGCTTGACAAGGATTGCGCTGTTGCACGAACTGCAGATATTTCAGGTTCTTATGATCTATGTACATGATTTACAGATGACAGATGCCCTCCAGTAGGTGCCTCCATTCTTCAAGAGCCAACTTAATGGCCATCAATTTTCTGTCTCTGATGGTGTTCTGCAGGAGAGAAAGACTTTGAGAAGCCATAAGTGACCATTTTACTAAAGAAACTTTTCTGAGTAAGGACACATTCACTTCAAGGAGGAGCTGCCTAGAGACATAAAAAAGATGTAGTGTTAGTCTAGTGGGGCTGGAATACAAATTCCATCTCAGGTGCATACTCCTTAGCATTTGCCCCTTTGTGGGTAGAGAGGAGATGGGGGCAGTCAGAGTGGAAAAAGTGTGGGATAAATTGCCTGTAATAGTTGGCAAAGCCTAATAATCACTGGATGACTCTTAGGCTGTAGAACGTTGCCGGTCCAGAACTGCAGAAACCTTTTCTGGGTCCATCTGGATATTATGATCAGAGATTATATGTCCCAAGAAGGGAAGGGAAGTCTTCTCAAACAGACATTTTTTTAATTTTTGTATACCATCTGTTCTCCCAGAGCCGCTGCATGGACATGTTTGTAGTGTGATGTAAAATCAGGGTAAAAGACTAGGATGTCGTCCATGTAAACCACGACCTAGGTGCACAGCAGGTCACGGAAGATATCATAGATGATTTTCTGGAGACGGTGGGAGCATTATGTGTGGAAGCGTGGATGTAAGCCACGATAGTAAATCCATGGGGCCAGAGAGAGCAGTCTTTCTTTTTGACGAACTAGAATCCCGCTCCTGCAGGTGAAACCCTTGTCAAGAATCTCCTATATATAATCAGACATGGCCTAGGTTTAAGGTATGTATGGTGAGTAGACACAGCCATGCGGTGGTATGGTTCCTGGCAACAGGTCAATAGGACAGTCATAGGGATGATGTGACAGCAGGGTCTGTACCTCTTTCTCATCAAACATATCAGTATAGCTAGTGTAGACAGGAGGAAGCCCCTGAAGATTCTGTGAAATGGGTGGAGTATGGACATGATGAATGGATGTTAGACAACAAGAGTGACAGGCAGAGTCCCAGCTTAGAATTTTCCCTGAAATCTAGGATAGGACAATGCAGATGAAGCCAGGGCAGTCCTAGTAGGAGAGGACTTGTGGATACAGGTAGAACATAAAACAAGATTTTCTCACTTGAAGCTCTGTGGGCATGGTGACATACTGTATGGCCTCTGGGAGTGCCATCTCATTAACAAATGTCACCACCAAGGACTTATGTAGATACAAGTTAGATATGCAGTACTCATTAACCAAGGATTGATACAGGAAGTTTTCTGCCGAGCCAGAATCAAGGAAGGCCTACACAGCGAACCTCCTAGTCTCACCGCAAGATAGAAGCAGGGGTAGAATTTTAATTCACCCAAGGTCATCGCTCCCACCAACCATATGCTCTGGAGTTCCCCACCTTGAGAGGATAGGTTCAAACATAGTGACTTTTTTATATTGCATGCATTGGTCGTTGCTGCATCTGTGCTGGCACTCTTCCAACAGTCTGTTACGGTCCACCTGCATGGGTTCCTGTGTCCTGTGAAGTCAGTGCCAGTCTAGAAGCTCTCCTTTCAAGTACAACTTTCTTGACAGGTTCCCTGAATCGGAGGTCAGTGTGGGTGGCTAAAGAAATCAGGTCATTCAATGTGGATGGAATGTCACGCCCTTCCAGCTCATCCTTAATACAATCAGAGAGACCCTCGCAGAAAGCTGCCACAACCGCCTCATTATTCCAGGACAGTTCTGAAGCAAGCTTATGGAACTGTATGGCATATTGGCCGCCTGTGAGGTTGCCCTGGTGAAGGTGCTAAAAACTGGTGAAATTGCAGCTCAAAGTGTATAGTAAACTGATTTAAAAACACCAAGCATAGTTTAGGGTCCCAATCATAGCAAGGAGGATGTGGTAGATGTAATCCATAGCCATAGGAAGCTGCAACAGGAAGTTGCGGTACCACAGTGTCAGTGTCATGGTACCTTCTGTGACAGAGGTTAGAAGATTAGAGAGTGACTGCATGTGAGGTTTACTGACAGTCTCTTGATTCTCAGTGTTGTGGTTTGGCAATGACCACACCTCTTGTCAGATGCAGCCCGTGGTCATTACTGCATTCCCTACTTAGTTTGGTCTCACACTTCATACCATGTGGTTGATATTCTCTGCCTGGATTTGGAAGAGTTGGTGTGTGGACCTTACCTGTGTTCCTGCTCATCCATTTTGTATAAGATAAGTTGTACTGCTCTTTGTATTTGGTTGTTCCCCTGTGCTTGTTGTTACTAGGCCTCAGGGAGACACTGGTTCGTTCACCTGGGAAGGAACCAGTAGTCTCATTCCCTGCCACTACCTAGGGCATTTCAGGGCTCCTAGGGTCTAGGTTCCGGCATATGTATTTTCCCAAATTCAGGGTCTATACATACTGACAGGAGTCAGGGCCAGGTTTAGGGGCTTCCTAGGAGGTGACCTTTTCCATCTCCCTAGCCTTGAGGCCTAGTTCTGTGTCCCTCCCCTCCCCTGTATTCGTGACAGTCAGTGATCAAGGCACTTAGATAAGCACATATATTATACAGATAGAATAGAAGTTTCTCTTGTTGTTCACCCTGGTTATTCAGCTACTTAAATACCTCAGGCACACCCATCAGCGGAAACCATGGCATAAGCAAACTGTCAAGGCACTGGGTGTGGAGCTAAGAGAGTGTTACCTTGGTGGTTCCCCGATTTTTAACCTTTAACTCCTATACATGAATCCGGACTTCGCTGCAGGAAACGCACCAGGCCCCTACCTCTTAGAGTAGTCTTCATGCAGTTGGCTGCAGACGTACAGGGGTCTAGAAACACTGGTAGCACCAAAGGGACAGTCAAAACTTGTAGTCAGTAAAAGTTTAAGGTTATGGCAGGCAGAGTATGTGCGAATCTAAGAAACAAGCCAAAGTTCAGGACAGGCAGCGGAGATTCAGAATCAAGAATTGGGCAAAGGTCGTTACCCTGAATTGGAGAGCTATAGGCTGAGGAAGATTGGAGCGCACGTGCGCTGGCCCTTTAGGAGCCATGGAGTGTGCACGTCATACGGGTAGCCTGGACAGGCCTTGCTGGCAGCTACTAGCATTGATGGCAACAGGGTAAAAGAAGTAGAGGCCTTGCCTGGGGAAGAGAGGCAATGGCAAGCAAGGGCCACCAACATGACAGCCACCATTAGCCAACATTGGCAGTGCCATGGTCCACTTCTGATGCTCACATGCCCACTGCAGGTTATGTACTCTCATATACACTGTGTGTTCTGACACCTTTCTACTCTATCTTAGGCCGCATTAGCTTTTTAAGCAATTTATACTATAGTGGAATTGGACTAGCAACTAGCTTTTGTTCCCCACATACATAAATGAGCCTTGAGTACCCATAACTGTCAGTTTTGATGCTTTGACCAGGCTTCTAGCCTTCACAATTTGTCTCTTGTCAAAGTCTCTTAATTCTTTAAAAGAAGTCTGGAGTGTCAGCTGTTTTGAACATGCCAAACATCACTAGATAGGGTCTGGAAAGAGCAGGGCAAACATACCTTTTTGTGCAGCTTTCTAATAAGGAATAGTGTGAATATGAACTTTTATATTGCTAGGCTCTGCTCTTACAAATACCCTGGAGGTAGTGCTTCATTGTCAAGTGCTGTCTTCAGGGAGCTGATTCACAGCTTCTTCTGTGATCTGAATGACTACTGTAGCATCCAACTAGGAGACCACTATAGCTGACACTCAGAGCAGAGGCAAGGGACTGTGAAACAGCTTGATGCATAGATCAGGTTGCATATTACAGTGAAGCTCTGCCTCCAGGGAACTTGCATGAGCTGTGCCTGGCTCTGTAATAAAACTGCACAAAGGTGTGTTGGTCCTGCTCTCCAGCCTCTACTTAGTGCTCTCATCAGTTTTGCATTGTAAAAACTGCCAATATTCTACATTGAAACCCAATTTTCCTTCTTCTAACACACACATCAACTTCAAGAAGTAACTCTTCACTTGCTGTTGGTCTTAACACTTGGCGAAAGCTATTGTCTTGAAATAAATCAGTGCTAATCACTTCACTTGACTGGTGTATAATACAATATAATGTAATTATATAATTTCTTCTTTGCTTTGTTGGCTTATCGAGAGAATTAACATAAGTCTACAAGTCCAACCTTTGCAAGACTTTCAAATGGTGATGGTACCTAAGGCTACTTTCACACTTAGTTTTGCACTGTTCATTGGAGGAATAGGTTGGAAGCATATCTACCTCCAAAGGATGCCATTGTATGGGCATACAGTGACATCCATCACTCATCGATTCAAATGTAAAAAAAAAAAAGCATTGGATTCCACTAGTCTGCTGTGCTAGTCTATACTGACAAAAAAGGGTATTATGGTGTATACCAGCCTAGCAGAAGCCAACAGAACATTCTTTTGACTCCCACGGGCTATATGTTTGATGTATATACCTTGAGATTTCCCAGTACATACAGCAACTATACATTGCAAATACAGTGTGAAACTACCCATACTCAGTCCCAACTTTTCTTCATAACAAAAAAAAAGCATAATACATCTCTGAAGTGATTATTTGTGCGCATTTAAACAACTTGAAACATGTGTGTATCATGGTATTTTTTGTCAATTGGTCCTATTCTGCAGGATAATGACCCTTGGTACATAAAACATGACAGTCAAAAAAACTGTTATGCAACACATAACTCATACAACTTTGCTTGCATCATTTTTGAGTCTACTAGTGTTCATCTGTAGGTTAACGCTGAACTAACCACTATCTAAATTAAAAATCTAACAAATAGCTTTACTGTAGGTCAGTGGGAGAGATTAGAAGACAGCATTTGTCATTGGTCTGTGAGCTGCAACTCTGTCAGAATGTAAGGGCCTGTAATTCTCTATGTCTTTGACTTTGGAAAGTATCTTTTTCCTTTCAAATCCATCCACTGATGACTAATTTTTGAATTTTAAATTGCTACATTATAAGAATGTCATTTGTCATTTCATGGATTTGTGTGTTGAAATTTAAACTGTATAAAGTTATATAAAGAAGACTAGTGGATTATTTTATATCAGCCATGGGTTTCCATGCTATAATTGCCTGCATTTTGCAGAGATAGCTAAACAAAAGACTTCATAAAGAGGGAAATCTTGAAAAGCACAAGATATCTATTGGCCAGCTGGCATTCTGTCTTGGCTTCTCCAGGTATTCTTGAGGTCTCCAACTACACTCAGATTTACCGCAAAGAAAATCATGGTCTAAAAATATAAAAATTGAAAAGAATATTGACGTCATTTAGCTTTTAACCCTTTCTCGTAATAAAAAATAAATTAAATTTTCCATCCCCATCTTCCGTGACCTTTTATTTTTCTGTCTATGGAGCTATATATTTGCATCATTAAAACTGCATAATTTTCGGATCCATATGAGTTTTTCTTAGCTTTCACTAGCAATTTCTAAATTGTAATTTGTCTATTGCTTTAGTATTTTAAACTTTGCAATCATAACTAATATGTTACCTTTACTCGGTGGGTCAGTATGATTACATCAGTACTAGCAGTGAGCAGATTGATTTTAAACAAATTAGATTCAACTTGAATTTTAAACGAATCAAATTCAACCTGAGCACTTTTGATTCAGGTTTGGCTAAATCAAACATCAAATCTTGAGCTATTTGGTCATCTCTAATCAGTACCAAATATGTATAGTTTTTTATGTTTCCTACATTCAGGGGCGTTGCTTAGGTCTCAAAAGATCCGGGACCCAAGCCCCAATGCATATGGCCCAATTCTCTAAGTCGACCAACCGACCCCTAAGCCCTCTCTAGATATACAGCTATACAGCAGCACGTACCTCTCACATCCAGTTCCTCCGATTTAGATCTTCTCTAGTCATCATCTTCTCCATTCCGTCTGGACAACTTATCTCAGCCGCGTCTCGTATCTGCAGAGTGTGACACGCAGACATCTTAGCTTCCTCATTTTTCTGTACCCCCAAATACTATCCTGAAGAAAAATGAGTGCCCCCCATAGTAATAGTGCTCCTTATAGTCCCACCAATAGTAATTCCCTTCTAGAATGCCCTCATTAGTAATACTGCCCCCTACAGTGTCCCCTACTGTGATAATGCTCCCCAAGAGTGCCCCCATTAGTTGAAGAGCCCTCCAGTATTAATAATGCCCTTAGGCCTCTTTCACACGGGTGTTGCGTGTGAGGGCCAGACAAGATGCGGGTGCGTTGCGGGGAAAATGATCGATTTTTCCGTGCGAGTGCAAAGCATTTTAATGTGTTTTGCACGCGTGTGAGAAAAATCGTCATGTTTGGTAGGTGTTGTGTAGATTTTATTATTTTCCCATATAACATGGCCTGGATGTATTTCTGGAGCGTAATAATATTACAGGCTATAGCTACTAGAGAGGGGTCGTTGATCCAGGGAGTTATTCTGATTGCCTGATTGGAGTCGGGAAGGAATTTTTTATTCCCCTAAAGTGGGGAAAATTGGCTTCTACCTCACAGGTTTTTTTTTGCCTTCCTCTGGATCAATTTGCAGGATAACAGGCCGAACTGCATGGACAAATGTCTTTTTTCGGCCTTATGTACAGTCGTGGCCAAAAGTTTTGAGAATGACACAAATATTAGTTTTCACAAAGTTTGCTGCTAAACTGCTTTTAGATCTTTGTTTGAGTTGTTTCTGTGATGTAGTGAAATATAATTACACGCACTTCATACGTTTCAAAGGCTTTTATCGACAATTACATGACATTTATGCAAAGAGTCAGTATTTGCAGTGTTGGCCCTTCTTTTTCAGGACCTCTGCAATTCGACTGGGCATGCTCTCAATCAACTTCTGGGCCAATTCCTGACTGATAACAACCCATTCTTTCATAATCACTTCTTGGAGTTTGTCAGAATTAGTGGGTTTTTGTTTGTCCACCCGCCTCTTGAGGATTGACCACAAGTTCTCAATGGGATTAAGATCTGGGGAGTTTCCAGGCCATGGACCCAAAATGTCAACGTTTTGGTCCCCGAGCCACTTAGTTATCACTTTTGCCTTATGGCACGGTGCTCCATCGTGCTGGAAAATGCATTGTTCTTCACCAAACTGTTGTTGGATTGTTGGAAGAAGTTGCTGTTGGAGGGTGTTTTGGTACCATTCTTTATTCATGGCTGTGTTTTTGGGCAAAATTGTGAGTGAGCCCACTCCCTTGGATGAGAAGCAACCCCACACATGAATGGTCTCACGATGCTTTACTGTTGGCATGACACAGGACTGATGGTAGCGCTCACCTTTTCTTCTCCGGACAAGCCTTTTTCCAGATGCCCCAAACAATCGGAAAGAGGCTTCATCGGAGAATATGACGTTGCCCCAGTCCTCAGCAGTCCATTCACCATACTTTCTGCAGAAGATCAATCTGTCCCTGATGTTTTTTTTGGAGAGAAGTGGCTTCTTTGCTGCCCTTCTTGACACCAGGCCATCTTCCAAAAGTCTTCGCCTCACTGTGGGTGCAGATGCGTTCACACCTGCCTTCTGCCATTCCTGAGCAAGCTCTGCACTGGTGGCACTCCGATCCCGCAGCTGATCCTGGCGCTTGCTGGACTTTCTTGGACGCCCTGAAGCCTTCTTAACAAGAATTGAACCTCTTTCCTTGAAGTTCTTGATGATCGTATAAATTGTTGATTGAGGTGCAATCTTAGTAGCCACAATATCCTTGCCTGTGAAGCCATTTTTATGCAACGCAATAATGGCTGCACGCGTTTCTTTGCAGGTCACCATGGTTAACAATGGAAGAACAATGATTTCAAGCATCACCCTCCTTTTAACATGTCAAGTCTGCCATTTTAACCCAATCAGCCTGACATAATGATCTCCAGCCTTGTGCTCATCAACATTCTCACCTGAGTTAACAAGACGATTACTGAAATGATCTCAGCAGGTCCTTTAATGACAGCAATGAAATGCAGTGGAAAGTTTTTTTTGGGATTAAGTTAATTTTCATGGCAAAGAAGGACTATGCAATTCATCTGATCACTCTTCATAACATTCTGGAGTATATGCAAATTGCTATTATAAAAACTTAAGCAGCAACTTTTCCAATTTCCAATATTTATGTAATTCTCAAAACTTTTGGCCACGACTGTACTATGTTACTATGTTACTAACATGGTTATAAGGGAAAATAATAGCATTCTAAATACAGAATGCTTAGTAAAATGTCCATTGAGGGGTTAAAAATAATAAACGAATTTAACTCACCTCCTCTTGATCGCGTAGCGTAGCGGATCTCCTCTTCTTTCTACTTTCTTCAGGTCCTGGGTGAAGGACATTTGATGACGTCGCTGCGCTCATCACATGGTCCATCACCATGGTGATGGACCATGTGATGGACCATGTGATGAGCGTAGTGATGTCACCACAGGTCCTTTTCGCTAAAAAAAAAGACATGCCAGGCTGAGCGTTCAAGTGGATTAAGGTGAGTTTATTAATTGTTTTTTATTTTTTAACCCCTCCATCACTATTTTACTAAGCCTTCTGTATTAAGAATGCTGTTATTTTCCCTTATAACCATGTTATAAGGGAAAATAATAAAGATCGGGTTTCCCATCCCGATTGTCTCCTAGCAACCATGCGTGAAAATCGCACCGCATCCGCAGTTTTCACGCAGCCCCATTCACTTCTATGGGGCCTGTGTTGCGTGAAAAACGCACAATATAGAGCTTGCTGCGATTTTCACGCAATACACCAGTGATGCGTGAAAATCACCGCTCATGTACACAGCCCCATTGAAGTAAATGGGTCCGGATTCAGTGCGGGTGCAATGCGTTCACCTCATGCATTGCACCCGCACTGAATTCTCGCCCATGTGAAAGGGGTCTTTTAGAGCCCCTAGTAGAAATAAGGCCCCCCCCCCCTATTGTTCCCCTAGTGGTAATAAAGCTGTCTACTGACCCCTCAGTAGTAATAAGACCCGCACAGTGCTCTTAGTAGCAATAATGCGGATCTATAAGTCCCTCCTATAGAGCCCCCAGTAGTAATAAGAACGCTTAATGTCTCCTGGATTTAAAATGCCCCCACAGTGCCCCCAGTATTTATAATGCCCCCTATTGTTATAATGCTCACCCTGAGGTGCCCCAGTATTTATATCACCCCCTACTGTTCTAATGCTCGCCCTAATGCCCTCCCAGTATTTATAATGCCCCCTGCAGTTATATTCTTCCATTTAGTGTCCTCAAAAATTATAATTCCTCAGCCCCTCCACCATACAGTCCCATGTAAATACCATCAGACCATCTCTCCAGCCCCCTCCAATATACAGTCCCATGTAAATAACATCCCTTTCTATCTACAGTTCCCTCTAAAATACAGTCTCATGTAAATATCACACCATCTCTCCAGCCCCCCTCAATATACAGTCCCACGTAAATAACATCATCCCCTCCGCCAGTGGCGTAGCATGGATTGCCAGCACCCGGGGCGAGCCATGTATTGCGCCCCCCCCCCAACCTGTGGACACGCCCCTTTTACAGATAATGTAGCAGTCCTATATAACACCACAGATAACATGGTGGTAACTCTCTAAGTACAGATGATGTAGTAGATGGGTATAAGGCCCCAGAATTCAGAACACACACAGTGTGACCTGAAGTCTGGGGCCAGGATGCGGCAGGGTAGGCCAAATTCTCAATCCACCCCCCAACCCTACCGTGAAACAAATATGTGTTTGGACATTGCATACATCACTACAAAATATACAGGAGAATACAGCACCACATACCTCATCCATCCAGTGACATCTCCTGTGATGTAGACTTTCCTCAACGTCTTCATTTGGAGATAAGACCGCCATGACACCTTCTTTCAGCCGCGTCACATCTCTGCAGAGTTTTATTATTATTAATTATTATATATAATGGCCCCCTCTGTAATATTAGGATATATAATGGGCCATTATATATCCTAATAATACAGAGGGGGCCATTATATATTATAATAGAGGGGGGTCATTATATATAGTAATTATACAGAGGGTCCATTATATATCCTAATATTACAGAGGGGTCACTATATATAATATACAGAGGGGACATTATATATTATAGTTATACAGAGGGGCAATAATATATAATAAATATACAAGGGGGCCATTATATATTATACAGAGGGGCCATTATATATTATAGTTATACAGAGGGGCCATTATATATTATCGTTATACAAGGGGGCTATTATATATTATACAGGGGGCCATTATATATTATAGTTATACAGAGGGGCCATAATAAATAATTATACAGAGAGGCTATTAATAATGGGCACTCTGTATAATTTTAATATATAATGGCCCCCTGTATATTTATTATATATAATGGCCCCCCTGTATAATTATTATATATAATGGCCCCCCTGTATAATTATTATATATTATTGCCCCACTGTATAACTATAATATATACTGGCCCCCTGTATAATATATCATGGCCCCTCTGTAAAATATATAAACGGTGCCAATTCTTTCTAAATATACTGGCCTCCGCTCCTTGGTATCTCTTCTGCCCACCTCCATAGTGCCCCCAGTACTTACATAAAAAAAAAAAATAATAATATTCACCTCTCTTCATCACCTCTTCATCTTTGCTTGGGCGTCCTGACGCAGGCGGTCAGGAACACATCACCCTGCCCTCCTGCGCCGCGTCATCACGTCATCGCGTCATCTCGCGAGAGGATGTCTCGGTGATATAATCGCGATCTCCTGGACTCCTGCGCCGCTCTGCTGCTTCTTAAAGCTTCAGGCCAGGAGGAACGGAGGGGATGGGAGCCATAGGCTTCCATCACCCTCATTTTACTGCCTTCTGCCTGGCGCCCCCTACAATTTGGCCCCACCTGGCCCCACCTGGCCCCCCCCATGCAACGCCCCTGCCCTCCGCAGCCGCCTTCAACATACAGTCTCATGTAAAGAACATAACCCCCTCCCCAGTCGCCTTCAACATACAGTCCCATGTAAATAACATCACTTCCTCCCCAGTCACTTTCAACATACAGTCCCATGTAAATAAAATCACCCCCTCCCCAGCCACCTCCAACATGCAGTCCCATGTAAATCACAATACCCCTCAACATTCAGTCACATGTAAATAATATCACTCCCTCCCACAGCCGCCTTCAACATATAGTCCCATGTAAATAACATAACCCTGTCCCAGCCACCTCCAACATGCATTCCCATGTAAATAACATCACTCCCTCAACTTTCAGTCCCATGTAAATAACATCACTCCACCCCACTGTCCCACGTAAATAACTTCCTTCCCTTCATCCCTAACATACAGTCCCAGTTAAAGAACTACAATTCCCAACATTGCTCTGCCTCTCACACTGAGTAATCTACCGCTTCACTTACCTCTCCTCATGTAGCAGACCCCACCACAGCTTCTTCCCAGGACTTCTCTTCACTGCTGAACCGTCCTCTCCTGCACTGGTCACATGACGGTGACATCATCGCAGGTCTTTTTCAGGTACTGTATTTAGCACTGATCACATGACTAGTGATGTCATCACAGGTCCTTCTGCTCTTGCAGGGAATTAGATCCAATTGTATTGCCGTCCTGAGGATGTCAAAACAGTTGTATCTAGCAGGCAGGCAGTACATTCGGGGCCTGGGACAAAACATCAGGGGCCCAGGTCCCGAATGTTTTAACCTAGCAACGCCCCTGGCTACATTTGAACAATAAAAGTAAATTTTCTGGAGAAAAAAAAATTAGGTTTCAACATTCCATGGGTCATACTTTTTTTATTGTTCTGTCAGTGTAGCCTTATGAGGGCTTGTTTTCCGTGGGACAAGTCATACTTTCTAATAGGACAATTTTGGGTCACATATGTTATTGATTAGCGTTTATCATTTTGTCTGGATGGGGTGGCCACCAGTTGTTATAGCAACCCAACACAGCCAGCGGATAGGACAGGGTGCCTCTGCCTAGCAGCCGTTAGCAGGACATGCAGCCACACTTTGCGAGTTTTTACAGTGCTGAATTAATCTAGTGCTCACATACTAGTGCCACACAGTTTGCAGATAATACAGTTACACAGTGCCCGAAAATAGTCTCTTGCTCTGCTTAGACAGACTAAGAATTATGAATGCAGCAATCATAGAAGCCAAAAAATACATTACAGCAAAAAAGTGACCTGAGACCTCTCCTGGCTCCAGGGCCTCTTATAGGTTTCTATGAAAATGAGACTAGATTGAGACTTGTTATTTAGACAATTAATCAACGCTTATTGAAAATAAAGGTGAGGCCTCATTCACATGGATTTTTGTGCTCCATCTCTCTACTGTATTTATCTGAAACAGCTGAAACTTTAAAATGAACACATAACTGAGCTGATATATTTTTAAGGCTCTCAAAAGCTCCTGGAAAATGTTAACTGTTACAAAATATTATGTTAAACTTGTCTTGGGTTATAAATGGAAAAAACGGAGGTTAATGTTACTAATTCTGTAACTATGAGAATCAGATTATTTTCACTTAATATTTCAATTACCGAGTGTACCATATCCAAGTCTAATTGTTTTTGGTTAGATAAAAGCAGAGACACTGTTGGCTTTTACACCACAGGTTAACCACAAATTGTACACTTCACTTAGTGAATAACTTAGAAAAAGCTTGTCAGGCGGCCTTCAAAGGCCACATAACATAATAAGCACCAAGCTTATCGTTTGGTAACCTATGGTTAAACTGGCACATAGCTATATTGAAGCTGAATGTGCCTAGCCATCTCAAATGTACACAATGTTCACATAATGAATGTCCTTTTGTGGAGTCCTTAACATTGAAAGCACCTCTGTACAGCCATTTACATGTAATGAATTTAAATGTGTTCATTCTGTAGAAGAGAAGGCCAAGAGTATGTATGAGAGACCAGATTTCTTGACAGAGTATAAATATGGTAATGGTGGCTGCCGATGCTTTTATGATATCATTAGAGATGAGCAAATCGAAGCTGACAAAGTTGTATTATATCCGAATTTCAGGAATTAATTGATTTGCGCCGAATCCGAATTTTCTTACGCTTCGTGGTAAGAAATCTGATTTTTTTTCCTAAAATGGCTGCTGCACGTGGACATGAAGCAAAGAACTCTGAGAACGAGGGATCACCCACAATACCATGCATGCAGCCAGTCAGCAGCCAGCCAGCCCTGTGATGTCACAGCCCTTTAACCACCTCAGCCCCCAGTGCTTAAACACCCTGAAAGACCAGGCCACTTTTTACACTTCTGACCTACCCTACTTTCACCGTTTATTGCTCGGTCATGCAACTTACCACCCAAATGAATTTTACCTCCTTTTCTTCTCACTAATAGAGCTTTCATTTGGTGGTATTTCATTGCTGCTGACATTTTTACTTTTTTTGTTATTAATCGAAATTTAACGATTTTTTTTGCAAAAAATGACATTTTTCACTTTCAGTTGTAAAATTTTGCAAAAAAAAACGAGATCCATATATAAATTTTGCTCTAAATTTATTGCTCTACATGTCTTTGATAAAAAAAAATTGTTTGGGTAAAAAAAAAATGGTTTGGGTAAAAGTTATAGCGTTTACAAACTATGGTACAAAAATGTGAATTTCCGCTTTTTGAAGCAGGTCTGACTTTCTGAGCACCTGTCATGATTCCTGAGGTTCTACAATGGCCAGACAGTACAAACACCCCACAAATGACCCCATTTCGGAAAGTACACACCCTAAGGTATTCGCTGATGGGCATAGTGAGTTCATAGAACTTTTTATTTTTTGTCACAAGTTAGCGGAAAATTATGATTTTTTATTTTTTTTTCTTACAAAGTCTCATATTCCACTAACTTGTGACAAAAAATAAAAACTTCTATGAACTCACTATGCCCATCAGCGAATACCTTGGGGTGTCTTCTTTCCAAAATGGGGTCACTTGTGGGGTAGTTATACTGCCCTGGCATTCTAGGGGCCCAAATGTGTGGTAAGGAGTTTGAAATCAAATTCTGTAAAAAATGACCAGTGAAATCCGAAAGGTGCTCTTTGGAATATGGGCCCCTTTGCCCACCTAGGCTGCAAAAAAGTGTCACACATCTGGTATCTCTGTATTCAGGAGAAGTTGAGGAATGTGTTTTGGGGTGTCTTTTTACATATACCCATGCTGGGTGAGATAAATATCTTGGTCAAATGCCAACTTTGTATAAAAAAATGGGAAAAGTTGTCTTTTGCCAAGATATTTCTCTCACCCAGCATGGGTATATGTAAAAAGACACCCCAAAACACATTCCCCAACTTCCCCTGAGTATGGAGATACCAGATGTGTGACACTTTTTTGCAGCCTAGGTGGGCAAAGGGGCCCATATTCCAAAGAGCACCTTTCGGATTTCACTGGTCATTTTTTACAGAATTTGATTTCAAACTCCTTACCACACATTTGGGCCCCTAGAATGCCAGGGCAGTATAACTACCCCACAAGTGACCCCATTTTGGAAAGAAGAGACCCCAAGGTATTTGCTGATGGGCATAGTGAGTTCATAGAACTTTTTATTTTTTGTCACAAGTTAGTGGAATATGAGACTTTGTAAAAAATCATAATTTTCCACTAACTTGTGACAAAAAATAAAAAATTCTAGGAACTCGCCATGCCCCTCACAAAATACCTTGGGGTGTCTTCTTTCCAAAATAGGGTCACTTGTGGGGTAGTTATACTGCCCTGGCATTTTCCAGGGGCCCTAATGTGTGGTAAGTAGGTAAATGACCTGTGAAATCCTAAAGGTGCTCTTTGGAATGTGGGCCCCTTTGCCCACCTAGGCTGCAAAAAAGTGTCACACATTTGGTATCTCCATACTCAGGAGAAGTTGGGGAATGTGTTTTGGGGTGTCATTTTACATATACCCATGCTGGGTGAGAGAAATATCTTGGCAAAAGACAACTTTTCCCATTTTTTTATACAAAGTTGGCATTTGACCAAGATATTTCTCTCACCCAGCATGGGTATATGTAAAATGACACCCCAAAACACATTCCCCAACTTCTCCTGAGTATGGTGATACCAGATGTGTGACACTTTTTTGCAGCCTAGATGCGCAAAGGTGCCCAAATTCCTTTTAGGAGGGCATTTTTAGACATTTGGATACCAGACTTCTTCTCATGCTTTGGGGCCCCTAGAATGCCAGGGCAGTATAAATACCCCACATGTGACCCCATTTTGGAAAGAAGACACCCCAAGGTATTCAATGAGGGGCATGGCGAGTTCATAGAAATTTTTTTTTTTTGGCACAAGTTAGCGGAAATTGATATTTTTTATTTTTTTCTCACAAAGTCTCCCTTTCCGCTAACTTGGGACAAAAATTTCAATCTTTCATGGACTCAATATGCCCCTCACGGAATACCTGGGGGTGTCTTCTTTCCGAAATGGGGTCACATGTGGGGTATTTATACTGCCCTGGCATTCTAGGGGCCCTAAAGCGTGAGAAGAAGTCTGGAATATAAATGTCTAAAAAATTTTACGCATTTGGATTCCGTGAGGGGTATGGTGAGTTCATGTGAGATTTTATTTTTTGACACAAGTTAGTGGAATATGAGACTTTGTAAGAAAAAAAAAATAAAATTCCGCTAACTTGGGCCAAAAAAATGTCTGAATGGAGCCTTACAGAGGGTGATCAATGACAGGGGGGTGATCAATGACAGGGGGGGTGATCAATGACAGGGGTGGTGATCAGAGAGTCTATATGGGGTGATCACCCCCCTGTCATTGATCACCCCCCTGTAAGGCTCCATTCAGATGTCCGTATGTGTTTTGCGGATCCGATCCATGTATCCGTGGATCCGTAAAAATAATACGGACATCTAAATGCAGCATGACAGTGGGGGGTGATCAATGACAGGGGGGGGGGGTGATCAATGACAGGGGGGTGATCAGGGAGTCTATATGGGGTGATCATCCCCCCTGGAAGGCTCCAGGGAGACGCCTGTATGTGTTTTGCGGATCCGATCCATCTATCAGTGGATCCGTAAAAATCATGCGGACGTCTGAATGGAGCTTTACAGGGGGGTGATCAATGACAGGGGTGTAATCAATGACAGGGGGGTGATCAGGGAGTCTATATGGGGTGATAACCACAGTCATTGATCACGCCCCTGTAAGGCTTCATTCAGACGTCCGTATGCGTTTTGCGGATCCGATCCATCTATCAGTGGATCCGTAAAAATCATGCGGACATCTGAATGGAGCTTTACAGGGGGTTGATCAATGACAGGGGTGTAATCAATGACAGGGGGGTGATCAGGGAGTCTATATGGGGTGATAACCACAGTCATTGATCACGCCCCTGTAAGGCTTCATTCAGACGTCTGTATGCGTTTTGCGGATCTGATCCATCTATCAGTGGATCCGTAAAAATCATGCGGACATCTGAATGGAGCTTTACAGGGGGTTGATCAATGACAGGGGGGTAATCAATGACAGGGGGGTGATCAGGGAGTCTATATGGGGTGATCAGGGGCTAATAAGGGGTTAATAAGTGACATGGGGGGGGTGTAGTGTAGTGTAGTGGTGCTTGGTGCTACTTTACTGAGCTACCTGTGTCCTCTGGTGGTCGATCCAAACAAAGGGGACCACCAGAGGACCAGGTAGCAGGTATATTAGACGCTGTTATCAAAACAGCGTCTAATATACCTGTTAGGGGTTAAAAAAAACACATCTCCAGCCTGCCAGCGAACGATCGCCGCTGGCAGGCTGGAGATCCACTCTCTTACCTTCCGTTCCTGTGAGCGCGCGCGCGTTCACAGGAAATCTCGCGTCTCGCGAGATGACGCGTATATGCGTGACTGTGCGCAGCGCTGCCACCTCCGGAATGCGAATCTGCGTTAGGCGGTCCGGAGGTTAAATAGCCTCAGCCATTTTGGATTCAGCCATTTTCCAGTGTACTTAGTGCAGGGAGAGATGTTAGCAGGCGCTAAGGACAGTTCTAGTAAAGACTTAAAAACTTATATTTTGCTCAATAGAAGTTCAAGGAAACAGCATTAAAAGTGTAGGGAAAGGATAGGGAGGAATTATTCTGCAGTTTTGATGAAGAACAGTGTTCAATAGGGGTGTTTACAGCCTGGGTAATAGGAACAATCCTATGACACCTTGCTGCACTGACTTCGGATTCAAATTGCCATTATACTGCTGCTCATTTCAGGTTTGCATTACCTCTGTAATTCCAGCAAACCGTTCTTGTTATTGGAGTCTTATTAGCCCTTGTGCGGTGCAGTTATATATATATATATATATATATATATATATACACAGTATATATATATATATACACACACACACACACACACTCACCTAAAGAATTATTAGGAGCACCATACTAATAGGGTGTTGGAACCCCTTTTGCCTTCAGAACTGCCTTAATTCTACGTGGCATTGATTCAACAAGGTGCTGATAGCATTCTTTAGAAATGTTGGCCCATATTGATAGGATAGCATCTTGCAGTTGATGGAGATTTGAGGGATGCACATCCAGGGCACGAAGCTCCCGTTCCACCACATCCCAAAGATGCTCTATTGGGTTGAGCTCTGGTGACTGTGGGGGCCATTTTAGAACAGTGAACTCATTGTCATGTTCAAGAAACCAATTTCAAATGATTCGAGCTTTGTGACATGGTGCATTATCCTGCTGGAAGTAGCCATCAGAGGATGGATACATGTTCTCATTCTGTTTACGCCAAATTCAGACTCTACCATTTGAATGTCTTAACAGAAATCGAGACTCATCAGACCAGGCAACATTTTTCCAGTCTTCAACAGTCCAATTTTGGTGAGCTTGTGCAAATTGTAGCCTCTTTTTCCTATTTGTAGTGGAGATGAGTGGTACCCGGTGGGGTCTTCTGCTGTTGTAGCCCATCCGCTTCAAGGTTGTGCGTGTTGTTGGCTTCACAAATGCTTTGCTGCATACCTCGGTTGTAACGAGTGGTTATTTCAGTCAACGTTGCTCTTCTATCAGCTTGAATCAGACGGCCCATTCTCCTCTGACCTCTAGCATCCACAAGGCATTTTTGCCCACAGGACTGCCGCATACTGGATGTTTTTCCCTTTTCACACCATTCTTTGTAAACCCTAGAAATGGTTGTGCGTGAAAATCCCAGTAACTGAGCAGATTGTGAAATACTCAGACCGGCCCGTCTGGCACCAACAACCATGCCACGCTCAAAATTGCTTAAATCACCTTTCTTTCCCATTCTGACATTCAGTTTGGAGTTCAGGAGATTGTCTTGACCAGGACCACAACCCTACATGCATTGAAGCAACTTCCATGTGATTGGTTGACTAGATAATTGCATTAATGAGAAATAGAACAGGTGTTCCTAATAATTCTTTAGGCGAGTGTATATATATATATATATATATATATATATTCTAAAGCCTTTTTTTGTCGTGTATTAGTGGGGGCTTATTAGCCGTTGTGTGTTGAAGTGAGAAAATTACAGCCGTTTTTGGTGTGTATTAATGGCAAAAAATATATATTATTTGCCGTTCACTGCCGCAGTTATATGTTCTAAAGCAGGGCTGGCACACTTGCTGCTCTCCAGCTGTTGTAAAACTACAATTCCCACCATGCCCTGCTATAGGCTGATAGCAGTAGGCTGTCTGGGCATTCTGGGAGTTGTAGTTTTGAAACAGCTGGAGAGCCACAGGTTGGCCATCCCTGTTCTAAAGCCTCTTTTTGGCGTGTATTAGTAGGGAAAAGAAAAAGGGCTTAATAGCCATTGTGTGGTGGAGTGAGAAAATTAAAGCCCTTTTTGTCGTGTATTAGTGGCAAAAAAAATAAAAAATTCCGTTCACAGCCACAGTGTCATGGTGGGGAGTGGGGGAAACCCCCCACCATACAATGAAATGCAGACAGGATAGCAACTAGGCTAGGAAGCTAGGATAAGGGATCAGGTCACCTCCTAGAGCTTCCCTAATCTTCGCCCTGACTCCTAACTGTATGAGCGGACCTGGAAGGTAGGACATCTCATACCCAGGAACCTGGGTCCCTGAGTCACCCTGATAATCCCTCAAAATAGAGAAAGGGCAGAGATGACCTGTTCATACCAGACACGGATGAACAGGAGTCTCACCGGCCTAGCTGCAAGGAAAGGGACAGGCAGTGAACAGCTACAGAATCGGCAGATAAGAGCCCAGAAACAACGCGCGCTTACCTGCTGTGGCAACGACAACTGGAGCCCCATGTGGACTGGATGCATGGCGGCCCCTGGCAGAGCTGCACACTGACTTGTGGTTCCAGCTCTGGGGAACCCTGAGACCCCCTTCCAGAGGCACAACACACAGGGAACATGTCTAGCAAACATGCTGGACTACAGACACCAACAGACCAGACATGTAACAACCATTAGACAAGACAACAACCACCCATACTTAAACATCACCAAACATATGCAAGGGTAGTGAAGGGAAGGTAGACAACAGGATGACATAGATGAGATCGGAGAGAGACATCGATGTCCCATTAGGTGGCCCTCAAGGACTGGGCAGATAACACACCCAGGACAGGAGCAAAGCTCCAGCACAAACAAAGGCTGGAATACAACTGACTCCAGCCTGTAAGTCACAGGTGATAAAACCCTAGTTGCCACACCCAGCCAGGAAGTTAACCCCTTCAGCACCAGACAGGGAAGGAACCAGGAGAAGGGAAGCAAAGCCCATACATGCTGCGACAATAACGTGTTTCCCCTGGCAACCAGCATGTACGGCTAAAGTGTCACGGCGCACAGCAAAGACCATGACACACAGTTATATGTTCAAAAGTCTTTTTTTTCGGCGTGTATTAGTGGGGGAAAAGAAAAAGGGCTTATTAGCTGTTGTGTGGTGAAGTGAGAAAATAACAGCCCTTTTTGTCGTTTATTAGTGGCAAACAAAATATATTATTTGCCATTTTTAGCGTTGAAGTTCCATTCTACTACAGCCATTTACGGGGTGTATTAATAGGATAGATACGTACGTCCTATTAGCCATTCTGCAGTGAATTGTGATTGTTATATTTATTTATTTTTGGGTATATTAATAGGAAAAAGAATATGTCTTATTAGCCGGTCTGCAGTGAACCGACATTGTTATACAGCCATTGTTGGGGTGTATTAATGGGAAAAATAAGTACGTGTTATTAGCCGTCCTGCGGTGAATTTACTTTGTCATACAGACATTGTTGTGCTGTATTAATAGCAAAAATAAGTATGTGTTATTAGCCATTCTGCGGTGAATTTACATTGTCATTCAGTGGTGAATTTTTTTTGTGATACAGCCTTTTTGGTGAAAATTGGTCAGTGAATGTAGACTTTCTTCTGTAGGGACTGAGTAATTGCATCGATTAGCCATTCAGTGGTGAAATTTTTTTGTGAAACATCTTTTTGGAGAAAATTGATGGGTGATTGAAGAGTATCTTCCGTAGGGACTAACAATTCGTCGATTAGCCATTCAGTGGGGAAATTTGTTTGTGATACAGCCTTTTTTGGGAAAATTGGTCGGTAGCTGTAACTACGGTCAAAGACAATATATGTCCTTTAACCACCTCTGGACCGCCTAACGCAGATTCGCGTTCCGGAGGTGGCAGCGCTGCGCACAATCACGCATATACGCGTCATCTCGCGAGACGCGAGATTTCGCTCAAAGCCGGCCCGCGCATGCGCATCGCGGGCCGGCAAAATTAAAAGAACAAGTTCGTCACCAGCCTGCCAGCAACGATCATTGGCTGGCAGGCTGGCGATTTTCAAAAAATCCAATCACAAGTCATATAACAGATCATATTAGTAAATATGATCTGTTATATGGCTTGTCTGCTCCTCTGCTGGTCCTTTTCCTCCGTTGGATCCAGCAGAGGAGCAGACTGAACTGTGAGTACACCAAACACTACACCTTAGCCCCAGATCACCCCCCTGCACCCCAATTAACCCTTTGATCACCCCTTTGATCGCCCCTGTCAATCACTAGTGAAAGGAAAAAAAGTGATCAGTGTAAACTGTCACTTTTTTTTTTTCACTAGTATTGGCTGTTAGGTTTTAGGGATAATTTAGGCCCCTTGGTTAGGTAGTTTAGCGTGAGTTAGCGCCCAGCCCACCGCACCGCAGTCACTTATTCGCTGTTTAGCGTATCGCTAATCAGCATTTGTACTTTTATAGTATCTGTAAGTGATCAAAACTGATCACGGTCAGATCTATAATAGTATTAGTGTCACCTTAGCTCGCCCTCCACCCAAAATGCAGTGTTTGCCCGATCAGGCCTGATCGGTCGCCCACACGTGCGTTCACCCATGCCCGCCCCACCGCAGTGACAAAAAATATATATTTTTTTGATCACTGCACATTCATTTTACACGCACTGCGGCGATAAAAAAAATCAGTTTTGATATTTTTTATCAACCGCAGCGGCCACCGGTACTTCGTTAGCCTCCCCTTTGTAAGACAGGCTTGATTTTTTTCTTGGGTAGTCTCAGGGAATACCCCTAAATTTAGTAGTCCAAAATGTCAAACAGGGGGTATTCTTCTGAAGAGGCCTACAGGATTCTGACCCAGTCGGATGAGGAGTGGGAACCCTCATCTGACGAATCTAGCGGGTCAGAATATGAACCTGTAGAAAGCAGTGGCTCTCTGACCCAAAGTTCGGACGAGGAGGTTGAGGTCCCTGGCAGCACCAGGCGTACCCGGCCCCGTGTCGCTAGACCACAGGTTACGCAGGATCCGCTTCAAGAGCAGCAGAGTGGGGCTGTCGCTGCCGGATCACGTGGTGAGGCATACACCAGCAGCGCAGCCCTCCCTGGACCTAGTACCAGCACTGCCGTACAACATGGTGACGTGGCGAGCACCAGAAGGGCAGTTGAAGCTGGTACGGTGGCACGTGCAGTAGTTACCCCGTCGCAGCCACCGCACAGACAGGCCCGTAGAGCCCCTAGAATCCCTGAGGTGCTTGCAAATCCTGATTGGCAGTCACCAACTTCAGCCGCACCATTAGTTCCCCCTTTCACCGCCCAGTCTGGAGTTCGGGTTGAGACGGCTCAAATCGGTTCGGCCCTGGGATTTTTTGAGCTGTTCTTGACTGCGGAGCTCTTGGACTTAGTCGTGGCAGAGACAAAACGGTATGCCACACAATTTATATCCGCCAACCCGGGAAGCTTTTATGCCCAGCCTTTCCGGTGGAAACCAGTCCAAGTTTCCGAACTTAAAATTTTTTTGGGCCTTCTCCTCAACATGGGCCTGACAAAAAAGCATGAATTGCGGTCATATTGGTCCACGAACCCGATTCATCACATGCCCATGTTCTCTGCTGCTATGTCCAGGGCACGATTTGAGGCCATCCTCCGTTTCCTGCATTTTAGCGACAACACCACCTCCCGTCCCAGAGGCCACCCAGCTTTTGACCGGCTCCACAAAATTCGGCCCCTCATAGACCATTTCAACCAGAAATTTGCCGATTTGTATACCCCCGAGCAAAACATCTGCGTAGACGAGTCCCTAATACATTTT
Organism: Bufo bufo; assembly: GCF_905171765.1. Classification (NCBI taxonomy): domain Eukaryota; kingdom Metazoa; phylum Chordata; class Amphibia; order Anura; family Bufonidae; genus Bufo; species Bufo bufo. The sequence continues at coordinate 232,695,703 of NC_053392.1, read as the reverse complement.
ACCGGGCGCCTTGGCTTCAAACAATACATCCCAAGCAAGCGTGCCCGGTATGGGGTCAAATTGTATAAGCTCTGTGAAAGGGCCACAGGCTATACCCACAAATTTCGGATCTATGAGGGAAAAGATCAGACCCTGGAGCCGGTCGGTTGCCCTGACTACCTGGGGAGCAGTGGGAAGACAGTCTGGGACTTGGTGTCACCCTTATTCGGCAAGGGGTACCATCTTTATGTGGACAATTTTTACACAAGTGTGGCCCTCTTTAGGCATTTGTTTCTAGAACGGATTTGCGCCTGTGGCACCGCGCGAACTAGTCGCGTGGGCTTCCCCCAACGGCTTGTAACCACCCGTCTTGCAAGGGGGGAGAGGGCTGCCTTGTGTAACGAAGAACTGCTCGCGGTGAAATGGAGAGACAAGTGTGACGTTTACATGCTCTCCTCCATTCACGCAGACACGACAATCCAAATTGAGCGAGCAACCCATGTCATTGAAAATCCCCTCTGTGTCCACGACTATAATGCGCTCATGGGAGGGGTGGACTTCAATGACCAGATGTTGTCTCCGTATTTAGTTTCCCGCAGAACCAGACGCTGGTATAAGAAGGTGTCTGTATATTTAATTCAATTGGCGCTGTATAATAGTTTTGTTCTCTACAGTAAGGCTGGGAGAACAGGATCCTTCCTCAAATTCCAGGAAGAGATCATCGAGAACCTCCTTTATCCAGGAGGTTCCGTGGCCCCATCCACCAGTGTAGTTAGCCGTCTACACGAGCGACATTTCCCCAGTGTCGTTCCTGGTACCTCAACCCAACCGTCACCCCGAAAAAGATGTTGTGTCTGTAGCAGGAGTGGAATAAGGCGTGACACCCGCTATTTCTGTCCTGACTGTCCTGACCACCCTGCCCTATGCTTTGGTGAGTGTTTCCGGAAGTACCACACACAGGTACACCTAGCATAGGGATTGCATCTCACAGGACAGGCACACAGGGCTATTAGGGCCCTTTTACTCACAGCTGCTGCAAACCTCTCCTTTCACCTGGGATAAAGTGCATAACGTACTTTGCCACATCTTTGGGCGATTTGCGCTTTGCACATTGTCCCATGGGGAAGGAGAGGTTTGTTCTATAAAGGTAAAAAAAACGAAACAAAAAAAAAAATTACCGGTAAGTAAAAAAGTTAAAAAAGTTAAAAAAAGTTAATATGTTCTGTTCTAAAGTTAATAAAGTTATTGCGTTGCGGACTGGTTTTTTCTTTTTTGTTTTGTTTTTTTTACCTTCCAGGTGGACCAACCGATCGACTAGCTGCAGCACTGATGTGCATTCGGACAGAAGCATTGCGCTGCTGTCAGATTACACGCAAGTCGGTGTATGCGGCGCTGCAAGACGAGATTTCTCATCTGCAGTAAAAGATACGTTTGCCGAGGCATATGAGCTGAGGAGGTGGCGGTGTTCATATACTTTGGCAAACACTTTGTATATATAAAAAAAAAATCCCGGCAATGATTTATTCATCCACATCGATTGATGTGAATGGAGAAATCTGGTTTGCCAGGGCATACGAGCTAAGTGGGTATGGATGTTGGGCGGAGCTCCTATGTCCTGGCAGACACCTTTCCCCTCCTTTTTCTTTTTTTGGCAGAGATTTTTTCATCCACATTGATCGATGCGAATGAAGAAATCTGTGCCGTTCATTTTTTTCTTTCAGCCCAGAGGCTGAACGGAAAAAAAAAATCTCATTACCTGTATGCTCAATATAAGGAGAATAGCAGAAACTCCTAATGCTGGGCATACATGTAATGATTGCGGAGACCCTCAAATGCCAGGGCAGTACAAACACCCCACAAATAACACCATTTTGGAAAGAAGACACCCCAAGGTATTTGCTGAGGGGCATATTGAGTCCATGAAAGATTGAAATTTTTGTCCCAAGTTAGCGGAAAGGGAGACTTTGTGAGAACAAAATCAAAAAAATCAATTTCCGCTAACTTGTGCCAAAATTTTTTTTTTCTATGAACTCGCCATGCCCCTCATTGAATACCTTGGGGTGTCTTCTTTCCAAAATGGGGTCACGTGTGGGGTATTTATACTGCCCTGGCATTTTAGGGGCCCCAAAGCGTGAGAAGAAGTCTGGTATCTAAATGTCTAAAAATGCCCTCCTAAAAGGAATTTGGGCACCTTTGCCCACCTAGGCTGCAAAAAAGTGTCACACATGTGGTATCTCTGTATTCAGGAGAAGTTGGGGAATGTGTTTTGGGGTGTCATTTTACATATACCCATGCTGGGTGAGATAAATATCTTGGTCAAATGCCAACTTTGTATAAAAAAAATGGGAAAAGTTGTCTTTTGCCAAGATATTTCTCTCACCCAGCATAGGTATATGTAAAATGACACCACAAAACACATTCCCCAACTTCTCCAGAATACGGCGTTACCACATGTGTGACACTTTTTTGCAGCCTAGGTGGGCAAAGGGGCCCACATTCCAAAGAGCACCTTTCGGATTTCACAGGTCATTTACCTACTTACCACACATTAGGGCCCCTGGAAAATGCCAGGGCAGTATAACTACCCCACAAGTGACCCCATTTTGGAAAGAAGACACCCCAAGGTATTCCGTGAGGGGCATGGCAAGTTCCTAGAATTTTTTATTTTTTGTCACAAGTTAGTGGAAAATGATGATTTTTTTTTTTTTTTTTTTCATACAAAGTCTCATATTCCACTAACTTGTGACAAAAAATAAAAACTTCCATGAACTCACTATGCCCATCAGCGAATACCTTGGGGTCTCTTCTTTCCAAAATGGGGTCACTTGTGGGGTAGTTATACTGCCCTGGCATTCTAGGGGCCCAAATGTGTGGTAAGGAGTTTGAAATCAAATTCTGTAAAAAATGACCAGTGAAATCCGAAAGGTGCTCTTTGGAATATGGGCCCCTTTGCCCACCTAGGCTGCAAAAAAGTGTCACACATCTGGTATCTCTGTATTCAGGAGAAGTTGAGGAATGTGTTTTGGGGTGTCTTTTGACATATACCCATGCTGGGTGAGATAAATATCTTGGTCAAATGCCAACTTTGTATAAAAAAATGGGAAAAGTTGTCTTTTGCCAAGATATTTCTCTCACCCAGCATGGGTATATGTAAAAAGACACCCCAAAACACATTCCTCAACTTCTTCTGAATACAGAGATACCAGATGTGTGACACTTTTTTGCAGCCTAGGTGGGCAAAGGGGCCCATATTCCAAAGAGCACCTTTCGGATTTCACTGGTCATTTTTTACAGAATTTGATTTCAAACTCCTTACCACACATTTGGGCCCCTAGAATGCCAGGGCAGTATAACTACCCCACAAGTGACCCCATTTTGGAAAGAAGAGACCCCAAGGTATTTCGTGATGGGCATAGTGAGTTCATAGAACTTTTTATTTTTTGTCACAAGTTAGTGGAATATGAGACTTTGTAAGAAAAAAAAAATCATCATTTTCCGCTAACTTGTGACAAAAAATAAAAAGTTCTATGAACTCACTATGCCCATCAGCGAATACCTTAGGGTGTGTACTTTCCGAAATGGGGTCATTTGTGGGGTGTTTGTACTGTCTGGGCATTGTAGAACCTCAGGAAACATGACAGGTGCTCAGAAAGTCAGAGCTGCTTCAAAAAGCGGAAATTCCCATTTTTGTACCATAGTTTGTAAATGCTATAACTTTTACCCAAACCATTTTTTTTTTACCCAAACATTTTTTTTTTATCAAAGACATGTAGAACAATAGATTTAGAGCAAAATTTATATATGGATCTCGTTTTTTTTTGCAAAATTTTACAACTGAAAGTGAAAAATGTCATTTTTTTGCAAAAAAAATCGTTAAATTTCGATTAATAACAAAAAAAGTAAAAATGTCAGCAGCAATGAAATACCACCAAATGAAAGCTCTATTAGTGAGAAGAAAAGGAGGTAAAATTCATTTGGGTGGTAAGTTGCATGACCGAGCAATAAACGGTGAAAGTAGTGTAGGTCAGAAGTGTAAAAAGTGGCCTGGTCTTTCAGGGTGTTTAAGCACTGGGGGCTGAGGTGGTTAAAGCCCACTGGGTAAATGTGGTTCCTGCCCAGCCACACCAGCAACTTGGCCAGGTGACGCCGCTTCCACCTCCACGTTCTCACGCCTTTGGTCCTGCGACACTGTCCGCCTCTGCCTCCTCATCCTCCACCGTGTCCTCAGCCGATACTGCAGGGACAATTCACAGTGCTCCTCCAGCGTACCACATGTGCAGGGCATGGAGATGTCATGCTGTTCTACACCTCGTTTGCCTGGGCGAACAGAGTCACAAAGGGGAGGAACTGCTCCGTGTCATTCATCAAGAAATCAAATCCTGGCTTTCTCAGCGACAACTTTAAATCGGAACCATGGTGACCGACAACAGGAAGAACATGGTGTCAGCTCTGCGTTAAGGAGGGTTGAGCCATGCGCTCTGCATGGCGCACATGTTCAATCTGGTTGTAAAGCAGTTCCTGAAGTCTTCCACCCATCTGCAAGACATCCTAAAAATGGCCAGGAAACTTTGCATGCACTTCAGCCACTTGTACACCGCCAAGCACTCCCTCCTTGGGCTGCAGCTGCAGAATGGCATCCCCCATGCATAGGCTGATATGCAACGTTTCCACCTGTTGTAATTCTACCCTCCCTATGTTGAACCGACTATACGAACAGAAAAAGGCCATAAACGATTTCTTGATGATCCAAGTGGACAGAGGCACTCCCCTGTGTAACTTCAATGTTAGCCAGTGGCAGCTCCTGCGTGACACCTGCCGCTTACTCGTGCCCTTTGAGGAGACCACTTTATTTGTCAGTCGCCAGGACTACAGGATGAACAACGTCATTCCACTGATTCATATGCTGGTAAATCTGGCTGGTTAGGGGACTGGAGATGTGGCGGTTACATCTTATGGCTGTCACGGGGTTCCGAAGGTGCACTCGGTCCCCCATTGCCCGCAGAACTGTTGCTTAGCTTTTGGAATGAGGTTCTGTGTTTGACCTCATTCCCAGGGCGGCTTTACTAGCTGGGTGGCTCCCTGCTCCTAGTCTGCCTTGAGCGCTGAGCTGATCACTCGGTGCTCGACTGGTTGGTCTGTCGGTAATGTGACGCTGGCCACGTCACATGACCCTCACTCCCCACTATAAATACAGGCAGCCTGCTGGCTACAGGTTGCCTGTTAATTTCTAGGTTCCTGGCTATTTGTTGGACTGCTGAATACTTACCTGATCCTTTTCCCTGACCATCCTTTTGCCTGCTCCTCCTGTACTGCGCATCCGTCCTGGTATTGTGACCTCGGCTCCCACCTGACTACCCTCTTAGGACTCCTCTTGTACTTCTCTGCTCTCCTGGTATTTATGACCCCGGCTTCTCCTGACAATTCTCTGCTTGCTCCATTTGTACTTTGCAGCTTTCCTGGTATTGACTCAGTCCGTTCACGTCCTGTTGTTTGTCTGTCTGTCATCCCTGCACTTATTCCAAGTTAGGGATTGCCGTCCAGTTGTCCCCTGTCATTAGGACTCGCGAGGCAAGTAGTCAGGGCCCTGACTGACCATGTCTCTAATCTGACGCAGAGGGTGCAGGAGTTAGGGGAAAAACTCAGTTCTTTTGAGTTAGGGCAAGGTTCTTCCACTCCTCAGGCCTCCAGTCCGCATTTTGAGCCCCAGATTAAGCTCCCAGAACCCTTTTCTGGAGACCGGAGGAAGTTTCTCTCTTTTAAGGAGAGTTGCAAACTTTACTTCCATTTGCGCCCCGTGTCCTCTGGCCCCGAGAGTCAACGCGTGGGCATTATCATTTCCCGATTAGGACTGGGCGTTCTCTTTACCTGCTGGCACCAGTTGTTTATATTCTGTGGAGGGGTTCTTTCAGGCCTTAGGTACCCTCTATGATGAACCAGACAGGGCGCTAGTAGCCGAGACGGCTCTAAAGGCACTGGTTCAGGGCAATTTACCAGCGGAGGATTATTGCACCCAATTCAGAAGGTGGTGTGTCCCCTCAGGATGGAACGAACCAGCCCTGAAGGGTCAGTTCAGGTCAGGTCTGTCTGATAAATTAAAGGATCTTCTGGTCAGTTATCAACTTCCAGAGACCTTAGAGGAGATGATGACCCTTGTTGTCCGACTTGACCGACGGGTTAGAGAGAGACGACAGGAACAACAGTTCTCTTCCCAGATGGTGGTCCAACCTATCCCAGAGACAATGCTGAGGTCTCAACCGAGGAACCCATGCAGGTTGGCATGACCCGAGGGAATCTTCGCCGCAGACGTGGAGAATGCTTTTACTGTGGAGATCCTGACCATTGGATCAACCAGTGTCCTAATAAGGTCCTCTCTGTCAAGTCTCCTAAGACAAGGCAACCTAAAGACCAGGTACACCCTGAATTTTCTAAATGTAAGCTTTCGGTACCCATTACGATTTCTCTGGGAGTAGATAAATGGCCGGGTAAGGCCTTTATTGATTCTGGCTCAGCGGCTAGCTTTATTGACTCTGAGTATGCTGTAAGATTGGGTATTCCTATGTTTGCCTTACCAACTCCTATCCATGTCATGGCTATTGATGCTACTCCTCTTATTGGTGGTATGGTGAGCTTATGTACCTCGGAGATTTCTCTAACCGTGGGTGTGTGCCACTCAGAGAGATGTTCACTTCTAGTCCTGGAGAACCTACCTGCTGAGGTGGTACTAGGGTTGCCTTGGCTCCGACTACATAACCCCACTATATATTGGTCCAATGGGGAGTTGGTGAGATGGGGGCCTAAGTGTGACTCGTGCTTGTCCGTGGTACAGGCTGGGGTCTCAGTAAAGTCTGATACTTTACCCTCTGTTGTTAGAGAATATTCTGATGTATTCTCATCACCAACATCGGAGGTTCTACCCCCCCATAGACCTTCTGATTGTACCATAGAGCTAGTAGAGGGGGCCAAGTTTCCTAAAGGACAAATTTATAATCTTTCTATGCCCGAACGCAAGTGTCACGGCTGAGGATGGGGAAAATCCTCAGCCGTGCGCTAACATGTGCTGTAGGCCTACTCGGCCAGGAGAACAGGATAGGGAGCAGGTCACATCCCACAGCGTCCCTACCCTGACCCTAACTCCTAACTGCATGGGCCGACCTTAAAGGTAGAAGGACCCATGCGCAGGAACCTCGGATCCCTAACTCACCCTCCGTCCGGTCCCTGCGCTAGGAGTCTAGGTAAGACGACCTACTCCTCCTAGGCACGGAGGAGCAGGAGTCTCAATGGCCAAGGTGTTGGAAAAAGGGGAACTCATACAGCCTTACGGGAATGACAGGTGAACTATTAGTTCCACCAACCTGTCACAGCCTTGCTGACTGGATCCCTGCGCAAACAGGAATCCAGAACCGTAAGCTGCACCAAACACATAGAAAGGTCCCAACAGAACATAACATACAACATCAACACACAGCAGACATAAACATAAGGACAATATCTTTATGACCACAGGGGAGGCTCTCACTGGCAGATAGTAACACAGGAGGCTGCTCCAGCAAGCATGGCTGAAACAACCCACAGAGCCATGCTAACAGTGAGGCTATATAGGCCAGGAAGCCACACCCCACAGTCGGACACACCCAGTGACACACACACACACACTGGGAAGGAAGTTAACCCTTCCAACACCCGGGAAGGGAAAACACAACATTAAAGGGAAAGTGTCCAACAGTAGCAACCCACTGTGGTTGTTGCCGCTGGCCACGACATGGGTGGCAACCGTGTCCAGGGGAATAGCCCAGAGGCCGGGACACTGCCACCACATGTACAGACAGCCAAACGTTGCCACGGGCAACCACAGTGCAGGAAAAGTGTCAGTGCACACAACACACTACACAGAGTGCACACAGACAAACAACACAGTGAACACAATACACACACACCTAACATAGGGGTTGCTAAGTGCAACCGCATGCACTTCAGGAAAGCTGCCACAAGCAAGCATTGTCAGCGGCAACCACAGGTGAGGCAAAAACCACTGCCCTCACCTGTGATTGACAACAAAACCAAACCGCTGACAATCGCATGTGGTTGAAGAGTCACGGTCATAGCCATGGCCGTGACAGCAAGGCCATGGAAGATTATATTAAGGAGAGCCTTGGTAAAGGGCATATTAGACCTTCTGTCTCTCCTATGGGGGCGGGGTTTTTCTTCGTTAAGAAAAAAGATGGTGGTCTTAGGCCATGTATCGATTACCGGAGATTAAATAAAATCACTGTCCAGAATAGATACTCCCTCCCATTGATTCCGGATTTATTTAACCAGGTTCTGGGGGCAACCTGGTTTTCCAAAATTGACCTGAAAGGGGCATACAATCTAATCCGAATCAAGGAGGGAGACAAATGGAAGACGGCGTTCAATACTCCGGTAGGACACTTTGAATATCAAGTGATGCCTTTTGGACTCAGCAATGCCCCAGCTGTGTTCCAAAACTTCATGAATGACATTCTTAGGGAGTACTTAGGTAAATTTGTTATTGTCCATCTTGACGACATTTTGATATTCTCTCCTGACTTCGAATCCCATGTGTCTCATGTTAAACAAGTATTAGAGGTGTTGAAGGAGAATCAGCTATCCGCTAAACAAGAGAAATGTGTCTTTGGTGTACAGGAGATTCTGTTTCTAGGGCATGTTCTGACTCCTCACGCCTTCAAGATGGATCCTGGTAAGGTACTAGCAATTAAGGAATGGGTAAGACCTTCATCCTTAAAGGCCTTACAACCGTTCTTAGGTTTTGCCAATTACTATCGTAAATTTATTATGAATTTTTCCGTAATTGCTAAACCGTTGACCGACCTTACTAAGAAAGTGGCAGATTTGGAGAATTGGTCTACTGAGGCCATTTCTTCATTTGAAAAATTAAAAAAGGCATTCAGTAGCGCTCCCATTCTGATCCAGCCTGATCAGGAGAAACCTTTCATTGTGGAGGTGGATGCGTCCGAGGACGGCGTAGGAGCAGTCCTTTCACAAGGTCCTGCTAGCCTCACTAATCTGAGACCATGTGCCTTCTTCTCCAGGAAATTCTCTCCCACGGAGAGAAACTACGACATAGGGAATAGGGAGCTGCTGGCCATTAAATGGGCATTTGAGGAGTGGAGGCATTTCCTGGAGGGGGCAAGACATTGTGTAACTGTTGTCACTGACCATAAAAACCTTATGTTTCTCGAGTCTGCTAAGAGGTTGAATCCCCGTCAAGCCAGATGGGCTCTGTTTTTTACTCGTTTTGATTTTTCCATCACGTTCAGGCCGGGAAGTAAAAATGTGAAGGCGGACGCATTATCTCAGAGCTTCCAGGCTTTTCAACCTACTGAGGTACCACCTGAATCCATCCTACCAGCAAAAATCTTCTTAGCAGCTCTTACCCAGGATATCTCGGCTCGCATTAGGTCTGAACAACATCTGGCACCGGTATCCACCCCAACAGATAAGTTGTTTGTTCCCGTACAATTTCGTCTCCAGCTGTTGGGTGAGTGTCACGATTCTGCCTTTTGTGGACACCCGGGTGTTGAGGGCACTAAGGATCTGGTTTCTAGATCTTATTGGTGGCCCACTCTAACTAGGGATGTCAAGTCCTACGTGTCAGCCTGTGAGGTTTGTGCCAGGTCCAAGACACCTAGGACTCGCCCTGCTGGTAACCTACGACCCCTACCCATTCCCAGTAGACCCTGGTCCCATATCTCGATGGACTTTATAACTGACCTACCGCTGGCGGAGGGTAAGACAGTGGTTTGGGTAGTGGTCGATAGGTTTAGCAAGATGGTTCATTTCATTCCCCTGTCTAAACTTCCGAATGCTAAAACCCTGGCGTCTATTTTTGTGAGAGAGATTGTTCGTTTACATGGCATCCCGGAAAATATTGTTTCTGACAGGGGTGTGCAGTTTGTGTCCAAATTCTGGAGGGCCTTCTGTCAAAGATGTAAAATTTCATTGTCTTTTTCTTCCGCCTACCATCCTGAGAGTAATGGGCAGACTGAACGCCTTAATCAGTCTGTGGAACAATTCTTGACGTTGTATGTTGCTGATGACCAGCAATTATGGGTCAAATTCCTTCCGTTGGCTGAATTTGCTTTGAATAACCGTGTCAATTCTTCTGCTGGGGTCTCCCCTTTCTTTTGTAACCATGGTTTTCATCCCCGTTTTCATTCTGGGTCGTCCGTTTCCTCCTCTAACCCTGAAGCGGATAAACTCTCCTCCGAACTGTGCACAGTTTGGGCCCGGGTTCAATCGAACCTAGAAAAGGCTCAATGTTCTCAAAAACTCAAGGCCAATAGGAGACGTTCAAGGGGGGTAAACTTTCAGGTTGGGGATAAAGTATGGTTGTCCTCCAAGAATCTATCTCTCAAGGTAACTTCTAAAAAATTTGTTCCTCGTTTTATTGGACCATATAAGATCACGGAAGTGATTAATCCGGTATCTTTTAGGTTGGAGCTGCCTGAGTCATTCCACATTCATAATGTGTTCCATAAATCTCTGCTTAAAAAATATTTTGAACCGGTAGTACCATCAAAAGCCTCGCCTCCGCCGGTTCTTGTTAATGATGCTGTCGAGTATGTGGTGTCTAAAATAGTGGATGTCAGGAAGGTGCGTAATTCCTTGCAGTACCTGATTCACTGGAAGGGGTATGGACCTGAAGAAAGATCTTGGGTACCTGCCAGGGAGGTTCATGCTCCTAGACTTGTTCGTAAATTTCATTTAGAACACCCTGAAAAGCCATCGCCTGAAGCCTCGTAAAAGGGGGGGTACTGTCACGGGGTTCCGAAGGTGCACTCGCATTGCCCGCAGAACTGTTGCTTAGCTTTTGGAATGAGGTTCTGTGTTTGACCTCATTCCCAGGGCGGCTTTACTAGCTGGGTGGCTCCCTGCTCCTAGTCTGCCTTGAGCGCTGAGCTGATCACTCGGTGCTCGACTGGTTAGTCTGTCGGTCATGTGACGCTGGCCACGTCACATGACCCTCACTCCCCACTATAAATTCAGGCAGCCTGCTGGCTACAGGTTGCCTGTTAATTTCTAGGTTCCTGGCTATTTGTTGGACTGCTGAATACTTACCTGATCCTTTTCCCTGACCATCCTTTTGCCTGCTCCTCCTGTACTGCGCATCCGTCCTGGTATTGTGACCTCGGCTCCCACCTGACTACTCTCTTAGGACTCCTCTTGTACTTCTCTGCTCTCCTGGTATTTATGACCCCGGCTTCTCCTGACAATTCTCTGCTTGCTCCATTTGTACTTTGCAGCTTTCCTGGTATTGACTCGGTCCGTTCACGTCCTGTTGTTTGTCTGTCTGTCATCCCTGCACTTATTCCAAGTTAGGGATTGCCGTCCAGTTGTCCCCTGTCATTAGGACTCGCGAGGCAAGTAGGCAGGGCCAGGGGTAAGGGTGGAGCGCAGTGGTCACTTCCCTCCCCCCTGTGTGTGTGTGTACGCGACCGTTACAACGGCCACATGAGCCCTGGAGGAGAAGCTGAACTGGAGAAGGAGGAGGACATTGGAGCGCAAGCAATGTGTAGCAAAATGGGTGGTTTTTCTACACAGGTGACAGGAGAAGAGGAGCAGGAGCAGCCAGAAGAACAAGAGGGAGATGAGGAAGACGAGGCAGATGACCCAGGCACACTGTGGCAGTATGCAGTGAAAATGGAGGCAGGGAGTCCCTCCAAGTCCCTTGCGCAAATGGCCCGATGCATGCTCATTTGCTTGCGTAGTGATAGCCGAATTGTCACCATTCACCAGAGGGATGACTACTGGCTCTCCACCATTTTAGACCCTCGCTATCGGTCCAAAATGGGGGACTTTTTTTACACCCTGTCAGGGAATGCTCTCTCAAGCAGGGCGGCAGTGACAGATTCGTGTGCAGACAGCAGGATAAAGTTCAAATAAGGTTCCACTTTATTGTGGTACAAACCGCTAAATATAGAGCCTTTACACTTTCGGCAAAAATTTAAAACAAATCCTGCTTGTCTAAGCACTAACTAATACAGGTCAGTATCTGGCTCACCTAATAAACCCAGGTCACATAGGGCATCAGGCTTTTTTTTTTTGTCAGGACGGCAGCCAGGGACAGATCACTTCCCCCAGACTGACAGCCTGGGACAGGTTTTTATTTCCCCTTAATGATCCCAGATGACACACCTGGAGATCCCTCAGGCTTAGGGGAAAACAGACCCTGGAATGGGGTGGACTGGGGAGGTCCCGCTACCAAGCCTACCTTCCCCAGTCCAATAAAATCCAGCTCATGAACTACTAAAGAAAATAGCTTCAGCAACTATGTTTGCTGAAGCCAGCAACATCCTGGATCTTACTTACCTCACCCAGTTGAGAAACCTGGGTGAGATATACACCCCTTCCAGGACTTTACCATATATTCTTATGTTCACATTACCACGTATCCCCCCTCTTCTCCAGACCGGAGGTTTGGGCACTTTTAGCAACCATGCAGTATATCCTGGACAAAGCATCTGCGTTCCCCTGCAATTTCCCCGGCCTATGTTCTACGTTGAAATTTAAATTGTGCAGGGAGAGTAACCACCTTGTCACTATTGCATTTCTCTCCTTGTTTTGCTTCATTCAGGCCAAAGGAGCATGGTCTGTCACCAAGACAAATTTTCTACCCAGCAGATAATATTTCAGAGATTCCAGTGCCCATTTAATGGCCAGATATTCTCATTCCACTATGGCGTAATTTTTCTCTGCTGGGGTCAGTTTTCTGCTTAGGTACATCCCTGAGTGGTCCTCCCCATTTACCACTCATGACAGGACCGCTCCCAAGCCTGTATCAGATGCATCAGTCTGTACCAGAAACTCTTTTCTGAAATCTGGGGAAATGAGCACTGGTTGTTGACAGAGGGCAGACTTTAGGCTCTGAAAAGCCTTTTCTGCCTCTGTGGTCCATTTCACCATTACTGACTTAGGGCCTTTAGTTAAGTCAGTCAATGGTGCTGCAATGTAGGCAAAATTCTGTATGAACCGACGATAGTACCCAGTTATGCCAAGGAAAGCCTTGACTTGTTTTTTCGTTAAGGGCTTAGACCATTTCCTTATTGCCTTTACTTTATTGACCTGGGGTTTAACCAGCCCTTTACCAATAATGTAGCCCAGGTATTTTGCTTCCTCTTGACCTACCGCACACTATTTAGGATTATGGCTAGGCCCGCCTCACTAATGGAGTCTATAACAGTCTGTACTTTCCAGAGGTGATTTTTCCAATCAGGTGAAAAGATGACCACATCATCCAGGTAAGCAGCAGCGTAGTCACTATGTGGCCTCAAGATTAGGTCCATCAACCTCTGAAATGTAGCAGGGGCTCCATGTAACCCGAACAGCATCATTGTGTACTGGAGTGGAGAATGTCGTCTTGTCTTTAGCCTCATCTGACAATTTTATCTGCCAATAACCCTTTTTAAGGTCAAGGGTCGTGATGTACCTGGCTTTCTCAAGCCTCTCAATCAGTTTAGCTACTCTGGGCATGAGGTACATGTCAAATTTTGACACCTCATTTAGCTTCCGAAAATCATTACATAGAAACATAGAATGTGTCGGCAGATAAGAACCATTTGGCCCATCTAGTCTGCCCAATATACTAAATACTATGAATAGCCTTTGGCCCTATCTTATATGAAGGATGGCCTTATGCCTATCCCATGCATGCTTAAACTCCTTCACTGTATTTGCAGCTACCACTTTTGCAGGAAGGCTATTCCATGCATCCACTACTTTCTAAGTAAAGTAATACTTCCTGATATTACTTTTAAACCTTTGCCCCTGTAATTTAAAACTATGTCCTCTTGTAGCAGTTTTTCTTCTTTTAAATATTCTCTCCTCTTTACCTTGTTGATTCCCTTTATGTATTTAAAAGTTTCTATCATATTCCCTCTGTCTCGTCTTTCTTCCAAAATATACATGTTAAGGTTCTTTAATCTTTCTTGTTAAGTTTTATCCTGCAATCCATGTACTAGTTTAGTAGCTCTTTTCTGAACTCTCTCCAAAGTATCAATATCCTTCTGGAGATATGGTCTCTAGTACTGCGCACAATACTCCAAATGAGGTCTCACTAGTGCTCAGTAGAGCGGCATGAGCACCTCCCTCTTCCTACTGGTAATGCCTCCCCCTATATACCCAAGCATTCTGCTAGCATTTCCTGGTGCTCTATGACATTGTCTGCCTACCTTTAAGTCTTCTGAAATAATGACCTCTAAATCCCTTTCCTCAGATACTGAGGTTAGGACTGTATCACTGATTTTATATTCTGCTCTCGGGTTTTTACGCCCCAGGTGCATTATCTTGCACTTATCAACATAAAATTTTAGTTGCCATATTTTTGACCATTCCTAAAGTTTTCCTAAATCCTTTTCCATTTGGTGTATCTCTCCAGGAACATCAACCCTGTTACAAATCTTACAAATCTTTGTGTCATCAGCTCTTGTTGTTAAGTGGACCTTCCCAGTAACTGCTTTGGTCAGGGCACAGGTGATGTTCTGGGACACATGCTGGTGTAAGGCGGGCACGGCACACTGTGAAAAATATTGGCGGCTGGGGACTGCGGACCGAGGGACGGCCGCCGACATCAGGCTGCGGAAGGCCTCAGCGTCCACGAGCCTAAATGGCAACATTTCAAGGGCCAGTGATTTTGAAAGTTGCGCATTTAGTGCTATGGCCTGTGGGTGGGTTATGACTGTGTTATGGACATTTGGACGCTGCACTGGGACAGGGAAGTGGATGTTGATGCTGATGATTCATGCGAAGGTCCAGGTGCAGGGCGAGGGGCACCCGGGCCTGTGCATTTGATAGGGGATTGGCCAGCAGTGCGTAACACAGGGGAAGAGGAGGCAGTGGTGTGACCCGCAGACCCAGATTGTGGACCCAGGCGTTCCGCCCACTTATTTGGGTGCTTGGATGCCATGTGGCGGATCATGCTGGTGGTGGTGAGGTTTCTAGTGTTCATGCCCCAGCTCATTTTGGTACGGCACAGGTTGCAAACTACCACTCTTTTTTCATCTGCACTTTCCTCAAAAAGCGCCATACTGCGGAACACCTACCCCTTGTCAAGGTAGATTTACGCATGGGGGTGCTCGGTGTAACCGTTGCGGGCCTGTTTGTTGTGGGCCGACTTCTCCCTTTTGCAACCCCACTGCCTCTTCCAGCCTGTTGCGGTGCTCAAGAGGTTGGGAATCAGGGCACAATATCTCAGGTCCCTTTTCAAGCGTGCTGGGTGCCAGGGCCAAATGTAATAGTGGCGCTGGAAAGAGCCCCTCTGAATATCCGAGTGTGGGATCACTCATTTGGCAAGCCTCTTCATGGTGGGAGAAAGGATGAACAGAGTGAGGATTTGGTTGACGAGACTCTTAGCTACAGAGACTGGACTTGGTGGAAGAGAGGGTGGTGCTTAACCGACTGGAAGCATTATCTTCAGCAATCCAACTGACCAACTGTTCGCACTGGTCCGACTTGGACAATGTTGTCCTGCGCCGCCCAGCTAAGTTGGACATGAAGCTGGGTACAGTGGATGTTTTTTTTTCTTTGGTGCTCTGGCAGCAGGCACATTTTTATTGCGCCCAGGGCCACGGCCTCTGCGTGCACCATCAGCATCAAGGCCACTTCCCCATCCCTTAGTGCTCGTCTTCTTCATATTAATGGTTTTGTCACTAGATGTGGCGCATATTGTTTTACAGTGCGCTAAAGACACAGTTTTCGGATGCAGGACAGATTGTCACATAAACCCACAGAATAAGGACACTATATTAGGCCCAGATTATTGGAATCTGCAATACAGACACTGTTTTCTGACGTAGTACTTTATTGGTTACAGAACAAAACAGATTATGGACACTATATTAAGCCCAGATTATTGGAATTTGCCCTAAAGAAACAGTTTTTCGGATGGCGTACTGTATATGTCACAGAAAACAACACACTATGGACACTAGATTAGGCCCAGATTATTAAAATTTACGCTAAAGAAACAGTTTTCGGATGGAGTACTGTATATGTCACGGATGTGTATTACACACACACACTACAGAGGCAGTAGATGAGGGCTGGATCCTGATTATTTAAATTTACGCTAAACAAACAGTTTTCGGATGGCGTACTGTATATGTCACAGAAAGCCACACACTATAGACACTAGATTAGGCCCAGATTAGTTAAATTTGTCCTAAAGAAAAAGTTTTCGGATGGCGTACTGTATATGTCACAGAAAACAACACACTATGGACACTAGATTAGGCCCAGATTATTTAAATTTATGCTAAAAAAAACTGTTTTCGGATGGAGTACTGTATATGTCACGGATGTGTATTACACGCACACACAACAGAGACAGTAGATGAGGGCTGGCCGCTGATTATTTAAATTTACGCTAAAGAAACTGTTTTCGGATGGCGTGCTGAATATATCACGGATGTGTATTAAAGCACACTATAGACAATAAATGTGGCGCTGATAATTTGAATTTACACAAAAAGACACAGTCTGTGGATCATGTACAGTATATGTCACTAATAGGTACTAAAGAAAAATATCTTGCTCCTGTCAAACACACACACACACACACACACACAGTAGTCCTTAAAAGGACTTTGGGGTCTTTAAAAAGCTTTTGGTAGTAAAAACAGCAAATTTCCCTGCACTATCTGTCCTTTCCTCAGCACGGATGTCCCTGAGACTAATCAATTTAGCGCAGGTAAAAATATATTGCTACTCTAAAACACACACACAGTAGTCCAAAAGGACTTTTGGGTCTTTGAAAAGCTTTCTTACAATAATAACTGAGAATTTCGCTCCCTACACTGCCTTTCCCTTCCTACGCTCTGCTCTCCCTGACTATCTAGCACCCGATGACACGTTCCGGCCAGCCAATCAATGTAATGCCAGCAGCCAACATGGCTACTGGCATTATATTGATGGCAGTACTTACCTGCACGTTTATTGGCTGCTTAGCAGCCGTGAAACGTGTGGGGAGGAGACTCGAGCATGGCTCTTGAGCACATGCGGTACTCGGCCGAGTACCGCCATGAGCCAAGCATAGCGATGCTCGACCCGAACAGGTATTCGGCCGAGCATGCTCGCTCATCACTAATCAGGACCCTGTCTCCGGAATTAAAGCCCCTTACCCTGGCTGACCTGTTATATATTCTGCTTTGGGCCTTCTGAGCTTTTTGCAGATGCTCTTTAACTATGGGCATCACGGTCGCAATCCAGTCATGCATTTGAGCCACATGCTCGATGATGCTTTTATAGGGAGTAGCCTCGGTCTCCCAGGTTTCTTTGGCCACATCTAGTAATTTGGCCATATAGTAACTCAAACGGCCAAAACCCTGTAGAAGCCTGGGGCACCTCTCTGACAGAAAACATAAGGTAGGGTAAGAGGCAATGGCAGTCCTTTTCTAACACTTTTTTTAACATTTGTTTCAGGGTCTTGTTGAATCTCTCGACCAACCCGTCTGTCTGGGGGTGGTACACGGATGTACGCAATTGGGTGATTTTAAATAATTTGCATAATTCTTTCATAACCTTTGACATAAAAAGGTGTACCCTGATTTTGTGAGGATTTCTTTGGGGATCCCCGTGCGGGAGGACATGAAAAATAACTCTCAGGCAATATTTTTGCATGCAATGTTTCGTAGTGGTACAGCTTCCGGGTACCGTGTGGCATAGTCCAACACAACCAAGATATACTGGTGTCCCCTAGCTGACTTAACAATGGGACCCACCAAATCCATGCCAATTCTTTCAAAGGGTACCTCAATGATGGGAAGAGGCATCAAGGGACTCCGGAAATGTGAGGTTGGGGCACTTATCTGGCAGGCGGGGCAAGACTCGCAGTAAAATTCTACTTCCTTGTACACTCCATGCCAGTAAAATCTTTGTAGTACCCTCTCCTGTGTTTTTCTAACACCCAAATGACCCCCAAGTAAGTGGTTATTTGCGAGGTCTAGTACCATACGTCTATAGGGTTTAGGCACCAGAAGCTGCTCCACAATTTCATTGTTGCATTTGGTAACTCGATACAGTAGGTTTCCACATATGCTGAAATGCGTAAATTTCTGGTCAGCTTCTGGTTCCTGTGGTACACCATCTATCACGGTAACAATTCTGTGAGCACTCATGAGAGTGGGGTCTATCAATTGCTGTGTACCAAAGTTACCCCGAGACACTTCTAAGTCCAACACATTTTCCCCAGATGGGGAAGCTTCTTCTTCCCCAGCTAACACCTGCAATGGAAAAGTGTCATCATCAGGTACATGGTCACATAACCGCACATTTTCAATAGACATTTCAGTTAACATGACATATTCACTTTGCACCTTATCGGCTCCATTGTTTTCAGTGGTCACTTCCTTTAAACCATTGTGTTCAATGGGCAACTCACAGAAATGATTATTTAAAGGGAAAGACACAGATTCTGCAGTAGTTTCCGCACTGGCTGCAGAAGAGTTTTTCTTCCCCCATAATTTCCAAATAATGGGAAGTCCCGGCCCAATATTACGTCATGCATAAGTCTTTTGACTACCCAAACTTCATAGGTTACAGTCCCAGCCGGAGTCTCCAGCTTAACCCAAGCCACCGAGTATGATTTTGCATCCCCATGGATGCACAGCACATTAACGCTTTTGTCCACCACATAATTCCCAGCCACGAAGCTGGCATGCACTAAGGTGACCAGGCTACTGGAGTCCAACAGAGCCTTTACTGAGCAGTCATTTATCACCAGGGTACATATCTGCAGCTCAGTCTCTAGTCCTGGTAAGGCTGTACACACTGGCACTGCATACAGCGACTGTCTCCGGCTACCTGCACACTCCATGGGCTCTAAGGTAAAGGGCAATGGGCAGCAATGTGTCCCCACTCACAGCACCTCCAGCACTGGAGCATCCCAGGTCTCCTTGATGGAGAGACCTCTCCGGGACCATACTGCCCGTGGGACTCAGTCTTAGGCCCACGTCCAACGTCTAGAGCCTTGTTTCCTCTTGCACCCTTCCACACACCCCCTACAGCCGGAACTCTCTTACCCACAGAGGACACGGGTCTGGTACTCCGAGGAGGCGTTGGTGCGGCAGGGACATCATGGAGGTAGTCCTTAGTCGCCAGGAACCTTTCCACCAGGTTGACGAGCTGATTTGCAGTTTTGGGGTCTCCATGTCCGACCCACCATTGTAGCTCTGCACGATCTGAACCGGCGTAGAAGACTCAGATTCTAGCCACTTCCACACTAAATGGAGGAGGTCAAACATCTGAGATAGGGCAGGCTTATCCATGGTGTAGCTCCACGTGTGCACCCTCCGGGCACGAACACGGGGTGTAATGCCTAGACGAGCAAGGACCTCCATATTTAATTTAGCATAGTCCCGAACATTCTGCTCCCCGAGGTCATAGTAGGCATTTTGTGGTTCGCCAGACAAAAATAGTGTAAGGACCTCTGCCCACTCTGCTACTGGCAGTCTCTCTCTCTCTCTCTCTCTCTTCCACTCTCTCAAACACGGTCAGGTAGGCTTCGATGTCGCCATCGGGCATCAGTTTTTGCAAGGCCTTTTGCACAGCCCTCCTCACATTAAAAGTCTCTAGGGGGCTTACCTCCACTCGTTTGGCTGGAGCTATAACAGTCTCTCTCAATACAGCAACCTGCTCCAACAGTTAGCGATTGGTTTCCTGCTGCTGAGCCTCCACCTGAGCCTGCCGTTGTGCATGTAAGGCCTCTTCATGTCTCTTCTGTTGCTGTTCCATGGCCTGATTATGCCTCTGTTGTTGCTGGGCATTAGCTTGCAAAAACGTCTTCATCATTTCCTCCATTATATCCGATGAACGTTGCACAGCTGCTGCAGCTTTCACCCAGGACATTAAAGCACCAACTGCCACGCCGTTGCCCTTAGCAACTTGCTCTTACCCGCATCCTCCACCAATTGTCAGGGATTGCTCTCTCAAGCAGGGCGGCGGTGACAGATTTGTGTGCAGACAACAGGATAAAATTAAAATAAGGTTCCACTTTATTGTGGTACAAAGCGCAAAATATAGAGCCTTTACACTTTTGGCAAAAACGTAAAACAAATCCTGCTCTTCTGAGCACTAACTAATACAGTTCAGTATCTGGCTCACCAATTAAACCCAGGTCACACAGGGCATCAGGCTTTTCTTTAGTCAGAATGGCATCTAGCCTCCTGGACTTATCTCCAGACATACAGTTACAAGAAAAAGTATGTGAACCCTTTGGAATGATATGGATTTCTGCACAAATTGGTCATAAAATGTGATCTGATCTTCATCTAAGTCACAAAAATACACAATCACAGTTTGCTTAAACTAATAACACACAAAGAATTAAATGTTACCATGTTTTTATTGAACACACCATGTTAAACATTCACAGTGCAGGTGGAAAAAGTATGTGAACCCTTGGATTTAATAACTGGTTGAACCTCCTTTGGCAGCAATAACTTCAACCAAACGTTTCCTGTAGTTGCAGATCAGATGTGCACAATGGTCAGGAGTAGGGATGAGCGAACCCGAACTGTATATTTTCGTAAAAGTCCGGGTTCGGGTTCGGTGTCCGGCGCTTTCTTGGCGCTTTTTGAAAGGCTGCAAAGCAGCCAATTAACAAGTGTCATACTACTTGGCCCAAGAGGCCATCACAGCCATGCCTACTATTGGCATGGCTGTGATTGGCCAGTGCACCATGTGACCCAGCCTCTATTTAAGCTGGAGTCACGTAGCGCCGCACGTCACTCTGCTATGATCAGTATAGGGAGAGGTTGCAGCTGCGACGTTAGGGCGAGATTAGGCAGATTAACTCCTCCAAAAGACTTCATTCTGTGATCGATCTGCAGCTGTGGATCATTGAAGTGCTATTATTGACTTGCTCACTTTTTTGAGGCTGCCCAGAGCGTTTTTAGATCACTTTTTTTCTGGGGTGATCGGCGGCCATTTTGTGACTTGTGGTGTGCCAGCACGAGCTATCACCAAGTGTATTTAACCATCGATAGTGTGGTTATTTTGTGCTATATCCTACATCAGCTGCAGGCTGAGCCTGTGTCACCGAAGTGCATTTAACCATCAACAGTCTGGTTATTTTTTGGCCATATACTACATTAGCTGCAGGCTGAGCCTGTGTCAAAGAAGTGCATTTAACCATCAACAGTCTGGTTATTTTTTGGCCGTATACTACATCTGGTGCAGGCTGAGCCTGTGTCACCCAAGTGCATTTAACCATCAACAGTGTGGTTATTTTTTGGCCATATATTACATCAGGGGCAAGTTGAGCCTGTCACCCAGCGCCTAAAAAATAGACCTGACATTTCTATTCAACCAAATCTGCACAGTTTAGGCTGGTCAAGTTATTTGTAGTGACCGTAAAAGCAGACTTTTTGTTCTGGGTTGAAAAAGCATTCCCAAATTTGCAATTCTGAAAATAACTAGTTTGTGGTATTTGAGGCCTACTTGAAATCTATCCCAAAAAGAAAATATTACATTGAAGGTATTGATAGTGTCATTCAGAAAAACCTAAGACTCACGCTAGCGTGCTGATAGAAGTGTCATTCTGTGATTAAACCTATAACTGTCACACAGCGCAAAAAAAAACTGGTCTCACATCTCTATTCAACCAAATATGCACAGTTTTAGCTGGTCAAGTTATTTGTAGTGACCGTAAAAGCAGACTTTTTGTTCTGGGTTGAAAAAGCATTCCCAAATTTGCCATTCTCAAAATAACTAGTTTGTGGTATTTGAGGCCTACTTGAAATTTATCCCAAAAAGAAAATCTTACATTGAAGGTATTGATAGTGTCATTCAGAAAAACCTAAGACACACGCTAGCGTGCTGATAGAAGTGTCATTCTGTGATTAAACCTATAACTGTCACACAGCGCAAAAAAAAACAGGTCTCACATCTCTATTCAACCAAATCTGCACAGTTTTAGCTGGTCAAGTTATTTGTAGTGACCGTAAAAGCAGACTTTTTGTTTGTTCTGGGTTGAAAAAGCATTCCCAAATTTGCCATTCTGAAAATAACTAGTTTGTGGTATTTGAGGCCTACTTGAAATCTATCCCAAAAAGAAACACTTACATTGAAGGTATTGATAGTGTCATTCAGAAAAACCTAAGACACACGCTAGCGTGCTGATAGAAGTGTCATTCTGTGATTAAACCTATAACTGTCACACAGCGCAAAAAAAAACAGGTCTCACATCTCTATTCAACTAAATCTGCACAGTTTTAGCTGGTCAAGTTATTTGTAGTGACCGTAAAAGCAGACTTTTTGTTCTGGGTTGAAAAAGCATTCCCAAATTTGCCATTCTCAAAATAACTAGTTTGTGGTATTTGAGGCCTACTTGAAATCTATCCCAAAAAGAAAATCTTACATTGAAGGTATTGATAGTGTCATTCAGAAAAACCTAAGACACACGCTAGCGTGCTGATAGAAGTGTCATTCTGTGATTAAACCTATAACTGTCACACAGCGCAAAAAAAAACAGGTCTCACATCTCTATTCAACCAAATCTGCACAGTTTTAGCTGGTCAAGTTATTTGTAGTGACCGTAAAAGCAGACTTTTTGTTCTGGGTTGAAAAAGCATTCCCAAATTTGCCATTCTCAAAATAACTAGTTTGTGGTATTTGAGGCCTACTTGAAATCTATCCCAAAAAGAAACACTTACATTGAAGGTATTGATAGTGTCATTCAGAAAAACCTAAGACACACGCTAGCGTGCTGATAGAAGTGTCATTCTGTGATTAAACCTATAACTGTCACACAGCGCAAAAAAAAACAGGTCTCACATCTCTATTCAACCAAATCTGCACAGTTTTAGCTGGTCAAGTTATTTGTAGTGACCGTAAAAGCAGACTTTTTGTTCTGGGTTGAAAAAGCATTCCCAAATTTGCCATTCTCAAAATAACTAGTTTGTGGTATTTGAGGCCTACTTGAAATCTATCCCAAAAAGAAAATCTTACATTGAAGGTATTGATAGTGTCATTCAGAAAAACCTAAGACACACGCTAGCGTGCTGATAGAAGTGTCATTCTGTGATTAAACCTATAACTGTCACACAGCGCAAAAAAAAACAGGTCTCGCATCTCTATTCAACCAAATCTGCACAGTTTTAGCTGGTCAAGTTATTTGTAGTGACCGTAAAAGCAGACTTTTTGTTCTGGGTTGAAAAAGCATTCCCAAATTTGCCATTCTGAAAATAACTAGTTTGTGGTATTTGAGGCCTACTTGAAATCTATCCCAAAAAGAAAAACTTACATTGAAGGTATTGATAGTGTCATTCAGAAAAACCTAAGACACACGCTAGCGTGCTGATAGAAGTGTCATTCTGTGATTAAACCTATAACTGTCACACAGCGCAAAAAAAACAGGTCTCACATCTCTATTCAACCAAATCTGCACAGTTTTAGCTGGTCAAGTTATTTGTAGTGACCGTAAAAGCAGACTTTTTGTTCTGGGTTGAAAAAGCATTCCCAAATTTGCCATTCTCAAAATAACTAGTTTGTGGTATTTGAGGCCCTCTTGAAATCTATCCCAAAAAGAAAATCTTACATTGAAGGTATTAATAGTGTCATTCAGAAAAACCTAAGACACACGCTAGCGTGCTAATAGAAGTGTCATTCTGTGATTAAACCTATAACTGTCACACAGCGCAAAAAAAAACAGGTCTCACATCTCTATTCAACCAAATCTGCACAGTTTAAGCTGGTCAAGTTATTTGTAGTGACCGTAAAAGCAGACTTTTTGTTCTGGGTTGAAAAAGCATTCCCAAATTTGCCATTCTGAAAATAACTAGTTTGTGGTATTTGAGGCCTACTTGAAATCTATCCCAAAAAGAAACACTTACATTGAAGGTATTGATAGTGTCATTCAGAAAAACCTAAGACACACGCTAGCGTGCTGATAGAAGTGTCATTCTGTGATTAAACCTATAACTGTCACACAGCGCAAAAAAAAACAGGTCTCACATCTCTATTCAACCAAATCTGCACAGTTTTAGCTGGTCAAGTTATTTGTAGTGACCGTAAAAGCAGACTTTTTGTTCTGGGTTGAAAAAGCATTCCCAAATTTGCCATTCTCAAAATAACTAGTTTGTGGTATTTGAGGCCTACTTGAAATTTATCCCAAAAAGAAAATCTTACATTGAAGGTATTGATAGTGTCATTCAGAAAAACCTAAGACACACGCTAGCGTGCTGATAGAAGTGTCATTCTGTGATTAAACCTATAACTGTCACACAGCGCAAAAAAAAACAGGTCTCACATCTCTATTCAACCAAATCTGCACAGTTTTAGCTGGTCAAGTTATTTGTAGTGACCGTAAAAGCAGACTTTTTGTTCTGGGTTGAAAAAGCATTCCCAAATTTGCCATTCTCAAAATAACTAGTTTGTGGTATTTGAGGCCTACTTGAAATCTATATCAAAAAGAAAATCTTACATTGAAGGTATTGATAGTGTCATTCAAAAAAACCTAAGACACACGCTAGCGTGCTGATAGAAGTGTCATTCTGTGATTAAACCTATAACTGTCACACAGCGCAAAAAAAAACAGGTCTCACATCTCTATTCAACCAAATCTGCACAGTTTTAGCTGGTCAAGTTATTTGTAGTGACCGTAAAAGCAGACTTTTTGTTCTGGGTTGAAAAAGCATTCCCAAATTTGCCATTCTGAAAATAACTAGTTTGTGGTATTTGAGGCCTACTTGAAATCTATCCCAAAAAGAAAAACTTACATTGAAGGTATTGATAGTGTCATTCAGAAAAACCTAAGACACACTCTAGCGTGCTGATAGAAGTGTCATTCTGTGATTAAACCTATAACTGTCACACAGCGCAAAAAAAAACAGGTCTTACATCTCTATTCAACCAAATCTGCACAGTTTTAGCTGATCAAGTTATTTGTAGGGACCGTAAAAGCAGACTTTTTGTTCTGGGTTGAAAAAGCATTCCCAAATTTGCCATTCTCAAAATAACTAGTTTGTGGTATTTGAGGCCTACTTGAAATCTATCCCAAAAAGAAAATCTTACATTGAAGGTATTGATAGTGTCATTCAGAAAAACCTAAGACACACGCTAGCGTGCTGATAGAAGTGTCATTCTGTGATTAAACCTATAACTGTCACACAGCGCAAAAAAAAACAGGTCTCACATCTCTATTCAACCAAATCTGCACAGTTTTAGCTGGTCAAGTTATTTGTAGTGACCGTAAAAGCAGACTTTTTGTTCTGGGTTGAAAAAGCATTCCCAAATTTGCCATTCTCAAAATAACTAGTTTGTGGTATTTGAGGCCTACTTGAAATCTATCCCAAAAAGAAAATCTTACATTGAAGGTATTGATAGTGTCATTCAGAAAAACCTAAGACACACGCTAGCGTGCTGATAGAAGTGTCATTCTGTGATTAAACCTATAACTGTCACACAGCGCAAAAAAAAAACAGGTCTCACATCTCTATTCAACCAAATCTGCACAGTTTTAGCTGGTCAACTTATTTGTAGTGACCGTAAAAGCAGACTTTTTGTTCTGGGTTGAAAAAGCATTCCCAAATTTGCCATTCTGAAAATAACTAGATTGTGGTATTTGAGGCCTACTTGAAATCTATCCCAAAAAGAAAAACTTACATTGAAGGTATTGATAGTGTCATTCAGAAAAACCTAAGACACACGCTAGCGTGCTGATAGAAGTGTCATTCTGTGATTAAACCTATAACTGTCACACAGCGCAAAAAAAAACAGGTCTCACATCTCTATTCAACCAAATCTGCACAGTTTTAGCTGGTCAAGTTATTTGTAGTGACCGTAAAAGCAGACTTTTTGTTCTGGGTTGAAAAAGCATTCCCAAATTTGCCATTCTCAAAATAACTAGTTTGTGGTATTTGAGGCCTACTTGAAATCTATCCCAAAAAGAAACACTTACATTGAAGGTATTGATAGTGTTATTCAGAAAAATCTCAATCACACGCTAGCGTGCTGATAGAAGTGTCATTCTGTGATTAAACCTATAACTGTCACACAGCGCAAAAAAAAACAGGTCTCACATCTCTATTCAACCAAATCTGCACAGTTTTAGCTGGTCAAGTTATTTGTAGTGACCGTAAAAGCAGACTTTTTGTTCTGGGTTGAAAAAGCATTCCCAAATTTGCCATTCTCAAAATAACTAGTTTGTGGTATTTGAGGCCTACTTGAAATCTATCCCAAAAAGAAAATCTTACATTGAAGGTATTGATAGTGTCATTCAAAAAAACCTAAGACACACGCTAGCGTGCTGATAGAAGTGTCATTCTGTGATTAAACCTATAACTGTCACACAGCGCAAAAAAAAACAGGTCTCACATCTCTATTCAACCAAATCTGCACAGTTTTAGCTGGTCAAGTTATTTGTAGTGACCGTAAAAGCAGACTTTTTGTTCTGGGTTGAAAAAGCATTCCCAAATTTGCCATTCTCAAAATAACTAGTTTGTGGTATTTGAGGCCTACTTGAAATCTATCCCAAAAAGAAAATCTTACATTGAAGGTATTGATAGTGTCATTCAGAAAAACCTAAGACACACGCTAGCGTGCTGATAGAAGTGTCATTCTGTGATTAAACCTATAACTGTCACACAGCGCAAAAAAAAACAGGTCTCACATCTCTATTCAACCAAATCTGCACAGTTTTAGCTGGTCAAGTTATTTGTAGTGACCGTAAAAGCAGACTTTTTGTTCTGGGTTGAAAAAGCATTCCCAAATTTGCCATTCTCAAAATAACTAGTTTGTGGTATTTGAGGCCTACTTGAAATCTATCCCAAAAAGAAACACTTACATTGAAGGTATTGATAGTGTTATTCAGAAAAATCTCAATCACACGCTAGCGTGCTGATAGAAGTGTCATTCTGTGATTAAACCTATAACTGTCACACAGCGCAAAAAAAAACAGGTCTCACATCTCTATTCAACCAAATCTGCACAGTTTTAGCTGGTCAAGTTATTTGTAGTGACCGTAAAAGCAGACTTTTTGTTCTGGGTTGAAAAAGCATTCCCAAATTTGCCATTCTCAAAATAACTAGTTTGTGGTATTTGAGGCCTACTTGAAATCTATCCCAAAAAGAAAATCTTACATTGAAGGTATTGATAGTGTCATTCAAAAAAACCTAAGACACACGCTAGCGTGCTGATAGAAGTGTCATTCTGTGATTAAACCTATAACTGTCACACAGCGCAAAAAAAAACAGGTCTCACATCTCTATTCAACCAAATCTGCACAGTTTTAGCTGGTCAAGTTATTTGTAGTGACCGTAAAAGCAGACTTTTTGTTCTGGGTTGAAAAAGCATTCCCAAATTTGCCATTCTCAAAATAACTAGTTTGTGGTATTTGAGGCCTACTTGAAATCTATCCCAAAAAGAAAATCTTACATTGAAGGTATTGATAGTGTCATTCAAAAAAACCTAAGACACACGCTAGCGTGCTGATAGAAGTGTCATTCTGTGATTAAACCTATAACTGTCACACAGCGCAAAAAAAAACAGGTCTCACATCTCTATTCAACCAAATCTGCACAGTTTTAGCTGGTCAAGTTATTTGTAGTGACCGTAAAAGCAGACTTTTTGTTCTGGGTTGAAAAAGCATTCCCAAATTTGCCATTCTGAAAATAACTAGTTTGTGGTATTTGAGGCCTACTTGAAATCTATCCCAAAAAGAAACACTTACATTGAAGGTATTGATAGTGTCATTCAGAAAAACCTAAGACACACGCTAGCGTGCTGATAGAAGTGTCATTCTGTGATTAAACCTATAACTGTCACACAGCGCAAAAAAAAAACAGGTCTCACATCTCTATTCAACCAAATCTGCACAGTTTTAGCTGGTCAAGTTATTTGTAGTGACCGTAAAAGCAGACTTTTTGTTCTGGGTTGAAAAAGCATACCCAAATTTGCCATTCTCAAAATATCTAGTTTGTGGTATTTGAGGCCTACTTGAAATCTATCCCAAAAAGAAAAACTTACATTGAAGGTATTGATAGTGTCATTCAGAAAAACCTAAGACACACTCTAGCGTGCTGATAGAAGTGTCATTCTGTGATTAAACCTATAACTGTCACACAGCGCAAAAAAAAACAGGTCTTACATCTCTATTCAACCAAATCTGCACAGTTTTAGCTGATCAAGTTATTTGTAGGGACCGTAAAAGCAGACTTTTTGTTCTGGGTTGAAAAAGCATTCCCAAATTTGCCATTCTCAAAATAACTAGTTTGTGGTATTTGAGACCTACTTGAAATCTATCCCAAAAAGAAAATCTTACATTGAAGGTATTGATAGTGTCATTCAGAAAAACCTAAGACACACGCTAGCGTGCTGATAGAAGTGTCATTCTGTGATTAAACCTATAACTGTCACACAGCGCAAAAAAAAACAGGTCTCACATCTCTATTCAACCAAATCTGCACAGTTTTAGCTGGTCAAGTTATTTGTAGTGACCGTAAAAGCAGACTTTTTGTTCTGGGTTGAAAAAGCATTCCCAAATTTGCCATTCTCAAAATAACTAGTTTGTGGTATTTGAGGCCTACTTGAAATCTATCCCAAAAAGAAAATCTTACATTGAAGGTATTGATAGTGTCATTCAGAAAAACCTAAGACACACGCTAGCGTGCTGATAGAAGTGTCATTCTGTGATTAAACCTATAACTGTCACACAGCGCAAAAAAAAACAGGTCTCACATCTCTATTCAACCAAATCTGCTCAGTTTTAGCTGGTCAAGTTATTTGTAGTGACCGTAAAAGCAGACTTTTTGTTCTGGGTTGAAAAAGCATTCCCAAATTTGCCATTCTCAAAATAACTAGTTTGTGGTATTTGAGGCCTACTTGAAATCTATCCCAAAAAGAAAATCTTACATTGAAGGTATTGATAGTGTCATTAAGAAAAACCTAAGACATACGCTAGCGTGCTGATAGAAGTGTCATTCTGTGATTAAACCTATAACTGTCACACAGCGCAAAAAAAAACAGGTCTCACATCTCTATTCAACCAAATCTGCACAGTTTTAGCTGGTCAAGTTATTTGTAGTGACCGTAAAAGCAGACTTTTTGTTCTGGGTTGAAAAAGCATTCCCAAATTTGCCATTCTCAAAATAACTAGTTTGTGGTATTTGAGGCCTACTTGAAATCTATCCCAAAAAGAAACACTTACATTGAAGGTATTGATAGTGTCATTCAGAAAAACCTAAGACACACGCTAGCGTGCTGATAGAAGTGTCATTTTGTGATTAAACCTATAACTGTCACACAGCGCAAAAAAAAACAGGTCTCACATCTCTATTCAACCAAATCTGCACAGTTTTAGCTGGTCAAGTTATTTGTAGTGACCGTAAAAGCAGACTTTTTGTTCTGGGTTGAAAAAGCATTCCCAAATTTGCCATTCTCAAAATTGTGGTGAACGGGAACAATGAGGAAAACATCTAATAAGGGACGCGGACGTGGACATGGTCGTGGTGGTGTTAGTGGACCCTCTGGTGCTGGGAGAGGACGTGGCCGTTCTGCCACAGCCACACGTCCTAGTGAACCAACTACCTCAGGTCCCAGTAGCCAGCAGAATTTACAGCGATATTTGGTGGGGCCCAATGCTGTTCTAAGGATGGTAAGGCCTGAGCAGGTACAGGCATTAGTCAATTGGGTGGCCGACAGTGGATCCAGCACGTTCACATTATCTCCCACCCAGTCTTCTGCAGAAAGCGCACAGATGGCGCATGAAAACCAAGCCCATCGGTCTGTCACATCACCCCCATGCATATCAGGGAAACTGTCTGAGCCTCAAGTTATGCAGCAGTCTCTTATGCTGTTTGAAGACTCTGCTGCCAGGGTTTCCCAAGGGCATCCACCTAGCCCTTCCCCAGGGGTGGAAGATATAGAATGCACTAACGCACAACCACTTATTTTTCCTGATGATGAGGACATGGGAATACCACCTCAGCACGTCTCTGATGATGACGAAACACAGGTGCCAACTGCTGCGTCTTTCTGCAGTGTGCAGACTGAACAGGAGGTCAGGGATCAAGACTGGGTGAAAGACGATGCAGGGGACGATGAGGTCCTAGACCCCACATGGAATGAAGGTCGTGCCACTGACTTTCACAGTTCGGAGGAAGAGGCAGTGGTGAGACCGAGCCAACAGCGTAGCAAAAGAGGGAGCAGTGGGAAAAATCAGAACACCCGCCGCCAAGAGACTCCGCCTGCTACTGACCGCCGCCATCTGGGACCGAGCACCCCAAAGGCAGCTTCAAGGAGTTCCCTGGCATGGCACTTCTTCAAACAATGTGCTGACGACAAGACCCGAGTGGTTTGCACGCTGTGCTATCAGAGCCTGAAGTGAGGCATTAACGTTCTGAACCTTAGCACAACCTGCATGACCAGGCACCTGCATGCAAAGCATGAACTGCAGTGGGGTAAACACCTTAAAAACAAGGAAGTCACTCAGGCTCCCCCTGCTACATCTTCTGCTGCTGCCGCCTCGGCCTCTTCTGCTGCTGCTGCCGCCGCCTCGGCCTCTTCCTCCGCCTCTGGAGGAACGTTGGCACCTGCCGCCCAGCAAACATGGGATGTACCACCAACATAACCACCTGCGTCACCAAGCATCTCAACCATGTCACACGGCAGCGTTCAGCTCTCCATCTCACAAACATTTGAGAGAAAGCGTAAATTCTCACCTAGCCACCCTCGATCCCTGGCCCTGAATGCCAGCATTTCTAAACTACTGGCCTATGAAATGCTGTCATTTAGGCTGGTGGACACACACAGCTTCAAACAGCTCATGTCACTTGCTGTCCCACAGTATGTTGTTCCCAGCCGCCACTACTTCTCTAAGAGAGCCGTGCCCTCCCTGCACAAACAAGTGTCCGATAAAATCAAGTGTGCACTGCGCAACGCCATCTGTGGCAAGGTCCACCTAACCACAGATACGTGGACCAGTAAGCACGGCCAGGGACGCTATATCTCCCTAACTGCACACTGGGTAAATGTAGTGGCGACTGGGCCCCAGGCGGAGAGCTATTTGGCGCACGTCCTTCCACCGCCAAGGATCGCAGGGCAACATTCTTTGACTCCTGTCTCCTCCTCCTCCTACTCAGCTTCCTCCTCCTCTTCTTCCACCTGCTCATCCAGTCAGCCACACACCTTCACCACCAACTTCAGCACAGCACGGGGTAAACGTCAGCAGGCCATTCTGAAACTCATATGTTTGGGGGACAGGCCCCACACCGCACAGGAGTTGTGGCGGGGTATAGAACAACAGACCGACGAGTGGTTGCTGCCGGTGAGCCTCAAGCCCGGCCTGGTGGTGTGCGATAATGGGCGAAATCTCGTTGCAGCTCTGGGACTAGCCGGTTTGACGCACATCCCTTGCCTGGCGCATGTGCTGAATTTGGTGGTGCAGAAGTTCATTCGCAACTACCCCGACATGTCAGAGCTGCTGCATAAAGTGCCGCTGCTCGCCTGTCTGCGCTACAGCGTAACTTCGGCCTTCCCGCTCACCGCCTCATATGCGACGTGCCCACCAGGTGGAACTCCACCTTGCATATGCTGGACAGACTGTGCGAGCAGCAGCAGGCCATAGTGGAGTTTCAGCTGCAGCACGCACGGGTCAGTCGCACTGCGAATCAGACCCACTTCACCACCAATGACTGGGCCTCCATGCGAGACCTGTGTGCCCTGTTGCGCTGTTTCGAGTACTCCACCAACATGGCCAGTGGCGATGACGCCGTTATCAGCGTTACAATACCACTTCTATGTCTCCTTGAGAAAACACTTAGGGCGATGATGGAAGAGGAGGTGGCCCAGGAGGAAGAGGAGGAAGAGGGGTCATTTTTAGCACTTTCAGGCCAGTCTCTTCAAAGTGACTCAGAGGGAGGTTTTTTGCAACACCAGAGGCCAGGTACAAATGTGGCCAGACAGGGCCCACTACTGGAGGACGAGGAGGACGAGGATGAGGAGGAGGTGGAGGAGGATGAGGATGAAGCATGTTCACAGCGGGGTGGCACCCAAAGCAGCTCGGGCCCATCACTGGTGCGTGGCTGGGGGGAAACACAGGACGATGACGATACGCCTCCCACAGAGGACAGCTTGTCCTTACCTCTGGGCAGCCTGGCACACATGAGCGACTACATGCTGCAGTGCCTGCGCAACGACAGCAGAGTTGCCCACATTTTAACGTGTGCGGACTACTGGGTTGCCACCCTGCTGGATCCCCGGTACAAAGACAATGTGCCCACCTTACTTCCTACACTGGAGCGTGATAGGAAGATGCGCGAGTACAAGCGCACGTTGGTAGACGCACTACTGAGAGCATTCCCAAATGTCACAGGGGAACCAGTGGAAGCCCAAGGCGAAGGCAGAGGAGGAGCAAGAGGTCGCCAACGCAGCTGTGTCACGCCCAGCTCCTCTGAGGGCAGGGTTAGCATGGCAGAGATGTGGAAAAGTTTTGTCAACACGCCACAGCTAAGTGCACCACCACCTGATACGGAACGTGTTAGCAGGAGGCAACATTTCACTAACATGGTGGAACAGTACCTGTGCACACCCCTCCACGTACTGACTGATGGTTCGGCCCCATTCAACTTCTGGGTCTCCAAATTGTCCACGTGGCCAGAGCTAGCCTTTTATGCCTTGGAGGTGCTGGCCTGCCCGGCGGCCAGCGTTTTGTCTGAACGTGTATTCAGCACGGCAGGGGGCGTCATTACAGACAAACGCAGCCGCCTGTCTACAGCCAATGTGGACAAGCTGACGTTCATAAAAATGAACCAGGCATGGATCCCACAGGACCTGTCCATCCCTTGTGCAGATTAGATATTAACTACCTCCCCTTAACAATATATTATTCTACTCCAGGGCACTTCCTCATTCAATACTATTTTTAATTTCATTTTACCATTATATTGCGGGGCAACCCAAAGTTAAATGAACCTCTCCTCTGTCTGGGTGCCGGGGCCTAAATGTGTGACAGTGGCCTGTTCCAGTGGTGGGTGACGTGAAGCCTGATTCTCTGCTATGACATGAAAACAGATTCTGCGCTGACATAAGGCCAGATTCTCTGTTACGGGAC
Source organism: Bufo bufo (assembly GCF_905171765.1). Lineage (NCBI taxonomy): Eukaryota > Metazoa > Chordata > Amphibia > Anura > Bufonidae > Bufo > Bufo bufo. Next base: position 232,662,645 of record NC_053392.1, on the reverse strand, counting down.
CGCTCTCCTCTGCCTGGGTGCCTGGGCCTAAATGTGTGACAGTGGCCTGTTCCAGAGGTGGCTGACGTGAAGCCTGATTCTCTGCTATGACATGAAGACAGATTCTGCGCTGACATAAGGCCAGATTCTCTGTTACGGGACCGCTCTCCTCTGTCTGGGTGCCGGGGCCTAAATGTGTGACAGTGGCCTGTTCCAGTGGTGGGTGACGTGAAGCCTGATTCTCTGCTATGACATGCATACAGATTCTGCGCTGACATAAGGCCAGATTCTCTGTTACGGGACCGCTCTCCTCTGCCTGGGTGCCTGGGCCTAAATGTGTGACAGTGGCCTGTTCCAGTGGTGGGTGACGTGAAGCCTGATTCTCTGCTATGACATGAATACAGATTCTGCGCTGACATAAGGCCAGATTCTCTGTTACGGGACCTCTCTCCTCGGCCTGGGTGTCTGGGCCTAAATGTGTGACAGTGGCCTGTTCCAGTGGTGGGTGACGTGAAGCCTGATTCTCTGCTATGACATGAAGACAGATTCTGCGCTGACATAAGGCCAGATTCTCTGTTACGGGACCGCTCTCCTCTGTCTGGGTGCCGGGGCCTAAATGTGTGACAGTGGCCTGTTCCAGTGGTGGGTGACGTGAAGCCTGATTCTCTGCTATGACATGAAGACAGATTCTGTGCTGACATAAGGCCAGATTCTCTGTTACGGGACCTCTCTCCTCTGCCTGGGTGCCTGGGCCTAAATGTGTGACAGTGGCCTGTTCTAGTGGTGGGTGACGTGAAGCCTGATTCTCTGCTATGACATGAAGACAGATTATGCGCTGACATAAGGCCAGATTCTCTGTTACGGGACCGCTCTCCTCTGTCTGGGTGCCGGGGCCTCAATGTGTGACAGTGGCCTGTTCCAGTGGTGGGTGACGTGAAGCCTGATTCTCTGCTATGACATGAATACAGATTCTGCGCTGACATAAGGCCAGATTCTCTGTTACGGGACCTCTCTCCTCTGCCTGGGTGCCTGGGCCTAAATGCGTGACAGTGGCCTGTTCCAGTGGTGGCTGACGTGAAGCCTGATTCTCTGCTATGACATGAAGACAGATTCTGCGCTTACATAAGGCCAGATTCTCTGTTACGGGACCGCTCTCCTCTGTCTGGGTGCCGGGGCCTAAATGTGTGACAGTGGCCTGTTCCAGTGGTGGGTGACGTGAAGCCTGATTCTCTGCTATGACATGAAGACAGATTCTGTGCTGACATAAGGCCAGATTCTCTGTTACGGGACCTCTCACCTCTGTCTGGGTGCCGGGGCCTAAATATGTGACAGTGTCCTGTTCCAGTGGTGGGTGACGTGAAGCCTGATTCTCTGCTATGACATGAAGACTGATTCTGCGCTGACATAAGGCCAGATTCTCTGTTACGGGACCTCTCTCCTCTGTCTGGGTGCCAGGGCCTAAATGTGTGACAGTGGCCTGTTCCAGTGGTGGGTGACGTGAAGCCTGATTCTCTGCTATGACATGAAGACAGATTCTGCGCTGACATAAGGCCAGATTCTCTGTTACGGGACCGCTCTCCTCTGTCTGGGTGCCGGGGCCTAAATGTGTGACAGTGGCCTGTTCCAGTGGTGGGTGACGTGAAGCCTGATTCTCTGCTATGACATGAAGACAGATTCTGTGCTGACATAAGGCCAGATTCTCTGTTACGCGACCTCTCTCCTCTGCCTGGGTGCCTGGGCCTAAATGTGTGACAGTGGCCTGTTCCAGTGGTGGGTGACGTGAAGCCTGATTCTCTGCTATGACATGAATACAGATTCTGCGCTGACATAAGGCCAGATTCTCTGTTACGGGACCTCTCTCCTCTGCCTGGGTGCCTGGGCCTAAATGTGTGACAGTGGCCTGTTCCAGTGGTGGCTGACGTGAAGCCTGATTCTCTGCTATGACATGAAGACAGATTCTGCGCTGACATAAGGCCAGATTCTCTGTTACGGGACCGCTCTCCTCTGTCTGGGTGCCGGGGCCTAAATGTGTGACAGTGGCCTGTTCCAGTGGTGGCTGACGTGAAGCCTGATTCTCTGCTATGACATAAATACAGATTCTGCGCTGACATAAGGCCAGATTCTCTGTTACGGGACCTCTCTCCTCGGCCTGGGTGTCTGGGCCTAAATGTGTGACAGTGGCCTGTTCCAGTGGTGGGTGACGTGAAGCCTGATTCTCTGCTATGACATGAAGACAGATTCTGCGCTGACATAAGGCCAGATTCTCTGTTACGGGACCGCTCTCCTCTGTCTGGGTGCCGGGGCCTAAATGTGTGACAGTGGCCTGTTCCAGTGGTGGGTGACGTGAAGCCTGATTCTCTGCTATGACATGAAGACAGATTCTGTGCTGACATAAGGCCAGATTATCTGTTACGGGACCTCTCTCCTCTGCCTGGGTGCCTGGGCCTAAATGTGTGACAGTGGCCTGTTCTAGTGGTGGGTGAGGTGAAGCCTGATTCTCTGCTATGACATGAAGACAGATTATGTGCTGACATAAGGCCAGATTCTCTGTTACGGGACCGCTCTCCCCTGTCTGGGTGCCGGGGCCTAAATGTGTGACAGTGGCCTGTTCCAGTGGTGGGTGACGTGAAGCCTGATTCTCTGCTATGACATGAATACAGATTCTGCGCTGACATAAGGCCAGATTCTCTGTTACGGGACCTCTCTCCTCTGCCTGGGTGCCTGGGCCTAAATGCGTGACAGTGGCCTGTTCCAGTGGTGGCTGACGTGAAGCCTGATTCTCTGCTATGACATGAAGACAGATTCTGCGCTGACATAAGGCCAGATTCTCTGTTACGGGACCGCTCTCCTCTGTCTGGGTGCCGGGGCCTAAATGTGTGACAGTGGCCTGTTCCAGTGGTGGGTGACGTGAAGCCTGATTCTCTGCTATGACATGAAGACAGATTCTGTGCTGACATAAGGCCAGATTCTCTGTTACGGGACCGCTCACCTCTGTCTGGGTGCCGGGGCCTAAATATGTGACAGTGTCCTGTTCCAGTGGTGGGTGACGTGAAGCCTGATTCTCTGCTATGACATGAAGACTGATTCTGCGCTGACATAAGGCCAGATTCTCTGTTACGGGACCGCTCTCCTCTGTCTGGGTGCCGGGGCCTAAATGTGTGACAGTGGCCTGTTCCAGTGGTGGGTGACGTGAAGCCTGATTCTCTGCTATGACATGAAGACAGATTCTGTGCTGACATAAGGCCAGATTCTCTGTTACGCGACCTCTCTCCTCTGCCTGGGTGCCTGGGCCTAAATGTGTGACAGTGGCCTGTTCCAGTGGTGGGTGACGTGAAGCCTGATTCTCTGCTATGACATGAATACAGATTCTGCGCTAACATAAGGCCAGATTCTCTGTTACGGGACCTCTCTCCTCTGCCTGGGTGCCTGGGCCTAAATGTGTGACAGTGGCCTGTTCCAGTGGTGGCTGACGTGAAGCCTGATTCTCTGCTATGACATGAAGACAGATTCTGCGCTGACATAAGGCCAGATTCTCTGTTACGGGACCGCTCTCCTCTGTCTGGGTGCTGGGGCCTAAATGTGTGACAGTGGCCTGTTCCAGTGGTGGGTGACGTGAAGCCTGATTCTCTGCTATGACATGAAGACAGATTCTGCGCTTACATAAGGCCAGATTCTCTGTTACGGGACCTCTCACCTCTGTCTGGGTGCCGGGGCCTAAATATGTGACAGTGTCCTGTTCCAGTGGTGGGTGACGTGAAGCCTGATTCTCTGCTATGACATGAAGACTGATTCTGCGCTGACATAAGGCCAGATTCTCTGTTACGGGACCTCTCTCCTCTGTCTGGGTGCCAGGGCCTAAATGTGTGACAGTGGCCTGTTCCAGTGGTGGGTGACGTGAAGCCTGATTCTCTGCTATGACATGAAGACAGATTCTGCGCTGACATAAGGCCAGATTCTCTGTTACGGGACCGCTCTCCTCTGTCTGGGTGCCGGGGCCTAAATGTGTGACAGTGGCCTGTTCCAGTGGTGGGTGACGTGAAGCCTGATTCTCTGCTATGACATGAAGACAGATTCTGTGCTGACATAAGGCCAGATTCTCTGTTACGCGACCTCTCTCCTCTGCCTGGGTGCCTGGGCCTAAATGTGTGACAGTGGCCTGTTCCAGTGGTGGGTGACGTGAAGCCTGATTCTCTGCTATGACATGAATACAGATTCTGCGCTGACATAAGGCCAGATTCTCTGTTACGGGACCTCTCTCCTCTGCCTGGGTGCCTGGGCCTAAATGTGTGACAGTGGCCTGTTCCAGTGGTGGCTGACGTGAAGCCTGATTCTCTGCTATGACATGAAGACAGATTCTGCGCTGACATAAGGCCAGATTCTCTGTTACGGGACCGCTCTCCTCTGTCTGGGTGCCGGGGCCTAAATGTGTGACAGTGGCCTGTTCCAGTGGTGGGTGACGTGAAGCCTGATTCTCTGCTATGACATGAAGACAGATTCTGCGCTTACATAAGGCCAGATTCTCTGTTACGGGACCTCTCACCTCTGTCTGGGTGCCGGGGCCTGAATATGTGACAGTGTCCTGTTCCAGTGGTGGGTGACGTGAAGCCTGATTCTCTGCTATGACATGAAGACTGATTCTGCGCTGACATAAGGCCAGATTCTCTGTTACGGGACCTCTCTCCTCTGTCTGGGTGCCAGGGCCTAAATGTGTGACAGTGGCCTGTTCCAGTGGTGGGTGACGTGAAGCCTGATTCTCTGCTATGACATGAAGACAGATTCTGCGCTGACATAAGGCCAGATTCTCTGTTACGGGACCGCTCTCCTCTGTCTGGGTGCCGGGGCCTAAATGTGTGACAGTGGCCTGTTCCAGTGGTGGGTGACGTGAAGCCTGATTCTCTGCTATGACATGAAGACAGATTCTGTGCTGACATAAGGCCAGATTCTCTGTTACGCGACCTCTCTCCTCTGCCTGGGTGCCTGGGCCTAAATGTGTGACAGTGGCCTGTTCCAGTGGTGGGTGACGTGAAGCCTGATTCTCTGCTATGACATGAATACAGATTCTGCGCTGACATAAGGCCAGATTCTCTGTTACGGGACCTCTCTCCTCTGCCTGGGTGCCTGGGCCTAAATGTGTGACAGTGGCCTGTTCCAGTGGTGGCTGACGTGAAGCCTGATTCTCTGCTATGACATGAAGACAGATTCTGCGCTGACATAAGGCCAGATTCTCTGTTACGGGACCGCTCTCCTCTGTCTGGGTGCCGGGGCCTAAATGTGTGACAGTGGCCTGTTCCAGTGGTGGCTGACGTGAAGCCTGATTCTCTGCTATGACATAAATACAGATTCTGCGCTGACATAAGGCCAGATTCTCTGTTACGGGACCTCTCTCCTCGGCCTGGGTGTCTGGGCCTAAATGTGTGACAGTGGCCTGTTCCAGTGGTGGGTGACGTGAAGCCTGATTCTCTGCTATGACATGAAGACAGATTCTGCGCTGACATAAGGCCAGATTCTCTGTTACGGGACCGCTCTCCTCTGTCTGGGTGCCGGGGCCTAAATGTGTGACAGTGGCCTGTTCCAGTGGTGGGTGACGTGAAGCCTGATTCTCTGCTATGACATGAAGACAGATTCTGTGCTGACATAAGGCCAGATTATCTGTTACGGGACCTCTCTCCTCTGCCTGGGTGCCTGGGCCTAAATGTGTGACAGTGGCCTGTTCTAGTGGTGGGTGAGGTGAAGCCTGATTCTCTGCTATGACATGAAGACAGATTATGTGCTGACATAAGGCCAGATTCTCTGTTACGGGACCGCTCTCCCCTGTCTGGGTGCCGGGGCCTAAATGTGTGACAGTGGCCTGTTCCAGTGGTGGGTGACGTGAAGCCTGATTCTCTGCTATGACATGAATACAGATTCTGCGCTGACATAAGGCCAGATTCTCTGTTACGGGACCTCTCTCCTCTGCCTGGGTGCCTGGGCCTAAATGCGTGACAGTGGCCTGTTCCAGTGGTGGCTGACGTGAAGCCTGATTCTCTGCTATGACATGAAGACAGATTCTGCGCTGACATAAGGCCAGATTCTCTGTTACGGGACCGCTCTCCTCTGTCTGGGTGCCGGGGCCTAAATGTGTGACAGTGGCCTGTTCCAGTGGTGGGTGACGTGAAGCCTGATTCTCTGCTATGACATGAAGACAGATTCTGTGCTGACATAAGGCCAGATTCTCTGTTACGGGACCTCTCACCTCTGTCTGGGTGCCGGGGCCTAAATATGTGACAGTGTCCTGTTCCAGTGGTGGGTGACGTGAAGCCTGATTCTCTGCTATGACATGAAGACTGATTCTGCGCTGACATAAGGCCAGATTCTCTGTTACGGGACCGCTCTCCTCTGTCTGGGTGCCGGGGCCTAAATGTGTGACAGTGGCCTGTTCCAGTGGTGGGTGACGTGAAGCCTGATTCTCTGCTATGACATGAAGACAGATTCTGTGCTGACATAAGGCCAGATTCTCTGTTACGCGACCTCTCTCCTCTGCCTGGGTGCCTGGGCCTAAATGTGTGACAGTGGCCTGTTCCAGTGGTGGGTGACGTGAAGCCTGATTCTCTGCTATGACATGAATACAGATTCTGCGCTAACATAAGGCCAGATTCTCTGTTACGGGACCTCTCTCCTCTGCCTGGGTGCCTGGGCCTAAATGTGTGACAGTGGCCTGTTCCAGTGGTGGCTGACGTGAAGCCTGATTCTCTGCTATGACATGAAGACAGATTCTGCGCTGACATAAGGCCAGATTCTCTGTTACGGGACCGCTCTCCTCTGTCTGGGTGCTGGGGCCTAAATGTGTGACAGTGGCCTGTTCCAGTGGTGGGTGACGTGAAGCCTGATTCTCTGCTATGACATGAAGACAGATTCTGCGCTTACATAAGGCCAGATTCTCTGTTACGGGACCTCTCACCTCTGTCTGGGTGCCGGGGCCTAAATATGTGACAGTGTCCTGTTCCAGTGGTGGGTGACGTGAAGCCTGATTCTCTGCTATGACATGAAGACTGATTCTGCGCTGACATAAGGCCAGATTCTCTGTTACGGGACCTCTCTCCTCTGTCTGGGTGCCAGGGCCTAAATGTGTGACAGTGGCCTGTTCCAGTGGTGGGTGACGTGAAGCCTGATTCTCTGCTATGACATGAAGACAGATTCTGCGCTGACATAAGGCCAGATTCTCTGTTACGGGACCGCTCTCCTCTGTCTGGGTGCCGGGGCCTAAATGTGTGACAGTGGCCTGTTCCAGTGGTGGGTGACGTGAAGCCTGATTCTCTGCTATGACATGAAGACAGATTCTGTGCTGACATAAGGCCAGATTCTCTGTTACGCGACCTCTCTCCTCTGCCTGGGTGCCTGGGCCTAAATGTGTGACAGTGGCCTGTTCCAGTGGTGGGTGACGTGAAGCCTGATTCTCTGCTATGACATGAATACAGATTCTGCGCTGACATAAGGCCAGATTCTCTGTTACGGGACCTCTCTCCTCTGCCTGGGTGCCTGGGCCTAAATGTGTGACAGTGGCCTGTTCCAGTGGTGGCTGACGTGAAGCCTGATTCTCTGCTATGACATGAAGACAGATTCTGCGCTGACATAAGGCCAGATTCTCTGTTACGGGACCGCTCTCCTCTGTCTGGGTGCTGGGGCCTAAATGTGTGACAGTGGCCTGTTCCAGTGGTGGGTGACGTGAAGCCTGATTCTCTGCTATGACATGAAGACAGATTCTGCGCTTACATAAGGCCAGATTCTCTGTTACGGGACCTCTCACCTCTGTCTGGGTGCCGGGGCCTGAATATGTGACAGTGTCCTGTTCCAGTGGTGGGTGACGTGAAGCCTGATTCTCTGCTATGACATGAAGACTGATTCTGCGCTGACATAAGGCCAGATTCTCTGTTACGGGACCTCTCTCCTCTGTCTGGGTGCCAGGGCCTAAATGTGTGACAGTGGCCTGTTCCAGTGGTGGGTGACGTGAAGCCTGATTCTCTGCTATGACATGAAGACAGATTCTGCGCTGACATAAGGCCAGATTCTCTGTTACGGGACCGCTCTCCTCTGTCTGGGTGCCGGGGCCTAAATGTGTGACAGTGGCCTGTTCCAGTGGTGGGTGACGTGAAGCCTGATTCTCTGCTATGACATGAAGACAGATTCTGTGCTGACATAAGGCCAGATTCTCTGTTACGCGACCTCTCTCCTCTGCCTGGGTGCCTGGGCCTAAATGTGTGACAGTGGCCTGTTCCAGTGGTGGGTGACGTGAAGCCTGATTCTCTGCTATGACATGAATACAGATTCTGCGCTGACATAAGGCCAGATTCTCTGTTACGGGACCTCTCTCCTCTGCCTGGGTGCCTGGGCCTAAATGTGTGACAGTGGCCTGTTCCAGTGGTGGCTGACGTGAAGCCTGATTCTCTGCTATGACATGAAGACAGATTCTGCGCTGACATAAGGCCAGATTCTCTGTTACGGGACCGCCCTCCTCTGTCTGGGTGCTGGGGCCTAAATGTGTGACAGTGGCCTGTTCCAGTGGTGGGTGACGTGAAGCCTGATTCTCTGCTATGACATGAAGACAGATTCTGCGCTGACATAAGGCCAGATTCTCTGTTACGGGACCGCTCTCCTCTGTCTGGGTGCCGGGGCCTAAATGTGTGACAGTGGCCTGTTCCAGTGGTGGCTGACGTGAAGCCTGATTCTCTGATATGACATAAATACAGATTCTGCGCTGACATAAGGCCAGATTCTCTGTTACGGGACCTCTCTCCTCGGCCTGGGTGTCTGGGCCTAAATGTGTGACAGTGGCCTGTTCCAGTGGTGGGTGACGTGAAGCCTGATTCTCTGCTATGACATGAAGACAGATTCTGCGCTGACATAAGGCCAGATTCTCTGTGACGGGACCGCTCTCCTCTGTCTGGGTGCCGGGGCCTAAATGTGTGACAGTGGCCTGTTCCAGTGGTGGGTGACGTGAAGCCTGATTCTCTGCTATGACATGAAGACAGATTCTGTCCTGACATAAGGCCAGATTATCTGTTACGGGACCTTTCTCCTCTGCCTGGGTGCCTGGGCATAAATGTGTGACAGTGGCCTGTTCTAGTGGTGGGTGACGTGAAGCCTGATTCTCTGCTATGACATGAAGACAGATTATGTGCTGACATAAGGCCAGATTCTCTGTTACGTGACCGCTCTCCTCTGTCTGGATGCCGGGGCCTAAATGTGTGACAGTGGCCTGTTCCAGTGGTGGGTGACGTGAAGCCTGATTCTCTGCTATGACATGAATACAGATTCTGCGCTGATATAAGGCCAGATTCTCTGTTACGGGACCTCTCTCCTCTGCCTGGGTGCCTGGGCCTAAATGCGTGACAGTGGCCTGTTCCAGTGGTGGCTGACGTTAAGCCTGATTCTTTGCTATGACATGAAGACAGATTCTGCGCTGACATAAGGCCAGATTCTCTGTTACGGGACCGCTCTCCTCTGTCTGGGTGCCGGGGCCTAAATGTGTGACAGTGGCCTGTTCCAGTGGTGGGTGACGTGAAGCCTGATTCTCTGCTATGACATGAAGACAGATTCTGTGCTGACATAAGGCCAGATTCTCTGTTACGGGACCTCTCACCTCTGTCTGGGTGCCGGGGCCTAAATATGTGACAGTGTCCTGTTCCAGTGGTGGGTGACGTGAAGCCTGATTCTCTGCTATGACATGAAGACTGATTCTGCGCTGACATAAGGCCAGATTCTCTGTTACGGGACCTCTCTCCTCTGTCTGGGTGCCAGGGCCTAAATGTGTGACAGTGGCCTATTCCAGTGGTGGGTGACGTGAAGCCTGATTCTCTGCTATGACATGAAGACAGATTCTGCGCTGACATAAGGCCAGATTCTCTGTTACGGGACCTCTCTCCTCTGCCTGGGTGCCTGGGCCTAAATGTGTGACAGTGGCCTGTTCCAGTGGTGGCTGACGTGAAGCCTGATTCTCTGCTATGACATGAAGACAGATTCTGCGCTGACATAAGGCCAGATTCTCTGTTACGGGACCGCTCTCCTCTGTCTGGGTGCTGGGGCCTAAATGTGTGACAGTGGCCTGTTCCAGTGGTGGGTGACGTGAAGCCTGATTCTCTGCTATGACATGAAGACAGATTCTGCGCTGACATAAGGCCAGATTCTCTGTTACGGGACCGCTCTCCTCTGTCTGGGTGCCGGGGCCTAAATGTGTGACAGTGGCCTGTTCCAGTGGTGGGTGACGTGAAGCCTGATTCTCTGCTATGACATGAAGACAGATTCTGCGCTGACATAAGGCCAGATTCTCTGTTACGGGACCGCTCTCCTCTGTCTGGGTGCCGGGGCCTAAATGTGTGACAGTGGCCTGTTCCAGTGGTGGCTGACGTGAAGCCTGATTCTCTGCTATGACATAAATACAGATTCTGCGCTTACATAAGGCCAGATTCTCTGTTACGGGACCTCTCTCCTCTGCCTGGGTGCCTTGGCCTAAATGTGTGACAGTGGCCTGTTCCAGTGGTGGCTGACGTGAAGCCTGATTCTCTGCTATGACATGAAGACAGATTCTGCGCTGACATAAGGCCAGATTCTCTGTTACGGGACCGCTCTCCTCTGTCTGGGTGCCGGGGCCTAAATGTGTGACAGTGGCCTGTTCCAGTGGTGGGTGACGTGAAGCCTGATTCTCTGCTATGACATGAAGACAGATTCTGTGCTGACATAAGGCCAGATTCTCTGTTACGGGACCTCTCTCCTCTGCCTGGGTGCCTGGGCCTAAATGTGTGACAGTGGCCTGTTCCAGTGGTGGGTGACGTGAAGCCTGATTCTCTGCTATGACATGAATACAGATTCTGCGCTGACATAAGGCCAGATTCTCTGTTACGGGACCTCTCTCCTCTGCCTGGGTGCCTGGGCCTAAATGTGTGACAGTGGCCTGTTCCAGTGGTGGCTGACGTGAAGCCTGATTCTCTGCTATGACATGAAGACAGATTCTGCGCTGACATAAGGCCAGATTCTCTGTTACGGGACCGCTCTCCTCTGTCTGGGTGCTGGGGCCTAAATGTGTGACAGTGGCCTGTTCCAGTGGTGGGTGACGTGAAGCCTGATTCTCTGCTATGACATGAAGACAGATTCTGCGCTGACATAAGGCCAGATTCTCTGTTACGGGACCTCTCACCTCTGTCTGGGTGCCGGGGCCTGAATATGTGACAGTGTCCTGTTCCAGTGGTGGGTGACGTGAAGCCTGATTCTCTGCTATGACATGAAGACTGATTCTGCGCTGACATAAGGCCAGATTCTCTGTTACGGGACCTCTCTCCTCTGTCTGGGTGCCAGGGCCTAAATGTGTGACAGTGGCCTGTTCCAGTGGTGGGTGACGTGAAGCCTGATTCTCTGCTATGACATGAAGACAGATTCTGCGCTGACATAAGGCCAGATTCTCTGTTACGGGACCGCTCTCCTCTGTCTGGGTGCCGGGGCCTAAATGTGTGACAGTGGCCTGTTCCAGTGGTGGGTGACGTGAAGCCTGATTCTCTGCTATGACATGAAGACAGATTCTGTGCTGACATAAGGCCAGATTCTCTGTTACGCGACCTCTCTCCTCTGCCTGGGTGCCTGGGCCTAAATGTGTGACAGTGGCCTGTTCCAGTGGTGGGTGACGTGAAGCCTGATTCTCTGCTATGACATGAATACAGATTCTGCGCTGACATAAGGCCAGATTCTCTGTTACGGGACCTCTCTCCTCTGCCTGGGTGCCTGGGCCTAAATGTGTGACAGTGGCCTGTTCCAGTGGTGGCTGACGTGAAGCCTGATTCTCTGCTATGACATGAAGACAGATTCTGCGCTGACATAAGGCCAGATTCTCTGTTACGGGACCGCCCTCCTCTGTCTGGGTGCTGGGGCCTAAATGTGTGACAGTGGCCTGTTCCAGTGGTGGGTGACGTGAAGCCTGATTCTCTGCTATGACATGAAGACAGATTCTGCGCTGACATAAGGCCAGATTCTCTGTTACGGGACCGCTCTCCTCTGTCTGGGTGCCGGGGCCTAAATGTGTGACAGTGGCCTGTTCCAGTGGTGGCTGACGTGAAGCCTGATTCTCTGATATGACATAAATACAGATTCTGCGCTGACATAAGGCCAGATTCTCTGTTACGGGACCTCTCTCCTCGGCCTGGGTGTCTGGGCCTAAATGTGTGACAGTGGCCTGTTCCAGTGGTGGGTGACGTGAAGCCTGATTCTCTGCTATGACATGAAGACAGATTCTGCGCTGACATAAGGCCAGATTCTCTGTGACGGGACCGCTCTCCTCTGTCTGGGTGCCGGGGCCTAAATGTGTGACAGTGGCCTGTTCCAGTGGTGGGTGACGTGAAGCCTGATTCTCTGCTATGACATGAAGACAGATTCTGTCCTGACATAAGGCCAGATTATCTGTTACGGGACCTTTCTCCTCTGCCTGGGTGCCTGGGCATAAATGTGTGACAGTGGCCTGTTCTAGTGGTGGGTGACGTGAAGCCTGATTCTCTGCTATGACATGAAGACAGATTATGTGCTGACATAAGGCCAGATTCTCTGTTACGTGACCGCTCTCCTCTGTCTGGATGCCGGGGCCTAAATGTGTGACAGTGGCCTGTTCCAGTGGTGGGTGACGTGAAGCCTGATTCTCTGCTATGACATGAATACAGATTCTGCGCTGATATAAGGCCAGATTCTCTGTTACGGGACCTCTCTCCTCTGCCTGGGTGCCTGGGCCTAAATGCGTGACAGTGGCCTGTTCCAGTGGTGGCTGACGTTAAGCCTGATTCTCTGCTATGACATGAAGACAGATTCTGCGCTGACATAAGGCCAGATTCTCTGTTACGGGACCGCTCTCCTCTGTCTGGGTGCCGGGGCCTAAATGTGTGACAGTGGCCTGTTCCAGTGGTGGGTGACGTGAAGCCTGATTCTCTGCTATGACATGAAGACAGATTCTGTGCTGACATAAGGCCAGATTCTCTGTTACGGGACCTCTCACCTCTGTCTGGGTGCCGGGGCCTAAATATGTGACAGTGTCCTGTTCCAGTGGTGGGTGACGTGAAGCCTGATTCTCTGCTATGACATGAAGACTGATTCTGCGCTGACATAAGGCCAGATTCTCTGTTACGGGACCTCTCTCCTCTGTCTGGGTGCCAGGGCCTAAATGTGTGACAGTGGCCTATTCCAGTGGTGGGTGACGTGAAGCCTGATTCTCTGCTATGACATGAAGACAGATTCTGCGCTGACATAAGGCCAGATTCTCTGTTACGGGACCTCTCTCCTCTGCCTGGGTGCCTGGGCCTAAATGTGTGACAGTGGCCTGTTCCAGTGGTGGCTGACGTGAAGCCTGATTCTCTGCTATGACATGAAGACAGATTCTGCGCTGACATAAGGCCAGATTCTCTGTTACGGGACCGCTCTCCTCTGTCTGGGTGCTGGGGCCTAAATGTGTGACAGTGGCCTGTTCCAGTGGTGGGTGACGTGAAGCCTGATTCTCTGCTATGACATGAAGACAGATTCTGCGCTGACATAAGGCCAGATTCTCTGTTACGGGACCGCTCTCCTCTGTCTGGGTGCCGGGGCCTAAATGTGTGACAGTGGCCTGTTCCAGTGGTGGGTGACGTGAAGCCTGATTCTCTGCTATGACATGAAGACAGATTCTGCGCTGACATAAGGCCAGATTCTCTGTTACGGGACCGCTCTCCTCTGTCTGGGTGCCGGGGCCTAAATGTGTGACAGTGGCCTGTTCCAGTGGTGGCTGACGTGAAGCCTGATTCTCTGCTATGACATAAATACAGATTCTGCGCTTACATAAGGCCAGATTCTCTGTTACGGGACCTCTCTCCTCTGCCTGGGTGCCTTGGCCTAAATGTGTGACAGTGGCCTGTTCCAGTGGTGGCTGACGTGAAGCCTGATTCTCTGCTATGACATGAAGACAGATTCTGCGCTGACATAAGGCCAGATTCTCTGTTACGGGACCGCTCTCCTCTGTCTGGGTGCCGGGGCCTAAATGTGTGACAGTGGCCTGTTCCAGTGGTGGGTGACGTGAAGCCTGATTCTCTGCTATGACATGAAGACAGATGATGTGCTGACATAAGGCCAGATTCTCTGTTACGGGACCTCTCACCTCTGTCTGGGTGCCGGGGCCTAAATATGTGACAGTGGCCTGTTCCAGTGGTGGCTGACGTGAAGCCTGATTCTCTGCTATGACATGAAGACAGATTCTGCGCTGACATAAGGCCAGATTCTCTGTTACGGGACCGCTCTCCTCTGTCTGGGTGCCGGGGCCTAAATGTGTGACAGTGGCCTGTTCCAGTGGTGGGTGACGTGAAGCCTGATTCTCTGCTATGACATGAAGACAGATGATGTGCTGACATAAGGCCAGATTCTCTGTTACGGGACCTCTCACCTCTGTCTGGGTGCCGGGGCCTAAATATGTGACAGTGGCCTGTTCCAGTGGTGGGTGACGTGAAGCCTGATTCTCTGCTATGACATGAAGACTGATTCTGCGCTGACATAAGGCCAGATTCTCTGTTACGGGACCTCTCTCCTCTGTCTGGGTGCCGGGGCCTAAATGTGTGACAGTGGCCTGTTCCAGTGGTGGGTGACGTGAAGCCTGATTCTCTGCTATGACATGAAGACTGATTCTGCGCTGACATAAGGCCAGATTCTCTGTTACGGGACCTCTCTCCTCTGTCTGGGTGCCGGGGCCTAAATGTGTGACAGTGGCCTGTTCCAGTGGTGGGTGACGTGAAGCCTGATTCTCTGCTATGACATGAAGACTGATTCTGCTGACATGAAGCCAGATTCTCTGCTATGGCATGAAGAGACTGATTCTCTGCTGACATGAAGCCAGATTCTTTGCTATGGCATGAAGAGACTGATTCTCTGCTGACGTGAAGCCAGATTCTCTGCTATGGGACCTCTGTCCAATTGATATTGGTTAATTTTTATTTTTTTTATTTTTATTTTTATTCATTTCCCTATCCACATTTGTTTGCAGGGGATTTACCTACATGTTACTGCCTTTTGCAGCCCTCTAGCTCTTTCCTGGGCTGTTTTACAGCCTTTTTAGTGCCGAAAAGTTCGGGTCCCCATTGACTTCAATGAGGTTTGGGTTCGGGACAAAGTTCGGGTCGGGTTCGGATCCCGAACCCGAACATTTCCGGGAAGTTCGGCCGAACTTCTCGAACCCGAACATCCAGGTGTTCGCTCAACTCTAGTCAGGAGTAATTCTTGACCATTCCTCTTTACAGAACTGTTTCAGTTCAGCAACATTCTTGGGATGTCTGGTGTGAATCGCTTTCTTGAGGTCATGCCACAGCATCTCAATCGGGTTGAGGTCAGGACTCTGACTGGGCCACTCCAGAAGGCGTATTTTCTTCTGTTTAAGCCATTCTGTTGTTGATTTACTTCTATGCTTTGGGTTGTTGTCCTGTTGCAACACCCATCTTCTGTTGAGCTTCAGCTGGTGGACAGATGGCCTTAAGTTCTCCTTCAAAATGTCTTGATAAACTTGGGAATTCATTTTTCCTTTGATGATAGCAATTCGTCCAGGCCCTGACGCAGCAAAGCAGCCCCAAACCATGATGCCCCCACCACCATAGTTCACAGTTAGGATGAGGTTTTGATGTTGGTGTGCTGCACATAGTGTTGTGTGTTTCTTCCAAACAACTCAACTTTGGTTTCATCTGTCCACAGAATATTTTGCCAGTACTGCTTTGGAACATCCAGGTTCTCTTGTGCAAACTGTAAACGTGCAGCAATGTTTTTTTTTTACAGCAGTGGCTTCCTCTGTGGTATCCTCCCATGAAATCCATTGTTGTTCAGTGTTTTATGTATCATAGATTTGCTAACAGGGATGTTAGCATATGCTAGAGACTTTTGTAAGTCTTCAGCTTACACTCTAGGATTCTTCTTCACCTCATTGAGCAGTTTGTGCTGTCATCTTTACAGGACGGCCACTCCTAGTGAGAGTAGCATTAGTGCTGAACTTTCTCCATTTATAGACAAGGCTTTTGGAGATACTTTTATAACCCTTTCCAGCTTTATGCAAGTCAACCATTCTTAATCGTAGGTCTTCTGAGAGCTCTTTTGTGTGAGGCATCATTCACATCAGGCAATGCTTCTTGTGAAAAGCAAACCCAGAACTGGTGTGTGTTTTTTATAGAGCAGGGCAGCTGTAACCAACACCTCCAATCTCATTGATTGAACTCCAGTTGACACCTCACTCCAATTAGCTCTTGGAGATGTCATTAGTTTAGGGGTTACTTTTTCCACCGCACTGTAAATGTTTACATGATGTGTTCAATAAAAACATGGTAACATTTAATTATTTGTGTGTTATTAGTTTAAGCAGACTGTGATTGTCTATTGTTGTGACTTAGATGAAGATCAGATCACATTTTATGACCAATTTGTGCAGAAATCCATATCATTCCAAAGGGTTCACATACTTTTTCTTGCAACTGTAACTTCCTCCAGACTGACAGCCTGGGACAGGTTTTTATTTCCTCTTAACGATCCCTCAGGCTTAGGGGAAAAAAGACCTTGGAATGCGGTGGACTGGGAAGGTCCCATTTCCAAGCATACCTTCCTCAGTCCAATAAAATCCAGCCCATGAACTACTAAAGAAAATAGCTTCAGCAACTATGTTTGCTGAAGCCAGCACCATCCTGGTTCTTACTTACCTCCCCCAGTTGAGGAACCTGGGTGATATATACACCCCTTCCAGGACTTTACCATATATTCTTATTTTAACATAACCACAACCCGCTGAGAGGGAGGATAAACTGAACTACTATAGAGACATCCTATCTAGTCAGTTGGCCGCTGCCTATCTGCGCCATCGTCTATCCTCTCGCAGGTCTGACCGGGGTAGGCCCTCTGCGCTCATGTTCCACTGCCATGGCTGCTGGGGAAAGGGGGTGGCAGGAGCAGTACCAGCTCCATCAGCAGCATCCCGAGTCTAAAGTCACTGATTAGCAGCTTTCCTCACCTGCATAGTGAAGAAACTACTCAACAGCAGCTATATATAGAGCAGAACCTGAACCAGCAGGTGGTGGCCTACTTGGAGTGCACCCTGCCACCCGCTGGACTACTGGGCAGATAATCTGGATTTGTGGCCGCAACTGGCCAAGTTTGGCCTGGGAAAGCTGTCCTTCCCTGCCAGTAGTGTGGCACCAAAGTGGGTGTTTAGTGTGGCGGGGGCCATAGTTACCCCAAGGAGAACTCGCCTGTCCACCCAAAATGTGGAGATACTGACCTTTATCAAGATGAATCAGGCATGGATCAGAGAGGATTTCCACCCACCAATGCCTGATGCATCAGATTAGATCATCCATGCTGCCTCACCCAAACCTTGACAAAGGAGACCAGTTTCTTCTGGCTACCTGCCTCAGCTACTATTCTGATGCTTCCACCTGCCTGATGCCACACATCTGATGCCAAGTGCTCTTTCTTACACCCACCATCGTCAGCGGGTACAATTATTGCCACCAACCTCCCCACTCTGTCACTCTGTGGTCTCATCATGCTGCTGCTGTTGCCACGTCCACACTATGTCACCTTGCCACTCTGTGGTCTCCTTATGCTGCTGCCACCTACACACTATGTCACTTTTCCACTCTGTGGCCTCCTCATGCTGCTGATGCCACCTCCAGACTCTGTCATTGTGCCACTCTGTGGCCTCCTCATGCTGCTACTGGTGCTACCTCAACACTATGTCACCTTGCCACTCTGTGGCCTCCTCATGCTGCTGCTATTTCAACACTATGTCACTGGGCCACTCTGTGGCCCCCTTATGCTGCGGCTGTCACCTCCAAACTCTGTCATTGTGCCACTCTGTGGGCTCTCATGCTGCTGCTGCTACCTCAACACTATGTCACCTTGCCACTCTGTGGCCTCCTCATGCGGCATGGATCAGAGAGGATTTCCACCCACCAATGCCTGATGCATCAGATTAGATCATCCATGCTGCCTCACCCAAACCTTGACAAAGGAGACCGGTTTCTTCTGGCTACCTGCCTCAGCTAATATTCTTATGCTGCCACCCGCCTGATGCCACACATCTGATGTCAAGTGCTCCTTCTTACCCCCACCATCGGCAAAGAGTACTGTCATTGCCACCCACCTTCCCACTCTGTCACCGGGTCACTCTGTGGTCTCCTCATGCTGCTGCTGCCACCTCCACACTATGTCAATCTGTGACCTCCTCATGCTACTACTGCTACCTCATCACTATGTCACTGGGCCACTATGTGGCCTCCTCATGCTGCTGCTGCGAACTCAACACTCTGTCATTGTGCCACTCTGTCGCCGCCTCATGCTGCTGCTGCTGCCACATAACAGTATAGTAGGCGTAGCAGCACATTGGGGTATACTGGCCTTATGTGTGGTGGTGCACGCAGTGTTAGACGCCAGTCCGTAGCGTCCCTCCAAGCAGGCATCCATAACTCAACGAAACCGCAGCACTCTCTCGTCTCTTATTGTATCCTTTATTCCATCAAATTCATGGATTTGTGGTCATATTCATGAATTTGATGGAATAAATGATACAATAAGAGACGAGAGCGTGCTGCAGCATGAGGAGACCACAGAGTGACCCGGTGACAGAGTGGGAAGGTGGGTGGCAATGACAGTACTCGCTGACGATGGTGGGGGTAAGAAGGAGCACTTGACATCAGATGTGTGGCATCAGGCGGGTGGCAGCATAAGAATACTAGTGAAGGCGGATGCTCAGCAGACAGGATCTGTTTTTCGGGGGTTATTGTTCTGACGGATCAGAGGAAGGGCAAAATAATCAGTGAAGTCAACACAAACTTACTGCTGATACCCTCTCCACTCTGTCGGGGGGCTCTACTTGTATAAGCGTTTAATAGAACAGGTTCTGTAGACATCTATGTGGAATTAGCTGATGATGGTGTAAAAGGAGTGCTCTTCTTCTTGATGATAATATTGACCTGTTCATACTTGAGTTATTTGGTCAGTTTTGGCCCTGTGACTGCCCAAATAAGGGAAGTGTGCAGTGATTCTAAGAGCGATGCCTGTCATCTGCATGTCATACGGACTCACAGTATTGTTTCACTACCACAGCAGACTCCCTATGCATGTTACTGCAAGGCACAGTGTTCTACACCACTATACAGGCTCTCTGCTGCCAGGAAATAGCTGTTTTTTAACACGATTCGCCGCAAATAAATTCCGATCTAATTGAATAGTTTCAGAAAATTCGGAGAGCCGGCCGAATCGAATTTAAAAAAAATTTGCTCATCTCTAGATATCATATTCTGTTTTTGCCTTCTATGAAGGACATTAGATCAAGCCTTGCAGCTAAATGAAAAGTAAGTTCCTCTCAAGATGTGGAAGTATTCTTTACTTTTATGGAATGTTGATTGTTTTTGACAGATTAAAGAAAGGAGTTCTTACATTGCCTACCAGTTATCCATCCACCTTATCCACTTCAAGAGTACATGTCCCTGCCTAGTTTATGCAGATTACGGTGACATTCTCAGCAAGTGACAGGCTATAATCTATCCTTTGTCCTGTCAAGGAATTGTGGTCATAGCACATTATAGCAGAACATTTTTGGGACAAAGGCTTCATATAGAAATCTCCCTCTCCTGCAAGAGCAGGATTCTTCTTTATGGAGAAGAAGGATGGGACTTTGTGTAGCTACATATGCACCGTATGGCGGCCGGAGCGCTCCATCTCTTCCATCTATCATTTTCACTATATCCTTCACCTTCTGGCGGCATAGTGCCTGACGAAGGCCCAATAAGGCCGAAAACGTTTGCACGTATTGCCGTCTTTTTCCAAATAAATATACTCACGGAAAAAAGAAAATACCTCCTTGCTGTGATTTTTCTTATACTATATTACGGGTGGGGACCCTATCCACAGCACCTCAAGAGGCAGGTAGCCACAAAGTCTGGCTAATATTAAAGAGAACCTAGTCTCTGAACTATTGAACCTATTACAAAATATTCGCCAAATTTAATCTGCATTCGCTAGGGAGAAAATTGCATTCACCACATGCAATAAGCATTATTAACAACTTTGTTGATCTTTGTAATAAATTTACCAATAATTTTTTAATGTTACAGATGTAGCCATCATTATCTTGACTTCTGGTGCACCAGAATGATGACTTTAACCTGACTTGTATTACTGTAATGTGATTTTGTTACGTTAACGCATTGAGCCAGTCACAATAACATTAGTTACATTTGTATTTTCTGAGACCTCCTCTATATTTGCATGATGGTTTATCTGAATGGCATCCTTGTATTATCATCTTTCCTTTCCTCTCATTCCAAGCATGTTGGAACTGTCCTACAGCAACAACATGAAAACCACCTGTATGTGAAACTTGAAAAATACGTTTTCAATTGTATCTGTCTACGCCATCTTATCATATCTGATTAGGTCTTATAGATAAATCCAGAAATATCTGCTGTACTCAAATGGCCTTGTCTGCAGGGTCAACAATTCAATGATTCCTGAGACCCCTGAGAAAGCCAGTCAGTTCCAAAACTAAGTGTTGGGGGAAGGTATGGTTTATGAATCCCCTTACAAGATATTTTATTTATTATCCATTTTTGCTTGCTGTTGGTCATATTATTAACATTAACATTTCATTTCTAATAGCATCTCCGCTTTGGATTATTTATTTTCTGGCACTGAGTACTTTTGTTGGGAGGTGAAGTGTATTCATTCATTAATTTTTTTGTGGTTCTTTGTCATGTGTTTAACCTTATCATGGATTGCCCAAATGTTAGTCTTTTTCTGTAGATACAGTACATAAAGTGTTTTTGTTAATCACTTAATGTGCATGTTTGATGTAAGATTCAGTTTAAGTGCCATATCCTTTTGTTTATTTTATTCTAGGATTCCTGGGATTTCCATACTACTGTTCATGGGTTATTTCTTTTGGCTAAATGAGCCCCTCACAGCCCTCATCAGGAAAGAGGTCACATCTAGAGCTGGCCTTGCGGTTCGCCCGGCGTTAGTTTTGCGGCAAACTTTGCGTGTTCGCGATTTGCTGAACATGCGAACATATGGAGATATTCGCGCCCGCCATATTCTTTTACATTGTGAAGAACTTTGACCCATGACACATCCATCAGGTGGTACAGGACAGCCAATTGAGACATTTCAGCACATGGACATACCCCATACCTTATAAATAAACCTGATCTGGCCGCCATTTTACATTCAGTGTTTTGCCAGTGTAGGGAGAGTTTGCTGTGTGGAGCAGGGACAGGCTGTTAGGTACACCAAACGCTAGCAAATAGGGCCACAAAAGTCTTTTTAAGGACTGGTATAGGTGTGCTATCAATATGTGTGATACACAGAGGGGTGCAATATACTTATAATATACTTTTATAAGGAGTCAAAAACACATAGATCTATATAGTGATCACCTGGAAGTCAGGGGCCTAGGGGGTTACTAGGGCCATTTTTATATAGGGTAAGGTTCTGGACAGAGTTGCTCTTATCAGGGCGGGTGGTCTGTGGTTAGGCTATCAGGGCCAGAATAGCACCCCCCTGTAGGGCAATATCAGGGACAGTTCTTTGCCCACCCTGTCCTTCAATACCACATCATCATCTAGCCCAGGGATAGATGTTTTTTGCATTCCCTTCTGGATTCATCGATGTGCACTGGAACCCCCGAATTGTGGTAGGACATATGGTTTCTGATTTGGTGCCGCCAAGCACCTGATTTAGTGCCGCCGAGCACTTGTTATTGCCTACCACATCTATGCTTTTTGCTTAACTTTAATAATTTAATTTATTTTCATTTTGAGGGAAATCTTTTCTATTCACACGTCCGCATCCGTTCCACAATTTTGCGGAACGGGTGCAGACCCATTCATTTTCAATGGGGCCGGAATGTGCTGTCCGCATCCGCATTTGCGAATCCACATCCGCATTTGCGGATCCGCACTTCCGCATCCGTGCTTCCGTTTCCGCAAAAAAAATAGAACTTAGTAATTGCAGACAAGATTAGGCATTTTCTATTATAGTGCCGGCGATGTGCGGTCCGCAAATTGCGGAATGCACATTGCCGGTGTCCGTGTTTTGTGGATCCGCAAAACACTTACAGATGTGTGAATGGTCCCTCATAGTAACATTATTAAAGGTTACGTTTTATCTTTATGTATATTCTAATGGATTGCCTTCCTTGTACAATGTTATAATATACTTTCTTTTAAAAGTATATTATAGTGCATTTGTATTGTGCGGCAGTTGTGTGCGGTTCTGCTGCGATACTGCAGGTATATAGAGGGACAAGCGTTAATGGAACAAATAATTTCTACCTGTGTGATATACCAGTCCCCCCCCAAAAAAACTGATTGAAGCGGGGTGTTATATACAAATATACTTTCTTTATAGTGCATTTGGGTACTGTATAGTGCATTTGCGCATGCGCTTACGCAAAAATTATATTGCCGATATTCCGCATTGAATTCGAATAATACATCTGGTATGTCACTGTCCATGTTGTGGGACTATTTGTGCACTTCTAGTAATTATTTCTTGGCTGCAAAAAAGAGCTGAAGGTTTTTCAGGTTCGCCTGCCATTAAAATGAATGGGACCCGCTGCAAACTTGCGGTTTGCGAACATTTGAACGCGTTCGCAAACCGTCCCGGCAGATGTTCATCCATCACTAGTCACATCCAGGAGGCAGCATTCGAGACAGAAACATATTGCAGAACTGAAGATTGTGAACTGCAAGCCATTAATCTTGCCCAAGAAAAATGGAGACATCTGATGGAAAGGCCTGTAATGTAATAATGATTTACACCAATAATAAAAATATGCTTTATCTACAG
This sequence comes from Bufo bufo, assembly GCF_905171765.1. NCBI lineage: Eukaryota > Metazoa > Chordata > Amphibia > Anura > Bufonidae > Bufo > Bufo bufo. The sequence goes on along the minus strand of NC_053392.1, from coordinate 232,639,827 downwards.
ACCACACATAGTTTGAACCATCGACAAGCTTGTTAGTCATTATTTTTCTCTTGATTCAATTTCATCTTAAACTACTGCTCTGGCTGTTAAGAAGTTAAAGGCAGATGCCCTGTCTCAATCTTTTAAGTCTAAAGATCAAATTCCCAAACCACAATTTATCATCCATCCAAGCTACACTCTCTCAGCTACACTAACATTACTGATATTCCCCAGGTAAAATCTTTGTTCCTCACCGGTTTAGAAGAAAGATACTTTCTTGGAGACATTCTTCCAAGTCTGAAGATCATTCAGGAATGTAGATAAATCAGGATCTTGTGAGTTCCTTGGCTTGGGATGTAAAGAACACTGTGACAGCTTTTTCACTCTGTGCTTAAAACAATCTCACCAACCTCCATGATTCCTTAATTCACTTCCTATTCCAGACAGCCACTTGACCCATATTTCCATGAATTAAACATGGGCTTCCAGGACTCCTGGTTTACGGATATGGATGGTTGTCAACAGCATTTCCAAAATGTCTAATTTTATTCCCTATGTGGTCTACCTTTTATGACAACTTTGTCTTCCTTTTCTATGAAACACATCTTTGCCTCCATAGTCTTGGCATTCCCCCATTTGAATTCATACTTCACTTTCAAGATCTGTTAAGCAGTTTGCAAATTACTGACATACCTTTCATTAGCATATCATATGGCATATGTCAAACAGAATGAGTAGATTAGAAATTTCTCCACTGAGTGAGACAACTGGGTGAACTTACTTTCCTGGACAGAGTTTGCTTTTAATAATTGTGGAGAAAATACAGAAGCATTACCCCTTTACATTGTTTTTGGACAACAACCCAGAGCGCCTCTTCTATGTTCTGCTACTTCAGAGTTACCTGCAGACAATTCCTTTCAAGATGATTATCTGATAATCTGTCAAAAAATCACCCTTTGTTACAAGAAGAACAAGGACCAAAAGTGCATTCCTCTTCCTCAGTTTTTACCTGGTGACAGAATTTGGCTTTCTTACAAGCACATATACCTCAATATCCCTCCTTTTTGCAAGCTTACTTCTTGTTTCTTGGGTTCATATATCATCTTCAAACAGTGTCATGTAAAATTTGTATTCCCTTATCTTTGTGGATACCTTGTTTAATGTCTCTCTCCTCTCACCTCTTGTTCCTAACATTTTTTTCAGGAATTCTGCAACCCGTCCAGATGCTGAATATTAGGTCAATTAAATCTTTGAGGGTAAGAAATCTAGAAGCAAGAAATTCTATTTTATGTCATTGACTGGAAAAAAATTGGTCTAGAGGAGAGAAAACCTGAGGAAAAAATCCATGGTCTGTCCCTGAAACTTGCCTCTCCCAGTGACCAGCATTCTGCCTTTGGCTGCTTCTCCCCTTCTACATTACACAATTCTGCTCCTGGGCTGTGCGCATGTAATGTCTTCTGGTCTCTTAAATGTGTAGTGCACACTAAAGTGTCCCTGCCTCCACATGATCCCCACATGCTTAAAGCCTCTTAAGGCTACTTCCCACACCACTCTAGGCCTGAGCAAAAAGGTCGAATTGGTTTCAGTCTGCTTCTATGTGTGTTTGTTCCTGCACCTTATGGAAAGTCCATACCTTCGTGCAAGGGTTAAAGGTGAAGAACAAATCCCTTACATAAGACTCCCTGGTTTTGACTTAAGCCAAGTCTATTATTGACCTAGTGAGTCCATGTCTCTAACCAATTGTTACATCAGCTACATATCATAAGAAACCACTGACAGGTAAAGTGAATAACATTGACTGCTAAGTGGAAATGGCACGTGAGAAAGGAAGGGCTATATAAATGTGTATGTATAAGGATCTCATTGATTTTTATGTATAAGGATCTCATTGATTCAGTTACAGCATCTCCAAAATGATGTCTGGGTACATTTTCTGCACTTACCTGGGGAAGAGATGGCTCAGGATGCATTGTGGGTTGAAAGCAACACGGCAAAGGGAGTGTGAAATGATTTGACGACCATGATAAAGAGTTCAAGATGTTGATTTGTCATTTTCCCAATATCTTAATCCAATCAAGCATCTGTGTTAGGTACTGTAAATGCAAGTCCAATACTTGTGGGTCCTACCTCACAACTTACATGACTTAAAGGATGTGCTGTTACCATCTTGGTCACTGATACCTTCAAAGGTGTTGTGAATTCCATGCCTTAATGGGTCAGAGATATTTTGGCAGCACAAGGTGGTCGTGCACAATATTAGGCAAGTAGATTTAATGTTATGGCTGATCTGTATATGTATTTTCACGAAGATGAACCCCCACAAAAAAACTGAGAACAAACATGAATGTGTCTGTTTTACAAAATTATGAAAGATTTTTTTAGTCCACACTGCATAGTCTGAAAGATATCAATGAGCAATCAATCTTAATCATACAATGTTAAATCAAACAAGTTATGAAATCATACATATAGCCCTACAGCCCCACAGAAAAAAATATCAGTTACTCATGGGCCCTAAAGAATGGATTTATTGGTTTAATGGTTTTACCTGTTTGGGCTCAATGTGATTATATTGTGAAATTAAAAACATCAGGTCACCTATATCTAGCATGAGAATTCATTCAGGGATGAAAGTTTGAAACTCTGAGTTTCACTGGAGAGATTTTGCACTATACATAACTGAAGATTACTATGCAAATGCTTGTACACCCTTTCACTTGCCGTGCATAAGACTAATTAATATTTTATGAACTCGAAAAAATTTGAACGCATTAATTGTTAGAACATTATAAATAGGGATGAGCAAATCGACTTCGGTTGAAACATAAACTTTGTTTCAATACTGTACGGAGCAGGAGCTTTGCGCAATAACTTTATAATTACATTTTTACTGTAAAAAAACATTTCCCGAACTCGGGTTCGGTTCCAAGGTACCACTTGGAACCGAACCTGAGTTCGGGAAATGCTTTTTTACAGTATAAATTAATTTATGAAGTTATTGCGTGAAGTCTTGCGAGACTTCGCAAAGCAATAACTTTGGCTCATCAGAGCCATCACATTCTAATACTGTACGGAGCTCCTGCTCCGTACAGTATTGAAACAAAGTTTTATGCAAATCGACTTTGGATGTTTCATCCGAAGTCGATTTGCTCATCCCTATTTATAATGTTTGAAGCAGAAACTCCCTAAAGTTTTTGGAAGCAGTAAGCAGTGTGGGGATTCACTCTGGTAGTTGGGATAAGCGGGTGCAGTACAGAGGAAAAGTACAAGTTCGTAATTCAAATGTCCGTTTTTATTCACGCATATGGTCAAACAAAAATCACTCTTTGCGGGTTGGTGGTTGTTCACACCAAGTAGAAAGTTCATGCATAACAAAAAACGTCACCTTGTTGGCGGTTCTGCCTCCCTCAGTCTAAATGCATGCTTTAGGTGGCCTGCTCTCCAAACACACAGGGTCTCAGCTTTTCAGCCCAGCACAGGGCTCAGATCACAACACACAGGGCGTTCCCTGCTGCTTAGCCCAGCTGCCTTTTTAAGAATAGCCAGGTGCTGTCAAAACCCGGCCTGGAACGTGGGGAGTAGTCACCCACCCAGCACTTTGACTACTCCCAATAAAAGCCGTCTCAGATCAGCTATTTACAGCCATACTAAATAGCAAAATTGTCAATCAGCATTAGCTGCTGCTGACAAATGAAAATACCTGCTCTTACTTCACCGAGGCCAGGAACTTCGGTGACACATACCTACCATCAATGATGACCCCTTGTACCTTCCTACAGCAGGTACAAAGATACTCTTTTGAACGGTCCTCTGTTGTGGGTATTGCTAGACAGCACAGGGGCTGAACTACCACCATAGCAGCATCAATAGCTGCTACTGGGCCCACAGTTGCAGAGGGGCCTGGGCTGTGAGGCCGGGCACTCATCTGCCAATACACACACACACAGTAAGGCCCCATTCACATGATCATGGGGCCTATACACCCATTTTGTGGACCTCAAACTGCGGAAGCACACAGAAAAACGTGAGCCCTTCCGTGTGCTTTTGGGTCTGTGCCTCTGCACTGCAAAAGATAGAACATGTCCTATCTTTCACCACATCTTGCTGATTCAATCAGTCCGCTACACAATGTGGAATGCACAAGGCCTGTATCTGAGTTTTGTTGACCCGTGGTTTGAAGTCCACAACAAGAGCATGGTGGCCCCAAGGTTGTATTAATGGGGCCTAATCATTACTTTCTGTATCTGTCATCTATGACATTCCCCAGACTGTGCACCTGCTGAGCTGGCAGGAGAGTAAAAATGTCAAAGGATGATCCCTGGATCATTCTCCAGCCTGTGTGCTTTCCTGTCCAGCTCAGCAGGTTCGACGACATAATTGCCTCAGGCCTGCTGCTGGAGACAGCATGATGTTCTCTGTTCATTGGGGGAACAGGACTAAGTAAGGGTTACTTTTTTTAATTACCATTACAGGGGCTTCACTAGTGTTTAAGATGAGGGACTAAGGGGGCAACACTACTCTAAATGTGCGCATAACTAATTGACTAAATCTATGACATACAGCATAAAATCGAGTTTTGGGGGAGATTTATCAAAACCAGTGTAAAGGAAAACTAGCTCAGATTCCACCTTTCATTTTTCAGAGCTCCTTTGGAAAATCAAAGGTGGAATCTGATTGGTTGTTTCATTGTTTCGAAGTTAAAAAAGGGAATGTTGGGAATTATAGTGACATTAGTGCGGTAAAAAGTGACTAGACTCTCCAAAATCAATATAGGTGGACATCTAAAAATGGACCCATTATAATGCCAAGATCCTGGTATTGCAATACTGCTTATATGGACATGTTAAGCTCACTACCACTGCTGTACTGTTTCAATATTCATGGTACTGACATGCAAATTTCCAGGTTCCTTTTGTGATGGTACCATTAGTAGCTATGAAAAAGAATTATGGGTTGTACATACTATGGGCTTATGCTTGTGGAAAAGAAAATTGTCCATGTACAATGAGCTGTTGAAGTGTTTAAACAAGAGATGTGATAAATCTCTCTAGGCTGCTTAACCTACACTTAAAAAGTAAATGAACAGCAGGGTTTCTGACAGCTTTCGTTGATCACAAATTACATTACTTACTTGAGTTTTATTATTTCAAGATCTCAGGCTTCTATCCAACCCTAAATTGTCTTTTTCTTATTTGGCTTTCCGTTCATTCTTATAGTTTCCATAAAGCCCCTAATAACTATTTTTACTTTTTTGTTCCTGGCACTCTCAAACGATTAAATACTAGTTTGAATTCTAGGCAAGAAATAGGTGCCCATTGCCCTTTTATTTTAAGTCTGCTACTTATGTTTTTCCTGAAATCACACTTATTTTAGAGAATTTCAACTTTTTGAAAAAAATAAAAATTGGGTGAACAAAAAAATCATTTAAAATATATATACTGTTTTTAATAAAAGTAACAGGCAGACAGTCTACGAAAGACTCGGATATGACATAGTTATCTCTCTGTGGACATTATGTGCATTATGAAAATCATTTGAAATTGCTCACTGTGTGCCCTACTTGTACACAGCTGTATACATATGCAGTTGTCTATTTTGTATACGAACATCAAGGGCCATTAAAATACATAAACTGTGCACTCTTGTCTAAATGGCTACTAAAAATGGCCCAATTGATATTAATGGGGTCCACCTGGCCGACATGTCCTATTTTTTGATAGCCGATATTCACTACCTATAAAAAAAAACTGCCATGTGAATAGCCCTGTAGACTTTAACCCATTTCTGACATGCCAATTTTCCATTTGTGTGTTTTTATTTTTCACTCCCTGCATTCCCGGAGCCATAACTGTTTTATTTCTCCGTTCACATAGCTATATGAGGACTTGTTTTTTGCGGGACATGTTTAAATTTCTAATGGCATCATTTAATATTACATACAATGTAGTGGGAAGCTGGAAAGAAATTCCAAATGTGGTGGAATTGGATTTTTTTAAATTCTGCTACAGTTTTTTGGGTTTTGTGTTTACGGCGTTCACTATGCTGTAAAACTGACTTGTGCTCTTCATTTTCCAGGTCAGTATAATTACGGCAATACCATATTTGTATAGTTTTTCTTGTGTTTTAATACAGAATTTTTTTTTTTTACTTTCTTTTCATCTTCTGGCCACATTCTGACCCCATAACATTTTTATAGTTACGTCTACGAAGGTGTGTCGGGGCTCATTTTCTTGCAGGATGATCTGTAGTTTTTTTTGTTTATTTTTTGTGGGGAGGTGAAGTGATAAAAAAAACTTCAAATTGACCATTTTGATTTTCTTTTACGTTACGTCATTCACCGTTATGGGATAATTTTTTTAAATGTTAATAGTACTGGCATTTTTGGACCTTGCAAAATGATGCATATGATTTTTTTGATTGTTCATTTACTTTGGGGAAAGGGGGGTGATTAGAATTTTCATATTTTTTAATTATTTTATATTTTGAAAACTTTTTTTTACCTTTTTTTAAGGTCCCCAAGTGGACTCCAAGTTGCAATCATTAGATTGCAATTTGTATGGAGTTCAGGGTCTTAATAGGTAAAGATTTAAGGTGCATTTACACAACCCAATCGTCAGGCAGACTATTGGGAACGAACAATTCAACGAACATGCGGATACTACAATTATTATTACCAGGCAGCTGATCATGCTTTGTGAACAGTGATCTGCTGCACAGAAACAATTAATTTATTTGAGGACAAGCGATAGCTCATCTCTATACAATGGAGGTAATCACTGCATCTAAATGCAGCTCTTCACCTCCACAGACAAGCAGGCAATTGTAAGGAAGGAACACTTCCTTCTCGATTATTGTCCGCTAGTGTAAAACCACCTTTAGGGATTTAGTTAGACAGATTGATTTAATAGATTGATAAAGAAATTTTATCTAGGGACACAGTTTAGTTAGTGTTGTACTGTGCGTTACGTTGCTGCAGCCAACCAATCACATCAGTTCAGTTGAGGCTCTGCTTGCATTGCATATCAATATTTAAATTTATAGTACTCCTTTTTTTTTCTAATTTGCAGGAGCCAGCTTGCAGTCCAATTTATATAAAAAAAATAATCCATAGTTACGCCATTCACCATATGGGATTTTTAAAAATATTTTAATAGTGCAGGTGTTTTTTGGATGTGGTGATGCATATGATGTGGGTTTTTTATTGTTCATTTATTTTTATTTTGGGGAAAGGGGGGTGATTTTATTTTTTATATATATATTTTTTTTACTTTATTTTAAGGTCCCCAAGTAGACTCCAACATGCAATCATTAGATTGCAATTTGTATGGAGTAATGGAATTTTAACCATTACCATATGCAGAGATTACTATATTACAATTCAGTACTGCCACCTCTGTCTGCCCATTGTTGGAATACGGCGCACTTGGTCTCAGGTGCTTGAAAAACTGGTACGATAAATTTAAAACTTTCTCAGCACTTTCCAGGTAACTATGGTGTCTCGGAGAACCAGGGATCTTTTGATTGGTACTGGCAGATCAGAAGAAACGGTATGTAACAATGCTATAAGATTCCACGGTTTGGCGAGTTCTCCAACCCTACATTACAATAATAAGCTGTGCCATTTACTATAAAGAGAAACATGGGGGACAGAGCAAAGGAACATTGTTTAATGGACTTGAAATAGTAAAGGGAGATAAAAGAGGGGGAGACTATATAAAAAGAATGTCCAAAGTAGAAACAGATTGGATTTTCAACATGAATACACTAATGCCAGCAGGGTTAAATTTAGAAATTTAACTATTTGCATTTGAATGAGGAAATGAAGTAGTTCTAAGTATCAGATAGTGCAAGGTGCATTAAGGGTTAAAATAGGATGGGAAGAGGAGCCTATATAAGGAATAGCAGGAGAGTCAGTGTACATACCTGACGAAGGATATCGAAGTATCCGAAACGCGTCGCATTTTTTGACACTCTCAAGCATCCGTACTCAGTAAGTGACGTCACTAGGCGCTCTGTTTGAGCGTGAGTAAGCGGATAGGACCTACTGTAGAGTGGTGCCAATGGCCTGGGCACACTCTATTTTACACTAGTTTATAGGACCTTATATCCCACCCCGATAAGAAGCACCAGTAAACAAGAGAGGAGCAACATGGGCAGCGAGTGACAGCAGAGCTCAGTAAGTTACATACTTGGTTTCCTGCTGTGTATGCACGTATACCTCTATCTAATCTATCTTAATAGGTATGAGGTTAGTGTCGCACGGGACCTATTTGTACTTTTTGATGAGATTATTTGCAGCAATAGCGGTATTGCAGCGGTACCGAAGTGACAGATAGATATAGTCATTAGTACAAGCGCCAGTGTCACATAGTTTCTAAGGGAGGGAAATCTTGTCTAATAGCGTGTCAGCTACATTCAGCGGAGTGTCATCCCTATACAGGTCCTCATAATAAAATCCTAAGATCGAGTTTAAAAAGAGCTGGGTTGGTGACCACTTTGCCCTCTGGATCTCTAAAAGTAGAGCTATATTGTGGTGATCTTTGTCCTTTGCCGCATTGGACAATAAATGCCCCAATTAGTTCCCAAATTAATGTAGTCCTGCCTCAAATACAGTCTGTCTCAATGTCTCCCTCTCCACCTCGCATTTTTTACATCATAAAAAAAGCATTGGTCGAGTGAGGGCCATAGACATTGTATATACTATATTGAGTCCCCTGAATTTCCAGGGATAGTTGTACCCTGATCATCTGCAGAAAAACTAAGAACCTGACATAGGAGATGTTTATTTATCAAGATTAAGACCCCTGCCTTGTGCTGCACTGACACAGAGCCAATTATTTGACCAACCCAGAGCCGTTTCATGCTCTCAAAATTACTAGACTCTAGGCGAGTTTCTTGTAATAGGCTATATCAGGTTTATATGTCTTAAGGTGCCAGAGCACCATCCACCTTTTATGTGGGAACTCTAGTCCCTTAACATTCCATGAAATTACCTTCATAAATAAGCAAAATGAAAAGCATGTGCAGACCTGACAGCCCTGGGCAGATCCAGTTTCCACAGAGAGGCTGCAATTCCCTCAGGCTGATTCAGATCTGTCTTCTGCTCTCCTTGCAGCATCCGTCCATGCTGGACTCTTGGGTTGAATGCAGGGATGGTCCTCCGCTCTTGGGCTGCTGGCTCGATGCATTTTCCTCTCTGTGCAGTCCAAAGATGTGTGAACTCCTCCGCTATAGAGGGGTCTTGGTAGGTAGTTGAAGATTAGTGATGAGCGAGCATGCTCAGCCGAATACTCGCTCGGCTCGAGCATCGATATGCTCGGCACATGGTGGTATTCGGCCGAGTACCACATGTGCTCGAGCGCCATGCTCGAGTCTCCTCCCCGCAGGTTTCGCGGCTGCTAAGCAGCCAATAAACTTGCAGGTAAGTACTGCCATCATTGTAATGCCAGTAGCCAGGTTGGCTGCTGGCATTACAGTGATTGGCTGGCCGGAACGCGTCATCGGGTGCTATATAGCACCCGATGACGCAGGTTCGACTCATTGCGAATCAGGGAGAGCTGCGCTTAGGAAGGGACAGATAGTGTAGGGAGTTTGTGATAGCAATTTATTCAATTTTAAAACGTCTCAAAGACCCTAAAGTCCTTTGAAGGACTATTGTGCGTGGTGGCAGCAATTTAATTGTGCAAAGTTGTACTCAAATTATAATTTTTTTTATACTTTTCGAAATAGCGATTATTTTGCTATATAGAAGGGGTCTGCAGTGACTTGTGACAATTGTGCAGCAATACCAAGCATGTCAGGCCCAGATATAGGGAAAAAATTATAATACAGAAAACACTATTTTTTCTCCCATAATCTATACACATTTTTGCTGTCAATGGTTTAATCCGTGATTTGTGTGATCTGCGCTTCAATACATTGTATGGTTGTCAGACCTAGATATAGGGAAAAATGTATAATACAGAAAACAATTTTTCTCTCATATTCTGTCCACATTTTTTCTGTCAACGGTGTAATCCGTGAATTGTGTGATCTGCGCTTCAATACATTGTGTGGTTGTCAGGCCTAGATACAGGCTAAAAAAATAGAATACAGAAAAAAACATTTCTCCCATACTCTATCCACATTTTTGCTGTCAACGGTGTTATCCATGAATTGTGTGATCTGCGCTTCAATACATTGTGTGGTTAAATATAAACTACATCAGAAAACAGTGTCTGTACCGCAGATTCCAATAATCTGGGCCTAAAATAGTGTCCATATTCTGTGGTGTTCTGTGACATATACAGTACGCCATCCGAAAACTGTTTATTTAGGGCAAATTCCCAAAATCTGGGCCTAATATAGTGTCCATATTCTGTGTGTTTCTGTGACATATACTGTCCTGCATCAGGAAACTGTGTCTTTAGCGGACTGTAAAAAAATCTGCGACACATCTAGTGATAAAACCATTTATATGTAGAAGCCGAGCACTAAGGGCCTGCGAAGTGGGTGTGATGCTGATGGTGCACGCAGAGGCCGAGGCACTGGGCATAATGAAATTGTGCCTGCTGCCAGTGCACTAGAAAAAAAAAAATCCACTGCACCCAGCTTCATGTCCAACTTAGCTGGGCGGCGCAGGACAACACTGTCCAAGTCGGACCAGTGCGAACAGTTGGTCAGTTAAATTGCTGAAGATAATGCTTCCAGTCGGTTAAGCACCACTAAGTCCAGTCTCTGTAGCCAAGAGTCTGGTCAACCGAATCCTCTCTCTGATCATCCTTCCTCCCACCATGGAGAGGCTTGCCAAATGAGTGAACCCACACTCGGATATTCCGAGGAGCTTTTTCCAGCGCCACTATTACATTTGGCCTTTCGCGCCCAGTACGCTTGAAAAGGGACCTGAGATATTGTGCCCTGATTCCCAACCTCTTGAGCCTTCACAGTCTCAAGAAGATGACGGTGGTGAACGGCAATCATTCGTTCACGAGGTGGATGATGATGAGACACAGTTACCAATCACTGAGGTTGTGGTTACGTCAAGTCAGGAGGATGAACAGAGTGAGGAAGTGGAAGAGGAGATGGTTGACGATGAGGTCACTGGCCCAATATAGGAAGGTGAAAAGCCGAGCGAGGACAGCAGTACAGGGGGGGAGGCATCCGCAGCACCGCAACAGGCTGGAAGAGGCAGTGAGGTTGCAAAAGGGAGATGTCGGCCCACACCAAACAGGCCCGCAACCGTTACACCGAGCACCCCCATGTGTAAATCTACCTTTGCACGGTGTAGGTGTTCCGCAGTATGATGCTTTTTTGAGGAGAGTGCAGATGACAAAAGAGTGGTAGTTTGCAACCTGTGCCGTACCAAAATGACCTGGCATCCAAGCACCCTAACAAGTGGTCCGAATGCCTGGGTCCACAACAGGGTGGATAAAAATCAATTTAAAAAAAAAATAAAAAAAATGTGATTTATTTTTATTTAAATCAGATTTTTTTATATAAAATGCTTTTTGAGGAAAATATATTACCATCCAAAGGTTATTCCATCATGAAATAAAGATTATTTTTTTAATTATGTAGAATAAGGCTGTACAGTGATCCCTCAAGATACAATGGCCTCAGGATACAATATTTTCAACATACAATGGTCTTTTCTGACCCATCTTAAGTTAAAACCAGACTCAACATGCAATGTCTCAGACTCTTGTCCACTTCTCTGGTAAAATAGCTGTATTAGTAGCTAGTTAGCAGCTATTCCAGACTGTTATATGTAAAGACTTGTTTTATCTGGCTTATTTTTCTTAAATCTTCATTTTCTCTTATCTTGGATGACATTTTGGGGCTATGGAACCGATTACTCAACTTACAATGGTTGCAACATACAATGGTCATCCTGGAACCATATAATATTGTAACTTGAGGGACCACTGTATATGTGTTTAATTGTTTTGGTAAATAAATTCCATTAATCCATTCACAATGTCATGCTCTTCCAGGTTTTTGTAAGATTATTGGGCAGTTTCTCTGCCTACAAGATATTATCACAGATGCTTGGTTTACTTTTGCAGTTCTCGAAACTGAATTTGACTCAGCAGAGATCACATGCCTCTTCTTTACAGCAAAAATGTTATAACATGAACAGAGTTGAGAAAAATACCTTAATCCTAACTTCTACAAACCTATGAATACAGAATCAACCTAATCAAACTAATATGAAAAGTTGTTATTCTAAAAATCTTTATCTACTTGCATATTATAAGTTATACCAGCAAGAATTAGTCTTTATGTAGAAAAATATGATTTAAATCAAGCCTTACAGACTAGTGATTTAAATCGTTATTTAAATCAGTTTGATTTAAATCAAATCCACCCTGGTCCACAATATGGGTCTGCAGGTCACACCACTGAATCCTCTTCCCCTTTTGTACACTGAGGCCTTCCACAGCCTGATGTCGGCAGCCGTCCCTCAGTACGCAGTCCCCAGCCGCCACTATATTTCCCAGTGTGACGTGCCCGCCTTACACCAGCATGTGTCCCAGAACATCACCCGTGCCCTGACCAACGCAGTTACTGGGAAGGTCCACTTAACCACGGACACATGGACAAGTGCTGGTGGCCAGGGACGCTACATTTCCCTGACCGCACACTGGGTGAATGTTGTGGAGGCCGGGAGTGAGTCGCACCCAGGGATGGCACAGGTGCTACCAACGCCCAGAATTGCGGGCCCTACGTCCATCAGGCTCTCCGCCAGCAGCTATGTTACTGGCTCCATCCCCCACTTCTCTTCCTCCGCCGCCTCCATCTCCACTTCCACCTCCATCAGTCAGCCATCAGTCGCTAGCTGGCAACAGTGTAGCACTGCTGTGGGTAAGCGTCAACAGGCCGTGCTGAAGTTGATCTGTTTAGGGGACAAACAGCACACCGCCGCAGACCTGTGGCAGGGTATAAGGGACCAAACCGAGCTGTGGCTCTCACCACTTAACCTACAACCAGGCATGGTTGTGTCTGATAACTTGGTGGCGGCTTTGGAGCTCGGCAACCTGGCACACATCCCATGCCTAGCCCACGTCTTGAACTTAGTGGTTCAGCAGTTTATCAAAACCTACCCCAATTTGCCAGATAAACTAGTGAAGTTGCGCTGCTTGTGTGCCCATTTCCGCAAGTCGTCCACAGCTTCAGCTGGTCTGTCAACGCTGCAGCAGCGCTTGCGGCTTCTAGCTCACCGACTGCTGTGCGACGTGAACATGCACTGGAACTCTACGTTCCACGTGTTGGCCAGGCTTTGTGAGCAGCAGAGGGCAGTTGTGGAATACCAGCTGCAACATGGTTGTCGCCTTTCGAGTCAACTGCCACTATTCACAAGCGAGGAGTGGGCATTGATGTCAGACCTCTGTGAGGTTTTAAAACACATTGATGAATCCACACAGATGGTTAGTGGCGATAACACTATTATCAGCGTAACCATCCCACTGCTGTGTCTACTCAAACGATTGCTGCTCACAATTAAGGACGACGCTCTGAATGTGGCAGACGAGGAAATGGGGGAAGACATTACACAGGGTGATTGCCAGACCACCCACAGTTCGTCTTCTCAGGGCGAATTGAACCATGAAGAGGAGGAGCTGGAGACAGTTGCCTCTGCTACAGAGGGTAGTACCCATGGAACATTAATTCCATCTGTTTAGCGTGGATGGGGAGAAGAGGAGGAGGATGAAGAGATGGAGAGTCATCCTGATTACGACATCGACGTCTTGCATGTTGGTACTCTGGCACACATGGCTGACTTCATGTTAGGCTGCCTTTCCCGCAACCCTCACGTTATACACATTTTAGATAACACAGATTACTGAGTGTTCACCCTTCTCGACCCCCGCTACAAAGAGAACTTCTCATCTCTCATTCCTGTGGTGGAGAGGACGAGTAAAATGGTCCAATACCAGAAGGTACTTCTTGAGAGATTGTTCCAAAATTTTCCATCTGACAACGCTGGCAGCAGAGTCCGTACTTCCTTAGGCAACCGAGGAAGGGGGACAAGGGGAACACACAGCAGTTCCAACAAAGGCAGGGCAACACTCTCCAAGGCATGGGACACTTTCATGACACCCCGCCAGCAACCTCACCCTGAAGCACGGCCTAGTGGTACAAGGAGGGAAAAGTTTTGGAAGATGGTGAAGGAATACATAGCAGACCGTGTCAGCGTCCTAAATGATCCCTCAGTGCCTTACAACTTCTGGGTGTCCAAGCTGGACACGTGGCACGAACTTGCGCTCTACGCCTTGGAGGTGCTGGCCTGCCCTGCCACCAGCGTTTTGTCTGAGCGTGTATTTAGTACTACTGGTGGCATTATAACAGATAAGCGTATCCGCTTGTCCACTGGCAATGCTGATAAAAATGAACAAGGCCTGGATTGCCCCTGACTTCTCAACTCCAACAGAGGAGAGCTGAGCTGATGATGAACATAAAGGCAATTTCAATCTATCATTTATAATGTACTCAATCTACTCCACTCTAATTTTTTTAATAGAGTCAGCTCAACTGCAGGTCCTCAACTAAAAAAATTTTTATAGGGTCAGCTCACCAGCAGGCCCTCGCCCCTAAATGTTTTAGAGGGTCAGCTCAGCAGCAGGCCCTCACCCCTAATGTTTTAGAGGGTCATTTCAGCAGCAGGCCCTTGCCACTAATGTTTTAGAGGGTCAGTTCAGCAGCAGGCCCTCGCCACTAATGTTTTAGAGGGTCAGTTCAGCAGCAGGCCCTCGCCCCTAATGTTTTAGAGGGTCAGTTCAGAAGCAGGCCTCGCCTCTAATGTTTTAGAGGGTCAGTTCAGCAGCGGGCCCTCGCCCCTAATGTTTTAGAGGGTCAGTTCAGCAGCAGGCCCTCGCCCCTAATGTTTTAGAGAGTCAGCTCAGCAGCAGGCCCTCACCCCTAATGTTTTAGAGGGTCAGCTCAGCAGCAGACCCTCGCCCCTAATGTTTTAGAGGGTCATCTCAGCAGCAGGCCCTCGCATATAATGTTTTAGAGCGTCAGCTCACCAGCAGGCACTCGCATATAATGTTTTAGAGCATCAGCTCAGCAGCAGGCCCTTGCCCCTAATGTTTTAGAGGGCCAGCTCTCCAGCAGGGCCTCGCCCCTAATGTTTTAGAGGGTCAGCTCAGCAGCAGACCCTTGCATATAATGTTTTACAGGGTCAGCTCACCAGCAGGCCCACACCTAAAATCTTTTACTTGTTCAGCTCTCCTGCAGGCCAGCAACTCAAATCTTTTACAGGGTCAGCTCACCTGCAGGCCCACAACTCAATGTGAATGAGGCCCTCCTTTATGTGATATTTTTTACTTTGGTTTTGTGCGTAAAACCTTAATTAGATTTTGTGCCTGGTGATCACTTTAAGCCCTTTTAAGCTGCATCAGCAGCAGCATGGTGATGAAAATGAGTGGCAAGGTGACATGGTGTGGAGATGGCAGCATGAGGAGGCCACATAGTGGCACAATGACTGAGTCTGGATAAAAGAATAAGGCCACAGATTGCTTAGAAAGATGCAGATGGAAACAATCTGTGGAGCTGTATCACGGTTACTAGCAGATTAATGCAGACCAGGGCTGTAGCTATAGGGGAAGCAGGGGAAGCTGCAGCTTTGGGGCCCTGACCCAGAAGGGGCCCATCCAGGAGGAGGAGGACTAAAGGATTTGGTCAGGGCCCCCTCAACAGTACAATGAAATTATATACAGTGACAATTTAGACAGTGTATAAAACTGATGGAACAGCTGCCGGCCCTGGTCTGAGAGAGCGATCGTTACTAGCCACAGGAATGGGGGCTGCATGAAAGGAAGGGGTCGCAAAAAAATTACTGTGGGATGGAGCCCCATTCAAAAATTTGCTGTGGGGCCCAGTCAATTCTAGCTACGCCACTGATGCAGCCCACAAAAGCAAGGTGGGTTTATCATTTACAAAACCTTAATTAAATTGTGGGCCTGGTGATTAGTTTAAGGCCTTTTAAGCAGCATCAGCAGCAGCATGGTGATAAAAATAAGTGGCAAGGTGACATGGTGTGGAGATGGCAGCATGAGGAGGCCACATAGTGGCACAATGACTGAGTCTGGATAAAAGACTAAGGCCACAGATTGTTTAGAAAGATGCAGATAGAAACAATCTGTGGAGCTGTATGATGGTCACCTGCAGATTAATGTAGCCATCAAATTCAAGTTGGATTTGTCGGTTCAACCTCAGCTCACCAGCAGGCCCACACCTAAAATCTTTTACTGGGTCAGCTCACCTGCTGGCCCGCAACTCGAATCTTTTACAGGGTCAGCTCACATGCAGGCCCTCGCATAGAACCTTTTAGAGGGTCAGCTCAGCTTCAGGCTATCGCATAAAATGTTTTACAGGGTCAGCTCACCCACAGGAACTAGCATATAATGTTTAGCAGGGTCAGCTCACCTGCAGGCCCACAACTCATGCTACTTTGCTTTGAAGTAGTAGCCATAGCCGTTTATCAGGCTCCCTCTCTGAAATCGAACAATGATTCCCCGTTACCGGTGGTCACCATGTTAGGCGCATAAAATAATAATAATAATAATAATCCTAACATTTGTATAGCGCTTTTCTCCTGTCGGACTCAAAGCGCTCAAGAGCTTCAGCCACTAAGGGCATGCTCGGGGGGCCCCCTGCTGTGTTAGGAAATCTTGCCAAAGGACTTCCTACTGAATCAGTACTGACCCTACCTAGCCAGGATTCAAACCCTGGTCTCCCATGTCAAAGGCAGAGCCCTTAACCAGTACACTATCCAGCGAGAAAATCAAAAGTTGATAGGGAAGATATCCAAATTTTTTATTACTCATTCCAATAACAGGGCATCTTAAGAGTCCTGCATTGTTATTTATCGTTACTACCTCCCCGAGTCAGGAGTGGGTAATTGCCATGCATCTGCTGCCTTCCTTGGATGTTTCTGTTTTAATAACTTGACCCACCCTCTCTGGGTGGTTCACAATTATGAAAAAAAAGTGGAAAGGCAACAACAGCCAATCAGATTTCAGCCATTGACCTCCCTTGGATGTGGTATCCCTTTCTCAAGCTCCCTCTCCGGCATGGAACACTGATTCCCCGTTACCCATGATCACCATGGTAGGAGCATAAAAGAACATCGAAAGTTGATAGGGAAGATATCCAAATGGATTGTGGACGTCACGGGGACGTGCGATCAGGCAGAAGTTATCTAGAGTCAACAAAGCAGCAGCAGGGCCTCTCCTGTATAACGTTTCCTCATCTAAAATACTGCAGTGACAATCCCTGTAATTTTTTTATTACTCATTCCAATAACAGGGCATCTTAGGAGTCCTGTATTGTTATTTATCGTCACTACCTCCCCGAGTCAGGAGTGGGTAATTGCCGCGTGCCTCCTGCCTTCCTTCGATTTTTCTGATTTAATAACTTCACCCACCCTCTCCACCCAGATTTCAGCCATTGACCTCCCTTGGATGTGGTATTCTTTTCTCAAGCCGTTACCTGTGATCACTATGGTAGGCGCAGAAAAGAACATGGAAAGTTGATAGGGCAGACATCCGAATGGATCGTCGCCGTCACGGGCAATCGCCCAGAGGTTATCTAGAGTCACCAATGCATCAGCAGGCCCTCGCCCCTAATGTTTTAGATGGTAAGATCAGCAGGCCCTTGCTCCAAATGTTTTTGAGGGTAACCAGCAGGCCATCAATCATAATTTTTCAAGGCTGTGTATGATGCCCTCCTTTATGTGTAACAAAGGGTGTATTGGAGTGCTGGTTCCTTGTAATTTTTGGCAGCCTTTTCACTTAGTGCATATGCTTTATGAGTGTAGGAGTCCCACTACATGAACAATTGTACCACAATGTGAATGAGGCCCTCCTTTAAGTGATATACAGGTTGCATCGGAGTATCTCTTCTTTGTAATTTTATTCCAGCACTTGCACTTTATATACAATTGAACATACAGGAAAGAATGTTTCCTACCAATTTTTGCTGTAAAATTTATTTTTTGGGGGGTTTTGTGAGTATTTTTGTCAATCTGTAAAAGTGGCATACAACTCGAACAACATGGTTCCTAGCAGCGACCTAAGAGTCCAAGATGCATCCAGACATCGTCCCCATGGTGTTCCCGATCCATTTCGGTGGTGTTTCTGTCATTTTCTGACCTTTTCCAATGGACCAGGCACCCTCCCCTCTTCAGAGCAGGGGCTGCCTGGTTGTCTCCCATTGACTTCCGAGCACATGAATATAGCAATGTGTTCAGGCCGAACACCCGAACACCTGAATACTTTGGTGCTCGATCATCACTATTGAAGATACTCTCTGCTCCAACTCATTCATGTGTGTGTCATGCTGTGCCACCTTGTCATGCAGTTGCTGCAGAGAGGACAACAACATATTAAAGTCTCTCTAATGTCGGGGGGCCAGGCGCTTCAACACTTTAATAGCCAAGGACTTGTAGTCTATGCCGGACGCATTAGTTAGCTCCTCCAGCTGAGAAAGCCTGATCCGGCTGAGAGATCTTTGGTCTGTTTGCGAAGCAGGGTGGGATTCCACCATCTTGCTAAGCATGCTGGCCTCTGCTGGTTGTTTGCCTCTGGTTATTACATGGCTATCGCTCTGAAGGAGATATTGGTCCACTGACCGGGATGCAGGATGTGTCAATGAACTGTTCCCTTCAAGTAGTGTCCCCCAAATTTCGGGCATGTAGGAGCAGAGCTGGCTTTTGTGGGATAGGGTAGCCGAGCTTTTTCACTCACCAGCCTACATCCCAGCAGGTTTTTGGCTTTCAGATGCTGGGAGGTAGGCTGGTGTACACGGTTAAATGTACACGGTCGGCATTACCGACAATTGCGGACATTAACTTCAGCGGTCTTCTGTGTGAAACAGCAGGCACCCGGTTGCTATGGCACTCTCTCCACTCCAGAGTGGGAACCATCTTTAAAGACCCAACATCTGTTGTACTATTAAGGCCGATGTCAAGAAGGGTTAACGGCCTTGTGATGTCTGTTTTGCACGGTCATGTGAATGGGCCCTAAAAAAACGTTTTGTTTTGCTTGCAGCTGCAACACACTAATCCACTAGGGATTTCATACTATCTTTGAATGTGAAAGCAAATGTCAATTTGACTAATAAGGTACTGCAAAATTTCAACACCTATTGAAACAAACATTCTAAGGGTATGGCCACATTGTCAGGCTTCCTGGAAGTCAAAATCGGATGTGAATTTAAAAAAGAGAAGGCGTAGTAGTATCTGTTCTTTGTACTTTTTCTCTGTAAATAATTCATCCCCGATTTTGGCTTTCAAGACTGCTTCAGGAGACGTGTGGCCAAACCCTGAGATTGAACATTCATTACATGGCTATGAGAAAGCAATCTCCGGATTAATTGGTAACTGTCTATATTACAAGTTATCTTGTAAGTTGCATTAACATGGTACAACTATATCTGTCTTCTCAGTATATAAGGAACTATGCTTACTTTATGACATGTTATTAATACACTGCCTGTCCAAAAAAAATAGTCGCCACCTGGATTTAACTAAGCAAATAGGTATGAGCCTCCTATTGGATAATTACTGCATGGGCGATTATCTTTCAGCTGGCAACAAGTTATTTAACCCCAACTGGTGCAATAAGTTGATTCTCCTTTCTTAAACAACCATGTCGAAAGACACATCTCGTGGTCGTGGAAAAGATGTTAGTCTTTTTCAGAAGGGTCAAATCATTGGCATGCATCAAGCAGAGAAAACATCTAAGGAGATTGCAGAAACTACTAAAATTGGGTTAAGAACTGTCCAACACATTATTAAAAACTGGAAGGATAGTGGGGACCCATCGTATTTGAGGAAGAAATGTGTCCGTAAAAAAATCCTGAATGATCGTTATTGGCGATCACTTAAACGTTTGGTGAAATCAAATCGAAGAGAAACAACAGTAGAACTCAGGTCTATGTTTAATAGTGAAAGTAAGAGCATTTCCACACGCACAATGCAAAGGGAACTCAAGGGATTGGAACTGAACAGCTGTGTAGCCGTAAGAAAACCACTAATCAGTGAGGAAAAGCAGAAAAAAAGTCTTTAATTTGCTAGGGAACATAAAGATTGGGCTCTGGAGCAATGGAAGAAGGTGCTGTGGTCTGATGAGTCCAGATTTACCCTGTTTTAGACTGATGGGCGCATCAGGGTAAGAAGAGAGGCAGATGAAGTGATGTACCCATCATGCCTAGTGACTACTGAACAAGCCTGTGGGGGCAGTGCTATGATCTGGGGTTGTTGCAGTTGGTCAGGTCTAGGTTCAGCAACAGTATGTTCTCCAAGAATTAGGTCAGCTGACTACCTGAACATACTGAATGACCAGGTTATTCCATCAATGGATTTTTTCTTTCCTGATGGCGCGGGCATATTCCAAGATGACAATGCCAGGATTCATCAAGCTCAAATTGTGAAAGAGGGGTTCAGGGAGCATGAGACATCATTTTCACACATGGATTGGCCACCACAGAGTCCAGACCTTAACCCCATTGAGAATCTTTTTTTTTTTTTTTGGTAGCGACTTTTCTTTTGGACAGGCAGTGTATGATGGAGCTGATATTATTATGAATTGTGCCTTTTCCTTTTTTTACTTTCACTTATATAGCCAATAATTTATTTCTCTCTTTCTCTCTTCTAAGCTTTGGCAGAAAAAAATTAATTCAGACTTAAATTACGTTTTCAAGTGTTGGCAGCTGGATGTTAAAATATTAATGTGTTGTACAGGTGAATTTCAATACAAATTATGAAAGAAATAGTTCAGGCCAACTTCAAATCATTCACAAATACACAAGTCATGAATGATATATGGAACAGGTCCCTTTGTTGTTACAGTTACTGACATACAATCAGTTGGCACAGGTAATTACTTCCTTCTTGTGTTACTTACAGTAGACAGTGCTGACAGTCACCTGTCTCATGTTCTCATCTTGGAATATCAGAACATCCTGCTTTGGATAATGTGGGTGATGAATTGTTGTATTACTTGCCAAATTTAAAAAAAATGCATTACTTATTCATGCACAACGTGTCTATGTGATTGTGTCATGTATTTTACACTTCAGGTGTCTCAAATTTAACATATTTATCACGTAAAGGGGTTGTCTCACTTCAGTAAGTTGCATTCATCATGTAGAGAAAGTTAATACAAGCCATTTACTAATATATTGTTATTATCCATATTGCCTCCTTTGCTGGCTGGATTCATTTTTTCATCATATTATACACTGTTTGTATCCATGGTTACGACCACCCTGCATTCCAGCAGTGGTGGTCGTGTTTGCACACTATAGGAAAAAGCCTCTCTGGTGGCCGGGACTTTTTCCTAATATGTGCATACACGACCACCACTGATGGATTGCAGGGTGGTCTGTCACCATGGAAAGGAGCAGTTTATAATGTGATGAAAAATGAATCCAGCCAGCAAAGGAAGCAATACGGATAATAACATTATATTAGTAAGTGGCTTTTATTAACTTTATCTACATGATAAATGCCACTTACTGAAGTGAGATAACCCCTTTAATTGTTTCAGATCTTCAAGCAAAACTTTTGGAACAAAAACAAACAATATAATTTTTAAATTATCATTTCATTTGTTATAGGAGCCAACAAGATAGTGGAAAATTCTTGTGCTGCAACCACTTTAGTTGCTGACTAACCAGGGCAATTAACCTTAATCTAATTTCACACTGGTGATGTTTCTGTCTGGCTGATGTCCATTTTTTTTTTACAATGGATAGCATCAGGACTGAACACTGACATGTAAATTTGGGTGATTTATCAAAGACCTATGTTTTAGGCTACTTTCACACAAGTGTTTCTATTGTCCGGTATTGAGATCCATTATAGGCAGTGATGGCCAGTTCGCATTGTTTGCCCATGAACATATGCGGGCTGCCATCTTTTTTCACAAGTCCGGTGAGGCACAGGTAAGCCCTTACCTGTGCCGCGAGCCGGTCTGAAAACAAATGCGATCACCGGGAGCAGGCAGTTCCGAGAGCAGCCCAATGAAGGCCCCCGGTGGCTGTTCTCGGAACTGCCTGCTCCCGCTGACCGCACTTGTTTTCAGACCGGCTCGCGCACAGGCACAGGTAAGGGCTTACCTGTGCCTCGCTGGACTTGTGAAAAAAGATGGCAGCCCGCATGTGTTCACTGATCATAGGATCTCAATACCGGCGAAAAACGCTTCTGTTTTGTCCCCTTTCATCATCAAAGGGGACAAAACGTAACTGAACCCAACGGAATGCTCCAAAAAAGCATTCTGTTCCATTTGGTTGCATTCCCATACCGGAGAGCAAGCCTCTTTCCGTTATGGGATGCGGAGCAAAATGGATCCGTCATGACCCACAATGCAAGTCAATGGGAACGGATCAGTTTTCTCTGGCACAATCTGACACGATAGAAAACAAATCCGTCCCCCATTGACTTTCAATGGAGTTCATGACGGATCCGTCTTGGCTATGTTAAAGATAATACAACCGGATCCGTTCAGAACGGATGCAGATGGTTGTATTATCAGTAACGGAAGTGCTTTTGCTGGGCCCTGCCCGATCTAGTAAAAACGTTACTGTGAAAGTAGCCTTGGGCCTCATGCACACGACCGTTGTTGTGTTCCGTTCCGCAAAATGGGGTTCCGTTGTTCCGTGATCCGTTTCCATTTTTGTTTCCGTGTGTCTACCTTTATTTTTGGAGGACCACCAGACATAAAGGAAAGTAAAAAAAAGTCAAAGTCAAGTTTGCCATGCAAATGATAGGAAAAAAAACGGTCGCGGACACGGATGACAATCTTGTGTGCCTCCGCGTTTTCCGCAAAAAAAATAGGACAGGTTATATTTTTTTGACGGACTGGAACCACGGATCACGGACGCGGATGACGGTGCATTAGCCGAGTTTTCAACGGACCCATTGAAAATCAATGGGTTCGCAGAAAATCAAGAAAAACGGCACAACGGACACGGAATAAAACAACGGTCGTGTGCATGAGGCCTTGCTCCAGTCTCTGATATCCCCTGTGCTGCTGGAGGATGCGCTTAATTTATGACATGGTGCAGGCCTGATCATACAGTAGATTAAGTGCACCCTGAAATCTACTCCAGCCTCTGACTGTAGCAGGTTTCAATCCTTATTTATGCCAGTTTCCAGATATTTGCGAGCCTTGACTCTGCCCCTTCTCCACGCCTCCCCAATGTCGAGGGCAGCGTCAAAAAGCAGCATGCACCTAAATGTGGGTGCGTTGGCAATTAAAAGCCAGAAAACAGGGCGGTGTGACTTTTTTATGCCACAAACTGGATTTGAGGTCTCGATATGTGAACCCCGATAGGTTTATTTACATGTCAGTTTTTTCACTGATCAAATGTCTGCTTAAGGCTTCATGCACACGACCGTATTTTGCTTCCGTGTCAGATCAGTTTTTTTTGCGGATAGGATGCGGACCCATTCATTTCAATGGGTCCGCAAAAAAAATAGAACATGTCCTATTTTTTTCTAGTTTGCGGACAAGGATAGGCATTATAACAATGGATCCGCAAAAAAAACGGATCCTCAAAAGAAAAAACGGATGCCATATGGAAAGTCATCAGTTTTTTTTGCGAACCGCAGTTTGCGGACCGCAAAACACACACGGTCGTGTGCATGTAGCCTAAGAAGAATCACACCATGTTTTATCCTCATACCATTTCCACACAGGAGTGATGCATTCAAGTAAGTGGGTCAGTGAATAGGGAGATAACGGTTTATTAAGTGCAACCCAGGCATACAGGATATGCTTTGACAGACAAGGAGAGATGAAGTGCTTTTGTGACATTTTGTATGCATGGATTATGGCTGAGTTATTATGTGCTTTGCAATAAGAATAATAAAGCCTAGGAAAAGGAAAAAAAGGGTCAATAATAAAAAAAAAATAACGCACACGAATGGTATCCACGGCAAACAGTGAAGCAAACTGAAGCAAGACTAGGTAAACACGGTAAAGTCGCAATTATTTAATTGATAGAACTCAGATGAGTCCACATTGCTTGTGCGAAAGAAGCCTAAGGCCCCTTTCACACGGGCGAGTTTTCCGCGCAGGTGCAATGCGTGAGTTGAACGCATTGCACCCGCACTGAATCCGGACCCATTAATTTCTATGGGGCTGTTCACATGAGTGGTGATTTTCACGCATCACTTGTGCGTTGCGTGAAAATCACAGCAAGCTCTATTTTGTACGTTTTTCACGCAACGCAGGCCCCATAGAAGTGAATGGGGCTGCGTGAAAATCGCAAGCATCCGAAAGCAAGTGCGGATGCGGTGCGATTTTCACGCACGGTTGCTAGGAGACCCGATCATTATTATTTTCCCTTATAACATGGTATAACACTTTGTGCGGGATCATTCGCACCATACACGTGAGTGACTTTGTTTTCTACTCCAGCCGGCTTAAGGTAAGATCCGATACACCTCCCTTACCTTGGAGTACTGTAATACAGTGACTGTAACCTATCGCTATTCAGGAGACAACTTATCTGTGCTGAATTTTTTGCACAAGCTGCACAATTATCAGACTTTACGCTTGTATGCGTTCCTTTGCACCTTATCTAATTCTGTGATTGAAAGGACAACTACTCTACCCAATTAAGTTTGGTCGTTTACAATATATGAACTTCATATCATGAATTAACAAAGGAACTATTATATGCCAGTGCTGCTATTCATCAATTTTTAGTGTTCATACGTGTTTTTATTCTATTGTGCATTTTATTGTATTTTGTTTATGAATTAAATTGTGATCACTTATTATACTATTTATTGTATTTATTCCATATTACCACACATACAGAGTGCCAGTCCAATTCATTTATTTATTTTTTAATACTTATCTGTAAGGGTGATACAGTTATTTCTGGCCTAGAGCACCTGGTCCTTTTTTGCATAAGAGTGAGCTATTCCTTCAACATTTCTCCTTTAAGCCTATATCTCTCACTTATAGTGTAGCCCTTGTAATTATTATGCAATTTTGTACTCTATATTCCAGTGAGTTGTCACATTGCATGTTTTTGTCTTTTAATGTTGTTCCCTGCCATAGCAATGTGCTCCTGCGGTTTGGTGTTTGCTGACTGACCCCCCCTTATTTGTCTAACATGGTTATAATGGAAAATAACAGAATCCATAAGAAGTCTTTAGACGCATTCCGTTTTGATCCGTCTTAATAGAAGTCTATGGGAATCATAACGGATCTGTCTGGGTCCCGTTATGCAAAACGGAAAACAAAGTCCTGTCAACAGGACTTTTTTCTCCGTTCTGCATAACGGAAACCAGACAGATCCGTTATGCTTCCCCATAGACTTCTATTAAGACGGAAAGCCAAATGGAATGCCTTTTAAAGGCTTCCGTTTTGCATTCTGTCATAATACAAGTCTATGGGCAGCATAACGGATTCATCCTTCTGTCTTATGGATTCCGTTATTTTCCGATATAACCTTTTTATAACGGAAAGCCATAACGGATTTCAGAACGCAGATGTGAACCCACTCTAAAAGTTATGCTGCTGAGGTTGCCAGTTGTCAATTACAGAAATTAGCAAATTGATTCTAAACTAATTGAATTCCTTTAGAATTTTCCCAAAACTTCAAGTTCCAACTGAAGCTGAAGTGTCTGAGATTTGTTTTTGGTGCGAACTAATGGTGTCCTTAATTTTACATATCAATACAGTAGTGAGTACAGCAGGGCAGCGAAGATGAGGCAGAAGAATCACATTACCCTGGCCAGGACCCTATCTGGGACACTTACTCTTAAACCCTTAGTGACCACCCATACGCCTTTTTACGGTGGTCACTAAGGGGCCTTAGGCTGGGCCGCGGCTTTTTTACGATGGCCCAGTCTAAGCGCTGCACGGGTCCCCCTGCTCTAACAGCCCGGACCGACAGGAGTGCCGATCAGGGCTGTTTAACACTTTACATGCCGCGGGCAATGGCGTCTGCCGCATGTAAAGTGCTGACAGAGGGAGCGGACTCCCTCTGTCTCCCATCGGCACTCCACAAATGTGATTGCTGGGGGCCAAAGTGTGTGAAGACTGGCAGGGCTCTGATGTAGGCCCCAGACCAGCCTCCAGTAATTTCCAGCAGTTCAATGTTAGAATAGCATTGCCATTAAAATGCAATGCACTATAGGGATGATGCATTGCATTTTAAAAGCAATCAAAATACTGTCTGTTATAGTCCCCTTGTGGGACTATAAAGTGGTAAAAAAAGAAAAAATAACATTTATTAAATAAAAAAAATTCCCTGAAAAAAGAATTACGCTTTTTTTCCTATTGAAAATCCGCTTTTCAATGAAAAAAATTGCAAAAAAAAATCCCTTGTAAGTTCTTGTTGGTCTCATCACTATAACTTCTATCATCCCGTAGCAGGTCATTCTACATGGGTTGATACCCTCCCCCCCCCCCCCCCCCCCCCCCTCCTACATGATGCCTATGAGCTCCTCACAAATGACATCATTGTTGGTTGCCTTAACGCGACCCTGGTTAAGTTATTATTTTGTTTTCAGATTTTGTTTTTTGTTGTTATTTTACAATCAAAGAGTATTACTGTACCATTTATATGGCTTTAAACATGGGACATATTGGTCCTCTCGAGGCTGCCTATCATTTTCACCCTCCCACTATTATACGAGACGAGCATAACAACTTTTACTCCCCCCTTCACTCCCCAGTTAGTCTCTCATGACAGACTTCAAACTTTCATCCTTCAATGTGAAGGGACTTAGATCGCCCTCTAAAAGATCCCAAATCCATTCTCTTCTATGGAAAGAAAACTGCTCAGTAATTTTCCTCCAGGAAACACACTATAAACAAGGGAAATATCCAGACCTCTCCCACTCTAGATTCCCTGAGTGGTTTCATAGCGGTTCTGATGGCGTGGCCTCTAGGGGAGTCAGTATTGCCTTTAGAAAAAACGTCCCATTCCAATATTCCTCCCATATTACAGACACAGAGGGAAGATATATTATCCTGAAAGGGCTTATTGGCCATAAGATGTTAACCCTGGTGAATACTTATGCCCCTAACTATGATCAGGTCCTATGGCTTCTAGAAATCCTTTCTTTGGTAGAATCCGTCAGGGAAGGTATACTAATCCTGGCAGGAGACCTAAATATTGCTCTAAACCCTACCACAGACACATCGTCTAAAAAGTCTCCTGTATGAGTTAAACTCTTGAAAAAACTCAAAACCAAATTACATGTAATGGGAATGATTGATATATGGAGATGCATAAACCCTTCTGCTATTGACTACACTTTTTACTCTGCTCCAGGTCATTCATATAGTAGGATTGATTATATCTTCGTACCCAAAGACTTCCTACATCAGTCCTCAGACCCTCAGATTGGAAACATCACCATTTCAGATGGAAAAATAAAAAAGTTATAGCTCTTGGTGGAACTCGACGATGAAAAAGGAAGAAAAACGCTTGGTCAGTAAGGCCCAAAACAGGCTGGTCGCTAAGGGGTTAATGTCTTGTAGTTAGGATCAGGCAATCAGGAGATCCCAAACAAGAGGCCATATATTTTCTAAACTTGTCCATTGATGTGGCAGGACATTTCTGCCACAGATAGAGTAAAGAAAGGTGATTATATTTAGACACAGGGTCCTATATGAAACAAATTTACACGGCCCAATTGTCAGGCATATTATCAAGAACAAATGATCCTACGAACGTTTGTTCCCGATAATTTGCCTTCACAGTGGGGACTATCTCCAAGCACTGGCAAATTACCTAACCATAGGCACCTACCTCCACAAATGTTTTGCAACAGCACCTTATTTTTCTATATTTATCAGCAAACTTGTGAAAAGTTATGTTTTAGTATACTTCACAAGAGGTACTAGATATTAGTCCTGTAAGGAGCAGAGACTTGCTGCACATGTACAGAGAGAGAGCTGAGAGAGAAGGAAGCCAGAAGCAGATGTGCTGAGAATCTGATCTTACTGAAAGTTATATTCATATGTTGTGTTGTTATTTCTGAATAAAACCCTGTTGTTCCTCGTGCTACGCCTGATGGAGAACTGATTAACCTGCCGCCAGCAGGTTATGGGCCCAGAAGCACACAGCATACCGAAGGACAACAGTGAGCAAAGAAAAGCAAAGATGGCCATCAGCAGCAGCTCAGTTAAATTCACAGTGCCAGTTCTGACTAACCAGAACTACCAATCCTGGAAATTCACAGTAAATATGCTTCTACTAAGAGAAGTCTGTGGAAATACACACAATAATGTAAACCAGATCCACTACCAGAGGATTGGCTGAAGAAGGATCAGTATAGATCTCAGGATCTCCCTCAGAATAGATAATGATCAGATTCGGCACATATGTAAATGTGAAATGGCAAAAGAGATGGGGGAGGAGCTACAGAAAGTGCATGAAAGGATGAATCTCAGCAACAATCTCTATATAATGAGAAAACTGTACCAGTCTAAGCTAAGCAAGGGCTAAAATATGCAGGACTACATAAGAAATACCTTAAAACTTGTAGAGTGAGTGCAAGGTATTGAAGAGTAAATAAACCATCCTACTATAATCACTTGTGGGGCAGCGGTTTTGCTAAAAAACTATCTTTTATAAATATGCTAATGAGCCTCTAGGTGCTATGTGGGCGTCATTAGCACCTAGAGGCTCCGTCTACCTTCATACACAGCTGCCGCCCAGCGCGTCCCTCCAGCCCGCCCATGTCCTCCTCCGTGTGACGCAGCGGACGAGTTCTCGCGCATGCGCCGTGCGCGGCTGTATTCGGCGCATTTGAGATCTCAGCTCGGAGCGGTCAGACATTCAATGCGCATGCGCCGAATACAGCCGCGCATGCGCATTAAATGTCTGACCGCTCCGAGCTGAGATCTCAAATGCGCCGAATACAGCCGCGCACGGCGCATGCGCGAGAACTCGTCCGCTGCGTCACACGGAGGAGGACATGGGCGGGCTGGAGGGACGCGCTGGGCGGCAGCTGTGTATGAAGGTAGACGGAGCCTCTAGGTGCTAATGACGCCCACATAGCACCTAGAGGCTCATTAGCATATTTATAAAAGATAGTTTTTTAGCAAAACCGCTGCCCCACAAGTGATTATAGTAGGATGGTTGGCCAGAGCAGACACTAGCAGATCGCTAGTGTCTGACAGCTAATTATGTCATACCAAGTGATAGAAACCCTTTAACAGTAAGCTTGTAGCCGGAGCCCGATGGTAACTGTCGGGGCGCTGCCACAGCAGAGCAGCTGCCTGATGGGAGGGGGGAAAGGGGGGTGATCAACACAACAGCACAGCCCCGATCTCCTCAACACTTACTGACCAATTGCAGCCATTCAAAGGCGGGGACTACGCTGATTGGTCCCTGGCGGGTGCCCGGACAGCTCTGCTGTCCATGACACCCGTTTACATGCCGGTGTCACCGCAAGTGTACTTGTGGTGACACTGTGATTAGTGTTGAGCGAACTTCTGTTTTAAGTTCGGCGTCTAAAGTTCGGCTTCCGGTTAGCGGAGAATCCCGATATGGATTCCGAATTCCGTTGTGGTCCGTGGTAGCGGAATCAATAATGGCCGATTATTGATTCCGCTACCACGGACCACAACGGAATTCGGATTCCATATCGGGATTCTCCGCTAACCGGAAGCCGAACTTTAGACGCCGAACTTAAAACAGAAGTTCGCTCAACACTAACTGTGATCTCATGACGTACTGTGTACGTCAAGATGCGGTAACTAACACCACATTATGACATACACAGTAGGGGTTAAATGAGTTTGCTTGTGACTAGTTATTTTCATCTTGTGATTTTCTCTTGAACTCATCTACAAGCTTTCCTTTAACATAGTGTTTGTTCCCTAACTCCAGTCCTCAGGGCCCACCTGCTGGTCTTGATTTGAGAATATCCCATAGAATGAATAACTATGGTAAGTCCTGATGCATTGACACTAATTATATCACCTGCTCATTACTAAGGAAATCCTGAAAACATGACCGGCAGTTGGGCCCTGAGGATCGGAGTTGAGGAATACTGCTGTAACATACTCCAGAGTGAGCTCATTATCTGGACATGCATCTAGTGCAGTCACAAGTGTGTCATAACTTTCTGGAATACCGCCGAGTAAAAACTAGTGTCTGAGAGCTAATTATGTCATACCAAGTGATAGAAACCCTTTAATGAAAATACACTGCAGTACACAATACAGTGTACTGCAGTGTATTGTAGAGCAATCAGACACATTGGATCTTTAAGAACCAAGTGGGTCTGAGTTAAAAAAGTGTAAAAAAATATATATATATGAAAAAAGTTAAAAAAAATCTAACATTTTCCATATATGCACATTTATAATTGGCTAAAAATGAAGAAAATAAAATACCCTAAACATGTTTGGTATTGCCGCGCCCTTTAACCCCTTAAGGACTCGGCCCTATTTCACCTTCTGGACTTGGCCATTTTTTTGCAAATCTGACCAGTGTCACTTTAAGTGCTGATAACTTTAAAACGCTTTGACTTATCCAGGCCATTCTGAGAATTTTTTTTCGTCACATATTGTACTTCACGACACTGGTAAAATGAAGTAAAAAAATACATTTTTATTAATAAAAAAATACCAAATTTACCAAAAATTTGTAAATGATTGCAAATTTCCAAGTTTCAATTTCTCTACTTCTATAATACATAGTAATACCTCCAAAAATAGTTCTTACTTTACATTCCCCATATGTCTACTTCATGTTTGGATCATTTTTGGAATGATATTTTATTTTTTGGGGATGTTACAAGGCTTAGAAGTTTAGAAGCAAATCTTGAAATTTTTCAGAAACTTTCAAAAACCCAATTTTTAGGGACCAGTTCAGGTCAGAAGTCACTTTGTGAGGCTTACATAATAGAAACCACCCAAAAATGACCCCATTCTAGAAACTACACCCTCAATGTATTCAAAACTGATTTTACAAACTTTGTTAACCCTTTAGGTGTTCCACAAGAATTAATGGAAAATAGAGATACAATTTCAAAATTTCCCTTTTTTGGCAGATTTTCCATTTTAATATTTTTTTTCCAGTTACAAAGCAAGGGTTAACAGCCAAACCAAACTCAATATTTATGGCCCTGATTCGTTAGTTTACAGAAATACCCCATATGTGGTCGTAAACTACTGTACAGGCACACGGCAGGGCGCAGAAGGAAAGGAATGCCATACAGTTTTTGGAAGGCAGATTTTGCTGGACTGTTTTTTTTTACACCATGTCCCATTTGAAGCCCCCCTGATGCACCCCTAGAGTAGAAACTCCATAAAAGTGACCCCATCTAAGAAACTACACCCTCAAGGTATTCAAAACTGATTTTACAAACGTCGTTAACCCATTAGGTGTTCCACAATAATTAATGGAAAATAGAAATACAATTTAAAAATTTCACTTTTTTGGCAGATTTTCCATTTTAATATTTTTTTTTACTTTTACAAAGCAAGGGTTAACAGACAAACAAAACTCAATATTTATGGCCCTGATTCTGTAGTTTACAGAAACACCCCATATGTGGTCGTAAACTACTGTACGGGCACACGGCAGAGCGCAGAAGGAAAGGAATGCCATACGGTTTTTGGAAGCCCCCCTGATGCACCCCTAGAGTAGAAACTCCAAAAAAGTGGCCCCATTTTAGAAACTATGGGATAGGGTGGAAGTATCATTGGTACTAGTTTAGGGTACATATGATTTTTGGTTGCTCTATATTACACTTTTTGTGAGGCAAGATAACAAGAAATAGCTGTTTTGGCACCGTTTTTATTTTTTGTTATTTACAACATTCATCTGACAGGTTAGATCATGAGATATTTATATAGACCAGGTTGTCACGGATGCGGCGATACCTAATATGTATACTTTTTTTTATTTATGTAAGTTTTACACAATGATTTCATTTTTGAAGCAAAAAAAATCATGTTGTAGTGTTTCCATAGTCTGAGAGCCATAATTTTTTCAGTTTTTGGGCGATTACCTTGGGTAGGGTATGAGATGACGGTTTTATTGGCACTATTTTGGGGTGCATGCGACTTTTTGATCGCTTGCTATTACACTTTGTGATGTAAGGTGACAAAAAATGGTTTATTTGGCACATTTTTTTTTTTTTTTTTTTTACGGTGTTCATCTGAAGGGTTAGGTCATGTGATATTTTTATAGAGCCGGTCGATATGTATGCGGCGATACCTAATATGTATACTTTTTTTTTATTTATGTAAGTTTTACACAATAACAGCATTTTTAAAACAAAAAAAATGATGTTTTAGTGTCTCCATATTCTGAGCCATAGTTTTCATATTTTTTGGGCGATAGTCTCAGATAGGGGCTCATTTTATGCGGGATGAGGTGACGGTTAGATTGGTACTATTTTGGTGGCAAAACGCCTTTTTGATCGCTTGCTGTTGTACTTTTTGTGATGTAAGGTGACAAAAAATTTTTTATTTAGCACAGTTTTTATTTTTTATTTTTTACGGTGTTCATCTGAGGGGTTAGGTCATGTGATATGTTTATAGAGCCGGTCGATACGGACGCGGTGATACCTAATATGTATATTTTTTTTTTTACCCTATTTTTTACCTATTTTTTTTTTTTACTTTATTTGGGGAAAATGACGTTTTTGTATATTTTTACTTTAAACTTAAATTTTTTCGGGGGAAAACTTTATTTTTTCAACTTTTTTTTCACTTCATTTTTTGTCCCACTTCGGGACTTGAACTTTTGGGGGTATATTCTTTTACAATGCATTCCAATACTTCTGTATTGGAATGCATTGGCTGTATGAGTAATACAGTGTGTATTACTCATACAGCTTCCGGCCTGTGAGATCCAGGGGGCTGGATCTCACAGGCTCATCATTGGAAGGCAGCGCAGATGCCTAAGAAAGCTTTGGTTTGTGTAGGATGCCTTTGTGGTGCATGTGGACCGCGCCGACATCCTCAATTGTATGCATTTTTTTGCTCGGGATAGTCGTTTGCTGCGGTTTGATGCATTGTAAAAGGGATTAGACCCCCAAAAGTTGAAGTCCCAAAGTGGGACAAAAAATAAAGTAAAAAAAAAGTTGAAAAAATAAAGTTTCCCCCCCCCAAAATTAAAAGTTTCGAAGTAAAAATAAACAAAAACATAATTTTCCCCAAATAAAGTAAAAAAAAAATTGGCAAAAAATAGGGTATCACCGCGTCCGTATCAACCGGCTCTATAAACATATCACATGACCTAAACCCCTCAGATGAACACCGTAAAAAATAAAAACTGCTAAATAAACAATTTTTTTGTCACCTTACATCACAAAATGTACAGCAGAAAACAATCAAAAAGGTGTTTGCACACCAAAATAGTACCAATCTAACCGTCACCTCATCCCGCAAAAAATGACCCCTACCTGAGACAATCGCCCAAAAAATATAAAAAACTATGGCTCAGAATATTGAGACACTAAAACATAATTTTTTTTGTTTTAAAAAAGCTGTTATTGTGTAAAACTTACATAAATGAAAAAAAAGTATACATATTAGGTATCAACGTGTCCGTATCGATCGGCTCTATAAAAATATCACATGACCTAACCCCTCAGATGAACACCGTAAAAATTTTAAAATAAAAACTGTGCTATATAAACCATTTTTTGCTACCTTACATCACAAAAAGCGTAATAGCAAGCGATCAAAAAGTCACACGCACCCCAAAATAGTGCCAATAAAACCGTCATCTCATCCCGCAAAAATCATACCCTACCCAAGGTAATCGCCCAAAAACTGAAAAAATGATGGCTCTATGGAAACACTAAAACATGATTTTTTTTGTTTAAAAAAATAAATCATTGTGTAAAACTTACATTAAAAAAAAAAGTATACATATTAGGTATCGCCGCATCCGTGACAACCTGGTCTATAAAAACATCACATGATCTAACCTGTCAGATGAATGTTGTAAATAACAAAAAATAAAAACGGTGCCAAAACAGCTATTTCTTGTTACCTTGCCTCAAAAAAGGTGTAATATAGAGCAACCAAAAATCATATGTACCCTAAACTAGTACCAAAAATACTGCAACCCTATCCCGTAGTTTTTAAAATGGGGTCACTTTTTTGGAGTTTCTACTCTACGGGCGCATCAGGGGGGCTTCAAATGGGACATGGTGTCAAAAAAAAACAGTCCATGGCATTCCTTTCCTTCTGCGCCCTGCCGTGTGCCCGTACAGCGGTTTACGACCACATATGGGGTGTTTCTGTAAACTACAGAATCAGGGCCATAAATATTGAGTTTGGTTTGGCTGTTAACCCTTGCTTTGTAACTGGAAAAAAATTATTAAATTTGAAAATCTGCCCAAAAAGTTAAATTTTTTAAATTGTATCTCTATTTTCCATTAATTCATATTTGGGTGGTTTCTATTATGTAAGCCTCGCAAAGTGACTTCAGACCTAACCTGGTCCCTAAAAATTGGGTTTTTGAAAATTTCTGAAGAATTTCAAGATTTGCTTCTAAACTTCTAAGCCTTGTAACATCGCCAAAAAATAAAATATCATTCCCAAAATTATCCAAACATGAAGTAGACATATGGGGAATGTAAAGTAATAACTATTTTTGGAGGTATTACTATGTATTATAGAAGTAGAGAAATTGAAACTTGGAAATTTGCCATTTTTTACAAATTTCTGGTAAATTTGGTATTTTTTTTATAAATAAAAATGAATTGTTTTGACTTCATTTTACCAGTGTCATGAAGTACAATATGTGACGAAAAAACTATCTCAGAATGGCCTGGATAAGTCAAAGCGTTTTAAAGTTATCAGCACTTAAAGTGACACTGGTCAGATTTGCAAAAAATGGCCAAGTCCTTAAGGTGAAATAGGGCTGAGTCTTTAAGGGGTTAATTTATGTGGAACACCTAAAGGGTTAACAAAGTTAGTCAAATCAGTTTTGAGTAGCTTGAGGGGTGTAGTTTCTACAATGGGGTCATTTATGGTGGGTTTCCACTATGAAATCCCCACATAGTGACTTCAGAACTGAACTGGTCCTTAAAAAGTGCTTTTTGGAAATTTTCTTTAAAATTTTAAGAGTTGCTTTTAAAATTCTAAGCCTTCTAACGTCCTAAAAAAAACCTGACATTTACAGAATGATGCCAACATAAAGTAGACATATGGGGAATGTTAAGTAACAAATATTTTATGAGGTATCACTTTCTGTTTAAAAGCTGAGAAATTGAAATTTTGAAAATTGCGAATTTTTCAAAATTTTAGGTAAATTTGGGATTTTTTCATAAATAAAGGTGAAATATATTGACTCAAATTTATGACTATAATGAAGTACAATGTGTCACGAGAAAACAATCTCAGAATGGCCTGGATAAAAAAAGGGTTCCTAATTATTAGCACATAAGGTGACACATGTCGGATTTGCACAAAATGGCCTGGGCAGGAAGGTGAAAACTGGCCCGGGGTAGAAAGGGTTAATGCTATATGATGTATACACAAATAAAGATCTGATTATTTGTCCTGTATACATGGGGGAGGACATA
Organism: Bufo bufo; assembly: GCF_905171765.1. Classification (NCBI taxonomy): domain Eukaryota; kingdom Metazoa; phylum Chordata; class Amphibia; order Anura; family Bufonidae; genus Bufo; species Bufo bufo. Next base: position 232,604,324 of record NC_053392.1, on the reverse strand, counting down.
TGTGCTCCATCACTTTCTGGATACAGTGATAACCTATGATATTTTTATCAATTGATTCCTATTTATTGAACCTGTAATAAAGCATACATACCCTGCTGTAGTATCTTTAAACAACAGAGGACGGAAGTGTTAAAAGAGGACCTGTTGGCTCCCCTAATCTGTCTTAGCAAATACTTCCTCATACAATAACTATTCTGCAGCATCTTGTCTTATAACTCTGCTTTGCACTTTTCCTCTGTTATTTATTCTATAATTTTATGAGTGAAATTGACAACTGGGCATTATCATTCCACCTGTCAAAGAGGCATGTCCCTACACAGTCTATGGCTTATTGCACACGAACGTGTGCGCTCTGTGGCCGTATTGCGGACCGCATTTGCAGATCCGCAATACACGGGCACCATTCCGTGTGCATTTTGCATCACGGATGCAGACCCATTCACTTCAATGGGTCTGCAAATCCGGAGATGCGGAATGGTGCAGAACGGAAGCACAGAACGGAACCCTACGGAGGAACTACGGAGTGCTTCCCTGGGGTTTCGTCCCGTACTTCCGTTCCTCAAAAAGATAGAACGTGTCCTATCTTTTTGCGGAACGGCCGGATCGCTGACCCATTAAAGTGAATGGGTCCACGATCCGCTGCGGCTGCCCCATGGTGGGTGTTCGTGCATTGCGGCCCGCAGCACAGCCACGGGGCGCACACGTTCGTGTGCAAGAGGCCTAATACTGTCAGCACTGATTGGACAGTGGCAGACAGTTTAGGGACACACCTCCAACTGGTAAGACCCAGATGCCAATTTATTCATTAATTTGTTGTAGTACTAACAGAGGAACAGCAGAATGCAACATTATAAGAAAGTGTTCCAGAATTGCTTTATTATTTGGATTTATTATTTACCAAAACAGACATGTCAGAAGTGCTGGAGGGTTGTCTTTAAAAGATAGAAAACTATTTTAGAAAAGGAAACACATTAATTATCTTCTACAGACAAATCTAATTATTTAAATTACAATTAAATAAACCATTCTGTTTATGAGTGACAAATATTTAAAAACTGAAGAAATCAAGAAGGGCACAAATGCTTTTTCAGAGCTTTGTAAACTAATCAAAATGTTCATACTTTCATCCTGTAAATCATAACTTTTAACTTTTTCAGTTGGGGATTCAAATAAGGCTGTTGGGACACATCTATCATGAGGTTACTCACAATTCACCTATTAGAGGAAAGGCTTAAGGGTCCATTCACACGTCCGTAGGTGTTTTGCGGTCCGCAAAATGCAGATCTGCAAAACATGAACACAGGCAATGTGTGTTCCGCAATTTGCGGACCACATATCACTATAATAGAAAATGTCTTTTATTGTCCGCAATTGCGGACAAGAATAGGACATGTTCTATTTTTTTTGGAAACTGAAGTGCGGATACGGAAATGTGGATGCGGACAGCACATAGCATCCATTCCGGCCCCATTGAAAATGAATGGGTCCGCAAAATCCGGAACGGATCGGGAAAAAAATTGCGGACGTGTGAATGGACCGTAACTTTCATCTCTTTCTGGAACTGACTACTGAGCATTCCTTGATTCACTTGGTGATTCACTCTCTTGTATCATCCCACTGACGAATACGACAGCAAATATAATTCATGTATTCTAAAGTGTCAGTACTGAACTTACACCATGGAATCAAGTAAAAAAGTTAAAGATTTGTTTAGAAGGTTATAAATGGTAACAAATGTGGAAAATTAAGAAATTAAGAAGGAAGAAAAAGAAAATACGTTACTAATATATGACCAAACAGCTGAAAAAATACCACTTTGGCTTTCTGGTTGATGTAATGCATTTTACACATGGGTCATGAACTGAATGGCTATTATATGCAATTAAGATCAGATCATGGTAATATTTTTCTTAATGATGCCAATTTGATTGACCAACACCTTCCCAACACTTAGTGATATAATTTTATAATTATTTTAGCTGTGTGTATGCCAATATAAAAGAAGATAAGAAGTAAAACTAAGGCCTCATGCACACAAACGTATTTTCATTCCTTGTCCGTTCCGTTTTTTTTGCGGCCTGTATACGGAACCATTCATTTCAATGGGTCCGCAAAAAAAATGGAAGGTACTCCGTGTGCTTTCCGTTTCTGTATGTCCATATTTCCGTTCCGCAAAAATAGAACATGTCCTATTATTGTCCGCATTACTGACAAGGATAATACTGTTCTATTAGGGCCCCCTGTTCTGTTCCACAAAATACGGAAAGCACACGGATGTCATCCGTATTTTTTGCGGACCGCAAAATACATACGGTTGTGTGCATGAGGCCTAATACACAGTGCTTTGCTCCAAGACAATGAGGCACTGTAATGTCTGTCACCCTGCACTCAATTGTTCTTCAATTCATTTCAAGCAAGCAGAAAATGGTGTTGAATTGGAAAGAAATGCATATTAAAAATTGTAGAACATTTTATTTATACAGTGACTAAGCTTTATTTAACTAAGACTAGACACACTTTTGACTACCGTATTTTTCACCCTATAAGACGCACCTAGGTTTTAGAGGGTGAAAATAGGAAAAAAACTATTTTGAACAAAAGGTGTGTTAAAATATGGGGGATCTGCTCCTGACAAACTTATCGGGGATCTGCTGCTGACAGAAGTTTATGGGGTACCGTAATCTGCTACTTACACAATGTTATGGGGGGGGGGATATGTTGCTGACGCACTTATTGGGAAAGGGAGGGATCCAGTGACACTTTAATAAGGGGGTCACTTTATTAGGGGGGGTCACTTTATTAGGAGTACCCCACATTATTAGGAGTGGGGTCACTTTATTAGGGGGTCACTTTATTAAGAGTGGGGTCATTAGGTGTACAGTACCTTAGGAATGACTTTCTGGCAGGGAAAAGCTCTCAGGGCACAGCTCTGAGTGCATGTTGTCAGGAGCAGGCACGTGTGAATACAGGCTCCCGCGCTCCCATCAACTTTCCTTCTTCTCTATAACAGTGCATCTTCGGGCTGGCCGGTCCGTACCACCCAGCATTTGCTGCGGCCGGCTGGTCCCTACCACAGAGCACCCGCAGAGGCGAACAGCCCCTGCATCCCACCATCTGCAGCGGCGGATGGTCCCTGCCTCCCAGCACCCACAGCGCGCCCAGCACCAGCAGCGCGGCCGGCCCTTTTATTCCAGCACTGCAGCGGCAGCCAGGTAACATCAGAGGCCACAAGCAAAGCGACGGACATTTTTTTTTACTATATTCACCCCATAAGACTTCCCCCTTGGGGGAAAAAAGTGCGTCTTATAGGGTGAAAAATACGGTACTTGAAGGAGGCCTGTCACCATGAAAAGGCAGTGCAATCTACAGGACAGGTACCACCCCCCACCAACCATAAACTTACTGTACTGATGGTGGGCAACCCTAACTCATTTTAACTGTCTAAGGGCTGCCCCCACCACAACCACTGTCGGCCATACACTAATACCCAATATACTGGTCACTCTTACAATAATAATAATCACATCCAGATCTCACCCTCCACACACAGATCACATTCATACTTACCATCCCTACCACCCCACCCCACAGTAGTAAAATAGCTTGTTTCCCATCCTCCCAGCAATCATTTTCAGGCTTACCACTCCCACCAATCCCCCAAAGTAGTCAGAAAGCTGGTTTCCCATCATAACAATCCCCTAACCCTCTCCCCCCCCCCCCCCCCAGCAATCACGTTCAAGCTCAAATCCTCCTGCCACCCCCTTCCCCCTAAGTATTAAATGCAGGATCACCATCCCCCAACCCCAAAGTAGTCAGAGAGTTATTATTATTATTTTTTATTAAAGCACCATTCATTCCATAGTGCTGTACATATGAAAAGGGGTATACATACATAATACAGACAATTGCACTAAGCATAAATAAGACAAGTTGCAAACTGGTACAGAAGGAGAGAGGGCCCTGCCCGTGAGGGCTTACAATCTACATGGTATGGGAAAAGGACACAGTAGGAGAGGGTAAAGCTAGTCATGGCGGTATAGAGGCAGGACCCTCACTGGTTGTAGGCTTGTCTGAAGAGGTGGGTTTTTAGGTTTCTTTTGAAGGATTCCACTGTAGGTGAGAGATTGATATGTTGGGGTAGCGACTTCCAGAGTGTGGGGGATGCACGGGAGAAATCTTGGAGGCAATTGTGGAAAGAGGTGATAAGAAGAGAGGAGAGAAGGAGGTCTTGTGAGGATCAGAGATTGCGTGTTGGGAGGTATCGGGAAAGAAGCTCTGAGATGTAGGGAGGGGACAGGTTGTGGACAGCCTTGTATGTATTTGTTAGTATTTTGAACTGAATTTGCTGGGCAATGGGTTGCCAGTGAAGGGATTGGCAGAGGGGAGAGGCAGAGGAGTAACAGGGTGAGAGGTGTATTAGTCGGGCAGCAGAGTTGAGGATAGATTGGAGGGGTACGAGAGTGCTACATGGAAGGCCACAGACGGGAATGTTGCAGTAGTCTAGACGGGAGATAATGAGGGCATGTGCAAACATTTTCACAGACTCAAAGTAGAGGAAGGCGCGATGCAGGAGATGTTTTTGAGTTGGAGGCGGCAGGTGGTGGAAAGGGCTTGGATGTGTGGTCTGAAGGTGAGGGCGGAATCCAAGGTCACTCCAAGGCAGTGGACTTAGTTGACTGGGGAGAGTGTGCAGCCATTGACAGTGATAGATAGGTCTGTTGGGAGGGTTGAGCAAGATGCGGGAAAGATGATGAATTCTGTTTTATCTATGTTAAGTTTTAGAAAGCCAGACAGAAGGAGGATATGGAAGATAGCCATTGTGGAATTCTGGATTGCAAGGTGGTGATATCTGGACCAGAGAGGTAGATTTGTGTGTTGTCAGCATAAAAGTGATACTGAAAGCCGTGGGAGTCTATGAGCTGTCCCAGGCCGAAAGTGTAAATAGAGAAGAGCAGGGGTCCTAGGACAAAGCCTTGCGGGACACCAAAAGAGAGGGAATGAAACGAGGAGGTGGTGTGAGAGTGGGAGACGCTAAATGTCCGGTCTGTGAGGTATGATGTGATCCAGGAGAGGGCCAGGTCAGCGATGCCAAGAGATGAGAGAGTTTGTAACAGAAGGGAGTGGTCGACAGTGTCCAAGGCAGAGGACAAGTCAAGGAGAAGAAGGACAGAGTAATGTGTTTTGCTTTTGGCTGTTAGTAGGTCATTGGTGACTTTGGTAAGGGCAGTCTCAGTTGAATGGTTGGGTTGGAAGCCAGATTGTAGCCGGTCAAAGAGGGAGCAGGAGGAGAGGTGAGAGGATAGTTCAGAATGGACATGTTGCTCAAGTAGCTTTGGGGCATATAGATGAAGTGATATGGGGCGATAACTGGACAAAGATGATGGGTCAAGTGAAGGCTTTTTGAGGATGGGTGTAATGGTAGCATGTTTAAAACCAGAGGGGAAGACCCCAGAGGTTAGTGATAGGTTGAAGAGATGAGTTAGGTGTGAGGTGGGATGGGATTGGTTGAAATGCACAGGTGGTGAGATGTGATCTGGAGAGTAGAGTAGAGACTTTTTCTTCTGTAATTGTGGAGAAGCGGGTTTTCGAAGAAGAGGGCAGAGCAGTTTTGTAGAGGGTCTGTGGGGACTGTGCACTGAAGCTTTCTCTGATGTTAACTATCTTTTGTTTTGAAGTATGTGGCAAAGTCCTCAGCTGAGATGAGATAAGAGGAGAGGGTGGGGGTGCTGGGAGAAGGAGAAGGGAGTTAAAAGTGTTTGTTTAGGGCTGTGGCACACGGAAGATATGAGAGATGAGAAGTAGGCCTGTTTTGCATCAGCGAGTGAGCATTTGAAAATGAGGAGGGATTGCTTGTATGTGGTGAAGTGATCCTTGGAATAGGATTTCTTCCATCGCCGCTTAGCAGCCCTGAAGATTTTAGGTCAGGTTGGTGTGCCACGGTTGTCTGTTGATCTCATCATCATCCCCCCAGCAACTACATGCCTGATATAGGTGGGGCTTACAGCCTTATCTCTCCCACTACCTGAGTGATTTCACTATGGAGGTATGTGGGAGCTTGGTTGTAAGTTGTATCTTAGCACCTCTCAGACCGTGTTCACACACCGTAGGCAGTCTAGTGGTAGGAACCCATGCCACGCTGAGATACCTTGACGGTGGTGCAAAAGGGCTCCGATGTGTTCCTGACAGGAATACATTGGCTAAAGTCTCAGTTCTTAACATCAGCCTGAGTGATTAGCCAGTGTTGTCAGTTGCATATCATTGTGGTGCACCTTTCGCAGTGATTTCTGAATTTTTATATTTGCATCCACACATTATCCCATTTTGTGTAGGATGCCATTGTGCTGCATGTGGTCCGCTGCCAACATCCTCCATTGTATGCATTTTTGCTAGGGATTGCCATTAGCAACGGATCAAATGCGGAGGAATTGCTCCCCCGGTTATAAGCATGCCACAGTGTTTGGGGTTTTTGAGCATTTCCTGCCATTTATGCCACTTTATTTCATTATTTTTCTTGTTATGTTTAGAATGTGCCATTGCGTACTGCTGGTAGCCTTCTGTTGCACCTGGTAGCCTGTGTCACATGGCCTGTTATAGGTGGGGCTTACAGCCTTATCATCTCTCCCACTACCTGAGTGATTTCACTATGGAGGTATGTGGGAGCTTGGCTGTAAGTTGTATCTTAGCACCTCTCAGACCATGTTCGCACACCATAGGTAGTCTAGTGGTAGGACCCATGCCACGCTGAGATACCTTGACGGTGGTGCAAAAGGGCTCCAATGTGTTCTTGACAGGAATACATTGGCTAAAGTCTCAGTTCTTAACATCAGCCTGAGGGATTAGCCAGTGTTGTCAGTTGCATATCATTGTGGTGCACCTTTCACAGTGATTTATACATGCAGAATCAGCATCCTCCCCCCACCCTTAAACTAGTCACAGTGCTCGTTCCCCCATTTTCCCAAGTTCACCATCAAATTTGCAAGCCAAAATCTAGTCACAGTGCTCGTTCCCCATTTTACCAATTTTACCATCCCCCTCAACTTGTAAACTAGTCACAGTGCTCGTTCCCCAATTTCACATCCTCCCCCACCCCTCAAACTAGTCACAGTACTTGTTCCATCATTTTCCCAAGTTCACCATCCTCTCCCCCTCCCCTTAACTAGTCACAGTGTTCAATATGATTTCAGCATGACCTTGTGTGGAGAGGGGAGGAGGGGCATCTTAATCAAATCTGGTTAGTGGTCTAAATTGATTTTTGGATCTATCTGGGGCGTTAATTCAATCTGGATTTGTGTCAGGGGTTATAATTTATTAGGAGAACTGCTCTGGGGTGTGAATTAATTTAGGGGTCCTCCCCCCTCCTGCAAACTAGTCACAGAGCTCGTTCCCCCATTTCACCATACTTCCCTCCCCAACCTAGCAGCAGCAGCGGGTAAGAAGGCGGTAGCATAGCAGAGTCCCACACTCTGCTATCGTTCCTCTGTGCAGGCTGGAGTCGGACGTGTGAGGGGCAGGCCTATCAGACGCGTCGTATGTGAGACACGTCTGAAGTTTCATTAACCACCTCAGCCCCTATAGCTTAAACACCCTTAATGACCAGACCACTTTTTACAATTCTGCACTACACTACTTTCACGGTTTATTGCTCGGTCATGCAACTTACCACCCAAATGAATTTTACCTCCTTTTCTTCTTACTAATAGAGCTTTCATTTCGTGGTACTTCATTGCTGCTGACATTTTAACTTTTTTTTTAATTAATCAAAATTGACCGAAATTTTGTGTAGTGTAATGTAGTGTAGTGTGGTGATTGGTGCTACTTACAGAGCTGCCTGTGTCCTCTGGTGGTCGATCCAAGCAAAAGGGACCACCAGAGGACCAGGTAGCAGGTATATCAGACGCTGTTAACAAAACAGCGTCTGATATACATTTCTGGGGTTAAAAAAAAAATCGCATCTACAGCCTGCCAGCGAATGATCGCCGCTGGCAGGCTGTAGATCAACTCGTTTACCTCCCGATCCTGTGAACACGCGCTCCTGTGTGCGCGCGTCCACAGGAAATCTTGCGTCTCGCGAGATGGCGCGCCGATGCGTCAAGGAGGAATAACCCGGCCGCCCGCAGGACGCATCCCTGCGTTAGGTGGTCGGGAGCTGGTTAATAAACAGCATGGTGGTGGGGCTAGTAACAAATGGTGACAAGACTGAAAAGTCTTGCCATCATTTGGTGACAGCTGGCGTGCCAGCAAAATGAGGTCTGTCTGCCACCTCTAGTATCAAAGTAGAAAATTTGTGGCACACCAGAATCAATTCATGCTTATTTAATCAGTAGACGTATTACATCATTCCTTATCAATTCATGTATATAGTATAATACATCCAGATTAAATATACGTTACAGTAGTACAGTTTAGTCCCAACGTTTCGGTCATGTCATTGACCTTTTTCAAGGGATCTGTAACTTATGAGTGAGGACCTCTGCCGGATGTGTGACACACGTGCTGCAGGTGGCCGACTCCTGCTCTATAAAATGCTGCCTGCAGAGTGAACTGTACTTTTATGGAGACAGGTTCACTTTAAAAACATTATCAATTTATGTTTGGATCATTTATTAATGCAGTTATTGATTTGATCCTTCAAACTCACCGAATTAACTTTGTTATAGGTTAATGGTATCCCTGATGTTGTTCTTATATCCTTTCTCAGACTTGATTGATGTTGTCCAGTGCTGGGCAATGTGAAACAAGGGAGAAGGGGTAAGGTTTGTACATGAAGTATGATAGAAAACAGTCCAAGTGGCACTGCGTTTTCCTTCCCTCTCTCATTCAGGCACTGTCACTAGAGATGAGCGAACCCGAACTGTATAGTTCGGGTTCGTACCGAATTTTGGGGTGTCCGTGACACGGACCAGAACCCGAACATTTTTTGTAAAAGTCCGGGTTCGGGTTCGGTGTTCGGCGCTTTCTTGGCGCTTTTTGAAAGGCTGCAAAGCAGCCAATCAACAAGCGTCATACTACTTGCCCCAAGAGGCCATCACAGCCTTGCCTACTATTGGCATGGCTGTGATTGGCCAGTGCAGCATGTGACCCAGCCTCTATATAAGCTTGGGTCACGTAGCGCTGCACGTCACTCTGCTGATTCAAGCATAGGGAGAGGTTGCAGCTGCGACGTTAGGGCGAGATTAGGCAGATTAACTCCTCCAAAAGACTTCATTCTGTGATCGATCTGCAGCTGTGGATCATTGAAGTGCTAATATTGACTTGCTCACTTTTTTGAGGCTGCCCAGAGCGTTTTTAGATCACTTTTTTTCTGGGGTGATCGGCGGCCATTTTGTGACTTGTGGTGCGCCAGCACAAGCTATCACCAAGTGTATTTAACCATCAATAGTGTGGTTATTTTGTGCTATATCCTACATCAGCTGCAGGCTGAGCCTGTGTCACCGAAGTGCATTTAACCATCAACAGTGTGGTTATTTTTTGGCCATATACTACATCTGGTGCAGGCTGAGCCTGTGTCACCCAAGTGCATTTAACCATCAACAGTGTGGTTATTTTTTGGCCATATACTACATCAGGGGCAAGTTGAGCCTGTCACCCAGCGCCTAAAAAATAGACCTGACATTTCTATTCAACCAAATCTGTACTGTTTTAGCTGGTCAAGTTATTTGTAGTGACCGTAAAAGCACACTTTTTGTTCTGGGTTGAAAAACTATTCCCAAATTTGCCATTCTCAAAATAACTAGTTTCTGGTATTTGAGGCCTACTTGAAATCTATCCCAAAAAGGATATCTTACATTGAAGGTGCTGATAGTGCCATTCAGAAAAACCTAAGACACACGCTACCGTGCAGATAGAAGTCTGATTCTGTGATTAAACCTATACCTGTCACACAGCGCAAAAAAAAACAGGCCTCACATCTCTATTCAACCAAATCTGTACTGTTTTAGCTGGTCAAGTTATTTGTAGTGACCATAAAAGCACTTTTTTTTTTCTGGGTTGAAAAACTATTCCCAAATTTGCCATTCTCAAAATTGTGGTTAACGGGAACAATGAGGAAAACATCTAATAAGGGACGCGGACGTGGACATGGTCGTGGTGGTGTTAGTGGACCCTCTGGTGCTGGGAGAGGACGTGGCCGTTCTGCCACAGCCACACGTCCTAGTGAACCAACTACCTCAGGTCCCAGTAGCCAGCAGAATTTACAGCGATATTTGGTTGGGCCCAATGCCGTTCTAAGGATGGTAAGGCCTGAGCAGGTACAGGCATTAGTCAATTGGGTGGCCGACAGTGGATCCAGCACGTTCACATTATCTCCCACCCAGTCTTCTGTAGAAAGCGCACAGATGGCGCATGCAAACCAAGCCCATCGGTCTGTCACATCACCCCCATGCATATCAGGGAAACTGTCTGAGCCTCAAGTTATGCAGCAGTCTCTTATGCTGTTTGAAGACTCTGCTGCCAGGGTTTCCCAAGGGCATTCACCTAGCCCTTCCACAGGGGTGGAAGAGATAGAATGCACTAACGCACAACCACTTATTTTTCCTGATGATGAGGACATGGGAATACCACCTCAGCACGTCTCTGATGATGACGAAACACAGGTGCCAACTGCTGCGTCTTTCTGCAGTGTGCAGACTGAACAGGAGGTCAGGGATCAAGACTGGGTGGAAGACGATGCAGGGGACGATGAGGTCCTAGACCCCACATGGAATGAAGGTCGTGCCACTGACTTTCACAGTTCGGAGGAAGAGGCAGTGGTGAGACCGAGCCAACAGCGTAGCAAAAGAGGGAGCAGTGGGCAAAATCAGAACACCTGCCGCCAAGAGACTCCGCCTGCTACTGACCGCCGCCATCTGGGACCGAGCACTCCAAAGGCAGCTTTAAGGAGTTCCCTGGCATGGCACTTCTTCAAACAATGTGCTGACGACAAGACCCGAGTGGTTTGCACGCTGTGCCATCAGAGCCTGAAGCGAGGCATTAACGTTCTGAACCTTAGCACAACCTGCATGACCAGGCACCTGCATGCAAAGCATGAACTGCAGTGGAGTAAACACCTTAAAAACAAGGAAGTCACTCAGGCTCCCCCTGCTGCCTCTTCTGCTGCTGCCGCCTCGGCCTCTTCTGCTGCTGCCGCCGCCTCGTCCTCTTCCTCCGCCTCTGGAGGAACGTTGGCACCTGCCGCCCAGCAAACATGGGATGTACCACCAACACCACCACCTGCGTCACCAAGCATCTCAACCATGTCACACGGCAGCGTTCAGCTCTCCTTCTCACAAACATTTGAGAGAAAGCGTAAATTCCCACCTAGCCACCCTCGATCCCTGGCCCTGAATGCCAGCATTTCTAAACTACTGGCCTATGAAATGCTGTCATTTAGGCTGGTGGACACACACAGCTTCAAACAGCTCATGTCACTTGCTGTCCCACAGTATGTTGTTCCCAGCCGCCACTACTTCTCCAAGAGAGCCGTGCCTTCCCTGCACAACCAAGTGTCCGATAAAATCAAGTGTGCACTGCGCAACGCCATCTGTGGCAAGGTCCACCTAACCACAGATACGTGGACCAGTAAGCACGGCCAGGGACGCTATATCTCCCTAACTGCACACTGGGTAAATGTAGTGGCGGCTGTGCCCCAGGCGGAGAGCTGTTTGGCGCACGTCCTTCCGCCGCCAAGGATCGCAGGGCAACATTCTTTGCCTCCTGTCTCCTCCTCCTCCTGCTCAGCTTCCTCCTCCTCTTCTTCCACCTGCTCATCCAGTCAGCCACACACCTTCACCACCAACTTCAGCACAGCCCGGGGTAAACGTCAGCAGGCCATTATGAAACTCATATGTTTGGGGGACAGGCCCCACACCGCACAGGAGTTGTGGCGGGGTATAGAACAACAGACCGACGAGTGGTTGCTGCCGGTGAGCCTCAAGCCCGGCCTGGTGGTGTGCGATAATGGGCGAAATCTCGTTGCAGCTCTGGGACTAGCCGGTTTGACGCACATCCCCTGCCTGGCGCATGTGCTGAATTTGGTGGTGCAGAAGTTCATTCGCAACCGTCTGTTCGCGCTTCCGGCGTTCACACCCTGCCGCTGCTCGCCTGTCTGCGCTACAGCGTAACTTCGGCCTTCCCGCTCACCGCCTCATATGCGACGTACCCACCAGGTGGAACTCCACCTTGCATATGCTGGACAGACTGTGCGAGCAGCAGCAGGCCATAGTGGAGTTTCAGCTGCAGCACGCACGGGTCAGTCGCACTGTGGATCAGACACACTTCACCACCAATGACTGGGCCTCCATGCGAGACCTGTGTGCCCTGTTGCGTTGTTTCGAGTACTCCACCAACATGGCCAGTGGCGATGACGCCGTTATCAGCATAACAATACCACTTCTATGTCTCCTTGAGAAAACACTTAGGGCGATGATGGAAGAGGAGGTGGCCCAGGAGGAAGAGGGGTCATTTTTAGCACTTTCAGGCCAGTCTCTTCGAAGTGACTCAGAGGGAGGTTTTTTGCAACAGCAGAGGCCAGGTACAAATGTGGCCAGACAGGGCCCACTACTGGAGGACGAGGAGGACGAGGATGAGGAGGAGGTGGAGGAGGATGAGGATGAAGCATGTTCACAGCGGGGTGGCACCCAAAGCAGCTCGGGCCCATCACTGGTGCGTGGCTGGGGGGAAACACAGGACGATGACGATACGCCTCCCACAGAGGACAGCTTGTCCTTACCTCTGGGCAGCCTGGCACACATGAGCGACTACATGCTGCAGTGCCTGCGCAACGACAGCAGAGTTGCCCACATTTTAACGTGTGCGGACTACTGGGTTGCCACCCTGCTGGATCCCCGGTACAAAGACAATGTGCCCACCTTACTTCCTACACTAGAGCGTGATAGGAAGATGCGCGAGTACAAGCGCACGTTGGTAGACGCGCTACTGAGAGCATTCCCAAATGTCACAGGGGAACCAGTGGAAGCCCAAGGCGAAGGCAGAGGAGGAGCAAGAGGTTGCCAACGCAGCTGTGTCACGCCCAGCTCCTCTGAGGGCAGGGTTAGCATGGCAGAGATGTGGAAAAGTTTTGTCAACACTTCACAGCTAACTGCACCACCACCTGATACGGAACGTGTTAGCAGGAGGCAACATTTCACTAACATGGTGAAACAGTACCTGTGCACACCCCTCCACGTACTGACTGATGGTTCGGCCCCATTCAACTTCTGGGTCTCCAAATTGTCCACGTGGCCAGAGCTAGCCTTTTATGCCTTGGAGGTGCTGGCCTGCCCGGCGGCCAGCGTTTTGTCTGAACGTGTATTCAGCACGGCAGGGGACGTCATTACAGACAAACGCAGCCACCTGTCTACAGCCAATGTGGACAAGCTAACGTTCATAAAAATGAACCAGGCATGGATCCCATAGAACCTGTCCATCCCTTGTGCAGATTAGATATTAACTACCTCCCCTTAACAATATATTATTCTACTCCAGGGCACTTCCTCATTCAATACTATTTTTAATTTCATTTTACCATTATATTGCGGGGCAACCCAAAGTTGAATGAACCTCTCCTCTGTCTGGGTGCCGGGGCCTAAATGTGTGACAGTGGCCTGTTCCAGTGGTGGGTGACGTGAAGCCTGATTCTCTGCTATGACATGAAGACAGATTCTGCGCTGACATAAGGCCAGATTCTCTGTTACAGGACCTCTCTCCACTGCCTGGGTGCCTGGGCCTAAATGTGTGACAGTGGCCTGTTCCAGTGGTGGGTGACGTGAAGCCTGATTCTCTGCTATGACATGAAGACAGATTCTGCGCTGACATAAGGCCAGATTCTCTGTTACGGGACCTCTCTCCTCTGCCTGGGTGCCTGGGCCTAAAAGTGTGACAGTGGCCTGTTCCAGGGGTGGGTGACATGAAGCCTGATTCTCTGCTATGACATGAAGACAGATTCTGCGCTGACATAAGGCCAGATTCTCTGTTACGGGACCTCTCTCCTCTGCCTGGGTGCCTGGGCCTAAATGTGTGACAGTGGCCTGTTCCAGTGGTGGGTGACGTGAAGCCTGATTCTCTGCTATGACATGAAGACAGATTCTGCGCTGACATAAGGCCAGATTCTCTGTTACGGGACCTCTCTCCTCTGCCTGGGTGCCTGGGCCTAAATGTGTGACAGTGGCCTGTTCCAGTGGTGGGTGACGTGAAGCCTGATTCTCTGCTATGACATGAAGACAGATTCTGCGCTGACATAAGGCCAGATTCTCTGTTACGGGACCTCTCTCCTCTGCCTGGGTGCCTGGGCCTAAATATGTGACAGTGGCCTGTTCCAGTGGTGGGTGACGTGAAGCCTGATTCTCTGCTATGAAAAGGAGAGAGATTCTGCGCTGACATAAGGCCAGATTCCGTGTTACGGGACCTCTCTCCTCTGCCTGGGTGTCTGGGCCTAAATTTGTGACAGTGGCCTGTTCCAGTGGTGGGTGACGTGAAGCCTGATTCTCTGCTATGACATGAAGACAGATTCTGCGCTGACATAAGGCCAGATTCTCTGTTATGGGACCTCTCTCCTCTGCCTGGGTGCCTGGGCCTAAATGTGTGACAGTGGCCTGTTCCAGTGGTGGGTGACGTGAAGCCTGATTCTCTGCTATGACATGAAGACAGATTCTGCGCTGACATAAGGCCAGATTCTCTGTTACAGGACCTCTCTCCTCTGCCTGGGTGCCTGGGCCTAAATGTGTGACAGTGGCCTCTTCCAGTGGTGGGTGACGTGAAGCCTGATTCTCTGCTATGACATGAAGACAGATTCTGCGCTGACATAAGGCCAGATTCTCTGTTACAGGACCTCTCTCCTCTGCCTGGGTGCCTGGGCCTAAATGTGTGACAGTGGCCTGTTCCAGTGGTGGGTGACGTGAAGCCTGATTCTCTGCTATGACATGAAGACAGATTCTGCGCTGACATAAGACCAGATTCTCTGTTACGGGACCTCTCTCCTCTGCCTGGGTGCCTGGGCCTAAATGTGTGACAGTGGCCTGTTCCAGTGGTGGGTGACGTGAAGCCTGATTCTCTGCTATGACATGAAGACAGATTCTGCGCTGACATAAGGCCAGATTCTCTGTTACGGGACCGCTCTCCTCTGTCTGGGTGCCGGGGCCTAAATATGTGACAGTGGCCTGTTCCAGTGGTGGGTGACATGAAGCCAGATTCTCTGCTATGGCATGAAGAGACTGATTCTCTGCTGACATGAAGCCAGATTCTTTGCTATGGCATGAAGAGACTGATTCTCTGCCGACGTGAAGCCAGATTCTCTGCTATGGGACCTCTGTCCAATTGATATTGGGTCATTTTTATTTTTTTAATTTTTATTTTAATTCATTTCCCTATCCACATTTGTTTGCAGGGGATTTACCAACATGTTGCTGCCTTTTGCAGCCCTCTAGCTCTTTCCTGGGCTGTTTTACAGCCTTTTTAGTGCCGAAAAGTTCGGGTCCCCATTGACTTCAATGGGGTTCGGGTTCGGGACGAAGTTCGGTTCGGATCCCGAACCCGAACATTTCCGGGAAGTTCGGCCGAACTTCTCGAACCTGAACATCCAGGTGTTCGCTCAACTCTAACTTTCACCTTTTCACATTAGGTCCAATTTCTGCGACCAGGCAGTGCTAAGCCCAAATAGACTTAAATGTATACTCAGAAATGAGGAAAAACAGGCGGCACTCACCAGCGCTGTAATCTTCTCTTTATTGTATCCGACTTAAAATACATCAGCGGACGGCTTGGGGCGGACAAACATACAATGCAGACAAGAATATGGCGATGGCCGTTTCGCGCCTAAGCCATTACTTTGGCCGCATACATATTTAACTTTGTTTAATTGTTAGGGTGGGTTCACATCACATTTTTGACATCCGTTTAAGGTACACAAAAACCATATACATTAATGGATGCCCGACACTGATGCCATACAGTGGCATCCACTTACCATAGATGGAAAAAAAAGGATACAAAAGCGTATCACACCCCAGGATACAAAAGTGGGGTGTGATACGCTTTTGTATCCTTTTTTTCCAATGTATACGAATGGATGGCAAAAATGTGATGTGAACCCAGCCTTATTTACATTTGTAAATATGGAAACACATAATGGAAATTCCATAGCATTTTTTTTATCAGCCATCAGTAGCAGATCAGATTACATCCTACTCCTTAGTTCTTTCATTTACAAACCTGTGGTTTCCCTAGCTATGAGTCTTTTACCACATCTCTTTTTTCCCACTGAATTGCCAAGCAATTAAAATATTGTCAGGGTACAATCCTGTAATTGTCAAAAGCGAGCAGCTCATCTACAAAATTGTCCCTATGAAAGCATTTACTTTCCTAGGCTTCATATACATGACTTTACTGCTGATTTCTGTGTTATCGATTCATAATATGCTGCCTAAAGATATCTGCTGGCTCAGTGTACCTTTGTATTTTTTTCTCTCAGCGGAGCTGTGCGAGGGTTTATTTTTTGCAGAATGAGTTGAGTTGGCATTACCGTTGGTTCTATTTCGGGGTACATATGACTTTTTTTTTGATCACTTTAAATTTTGCTATTTGGGAAGCAGTGTAAAGAAAAGGCAGCAACTCTGCCATTGTTTTTTAGGTTTTGTAATTGAAGCATACACTGTGGTGGGGTGACGGGGGTATTTACATGTTCCCTTTATTCTGCCATTATGTATGATTACAGAAACATAAATTTATAGTTTTTTTTATGTTTTACCACTTTTCCTGCTTTTCTGTCGCCATTTTCTGAGAGCCATATTTTTATTTTATTTTTCTGGTTAAGATTTTTTGTGTGGGCTTGTTTTTTGAGCAATAAGTTGACATTTTCATTGGTACCTTTTTGCGGTACATACAACTTTTTGATTGCTTGATATGTTTTTTTGGAGGCAAGATAACAAAACAATAGCCGTTCTGGCATAGTTTTTGTTTTCATGGCATCCACCTGACGGGGTAGATCATATAATACTTTTATAGAGCAGGTCATTATGGACACAGTGATAACAAATATGTATACTCATTTTATTTTTCTTCAGTTTTACTTAATGAAAGTATTTTAACAGAATAAAAAATCATGTTTGCATTCATATTTTTTAAATTTTTCTGGGGAGGGACTTGTTTATTTCAGGCTGAGGTGACGTTTTTTATTGGTACCCGTTAGTAATACGTACGACTCGATAATACATTTTTTGTGAGGTGAGGTGACTCAAAAATGGCTGTTCTGGCACAGTTTTATTTTTATGGCATTCACCTGACAGGGTAGATCATATGATATTTTGATAGAGCCGGTCATTACTGAAGCAACGATACCTAATAACTCAATTTTTTTCCATGGTAAATGGCAAAAGGGGCATTTTTTACACTTACAGAGCAAATTTTTGTACAGGCCCCCCTCCCATGACCATCCTGGCATTGCATGTGTGCATATCTAAGGATGGGTTCACATAACGTTTTTGCCATCTGTTTGACGTATACATTGGAAAAATAGGGATACAAAAGTGACTGGACCCCCATTCAGTGACTGGATAGCACCCACATATAGTGACTGGATAACACTGCGATACAGTAACAGGATAACACCACCATACAGTGACTGGATAGCACCCCCATACAGTGACTGGGTAGAAACCCCATACAGAGGCTGGATAGCACCCCCATACATTTACTGGGTAGAAACTCCATACAGAGGCTGGATAGCACCCCCATACAGTGACTGGATAATGCCGCCATACAATGACCAGATAACACCGCCCTACAGTGAATGGATAACAGGGTATAAGCGGGCACAGAACAGTATTGTCACGGTGGGGAGTGGGGGAATCCCCCCACTGTACAATGTCGGGTATAATGGGGAAGCAGCTAGGCCAGGATATCGGAATCAAGGAGCAGGTCACCTCCTAAAGAGTCCCTAATCCTCGCCCTAACTCCTCACCATATGAGCGGACCTGGATGGCAGGACGGCTCATACCCAGGATACCTAGGACCCTGAGTCGCCCTGATAATCCCTCACATAGGAGCAGGGGAGAGATGACCTGTTCTTCCAAGACTCGGATGAACAGGAGTCTCAACAGGCCTAGTTGCAGAGAAATGCCAAGTGGAACAGCAGGTAAGTTTCCAGTGGCGGGGATAACCACTGAACCTAGAACCCAGGAAGGCATGGTAACTTACCCCTGGCAGCTGCTGGACGGCACAACCGAAGACCACACCAAGGTAAACTGGAACCCATAAAAACATACTGTAATCCAAACACCAAACAGATGCAGTATGTACTGCCACACAGGAACCAGCACTCCAGGATTGACATTTGACATTTGACATTTGATTCACCCCTCTGGGAAACCATGAGACCCCCTTCCGGAGGCCACGACAGACAAACAGGGGAACATCTGGCATCCATGCCGGACAGAATAATACACCAAACACTGACCAGACACAGAACAACAACTAGAAGAACAACCACCCCAGAACATATACCCACACCAAACATAACCACAGGTAATGTAGGGAAAATGGAGGAGACATAAAGAAGACATTGCTGGAGACATGGGTGACCAACTAGGTGGCCCTCACACTGGAAGATGGAACATCCAGACAAGGAGCATAACTCCAGCACACACCAAGGCTGGAGTACAACTGACTCCTGGCCAAAGGCCACAGGTATAAGAAGCACCTAGTGATCACACCTAATCAGGGGGTTAACCCTTACAGCACCAGACAGGAGAAGGCTACAACTTAAAGGGGAAGTGCACACACCAGCCACCACGTTGCCACCAGCAACAGCATGCATGGCAACCATGTCACGGCGCACACAGCCAAAGCTAAGACACTGCCACCACATGCCATAACAGCAACACGTTACAGTACAGGGTATCAGACTCACCCAGTGGCGTAGCATTGCCATCACCCATTGCAAGCCAAGTATTGTGCCCCTTCCCCCAACCTGTGGTCATGCCCCCCCTTTTTTTTTTTTACAGATAATGCAGTAGATGTCACCTGCAGTCCTACGTAACACCACAGATAACACAGTGATAACTCTCTGAGTACAGATAATGTAGTAGATGAGTGTGAGGACCCAGAATTCAGAACACGCACAGTCTGGGACTGGGCTGCAGGAGTGTGGGCCAAATTCTATATCCATCCCCCCAAACCCTACCGTAAACAGATATGTGGATGAACATTACATACATTTCTATGATATATACAGTAGAATACAGCACCCTACCTCTTACATCCAATGACATCTCCTGTGATGTAGACTCCTTCCTCAACGTCTTTATTCGGAGAGAGGACCGCCATGATACCTTCATTCAACCTTGTCTCGTCTCTGCAGAGTTTTACAGAAACTTTTTTTAGATTCCTCACTTTACTATCATTCTACCTCTACTGGTGCCTCAACACTGTCATCCTGCTGCTACCTCCAATAATGTGGTAGTGCCATACAGCTAGTCCCCCATAATATTATTCCCCCTGTATATTATAGTCCCCCTGTATTATAATTATAATGGTCCCCTCTGTATTATTATTATTATTATTGTTATATAATGGCCCCCTCTGTATTATTATTATAATGGACCCCTCTGTATTATTATTATTATGGCCCCCTCTGTATTATTATTATGACCCCCTCTGTATTATTATTATTATGGCCCCCTCTGTATTATTAATATAATAGCCCCCTCTGTATAATTATTATATATAATAGCCCCCTCTGTATTATTATTATTATTATTATTATTATTATTATTATTATGGCCCTCTCTATTATTATTATGCCCCCCTCTGTATTATTATAATTATTATGCCCCCTGTGTATTATTCTTATTATTATGGCCCCCTCTGTATTACTATAATAGCCCCCTCTGTATAATTAATATATATAATGGCTCCCTCTGTATTATTATTGTAATAATGACCCCATTTTTTTCTAGATATAGTTGCCTCCTTTGTATTCTCTTTCTTCTGTAATAACGCCCTCCGTCCCCATAGTGCCCCCAGTGCTGCCTGCCTTAGGGTTACATTTAAAAAATGTATAAATACTCACCTCTCTTCCTCACTCCGTCACCGCTTGTGGCCTGTCTTCAAGCGTCCCGGCTCAGGAGATCACGACGCATCACTGTGCCCTCCTGCGCCGAGTCATCACGTCATCTTGCAAGACCCGACGCAGAGGGTCACGGTGATCTCCTGCGCCGCTCTACTGCCTCATAGGCTTCAGGACAAATGGCCTTAAGCCTATGAGGCAAAATGGAGGGGATAAGAGACATACAGGTGAAACTTTAAAAATTTGAATATCCTGCAAAAGTTCATTCATTTCAGTAATGCAACTTAAAAGGAGTTGCATTAATGCAAATTAAAATAAAAATATTCTGAAAAGGTTCAATATTCTAGGCTCAAGGTGTCACACTCTAGTCAAATAATTAATCCATATCCCCTGAGCAAAGGGTACCTGAGATTGTGACTTTGGGGTTTTCATAAACAGTAAGCCATAATCATCCAAATTATAACAAATAAAGGCTTTAAATATCTCGGTTTGCATGTAATGAGTCTATCTCATATTAGTTTCACCTTTTTAGTTGCATTACTGAAATAAATGAACTTTGCACAATATTCTAATTTTTCGAGTTTCACCTGTAGGCTCCCGTGACCCTCATTGAAATGCCTGCTTCCTGGTGCCCCCTGCAATTTGGCACCTAGAGCAACCGCACCCCTGCCCCTTCCCCCATGCTACACCACTGCATACCTATGTCTGAAGCAGGAGGTCATGGCAGTGGCTGGCAGGTAGGCAGCAGCAGTGCTCAGTGGCAGGAGGGTGAGGGCTGAGATAGTGCTGGTCAGGGTCGCTCCTGCTGCTTCTTAGCTGGCTGTCACGGCCAGAGCGGGAGGTCATTGGCGAAGGTAGATGAGAGAGGAGTGCGGGCGAGTTGAAAGTCGAGAAATGAGTGCAGTTGGGCAGGTGGCCAGGTGAGAGAGGAGTGCGGCCAGGCAGGCGAGAGAGGAGTCTGTGCGGGGTGCCAGGTGCTTACAGGGTCGACGTGCTTTGTCTGGGAGGGCCCTGTGTTGTCACTGAAGTGTGACTAAATGATTGGTAAAGTAGCAGTTTCCAAGCACTGCTGCTCTACCAATCATCTAACCCACATTGCGGGCCGCAGTGTTACGGGACCCAAGGGAGAGAGGGGAATTGTAAAATAAAATAAATCAAAATATAATAATGGAGCCACCACTGCTGGGCCTGCTGGGCCCTGACTTAGGCACATGCCCTGGAGTGCCGTTTTAGAAATACGGCCTTGCTGGCCACACCCCTTGCTACTGCTCGGGCCCAGAAGCAGCCGCTTGCCCTGCTTCCCCAATAGCTACACCACTGATTGAAATGCTTTGTGACTGTCAGTTGCCTATGAGACCCAGAATAGGGGATAGGCCTCATAAGCCTTAATAGCTCGCAGGCCCTAAGGCCTCTGCAAGGCCTTGGGTTGCCTTAGCAGCCATCAACACCCCCCTTCTGTGCCCACCTAATCAGCACACTGTACTATTATGACCCTGGTCGGGAACTTACTTCCCGCAGAACAGTAAATGTACAACACTGGTCATCTAAGGTTTAAAACAAGTCTTAAGAATTGCAAAAAAAAAAATGGGCTGAAACTAAATAAAATATGTGTTAATTTTACAGAAAACAGAAATATTGCACTTTGAAGAAATCATTTTTGATATTGACATGAAGCGAGAACCATCAAAGGTGCTTCCAATTAGAATGATGGTCCGTCCCCTGAAGAAAAAGGAATTGCAGAGTTATGGGTATGTTGAGTTCCTGAGCAAGTACATTCCAAATGTTCTAAGACTGTCCTGAACCTGTTATTAATAACTAATATCCTGTTGCTGAATAGAAAAGAACAGAAAGACAGATTGCAAATTGCAGAAAGAAATTCTCTGCAGTTAACCAACATTTTAATACTTTAACATACCAAAAAGAATAAGTGCAGTTCTACTACAAAGGCATGGCAGAGAATGGAAGCCAATGACTTATGCTTCTTACCCATTCACACATACTGGACACAAATACACACAAATATTGTAGATAAAGAGACTTTGGGCATCACTTTATGTGAATCTTTTCACAACTTTGTACATACAAAAACATGCTTTATTAAAACGATCACAAACCATCTCTCACTGTGACACATCAGGAGCCGTGGAAAGCTCTGCCACATATTTAACATATGTTACTGACACTGTAGAAATATGACTATACAGTGGAGCTGTGGGAATGTGGAGGAAGTCTAAAATAAACAGTCTGTGATGATAATTTAACCGCACTGTAGTCTACCAATCCAAAAATTGTCTTCCCAAATCATATTGTCCACATTGTGTTGAACTGTCTTTATGGAGTTGTAGTGCCTTTATCCTTACAAAACAACATGCTAGCCATCATACATAAAGGTCACCTTCAAAAAATGCAAAGGAATGGCTAAAATGTTTTGGCAAAATGGCAATCCATGAAATAGAATATTCAACCAACTGTAGCAACTTTCCTAAGTAACCCTTAATACACAAAGAAACATGTTGACCCCCATTTAACTGGAGTTGATACATTCAATTCAAATAAAATTTTTACTTATTTTTATTATTCATTTTATAATTTAGAAATTTTTGACTATGTATTCATTTAGGGTTTGAATTGGACTGGGCGTGATCTGGATTGTTGGGTAATGTAGCAAAACTCTTATCTTCTAGATCTCTTCCTACTGCTATTCCCACTTTTTTGTTTGTTTTTTACCTGTACTTATTTGAATTATTTTTGTTATTTATTCTCACATAAATTGATTGCTGTATTTCTTAAAATCATATACAGTATGTCCATTGTTTGCATACATATGTTAGCATCTAATAGTATCTGTAACTGTTGTGTATTTTGCATGTAAGTGTATCTGATTTGTGCTGTTCATTCTTGTATGTTCTGTAGTGCTGAACATAATTTAAAAAAATATTATCCATCAAGGGACATTGGGTCACATTTACTATTGTGTAATGTATTCTGGCAAGCTGTATCCAAATCTTCTCTATCAAATTTTTCATCGGTTATTTGTTTGGCTTTCATGCAACGTTTTTTGTCAGTCCGAAAACGTAATTTCACCAGAAAGCAACTGGATCACCTCCAGATCCCTTTATAGTCAATGGGGTCTGGCAGTGAACAGCAGTATAGCTAGGCTAGATCCAATGAACTGCCACATGCTGTTCTCTGCCAGAACAGCCTGCCAGGTCCATTTAGCGCAAATGGGAACCTGTCATAAGACAGTAAATGGGGGTGGATTGGGAAGTTAAAGTGGCCCTGGAAAAAACTAAAAGTGGCCCCCATGTTGTAGGCAGGTCCAAATTGACAGAAAGCAGGGTAACAGAAGTAGACTGGTCCAGCAATACCCTAGTGCAGCACAAAATACTCCCTCATCAGAACCAGATACCGCAATGTAGCAGATAATTTTGCCTACATTTACTAATGTTGAGAGCATCAGATCTTTATGTACCTGGCTGGCACCCAAGAAGGACTTGGGTGGTCCTCTGGGCATCAGCCCAGGGGGAAATTTCCCTGTAGGGTCTATAGCTAGTCCATCAATGACAGTAAATCACTTACAAACCAGCAGCAGTTGCTCTGCCAGTCTTTTTGCCTCTGCCTTTCTCCAGCAGCCCCTCCTTTCTCTTCCCCTTCCCCCCACATACTTTTATGTAATCTAATGCTTCACTGAGCAGGAAGACCATCTTAAAGAAGACCTGTCACCATAAAATGCAATGCAATCTGAAAGCACCATGTTTTAGAGCAGGAGAAGCTGATTGGATTAATGTATATACAGTCAGGTCCATAAATATTGGGACATCGACAACATTCCCAGATTTTTGGCTCTATACACCACCACAATGGATGTGAAATGAAACGAACAAGATGTGCTTTAACTGCAGACTGTCAGCTTTAATTTGTATTTACATCCAAATCAGGTGAACGGTGTAGGAATTACAACAGTTTCCATATGTGCCTCCCACTTGTTAAGGGACCAAAAGTAATGGAACAATTGGCTTCTCAACTGTTCCATGGCCAGGTGTGTGTTATTCCCTCATTATCCCAATTACAATGAGCAGATAAAAGGTCCAGATTTCATTTCAAGTGTGCTATTTGCATTTGGAATCTGTTGCTGTCAACTTTCAAGATGAGATCCAAAGAGCTGTCACTATCAGTGAAGCAAGCCATCATTAGGCTTAAAAAACAAAACAACCCCATCACAGAGATAGCAAAAACATTAGGCGTGGCCAAAACAACTGTTTGGAACATTCTTAAAAAGAAGGAACGCACCAGTGAGCTCAGCAACACTAAAAGACCCGGAAGACCACGGAAAACAACTGTGGTGGATGACCGAAGAATTCTTTCCCTGGTGAAGAAAACACCCTTCACAACAGTTGGCCAGATCAAGAACAATCTCCAGGAGGTAGGTGTATGTGTGTCAAAGTCAACAATCAAGAGAAGACTTCACCAGAGTGAATACAGAGGAATCACCACAAGATGTAAACCATTGGTGAGCCTCAAAAACATGAAGGCCAGATTAGAGTTTGCCAAACAACATCTAAAAAAGCCTTCACAGTTCTGGAACAGCATCTTATGGACAAATGAGACCAAGATCAACTTGTACCAGAGTGATGGGAAGAGAAGAGTATGGAGAAGGAAAGGAACTGCTCATGATCCTAAGCATACCACCTCATCAGTGAAGCATGGCGGTGGTAGTGTCATGGCGTGGGCATGTATGGCTGCCAATGGAACTGGTTCTCTTGTATTTATTGATGATGTGACTGCTGACAAAAGCAGCAGGATGCATTCTGAAGTGTTTCGGGCAATATTATCTGCTCATATTCAGCCAAATGCTTCAGAACTTATTGGACGGCGCTTCACAGTGCAGATGGACAATGACTCAAAGCATACTGCAAAAGCAACCAAAGAGTTTTTTTAAGGGAAAGAAGGGGAATGTTATGCAATGGCCAAGTCAATCACCTGACCTGAATCCGATTGAGCATGCATTTCACTTGCTGAAGACAAAACTGAAGGGAAAATGCCCCAAGAACAAGCAGGAACTGAAGACAGTTGCAGTAGAGGCCTGGCAGAGCATCACCAGGGATGAAACCCAGCGTCTGGTGATGTCTATGCGTTCCAGACTTCAGGATGTAATTGACTGCAAAGGATTTGCAACCAAGTATTAAAAAGTGAAAGTTTGATTTATGATTATTATTCTGTCCCATTACTTTTAGTTCCTTAACAAGTAGGAGGCACATATGCAAACTGTTGTAATTCCTACACCGTTCACCTGATTTGGATGTAAATACCCTCAAATTAAAGCTCACAGTCTGCAGTTAAAGCACATCTTGTTCATTTCATTTCACATCCATTGTGGTGGTGTATAGAGCCAAAAATATTAGAATTGTGTCGATGTCCCAATATTTATAGACCTGACTGTATTTCTAGGAAGAGTCAGTAAAAGTTGTATTTTTTACATTTGCATCTCTGCTTTTTCTGTCTTCTGTGAACAGCATTGCTAGCATTGTGTGTATAAGTGTACATAGAGAGCGAGCTGTCAGTCACATATAACCCCTCATCCCTGTACCGATCGCATTTTACAGGTCAGCAGATGTAAGTGTAAATTTTACAAGTTTTACTTAATCTTTTGCCATTAAAATATATATCAATCTGCTCAGCTTCTCCTTCTCTATAATATGGTGCCTTCAGATTGCATTGCATTTTTTGGTGACAGGTCCTTCTTAAGTGAGGACGGATCTGAGCAGTGTATTGAGACTTAGTGAAGAGAAGAGGGGAGAAAGGGCAGGAGAGGAGTCTAATAGGATACAGATGTAGCCAAGCTAAAACTGACACTAATAACTCTGATAACACATCACACAGTGTTATCTTTGTGACAAAAGCCATTGAAATACATTGAAAGGGTTAGTTAACCTTTTTGTGGCATTTTTTATTTAATACATTAACCATCAAATTTACCATCTGTATATTATATTTTTTTATTTTCATCTGTACTATTTATTCAAACTGAAAAGAATGGCGTGGTATTAAACAAGCAGGATGTGCTCAAACCCACATGCAGTTGTGCATATATATAGGGGAGCAGATCCTGCACTTGTGGCCCATTGCTAATGACGATCCCCAGCAAAAATGCATACAGTGGAGAATGACCACAGCGAACCACAAGTACCACAATAGACATCCTACACAAGAAAGCAATTATGTGGATGTGATAATCAATATAACAATATAGCATGAGGCCGTTGCAAGCATGGTTACATGCTGGAGGTAACTGGTGAGTTGTTTGTGAGTCGGCCACATGCTCCTGTAATTTGCCCACTGGCTCCTGGTATAGCCCATGCGGCTCAGGTAGGTGAGTGTTAGGTCCCCGCGCTACTTGAGAAACCTTGGCGCGGTGCTCGGGCTCAGACATGTCCTACACCGTAGGATATGTTGGCTAATCTCTCAATTTTAAAATCAGTTTGAGGGTTTAGTAAGACCGCAGAATGCACCTGTCTTTGCTATTATTTTGTTATATTGTTATATTGATTATCACATCCACATAATTGCTATCTTGTGTAGGATGTCTATTGTGGTACTTGTGGTTCGCTGCGGTCATCCTCCACTGTATGCATTTTTGCTGGGGATCGTCATTAGCAACGGGCCACAAGTGCAGGATCTGCTCCCCTATATATATGCACAACTGCATGTGGGTTTGAGCACGTCCTGCTTGTTTAATACCACGCCATTCTTTTCAGTTTGTATATATAGAGATTCCTGGAGGTGTATAAACGCTAATTTAAATGTGCCTGCGTTCCATCTACAGGCTACATTTAGGTGCACCTGTGAGGCCTGGGCCTTATCAGCCAGTCTTGAGTGGGACTCGCAGACTCCTCCCTCCTCCCATTGCTAGCATGGTTACATGCTGGAGGTAACTGGTGAGTTGTTTGCGAGTCGGCCTCATGCTCTTGTAATTTGCCCACTGGCTCCTGGTATAGCCCATACGGCTCAGGTAGTTGAGTGTTAGGTCCCCGAGCTACTTGAGAAACCTTGGCGCGGTGCTCGGGCTCAGACATGTCCTACACCGTAGGATATGTTGGCTAATCTCTCAATTTTAAAATCAGTTTGAGGGTTTAGTAAGACCGCAGAGTGCACCTGTCTTGCTATTATTTTGTTATATTGCACTATTTATTCATGAAAAAAATGAAACAGTTAACCTTTAATGGTTATTGCATTATTTAAGTAAAACATCTTGAATTAAAGAAAATGTGTTAAAAAACATTTCTGCCAGTTAAAACCAGATAGGGACACATATAATCTTTTTCTAATCTCCTTTTATTTTCTGATTACAGATTTTTATTCTATTTCCTGAACATGATTAGGTGGGGGGGGGGGGCTGTCATCTTGCCTGAGCTGTTCTTAACAGCAGTTAGAAAACATTAAGAAAATTGCTTTACGGCAGCCCCATGGGCCATAGACACAATGGTCTAGAGGGGACCCTATTGATTTACGTAGGGAAGTTTTCTAGGCATACTATGTGACCTGTGCAGAGCTCATTGTACAAGGAAAGAATAGATAACATTTCACAATCACCTACTGTGAAAGGGGAATCCTGTTTTATACATCATTCTAATCCTGCCTGTAATGATATCATCTCTGTGTATAGAAAAGTAGTAACTGCAATAAAGAGATCTGTACAGGCCAAGAAGTAGCACCTATTATAAGGCTTAGTGGCCAGTGTGAAAGCTTTAGGCTTTTATGGTTTTTATTTAAATATAGATAGTGACATTAAAAAATTACAAATAAAATCACCAAAAATTCTTTAAAAATATGTTAAACATAAAAATGTAATTTAAATAATAGGTCATTTGGGATTACAAAAGCTATATTCTGTATTTTAAGATCTCTTTCCTCTAAAATATGTATTACCCCTTCAATGTACATGCCAGGCTGGGATCTTATATACTGTCTATATGACACATCCACCGACATCGCAGCTATGGTCCATTAATGATTGGCCGAAGCATGTCATCCTCCTTCTTTATCTTCCTATCCTCCCTGTATTCTGATATGTAAACTGGTGGGTGCCATTCTTATTGATTTATGCGGGACAAACCCCAAAAACTATACATTTATTGGAAATTGGTAACACATTCAATTCATTAACAATTCATTCGCTGATCTCTAAATATGAACTATAGATGGTTATGCAATGGATCTTGAAATGATTACTATTGAACATGACTTTTTGAGCTAAGAGGAAAAGTCTTCAACTATATTAGCCTCAGCATGAAGCCATTTATTATCAAGGACTAGAATGATCAGATTCCTTCTTGATTGTTACATTTCCCTGCTATTGCAGGGAGATGTATGGTACACAGATTCTAATGTTTAGAAATAACACCAAGTTTCACAATGAAATACTGTATGTAAGAAAACGACTAAGATTTCTTTGGTTTTACCAGCAGTATAAGTTGTTAAATGTTTATATTGCTGTTGCTTTATATAGTAATATGTATCTATGGTAACTCCCATTTGTGTTATATTTGATGGCACATGTTTTGTACTTGCAGAATATATGATGTGTTAAAATATTTCAGTGTTTGCCAGCTAAGTGCACAATTGTATCTAAAAATTGCTACAGTCTAACAGTATCTCCCACCCTTAGGCATTAAGAAGTTCCGATAAACAACAACTGATATTTTAAGTGATACTTGTGCTTCTGCGGTGCATGAAAACATTGGCAGGTTATGAAGGCAGCATATACCGCTTCTATGAAATCCAGACCAAAGCAATATGAAGAAAACCCAACTGTATTTAAAATAATGTTACCTAGGTTTGGCTGCTAGCCTTCTAATTTCTTTCAGTTTTAATTTTAGCCCTTCTTATATTAAATTTCTCTGTATTACTCTGTTTTTAGCTGCATCATTCTTTGTAGCATTTTTTTGTATCTGGGTTAAGTTTCATTTTTGTGTCTTTAATAGTGTTGATCGAGCACCAAAGTGCTCGGGTGCTCGAGTAGAACACTTTGGGATGCCCGAGCACAATGGAAGTCAATGGGAGAACCCGAGCATTAAACCAGGCACCCCCTGCTCTGAAGAGGGAAGGGTGTCTGGTTCATAGTAAAAGGTCAGAAATTGATGGAAACACCACTGAAATGTTTCGGGAACAGCATGAGGAGGATGTCTGGATGCATCTTGGACTCCCAGGTCGCTGCTGGGAACTATGTTGTCCGAGTAGTACGCCACTTTTACAGACTGACAATAAAATACACAAAATCGATTTTAGAGGAAAAATTGTTAGGAAACATTCTTTCCTGTATATTTTCTTGTATATAGTACAAGTGCTTCCAAAAATTACAAGGAAGAGGCACTCCGATACAATCTGTATATCACATAAAGGAGGGCCTCATTCACATTGTGGTACAATTTTTCAGGTAGTGGGACTACTACACTCATAAAGTTTATGCACTAAGTGAAAGGGCTGCCAACAATTACAAGGAACCGGCACTCTAATAAACCCTTTATTACACATAAAGGAGGGCAT
Source organism: Bufo bufo (assembly GCF_905171765.1). Classification (NCBI taxonomy): domain Eukaryota; kingdom Metazoa; phylum Chordata; class Amphibia; order Anura; family Bufonidae; genus Bufo; species Bufo bufo. The sequence continues at coordinate 232,574,746 of NC_053392.1, read as the reverse complement.
CATACACACCCTTGAAAAATTATGATTGATGGCCTGCTGGTGACCCTCAAAAACATTAGGAGCAAGGGCCTGCTGGTGGCCCTTTTGAACAATCGGTGTTGGCATTTTGGCCAACACCGATTACTGGTTGTTCACCCTTCTTGACCTCTGCTACAAAGAGAACTTCTCATCTCTTATTCCTGTGGTGGAAAGAACTAGTAAAATGGTGCAATACCAAAAGGTCCTTGTGAAAAAATTGCTCCAAAAATTTCCAGCTGACAACGATGGCGGCAAAGTACGTAGTTCCTTGGGCAACCAAGGAGGGGAGGGGAACACACAGCAGTTACAACAGAGGAAGGACAACAATCTCCAAGGCCTGGGACAGTTTCATGACACCACGCCAGCACCCTCACCCTGATGCGCAGCCTACTGTCACAAGGAGGGAAAAGTTTTGGAAGATGGTGAAGGAGTACGTAGCAGACCGTGTCAGCGTCCTCAGTGATCCCTCTGTACCTTTCAACTATTGGGTGTCCAAGCTGGACATGTGGCACGAACTGGCGCTCTATGCATTGGAGGTGCTGGCCTGCCCTGCCGCCAGAGTTTTGCCAAAGCGGGTATTTAGTGCTGCTGGGGGCATAATAACTGATAAGCGCATCTGCATGTCAACTGAAAATGCTGACAGATTGACTCTTATCAAAATGAAGAAGGCCTGGATTGCCCCTGACTTCTCTACTCCACGGGAGGAAAGCGGCTGAACATAAAGGCACTTTAAATGTGGCTTTTATGGTGTATTGAATACACTGTATTCCCATACTCCCCTTCCACCACAAGAAAGGGTGTATGGTTCAATCTTCCTTTTCTCGTCCTCCTCCATCATATCAATATGTTTATTAGGATGCCCTCGCTCCAAATGTTTTAGAGGGTCAACTCAGCAGCAGACCTTCACCCCTAATGTTTTAGAGGGTCACCAGTAGGCCCTCTCCCATAATGTTTTGGATGGTCAGATCAGCAGTAGGCCCTCGCCCCAAATGTTTTAGATGGTCAGCTCAGCAGCAGACCCTCACCCATAATTTTTTAGATGGTCAGATCAGCAGTAGGCCCTCGCCCCTAATGTTTTAGATGGTCAGCTCAGCAGCAGACTCTCACCCCTAATGTTTTAGATGGTCAGATCAGCATGAGACCCTCACCCCTAATGTTTTAGATGGTCAGCTCAGCAGCAGACCCTCACCCCTAATTTTTTAGATGGTCAGCTCAGCAGCAGGCCCTCGCCCCTAATGTTTTTGATGGTCAGCTCAGCAGCAGACCCTCACACCTAATGTTTTAGAAGGTCAGATCAGCAGCAGACCCTCACCCCTAATGTTTTAGAAGGTCAGATCAGCAGCAGACCCTCACCCCTAATTTTTTAGATGATCAGCTCAGCTGCAGACCCTCACCCCTATTTTTTTTGAAGGTCAGATCAGCAGCAGACCCTCACCTCTAATTTTTTAGATGATCAGATCAGCAGCAGACCCTCATTCCTAATGTTTTAGATGGTCACATCAGCAGCAGGCCCTCGCCCCTAATGTTCAAAAGGGCCACCAGCAGGCCCTTGCTCCTAATGTTTTTGAGGGTCACCAGCAGGCCATCAATCATAATTTTTCAAGGGTGTGTATGATGCCTTCCTGTATGTGTAATAAAGGGTTTATTAGAGTGCCGGTTCCTTGTAATTGTTGGCAGCCCTTTCACTTAGTGCATAAACTTTATGAGTGTAGTAGTCCCACTACCTGAAAAATTGTACCACAATGTGAATGAGGCCCTCCTTTATGTGATATACAGATTGTATCGGAGTGCCTCTTCCTTGTAATTTTTGGAAGCACTTGTACTATATACAAGAAAATATACAGGAAAGAATGTTTCCTAACAATTTTTCCTCTAAAATCGATTTTGTGTATTTTATTGTATAATGTGAGGGTCACAGGAAAGGCAGCATAACATAAAGTCAGCCATGTGTGCAAGACTTCGCTGTCCTCATCAGAAGGATGACTCTTAATCTCCTCATCCTCTTCCTGCTCTTTGGACCATCGATGCTGGCCAGATGGAATAAACCTGCTATGTGTACTTCCCTCTTTAGCAGAGGCAACCGTCTCCTACTCCTCCTCCTCCTCATCATCATCATCCAATTCGTGCTGAGAAGACGAACGGAGGGTGGTCTGCCTTCATTGGGAGCAGCGAGCGTTTCAGTAGACACAAAAGTATGTGCGTGTGAGCTTGCCGAGCTCCAAAGCCATCACCAAGTTATGGTCATTATCAGACACAACCATGCCTGGTTGTAGGTTGAGTGGCGAGAGCCACAGCTCAGTCTGGTCCCTTATACCCTGCCACAGCTCTCCGGCGGTGTGCTGTTTGTCACCTAAGCAAATTAGTTTCAACACGGCCTGTTGCCGCTTCCCCACTGCAGTGCTACACTGCTTCCAGCTATTGACTGATGGCTGACTGGTGCTGCAAGATGACAATTCAGAGGTGGAAGTGGAGGAGGAGGTGGAGGAGAAGTGGGGGTTGCAGCCAGTAATGTAGGTGGTGGTGGAAATCCTGATGGTAGTAGTGCCCGCAATCCTTGGCGTCGGTAGCACCTGTGCCATCCCAAGGTACAACTTGCTGCCGGCCTCCACAGTGTTCACCCAGTGTGCCGTCAGGGAAATGTAGCGTCCCTGGCCAAAAGCACTTGTCCATGTGTCAGTCATTAAGTGGACCTTCCTAATAACTGCGTTGGTCAGGGCACGGGTGATGTTACGGTGGTGGTACATGTTGGTGTAAGGCAGGGACGGCACACCGGGAAAACTAGTGGCGGCTGAGGACTGAGTAACGAGGGACGGCCGCCGCCATCAGGCAGCGGAAAGCCTCAGTGTCCACAAGCCTAAATGGCAACATTTTCAGGGCCAGCAATTTGGAAAGGTGGAATTTAGTGCTATGGCCTGTGGGTGGATGGCTGGGTATTTGAGCTTTCGTTCAAAGGCCTGGGGTATAGACATCTGTACGCTGCGCTGGAACACAGAAGTGGATGTGCTAGCTGATGGTGCTTGCGAAGGTCCAGGTGCAGGGCGGGAGGCATCCGGGCCTGCGTCTTGGACATGGGAATGGCCAACACGTAACACAGGGGAAGAAGAGGCAGTTCTGTGACCTGCAGACACTGATTGTGGACCCAGGTGTTCGGCCCACCTTTTACGGTGCTTTGATGCCATGTGGCGGTTCATGCTGGTGGTGGTGAGGTTGCTAGTGTTCACGCCCCTGCTTATTCTGGTATGGCACAGGTTGCAAATGACAATTCTTTTATCGTCCGCACTTTCCTCAAAAAAGCGCCAGACTGCGGAACACCTACACCTTGGCAAGGGAGATTGCCGCAAGAGGGTGCTCCGGGGAACAGTTGTGGGCCTGTTTGGTGTGGCCTGCCTTCTCCCTTTTGCCACCTCACTGTCTCTTCCAGCCTGTTGCGGTGCTGCGGATCCCTTCCCCTCTGTACTGCTGTCCTCGCTCGGCTTGCCACCTTCCCAGATTGGTTTAGTGATTTCATTGTCCACCTTCTCCTCTTCTACTTCCTCACTCTGGTCATCCTCCTGACTTGTTGACCTAACAATAACCTCACTTATTGACAACTGTGTCTCATCCTCATCATGAACCTCTTGAGACACTAATTGCGGTTGAATTATTGGCAACTGGTCTCATCATCATCATCCACCTCGTGAAACACTAATTGCTGTTCCCCACCGTCATCTTTTTCTGACTGTGGATGCTCAAGAGATTGGGAATCAGTGCACAAGATCTCCTCATGTCCCTCTTCAAGCGGGCTTGGCGAGAGGCCCAAATTAAGGAATGGCAATGAAAAGAGCTCCTCGGAATATCCGAGTGTGGGTTCACTTGTTTGCCAAGACTCTCCATGGAGGGAGGAAGGAGGATCAGGGTGCTTAACTGACTGGAAGCATTATCTGCTGCAATCCAATTGACCAATTGGTCGCACTGGTGTGACTTCGAGAGTGGTGTCCTGCGCCACCATGCAAACTGGGACATGAAGCTAGGTATCGTGGATGAGTGTGCTTCTTGTGTTCTGGCATCAGGCACAGTTTCACCGCAACTCAGTGCCAGCCACTTGAATGGGACTGAGCTGCAGTGAGGTCAAGCACAGAAACACTTCAGTTAATGCACAAATAGGTCTTTTGCAAAAGACATGCTTTCTAGGGCAGTCATCTTTAAAATGTGTCTTGTTCTTTAGATATGCACACACCAGTATCCCGGTGTGTCTATGTGCAGCGAGCCGGGACCGCAGGGGGATAACTTGTGAGGTTGACGGTGTACCGAGGAATAATAACAGTTAGTTCTTTACTGACAGTTTTGACGCTCCCTGGGCCGGGCTGCAGTGAAGGGGAGAACAGCACTGGATTCTCAGGGGCACACTCTATTACAGCGGACACCGGCCAGGTGGTGACTGAGGTGCCCTTGATGGTAATTGGATTTCTGGGTGCTTGTGCGGCTGGGTCCTGAATTAGGTAATGTCGTGGCGCCAGCACCTTGGTGGTGCAAAATGATGTGGTTGCAGTATGGAGATGGAAGAATGAGACAGAGTCCGAATCCAACTGAGAACTTTACTGTAAACAGAGTCTTGACAGCAATTTACATCCAGATATAAACAGTCTATTATGAATATAGAGGTTGAATGCTGTAAATCCAGGTAACAGGCTGTATATGTGGCTATATCTCATGCTAAGGTAGGAGGTTGTGTACTCACTGGTATTTAGCTCTTTGCCTTGTTCCAATCTCAGCAACAGTGGTTCAGGTCTTTATCTTCTACACACAAGTGCTACAACAGATGGCCTGTCTGTCCTTGAAGTAACGGTGAGGCTGCCGGAAGCTAATAAATCGTTCACCTTGATACAAAGGTGCCTAAAGCCTAGAATAATGGCTATTGTCCTTCCTTTGTCTTCCAACATAGAAAATGATAAAATCCACTTGGCACTCCAGAAGAGTAGACGGTAGAATAATGGTCTCACCTCTGCCTGTTTTCCTAGCTTGACACTGCGACAAAAGAATTGGCTCCTCTGGGCCGTGGAGTCCAAGAGAGAGCTCAGAGGAGAGGGTCCTCTCCTTCCCCCAGGTCCTCCAACTCCTACCACTACTCTCCCATTCTTCTTCTAACTAGGACTGAACTGTGGTATATATACTATGGTGCTATCCCCATCTAGTGGTGGAAGGAGTGCAGTGCACCTAACAGCCTGTTAACAGGGATCTTTATACAAGAGTGCAATACAGCATGATACAACATATAATATAACAAGATTTGCAGTGCCCACGTACAGGAGTGGGACTCTGCATATGTTGCTATTGGGACGCTGCATATGTTGCTATTCTTCCATGGCCATGTACATTTCCAAGGAAAAAATATGATGGCCCCAGGTATGTACAGTTGCCTGAGAGCTGGTTAATATGGCTGTAGACAGCACATGGCTATAATTCCGAGTACAGCCAGTGTCTAGTCAGTGATGTTTTAATGTGATTACTCTAAAGTAGAGATCAAGTGTACACAAATGTAATTTATTTCAAATTTTTCAAAAACGTTGGTGTCTAGTAGTGCATTTAATATTTTTGAGATTCATCCTGCACAAATTGATCAAAATGGCATCTGGCATTTTATATATCAGAGTAAGGAGAACATAAGATGAAGAAGGAGGTTCACATGACCAAGTCTCAGCGGGCTTGTCCAGCCTCAGCAAATCATGAGAGACTATTGTTGTAATCCAATGTTAAATATACCAAAGAAAGGTAATTCACTGACTACACATCCATGGGATGTCCACTCTAATCCTCCATAACCACTTTATAAACAATACATTACAAACTGCAATGCTGAAAAACTTTTTTTTCTATTTTTTTTCATCATACAGTTCATGCCCACAATTAGTAAAACATCCAAAGATCACATGAACAAGAAAGCAGCTTAAAGTCCAAATCTGTGACTAAAATTCTACAGACAATTTAGTCCATTATGTAAATGATATATGGAGATAGACTGCAGTGTCGAGTGATGTACTTTAGTATATCTCTGAATTCCACTTACTAAATAGACTGAATCATCTTTGGAAATTTAGTGATTTAGACTTTTGTAATTTGTTTTAGTGATGAGAGGCAGGGACACTATTCGAAATTATATTCGATATTTCGTGAATATTTTGTAGAATATTCGTCATATATTCGTGAATTCGAGATTATATTCTTAAATTGCAAAAATCGTCAATGTATTATTCGCGTATTGCGTGCGAAATCCCGGCGTGGGGTAGGCAACTTTTCTATTGGATGCTAGGGATATTGCTAAGCTGTGACAAAGCCTTCTCATTGGCCCACAAGCTAGAAGAAGGGAGGGATGATCAGCTGATGTGTACTGTGCTAAAAAAAAAATCATCAAAATTCATCATTATGAATATATAGCACTATATTCTAAACATTTGCGAATTCTCGAAGTGCTGATATTCGCGATAAAAATACGCTTTTCGAATATTCGCGCTCAGCATCTGTTTTCTTATTCATGTGTTCTTTGGATTTTCACACTAATTGTGGATGTGAACTGTTGGATTGATGCAATATACAATGCATTCGGAAAACCTTCAGACACTTTAATTTTTTTCAGATTTTGTTATGTTGCGACTAGAGATGAGCGAAGTTATGAATAATTAGAATTGTCTGTGTGAGGAATGTGCAGTTATGATTTAATTCCTGCCATTTGCTCCAGGAATGGGCAGAGGAAATCAAACTCCACAGGGAAGACCTGCCTCAAAGGGCAGCCACGTGTTTATCTTTCACACCCCACAAATATAATAGGGGGGAGGAATTATCACTGCGAAACTGGGCAGATTAGCTATCCAGCTTTATGTACTATGGCTGGTGCTGTTACCAAATCTATTTTGTACAATTAGTAACTAGGAGGGTCCTTCTAGTCCATTTAGTGGCCCTTTAAAGGGGTTATCCAGGCTCAGAAAAATAGGGCTATATATTCCAAAAATAGCACCACACCTATCTATAGCTTGTATGTAGTATTGTATCTCAGCCCTATTCGCTTCAATGGAGTTTAGCTTTATTACCAGACACAACCCATGGACAGGTAAGGTGCTGTTTCTGGAAAAACAAAAACAATCACGCTTCTCGAATCCTGGACAACCGCTTTATAAGCAAGCATCATCGCGACCACGAAGGGACTCGAACACTCAATCATCTAATCTGAAGTCAGATGCCTTATCCGTTAGGCCATGCGGTTGAAAGCCAGGACCCTTGGCTAAAAATAAAAAGATCCCAGAAATCAACCGATTTACATTGAATTAAAGTCAAAGGAAAAAATTATTTCAATGAATCAATCAAATATTATACTCATTCTCTATTGTTTAATCACAGAACAATGTTTCTTAAATGAAATTTAAAACTTTCGAAAATGTGACTTTGTAGATTTGCTTCCCCAAAAATGTTAAACATTCTTGTAAGATATGCGGTGTTTGTCAGGATGGCCGAGTGGTCTAAGGTGCCAGACTCCCTATGCTCAGTTCACAGTGAAATGGCTGAGACCCTGCAGAATGAGGGTTTTATAGTGCTATGACATCATAGGGGATTGCTGATTGGCTGGCTGCATGGCATTATGGATCATATCACATTTGGCAAACACCGTAAAAATAAAAAAATAAAAACTGTGCCAAAACAGCCATTTTTTTACCTTGCCTCACAAAAAGCGTAATATAGAGCAATCAAAAGTCATATATACCACAAAATAGCACCAATAAAAGTGTCACCTTATCCTATAATTTCCAAAATGGGGTCACTTTTCTGGAGTTTCTACTGTAGAAGTGCATCAGGGGGTCTTTAAATGTCATATGGCAACTTAAAATTATCTCGGGGGATAGTCAGTACTACACACGGCAATACAGACACATCTTTCTGCATGCTACAACTCATAAAGCCAATTATAACCAGGTAGCTGCTACTACATGGAGATATCGGGTATAATGCCCTAATCCGTGATACGCAAGTAGACAAATATTTATCAATGTCATAACTACCAATTTAAAAATCATTTAGATACTAAGGCACTATTTATCTCCATGTTTCTGACTACAATTTGGTTCCCTGATGAACCCGAGTACAGTAAGGGTGAAACGCGTTGGTACAATGGCATCATCAACTTAGATGGCATCATAATATCTATGAAATAAAGGGATATTGATACCACCAACTCTAGGTGATGTCACACATTCTGTTTAACTAGAATATGGGATGATATGCTATCTGACAACAAATAGTATGTATCTACAAGTATAAGCAGGAGATAGACTAATCATTTCATGATCTGTCTCTAAACTTTCATTACTTTTTATGGTATATTTGTTTCTTTGAACCTTTAGTCGTTAGCTATTACAATAACGATTAACTAATAGGTTAGCATACAATAGCTACCAGGGACATCCCAACTCAGGGCCATCCAAGGACATTCAGGAGGTTCCTGATACGGGATCACCCCTATCTGGGCGGCCATTCCGTTTGTAGGCAGGGCACAAATAGCAAGAGGGGTATCTATAGGGAGAGAGCCCATAGCTATATATTAGGCCCAATCTCTGCCATACCTAGCCCCAAAGCTAAGTATCAACCTGTCATGCCCTGCTCTGACTATGTCGGCCAGAATAGCAGAACGTGTTCAGTTTTTTGTTTTGTTTTGGAGTCGTGCTGGTTCCGCCTTCCTTCAGGTGCACTGGGTGGGGTCATTGGTTTAAATATCACTCAATCCCAGGGTTCTGGGCGGGTTATAGAAATCAGTCTGGCCTTGGAGTCAAGGAAGGAAGGAAGGATTATCTTTTCCAGCTCAGATAAGATAAGTTTGGTTTCTGTGTTTGTTGCTTGCTGTCTAAATTGTTTGTATGTCATCTGTCTCCTCCAGGTTCTGTGGGAGCAGGCTGCCCCTATTTCCCCTTTCACCATCTCAGGGATTCTAGGGTATTTGCAGCCCAGGCACGAGGACACATTATTCCTACCATTAAGGTCTGAATGTGGGCTTGGGCAGTGTAGGGAGAGAAATTCAGGGATTCGCTAGGAGGTGACCCTTTCCCAGCTGCTCGCATTGTAATTGTTTGTATGTAGCTTGTATGTAGTATTGTATCTCAGCCCCATTCGCTTCAATGGAGTTTAGCTTTATTACCAGACACAACCCATGGACAGGTAAGGTGCTGTTTCTGGAAAAACAAAAACAATCACGCTTCTCGAATCCTGGACAACCGCTTTATAAGCAAGCATCATCGCGACCACGAAGGGACTCGAACACTCAATCATCTAATCTGAAGTCAGATGCCTTATCCGTTAGGCCATGCGGTTGAAAGCCAGGACCCTTGGCTAAAAATAAAAAGATCCCAGAAATCAACCGATTTACATTGAATTAAAGTCAAAGGAAAAAATTATTTCAATGAATCAATCAAATATTATACTCATTCTCTATTGTTTAATCACAGAACAATGTTTCTTAAATGAAATTTAAAACTTTCGAAAATGTGACTTTGTAGATTTGCTTCCCCAAAAATGTTAAACATTCTTGTAATATATGCGGTGTTTGTCAGGATGGCCGAGTGGTCTAAGGTGCCAGACTCCCTATGCTCAGTTCACAGTGAAATGGCTGAGACCCTGCAGAATGAGGGTTTTATAGTGCTATGACATCATAGGGGATGGCTGATCTGCTGATTGGCTGGCTGCATGGCATTATGGATCATATCACATTTGGCAAACACCGTAAAAATAAAAAAATAAAAACTGTGCCAAAACAGCCATTTTTTTACCTTGCCTCACAAAAAGCGTAATATAGAGCAATCAAAAGTCATATATACCACAAAATAGCACCAATAAAAGTGTCACCTTATCCTATAATTTCCAAAATGGGGTCACTTTTCTGGAGTTTCTACTGTAGAAGTGCATCAGGGGGTCTTTAAATGTCATATGGCAACTTAAAATTATCTCGGGGGATAGTCAGTACTACACACGGCAATACAGACACATCTTTCTGCATGCTACAACTCATAAAGCCAATTATAACCAGGTAGCTGCTACTACATGGAGATATCGGGTATAATGCCCTAATCCGTGATACGCAAGTAGACAAATATTTATCAATGTCATAACTACCAATTTAAAAATCATTTAGATACTAAGGCACTATTTATATCCATGTTTCTGACTACAATTTGGTTCCCTGATGAACCCGAGTACAGTAAGGGTGAAACGCGTTGGTACAATGGCATCAACTTAGATGGCATCATAATATCTATGAAATAAAGGGATATTGATACCACCAACTCTAGGTGATGTCACACATTCTTTTTAACTAGAATATGGGAGGATATGCTATCTGACAACAAATAGTATGTATCTACAAGTATAAGCAGGATATAGACTAATCATTTCATGATCTGTCTCTAAACTTTCATTAATTTTTATGGTATATTTGTTTCTTTGAACCTTTAGTCGTTAGCTATTACAATAACGATTAACTAATAGGTTAGCATACAATAGCTACCAGGGACATCCCAACTCAGGGCCATCCAAGGACATTCAGGAGGTTCCTGATACGGGATCACCCCTATCTGGGCGGCCATTCCGTTTGTAGGCAGGGCACAAATAGCGAGAGGGTCATCTATAGGGAGAGAGCCCATAGCTATATATTAGGCCCAATCTCTGCCATACCTAGCCCCTAAGTATCAACCTGTCATGCCCTGCTCTGACTATGTCAGCCAGAATAGCAGAACGTGTTCAGTTTTTTGTTTTGTTTTGGAGTCGTGCTGGTTCCGCCTTCCTTCAGGTGCACTGGGTGGAGTCATTGGTTTAAATATCACTCAATCCCAGGGTTCTAGGCGGGTTATAGAAATCAGTCTGGCCTTGGAGTCAAGGAAGGATTGTATTTTCCAGCTCAGATAAGATAAGTTTGGTTTCTGTGTTTGTTGCTTGCTGTCTAAATTGTTTGTATGTCATCTGTCTCCTCCAGGTTCTGTGGGAGCAGGCTGCCCCTATTTCCCCTTTCACCATCTCAGGGATTCTAGGGTATTTGCAGCCCAGGCACGAGGACACATTATTCCTACCATTAAGGTCTGAATGTGGGCTTGGGCAGTGTAGGGAGAGAAAATCAGGGATTCGCTAGGAGGTGACCCTTTCCCAGCTGCTCGCATTGTAATTGTTTGTTGGTTTTGTCTGCGTATCTGAGATCCTATACCGCCGTGACATTATAACCCACCCGCAATACTTTGACTGTCATTGCTCAGCGGTTTTGTGATGGCGTCAATTGAAGCGTTAGTTGACCGCATGCAGGGGCTATGCCTAGAGGTTGCGGAGCTACGTGGTTCGGTCATTTGGTGTCAGAGCGCCCTGGCATCGGGTGCAGATCAAATTTGTGGGGAGCCGAGAGTCACTCTCCCTGATAGATTTGCAGGGGGTACGGATAACTTTATCCGTTTTAGAGAGTCATGTAAATTGTATTTTCGGCTGCGTCCATGGTCGTCAGGAAATGAAAGTCAGAGGATAGGTATAATCATTTCTCTGCTTAAAGGGGACGCGCAATCCTGGGCCTTTTCTCTGCCGCACGATTCTCGGGCCCTCCGGTCAGTGGAGGAATTTTTTAAGGCCCTGGGTTTAATTTACGATGACCCAGATCTGGTCTCGATGGCGGAATCGAGATTGCGTAATTTATTTCAGGGTCAATATACTGCAGAGGCTTACTGTATTGAGTTTAGGAGATGGGCTACCGAGTCAATGATCCCGCGTTACGTAGTCAGTTTTGTTAGGGGTTGTCTGAAGGATTGAAGGATGCCCTTGCTTTTCATGAGTACCCGGATTCTTTGGAGAATGCAATGTCATTGGCAGTGCGGTTGGATAGACGCCTTAGAGAGAGGTGTAAGGCTCCCTCCGCGCAAGGGATCCCTTCTGTGAGTGGTTTTGTCTCTACTGCTTCCCAGGGTGATGTTGCAGGTGGCTCTAGGGTAGGGGAGGAACCCATGCAGCTGGGTCAGGTTTCTGTCCGTTCTGGTAGTACAGACTTTAGGAGATTGCACAAACTATGTTACTACTGTGGGAAAAGTGGTCATTTTATTTTTGCTTGTCCTTTTGTTAAACCGCAGGTGGAAGAGAAAAAGAAAAAAAAAACTTACCTGACTCTTGGTAGCGTGAATGGTGTGGTGGAGCAGGCTGGAATGCAAGCTCCCTGTAATATCCGTTTTCTCCTTCCAGCTATGGTGGTGCTAGACTCAAAATAATTTTTTGTTGAAGTATTCCTTGACTGTGGTGCTGGAGTAAACCTTATTGACTTTCTTTTTCTTCAAAATCTGGGTCTTAGTACTTGCACTTTAGCGAGAGAGATTCCTGTTTTTGCAATTGATTCTTCCCCTCTTTCTCAAAGGAGTCTCACTCATATTGCTCATGGTATTCACTTAAGGGTGGGTGATTCACATGTTGAGATTATGTCTTGTTTCGTCATGAAGGATTTGCCGGCTCCTGTTTTGGGGTTACCATGGTTGATTAAACATAACCCAATTATAGATTGGCAATCGAGACAAATCATTGGTTGGAGTGAGTTTTGTTCGGATAATTGTCTTGGCACATCTATCTCTGGTGTTTCCACTACGAATTTACCTCAGTATCTCTCCGATTTTGCTGATGTCTTTTCGGAGGGTGGAGCTCAGGAATTGCTCCCTCATCGTGACTATGATTGCCCAGTTAATCTCATCCCAGGGGCTAAGTTGCCGAAGTCTCAGCTTTACAATCTTTCTCAACCCGAAAGAGAGGTCATGCGAAAGTATGTCGTCGAGAGTTTGGCAAAAGGTCATATTAGGTCATCTAAGTCTCCGGTGGCAGTGGGTTTGTTCTTTGTAAAAAAAAAGGATGGATCACTGAGACCTTGTTTGGATTTCCGGGAATTGAACCGTATTACGGTCCGGGATCCATATCCCCTGCCTTTGATCTCTGACCTTTTTGATCAGATTGTTAGTGCCAAGGTGTTCTCCAAGCTGGATTTGAGAGGGGCCTTCAATCTGATCAATATCAAGGAGGGGGATGAATGGAAAACAGCCTTCAATACACACGAGGATCATTTTGAGAATCTGGTGATGCCTTTTGGGTTGACGAACGCGCCAGCGGTATTTCAGTGATTTGTCAATTACATTTTCCATCATTTTGTGGGGAGGTTCGTGGTGGTTTACTTGGATGACATTTTAGTTTACTCTCCTGATCTGAAGACCCATCAGGATCATGTGAGACAGGTTTTGACGATCCTTCGGGAGAATAAATTGTATGCCAAATTGGAGAAATGTGTGTTTTCGGTGCAGGAGCTTCCGTTTTTGGGATATATGCTTTCTGACTCTGGTTTTCGTATGGACCCCGAAAAAGGTCTGGGCGGTTCTGGAATGGGACCGACCAGAGAATCAGAAAGCTTTGATGCGGTTTTTGGGGTTTACGAATTATTATAGAAAATTTATTTTGAACTATTCTACCGTTGTAAGACCTCTCACTGATATGACTAAGAAGGGCGCCAACGTCTCTGTCTGGTCAGAAGAGGCATTGCAGGCCTTTTCGGCTATTAAGGAGTGTTTTAAGTCTGCTCCCATTCTGGTGCAGCCCGATGTGTCTCAGCCATTCGTGGTTGAGGTTGATGCATCGGAGGTGGGGGTTGGAGCAGTGCTGTCGCAGGGTTCATCTCCTGGCAAGTGGGTCCCATGTGTTTTTTTCTCCTAGAAGCTCTCGGTCGCCGAGAGGAATTATGATGTTGGGGATAGAGAGTTGCTGGCTATCAAGTTGGCCTTTGAGGAATGTCTCACTGGTTCACTGGTTGGAGGGGGCGTCTCACCCCGTTACAGTATATACAGATCATAAGAATTTGGCTTACCTGCAATCTGCCAAGCGTCTGAACCTTAGACAGGCCAGATGGTCACTTTTTTTTTTCAGGTTCGATTTTGTAGTTACCTTTCGCCCGGGGATTAAGAACGTCAAGGCAGATGCCTTGTCTCGCAGCTTTCCTGGGGGAGGTGATTCTGAGGATCCTGCTCCGATTTTGGCTGATGGGGTGGTCGTCTCCGCTCTGTACCCCGAATTGGAGATGGAGGTATTGGGAGCCCAGGAGGGGGCTCCTGGTTCTTGTCCCCCGGGGAGGTTGTTTGTTCCTGAAGGTCTGAGATACAAGGTATTCAAGGAACATCACGATACTGTCCTTGCTGGACATCCTGGTGGTAAGTCCACCTGTGACCTGGTGTCCCGGAGGTTCTGGTGGCCAGGGTTACGTAAGACAATTGAGGATTACGTGGCAGCTTGTGAAACCTGTGCTCGGTCAAAAGTTGCTCATACTCGACCAGCTGGTTCACACTTCTTCCATTGTCTATTCCGTCTCGTCCTTGGACGCACTTGTCTATGGATTTTATTACGGATCTGCCGAGTTCCTCCGGGAGAACAGTAATTTTGGTGGTAGTTGATCGTTTCAGTAAAATGGCTCACTTTATATCATTAACTAGTCTGCCTATGCCAAGACTCTTGCGCAGATTTTTGTTGATAATATTGTGAGATTGCATGGTATTCCTTCGGATGTGGTCTCTGATAGGGGCACGCAGTTTGTCTCCAGGTTTTGGAGGGCGTTCTGTTCTCGACTTGGCATTCAACTTTCGTTCTCTTCGGCTTTTCATCCGCAGTCGAATGGACAGACAGAGTGTACTAATCAAAACCTGGAGACCTACTTGAGGTGCTTTGTGGCTGAGAATCAGGAGGACTGGTCCTCATTCTTGTCCCTAGCAGAATTTGCTTTGAATAACCGTAGGCAGGAGTCCACAGGTAAGTCGCCATTTTTTGGCGCATACGGTTTTCATCCTCAGTTTGGTACCTTTTCTGGGACTGGTTCCTCTGGGATGCCAGAGGAGGAGAGATTTTCTTCCACCTTGTCTTCTATCTGGCGGAGAATCCAAGGGAATTTGGAGAAGATGGGTGAGAGGTATAAGCGTATGGCTGACAGGAGACGTGTGACTGGTCCGGACCTGTGTGTGGGTGATCTGGTGTGGTTGTCCACTAAAAATATTAAATTGAGAGTGCCATCTTGGAAACTGGGTCCAAGATTTATTGGTCCGTACAAAATATCTGCGGTGATCAATCCAGTGGCGTTTCGGCTGGATCTTCCGCAGACTTGGAGGATCCATGATGTGTTCCACAGGTCTTTACTGAAAAAATACGTGAAACCGGTGGAACCATCACCATTGCCTCCTCCTCCTGTTTTGGTCGATGGAAATTTGGAGTTCGAGATCTCAGAGTTATTCAGGGTTCCCTTCAGTACCTGGTACACTGGAGGGGATACGGCCCTGAGGAGAGGATGTGGGTTACAGCGCTGGATGTCAGTGCCAGCCGACTGGTGAGGGCTTTTCATAGATCCCATCCAGATAAGGTTGGTCCGGGGTGTCCGGAGGTCACCCGTAGAAGGGGGGGTACTGTCATGCCCTGCTCTGACTATGTGCGGAGGTCGGCCAGAATAGCAGCACGTGTTTAGTTTTTTGTTTTGTTTTGGAGTCGTGCTGGTTCCGCCTTCCTTCAGGTGCACGTGGTGGGGTCATTGGTTTAAATATCACTCAATCCCTAGGGTTCTGGGCGGGTTATAGAAATCAGTCTGGCCTTGGAGACAAGGAAGGAAGGATTGTCTTTTCCAGCTCAGATAAGATAAGTTTGGTTTCTGTGTTTGTTGCTTGCTGTCTAAATTGTTTGTATGTCATCTGTCTCCTCCAGGTTCTGTGGGAGCAGGCTGCCCCTATTTCCCCTTTCACCATCTCAGGGATTCTAGGGTATTTGCAGCCCAGGCACGAGGACACATTATTCCTACCATTAAGGTCTGAATGTGGGCTTGGGCAGTGTAGGGAGAGAAATTCAGGGATTCGCTAGGAGGTGACCCTTTCCCAGCTGCTCGCATTGTAATTGTTTGTTGGTTTATCTGTGTATCTGAGATCCTATACCGCCGTGACACAACCTAATGATATAATAATGTTATGTGGTTTGTGTTGGAGGGTTTGTAGCTATTTTAGATAGATATTAAAAGTTAAGTTTTAAGGGTGGTTACCTGTGACATTGTTAATTGGAATTTGCCACCCCAAACACATAAGACCTGCAGACGGGTTATTGTCTGAACTGCAAAACTGTATCAGGAAATCTGACCGTGTAGTGGTTCACTAAAGGGTTGTATAATTTATATGTAAATAGGGATTATATTGAGGACACTACTGTAATGCTATGCGGTCATGTGGGTATGCAAACTGGTATACCCACTGCCTGGAATAAAATCGTTCAATACAATGCTGCTTACGAAACACAGGTTGATAAAAGGAATTTTCAGTGTTTCTTACAAATACATGTTTATTAAATAAATAGGAGATGGTATTACAGAAAGACATGGGATGGAAAAAAACCCTGTTTAAGTATTGGTGATGAATTGGTCATGAATTCATATTTTGGCTGTCCAAAGAATTTTCCAACCTAGCTTGTACTGAATGACTTTACACAAGAACTCACACATGGCATTGTAGTTTGTTTGCATCCATCCATCAGGAATGAGTTTTCCTTTTCATTGTTAGTAGTTCTGACAGTGAAATCTGAAATGAAGCATGAAACTTCAATGCCAGGTCTGCAAAGTAATATTGTAGTATTGAAAACATAAGGAATGGTAGACTTGCTCACCTACTGTCCTTCATGACACTACAGCCAACTATTTGTCAACTAACTTTGCCCAAAGTTAATCACACAATGTTGTGCTGGTTAGTCATTGCATTTACTCTAGACATAGCTTTACTAGGCTAAAATATTTTAGGAAAATTTAAATTTGGTAAATTTTATCAGAACTTTTTGGGATGGTTTCATTTTTCTAAGCATGTAAAACTAAAAAATTATGCTATTTAATCTACAGTGCAAAATAAAGTGAGGTTTTTAAAGAAGACCTGGTAACTTTCAACATGTCTGTTTTGGTAAAGCTTCACTTAACCCCTTGTTCATTTTTTTAAATTTGTTTTTTCCCTTTGAGCCTTCCAACAAACATAACTTTATTTTTCTCATGAAATCGCCATATGAGAGTTTATTTGACAAGTTGTGTTATTTAATGGTACCATTTAATGCTCCTAATAATGTATTGAGAAACAATTTTAAAAATAAGTATTTGTAGAATGGAGATGGAAGGAAAAAACACAATTCCACCTTTGTTGTTATGCCATTCACTGCATTGTATAAATGATCTGTTCACTTTTTTCTGAGTATAAGCATAATTCTGGAGATACAACATTTATATAGTTTTTGTTATGTTTTACTTCTTTTAAAAGTTGAAAACCTTTTTTTCAGGCACCCAAAATGTGTTTATTTTTCTATATATGGTGCTGGTTGAGGCTTAGATTTTTGCAAGGTGAGCTTATCAGTATTATTTGGGGGTACAATACCAATGTATAATGATTCTACCATTTCTTCATAAAAAATACTTACAAAGCAGGCCTGGGAGCTTTTATAAGATCCCAGGCTGGCATTGAAACCACCCTGTACTCCACAATCCTGTTGTGGCATGGAGAAAAAGCTGTTTGAAGGACACAGGATATCAAGATAGGGAGTGGGAGTAAAGAAGAAGAGCAACATACTGTAGGACAAGTACAAGACTTCCAGGGACTGGTGAGTACAGAAAGCACTGCACACACATTGCAATTTAGGACAGACACCAATGCAGTGCCATATTCTGTATAAGCGATTCCATTTGTGGAATATCCTTTAAGAGCACCATATTTTTGGATGTGATGAAACACTTCCATAATATGGGCACAAAGCCCCTACATTACAACTGTCTGAAAACTGGTTGAATACTGTTTAAAAAAAAAAAGAAAACTATAGTAATTGAAAATGATTGAAATCTGTGGCATCAGTCAGTTAGTGAAAATGTATTTTCTGATGGAAGACATTTTTTTCCCATCAGTTGGAAATATATTAGCTATTCCTCTCCAGTGATAATTAGAGATGAGCGAATCGAAGCTGACAAAGTGGAATTCAATCCGAATTTCAGGAAAAATTTGATTCGCACCAAAGCCGAATTTCCTCGCAAAATGGCTGCTGCACATGTGTGAGGACATGGGGAAAGAAAGTCTGGGAAGGTGGAATCACCCATAATGCCATGCATGCTGCCAATCAGCAGCCAGCCCTGTGATGTCACAGCCCTATAAATAGCCTCAGCCATCTTGGATTCTGCCATTTACCAGTGTACTTAGTGCAGGGAGAGACGTCAGCAGGTGCTAGGGACAGTGTTAGAAAAAACTTCATTGTGTTAAAAAAACAATTTACAAGTGTAGGAAAAGATTATTCAAGGTGTAGGGAAAGGATAGGGAGGAATCATTCCACAGCATTTATGTTCAACAGGGTTCAGTAGGCAGGTTACAGCCTGGGTAATAGGAGCAATCCTATTACATCTTGCTGCACTGACTGGGGATCCAAATTGCCATTATATAGCTCTGTATTTCCAGCAAACCGTTCTTTTTATTGGGGTGCAAGTGCTGATTGATACAGCCATTAACAGGGTTTGCTACAAGGAAATATTTCTATGTCTTATTATGCAGTTATATGTTCTAAAGCTGTTTTTGTCTGTATTAGTGGCAAAAGTTAAATATATTTGCCGCTCAGCAGTGTAGTTATCTGTTCTAAAGCCTTTTGTGGCATATATTAGTGGAAAAAAATATATATATATTTGCCGCTCAGCGGTACAGTTATCTGTTGAAAGGCCTTTTGTGGCGTATATTAGTGGAAAAAGAAAAAATATATTTGCCACTCAGTGGTGCAGTTATCTGTTGTAAAGCCTTTAGTGGCGTGTATTAGTAGGAAAAAAAAGGGCATATTAGCCGCTGTGTGGTGAAGTGAGAAAATTACAGACTTTTTGGGGGTGTTTTAATTTACATTTTTTATTTTTTATTTGATCTAACAGTATGTTAGACAGAGAAGTGCCAGGCCCTGCACAGGGGAGTGGCAGAGGCCTAAATATTTCTGGTGCAGGCAGAGGTCGTAGCAGAGTAAGGGGATGTGGCAGCAGGGGTCAGAGCGAGAGGCCTGAGCTCCCGGTGTCATCTAGCGGTCGTGTCTTGACCAGCAACCCAGCGGTTCTTGAATGGTTGACTCGATCATCCACTTCATCCCAAATGACATCACACACCCCCAGCCAAGAGTCGGTGGGTTCCTCTGACACGACGCTTAGTTGGCATGGCCCGGGAGCAGGCCCTGTGCCCCAACCTGTCCTGACTCCTGAACCTTCCTCTGTCATTTTCAGTTCCATTACTGCGAGAAGTATTAAATGCCATAGGCTCGGCTCCACTTTTAAGCGAGGACAAGCTACTAGAGGACAGTCAGCAGCTACTGCCCAGCCAAGATCTGGAGGAGACATCCGTTAGACGGGCAAGTAGTGATGAGGAGAGTGGCGTGGGAGCTGGTTTTGCGAGTGGTCAGGCTCCCGACCCAGAATCGGTTGAGAAAGACATCAGTGACGTGCAGACAGTACTCGATGATGATGATGTAGCTGATCGCACTTGGGAGCTGGGTGACAAAGGAGCTTCATCATCATCAGGAGAAGAGGGTGGCAGCTTGCCCGTGAGGCAGCGGCTGAGCCAGCAAGGTGGTAACGTGGCTGTGAGTCCGCAGGGTGGCAACAGTGGGAGGTCGGGAGCTAAACATGCCCTGGGTAGACCACCCACTTCGCAGGAGCCTACCTGCCCGGGAAGTAGTGGTGCATGGGTTCACGGAGGCAGCGGTGGTAGCAATCAATCAGTGCATAGTGTTGGGGGTAAAATCACCTACTCGGTGGTGTGGCAGTTTTTTGTCAAACTGCCGGAGGGGGTGAACATGGCCATATGTATAATATGTGGGCAGAAGGTGAAGCGTGGCAAGGGTGCCAAAGTTGGCACCACGGCCCTGCGTCAACATATTCAGTGTCACCATAAAGTGGCCTGGAACAACTGTGACTCCGATGTGGTGGTCCAGCCTGCCGCAGCAACCGCTGCATCACCCAGTGGCACGCACCCGGTTTCAGGCAGTCAAGGCTCCACCACCTCAGCCGAACGGAGCTGTCTGTCCTTCCCATCATCTGCCGGTCCTGATGCTCCTGCTCCTCCTACTCCTCGTTAGTCATTCTGTCAGCAATCGATCACAGAAGCAGTATGCGTGCGCTCATCCAACGGCGCAGAAGCTGAATGTGCTCCTGTTCAAGTTTCTGGTGCTGCAGTCCCTCCCTTTCAAAGCGGTGGACTCTGCACCTTCCAGAGAACTGATGGCTTGAGTTGAGTTGAGGTGGAGAGTCCTAAGCCGTAATTTATTTGCCAAAAAGGCAGTACCAGCCCTGCACACACATGTAGAACAGAAGGTGAGCCAGTCCTTGAGCCTGTCGGTGTCTGCCAAAGTGCACGGCAGCGCCGACGTATGGAGTTGTAACTACAGTCAGGGACAATACATGTCCTTTACAGCCCACTAGGTGAATGTGGTTCCTGCCCAGTCACACCAGCAACTTGGCCAGGTGACAACGTTTCCACCTCCACGTTCTCACGCCGTTGGTCCTGCAACAATGTCTGCCTCTGCCTCCTCATCCTCCACTGCAGGGACAATTGACAGTGCCCCTCCAGCATACCACATGTGCAGGGCACGGTGGTGTCACGCTGTTCTGCACCTCGTTTGCCTGGGCAAACTGAGTCACATAGGGGAGGAACTGCTGTGTCCTTCATCAAGAAATCGAATCCTGGCTTTCTCCGCGACAACTCAAAATCGGAACCATGGTGACCGACAAAGGGAAGAACATGGTGTCGGCGCTACGTCAAGGAGGGCTGAGCCATGCACCCTGCATGGCACATGTGTTCAATCTGGTTGTCAAGCGGTTCCTGAAGTCTTCCACCCATCTGCAAGATATCCAAAAAATGGCCAGGAAACGTTGCATGCATTTCAGCCACTCGTACACCGCAAAGCACAACCTCCTTCATCTGCATACTGACTTGCTTGCGTAGTGACAGCCGAATTGTCACCATTCAGTAGAGGGATGACTTCTGGCTCTCCAACTTGTTGGTCTCTCACTTCTAGTTCAAAATGGGGGCCTTTTTTTCAACCACTGAGAGGGAGGACAAACTGAACTACTATAGAGACATCCTATGTTGTGAGTTGGCCGTTGCCTTTCTGCGCCATCGTCCATCCTCTCGCAGGTCTGACTGGGGGGGCCCTGTGTGCTCACGTTTCACTGCCATGGCTGCTGGGGAGGGGTGAACCTGAACCAGCAGGTGGTGGCATACTTGGAGTGCACCCTGCCAGCCGTCATCGAAGATCCGCTGGACTACTGGGCAGCCAAACTGGATTTGTGGCCGCAACTGGCCGAGTTTGCCCTGGAAAAGCTGTCCTGCCTGGCCAGTAGTGTGGCATCAGAGCAGGTGTTTACTGTGGCGGGGGCCATAGTTACCCCAAGAAGAACTTTTCTGTCCACCCAAAATGTGAACAGATGTGAACAGACTGACCTTTGTCAAGAAGAATCAGGCGTGGATCAGCCAGGATTTCCACCTGCCAATGCCTGATGCATCAGATTAGACCATCCATGCTGCCTCACCCGAACCTTGACAAAAGAGACAGGTTTATTCTGGCTACCTGCCTCAGCTACTATTCTGATGCTGCCACCTGCCTGATGCCACACATCTGATGCCAAGTGCTTCTTCTTACACCCACCATCGTCAGCGGATACTGTTAGTGTCACCCACCTCCCCAGTCTGTCACCGGGTCACTCTGTGGTCTCCTGATGCTGCTGCCACCTCTATACTACAGTATGTCACCTTGCCACTCTGTGGCCTCCTCATGCTGATGCCACCTCCACACTCTGTCACCGGGTCACTCTGTGGTCTCCTGATGCTGCTGCTGCCACCTCCACACTGTCACACTGCCACTCTGTGACCTCCTGATGCTGCTGCCACCTCCACAATATGTCACCTTGCCACTCTGTGGCCTCCTCATGCTGATGCCACCTCCACACTCTGTCACCGGGTCACTCTGTGGTCTCCTGATGCTGCTGCTGCCACCTCCACACTGTCACACTGCCAATCTGTGGCCTCCTGATGCTGCTGCCACCTCCACAATATGTCACCTTGCTACTCTGTAGTCTCCTCATGCTGCTGCCACCTCCACACTATGTCACCTTGCCACTCTCTGGTATCCTGATGCTGCCGCCACCTCCACACTGTCATTGTGCCACTCTGTTGCCTCCTCCTGATGCTGCTGCTGCCACCACCTCCACACTCTGTCATTTTGCCACTCTGTTGCCTCCTGATGCTACTGCTGCCACCTCCACACTGTCATTGTGCCACTCTGTGGCCTCTTCATGCTGCTTCCACCTCACCACTATGTCATAGGGCCACTCTGTGGTCTCCTCATGCTGTTTACACCCTCCCCACTTCATGACTAGGCCACTATTTTGCCTTTCAGCCTGGCTGACATAATTATTTATTTGACCATTCTAATCTGTCAGAAGGAAGGAAAAATGAGATGCACAACGGATCCTGTCTGTGTAGCAGCTGTAAGGCCTGTATGGCTTGTTATTTGGTAGCCAAAAGCAGGAGTGGGTGCAAAACACAGAAGTCATGCAAATATTCCATTCACGTGTCATCTCTGTTTTGGATACACTCCTGTTTTTTTGGGCATTGGCAATACTGATGGATTACTGACCAAATGCTGACCGAGTGAAGGCGGATTCTCAACCGACAGGATCCGTTTTTTGTGGGTTATTGTTCTGACGGATAACAGGAAGGGCAAAATAATCTGTGACATCAACACAAACTTGCTGCTGACACCCTCTCCACTCTGTCAGAGGGACTCTACTTGTATAAGCGTTTAATAGAACAGGTTCTGTAGACATCTATGTGGAATCAGCTGACTACGGTGTAAAAGGAGTGCGCTTCTTCTTGATGCTAACATTGACCTGTAAGGCTGAGTTCATACTTGAGTTATTTTGTCAGTTTTGGCCCCGTGACTGCCCAAATAAGTGAAGTGCGCAGTGATTCTAAGAGCGACACCTGTCATCTGTGTGTCATACTGACTCACAGTATTGTTTCACTACCACAGCAGACTCCATATTCGTGTTACTGCAAGACACAGTGTTCTACACCACTATACAGGCTCTCTGCGTTCAGGAAATAGCCGTTTTTTAATGAAATTCGCTCATCTCTAGTGATAATCATTGTCACTATTACTGCAACTTGTAACATTGGTCTGTATATTTTACTATATAGATTAGGAATGGACAGTATAATATGTAAAATGTAAACTTTTTCAATGTTTTTGTGTTTGTTATGCGTCTGGACACTGGTAAACGTCTTGCATATGGCATCAATATACAGCCTAATTAGGCACAGAAGGGTGATTAAATGAGAAAGTGTTCATATTTACATTCCTTCCCTGGAAAAAAAAGACCCCCATGTGTGACAATCAGAGTGCAAGTAATAAGTATTCTCTCTGATTGATGGGTGAAGAGGGTTGATAACGTGCACAAAAGTCCATGTTATCCTCCCTTTGGGTACATGTACAGTTACACAGGGAGAAACAATCTGTGTTTCTCCTCTGTGCAACCTTTCAGCACCTCCCCCACTGTCCACCTATTCCCTTCTCCACAGTAGCTGAGATCTCACTCAGCTTTAAAACAAGGCCTGGCTTGAATCTCTTGGTTACACAGCGTGAGATCCAGCCATCAATAGCAAGGACCGATGAGATACGTTTTAGGTTACTGAATTGCCACTCTGCAAGGATGTATGAGATAAGTCTTTGGCAGGGAAAGGGTTGATGGTGACACATACCCTTTATAGGATACATTATTGCTTTAAAGAATCTAAAATTAAAAATATATATTTAAGTAACTTATTTATTAATTGATTAAAATATATTACCAATTCTACTGCAACTTTTATAAAATCTATGGGTCTCTATAAGTGTAGACTACTAACAAAACTTATATGTACCCCTATGACCATTAAAAGGTTTGGCCAGGATTTTTATACTGATGCTCTTTCCTCAGGAAAAGCCATCAATATCAGATCAGCAGAAGTCTGATATCCCACACTGCTTTTTTTCAATCTGCTGTTACCTTGTGGTTCCACGGCTCCATCAATTCTGTAATAGACGGAGATGGTAACTGCATTGCTGATCCAAATGAAATGAATAGCAGAAGTACTGCAGTTACCAGTTCTTTCCATTGCACAATGGATAGAGCCGTGTAGTTCTTGAACCAGCTTTTGTTGATTGACCTACAAGGTAATAGCTGATTAGCGGGTGTGGGGTGAGGTGTCGGATCCCAACTGATTTCATATTGATGATCTATTCTGAGAATGTTGCCTCCATTTTGCTGCCCATGGATGCTGAGGGTGACAGGGGAATATATTTACTTCACTGACAATGGGGCAGCCAGGCCAGCTAGGGCTTACATTAGGACAGCTGGGGACAATTTACAGTCATGCATGATTCTATGGAGCATGCATGACTGCAAATGGTATTTTAACCCTCTGAAAAGCAGTGGAAAGGTTACTTTCTTTCTTACTTTCTGACTTGTATACATAGGGGATCATTTATTAAGCTGAAATATGCCTATATTAGGCGTATTTCAGGTGAAGGGAACAGGCCAGCAGACCCCTTTCATTTACCATTTTGTACACCTGTTTCAGGCATAGAAAAATGTCTAAATTTAAGACAGCTAGGGAGCTGTCTTACATTTAGAACTGGCGCAGGATCTAAAACACTGGTCTTAAAGGGATATTTCGGTTACCATAAATATAATTTATGTTTTAGACTAATTCATCATCAATAATTACCTAATATAATGTAAATTTCACATATTTACCGTTCAGTAGTTCTAAAAGTAGTTTTCTTCCTCTGCTACCCACTGTGTTTCCTCATGGTATCGAAAGGAAAGCTAGGGATTGTGGGTATTGTAGTTTTGTGGATGAAGATCAGGTGCCATGATACTTTTAGGCCCTATTGTAACGGGGTGCCGAAGGCACACTCGGTCTCCCATCAGCCGCAGACCTGCTGCTTAGCTTCGGGAGCGAGGATCTGTGTTTGACCTCGTTCCCAGGGCGGCTTTGCTAGCTGGGAGGCTCCCTGCTCCTAGGTTTGCCTTGAGCGCCGAGCTGATCACTCGGTGCTCGACTGGTTGGTCTGTCGGTCATGTGACGCTGGCCACGTCACATGACCCTCACTCCCCACTATAAATACAGGCAGCCTGCTGGCCACAGGTTGCCTGTTAATTTAGGTTCCTGGCAGTTGTTGGATACCTGTGTACTTACCTGATCCTGTTCCCTGACGACCCTTTGCCTGCTCCTCCTGTACTGCGCATCCTTCCTAGTATATTGACCTCGGCTTCCACCTGACTATTCTTTGCGGACTCCTTTGCTACTTCTCCACTCTCCTGGTATTTATGACCCCGGCTTCTCCTGACCTTTCTTTGCTTATCCCTCTGTACTGCGTTGTCCTCTTGGTTTTGACCCGGTCCGTTCACAATCCGTTATTTGTCTTGTCTGTCCTTCCCGCACGTATACTAAGTTAAGGACTGTCGTCCAGTTGTCCCCTGTCATCGGGACTCGTGAGGCAAGTAGGCAGGGCCAGGGGTGAGGGTGGCGCGCAGTGGTCACTATCCTCCCCCCTGTGTGTGTGTGTACGTGACCGTTACACCTTTTTCACACGGGCGTCACGTGTGAGGGCCGGATAGGATGCGGGTGCATCGCGGGAAAATGCGCGATTTTTCAGCGCGAGTGCAAAGCGTTTTAATGCGTTTTGCGCGCGCGTGAGAAAAATCATCATGTTTGGTACCCAGACCCAAACCCGGACTTCTTCACAGAAGTTCGGGTTTGGGTTAGGTGTTGTGTAGATTTTATTATTTTCCCTTATAACATGGTTATAAGGGAAAATAATAGCATTCTTAATACAGAATGCTTAGTAAAATAGGGATGGAGGGGTAAAAAAAAATAATAACTCATCTCATCCACTTGTTCACGCAGCCCGGCTTGTCTTCCTTCTTATTCTTTGATGACCTGGGAGGAAAAGGACCTTTGGTGACGTCACATGGTCTATCACCATGGTGATGGGCCACATGATGGACCATGTGATGGACCATCTATTATATTTACTAAGCACAGCCAGGACATGGGCTGTGTTTCTCTCTCCCCTCAGTGCAGTTGTTCTATGAGGAGAGAGAGAGAGATCATACTTCTGTCCTGGCTGTGCAATATGTGCGATTTACTGTAAAAAAAAAAAAAAAAAAAAATTATAAACTGTCCGTCCGTAACTGGCAGTCAGTGGGTGTCCGTCATTAGGCGCCCGTCAGTGACGGTCAATTATTTTTATTAGGGACCCTGTGTCCGTCTGTTACTGGTGGTCAGTGGGCGTCCGTCAGTGGATGTCCGTCATTAGGCATCCGTCAATAGACGTCTATTAGTGACAGTCAATTATTTTCATTAGGGACCCTGGGTCCATCTGTTACTGGCGGTCAGTGGGTGTCTGTCAGTGGTTGTCCGTTACTAGTCTATTAGGGTCGGTCAGTTATTTTCATTTCTTTCTGAACTTTTTATTTAAAAAAAAATGGCTCAAAGATTATTCAGTGCAGAGCAGGCATATGAATTTCTCTGCTCTGACCACTCTGAATCTGACACTGCAGCAGAGGCGGAAATATCTTCAGATAGCGGGGACTCTAGTCCCGCTTCCATCCCCAGACCCCATAGCCCTAAATGGTGGTAGAAGTCGCCACCTCATCTCATTCTCCACCCAGCGGTCCCGTCCCTTCTACTACATGTGTTCCTGCCACTTCATTTTCCCCCCAAGTACCCCAATTTTTATCCACTCCCCAATATAATGTGGACATCACCAGTTTTACCCCTTATGATTTTTTTCAATTATTTGTGGACTATAAAGTCCTGGAGTTAATTGTGCAGCAAACTAATCTATTCGCCACACAGTTTGCTGTACAAAAGCCCACGTCTATCTATATAAGACGGTGGACCCCCACAAGTGTTCCTGGGGCTTACCCTGGACATGGACATTGTAAAAAAGCCATTTGTCCCCTGTGTTTGCAGCAGTTATGTCCTGAAAACCGCTATGAAGCCCTAATGCGGTTTATGCATTTTTCTGACAATTCCCAAGTCCCCTCCAGAACTAACCCAGCTTACGACTGCCTAAATAAATTGAGACCCCTTATTTCCCTTCTTACAGATGTATTCTTAAAATTATATACCCCTGAATAAAATCTATCTGCCGATTAATTCCTTTTTAGTTTTAAAGGCCGCCTTTCCTTCAGTCAGTTTATTCCCTCCAAGCGTACCAGATATGGGGTAAAATGATATAGGGTGTGTGAGAGCACAACCGGCTACACCTGCAGTCTATCTGTATATGAAGGCAGAGACTCCAAACTTAACCCCCCCAGGCTGCCCTGAAAATATGGGGACATCAGGAACAATTGTGTGGGATCTATTGGTGCCATTCCTGCACAAAGGGTACCACGTGTACACAGATAATTTTTACACTAGTATACACCTTTATAAATCCCTCCAGCATTTATAAACACAGGGGCTTGTGGGACAGTCCTTAAAGGGGTTGTCCGGGTTCAGAGCTGAACCCAGACATTCCTCCATTTTCACCCCGGCAGCCCCCCTGACATGAGCATCGGAGACGTTCATGCTCCGATGCTCTCCTTTGCCCTGCGCTAAATTGCGCAGGGCAAAGGCATTTTTTGGAGATCAGGTGACGTACTGGGGCTCTCCATGGGGCTGCCAGTAAAACGGCTAGGGCAGAGCTAAAGCCCGCCCCTCAGAGCCGGTGACGTCACCGAACACACTGAAAACAAATAACTTTTTTTCATCATTTTGCCATTAGTGCCATCTTATAGTCAGTGCGACTCCATATCAGTGGCCGCGCATCTGACAGGAGTCGGGGAGAGCGTCCCGGTCGTCCGGCAACTAGGTCATGATATCTCGTGAGAATTGACGAGATCGGACGTAGTGACGTCACTAATCTCACTAGCGTCCACCCGGTGTTCTTGCCTGCTAGCGATTTGGCATACTCTCTCGTGCATGCATGGGTGTGACCTTCATGGTCATGAGGAGTAGGCGTGTCACCAGCCAAGCCTCATTCTGAGGCTGGCGTTTTAAATGGTGGCGGTCTTTACCGCCGCCACAGACTACATCAGGTCTATGCGCTAGGAACTTTGTTAGGAGGAGGGGGGTCCTTTATCTGTTGTCCCCTTCCTTTCTTATTGGCAGTATGTCCAATTGAAGCTGAATTAGGGCTCTGGACATATTACCTTGGTGTCCAGGGGACGCGGCCAGTATCTTTGTCTGTGTGCCCTGGATAACCAAATAGCCCAAAGCTCCTTTGTGTTTACCGTGATGAGCTTTATACTCATATTTAAGCGAAACGTGCACGTAGGGATTTGGCAGGAGAGGGCTCACTAGGGCGCATCAATTCTAGGGTTAGGTTCCTGATTGTACCTGGTCGCAGGGGTCCGTGATCAGGTTACCAGGGCTAGTGCAGGTTCTTGCAGGGTATGCTTAGGGCAAGCTAGGCTAGTATCCCTAACCCTTTTCTGCAACTGTTTCCAGCCTCGGTGGACTGACATTATAGATTATTGGTGAGGCAATCGTTGCACAAGGAACGTTTCATTGGAGCGGTAGGAACATCGGTTTACACTTTTTGGTGCCGCCGAGCACTTTTTCATATATTATAAGTGTTTTCTGGCCACCCAATGCCACAATCATCTGTGGGGTGACCTACCTTGCTTCAATTTTGAATTATATGTTTATATTGCATTATCTATTTATCTTGGGACCAATTTTTCTTATCAGATAAATATTAAAAGCTAAGTTTTATATTGATCATCTATTCATTTTCGCTGTACGATTCAGGTGGTCCATTCCATTATTTGGTTATCTCTGTTGTCATTTATATAGGAAAAAATATGTACTTCAAAAAATTTAAAATTTATGTTAAAATGGTAAGTCTTCTAAATAAAATAAAAAAGTTAAAAATTTTTGTAAGTGCAGCCAAAATAAAGTAAAGATGTGGAAATATATTTCTGCTAAAAATATTGAATAGTATTTATGTATGTATGTGAAATATTGCAATTGAAAATAGGAAAATATGGAAATCTTTACAAATTTTCATTGATTTTTAAGTTTAATAAAGATACACATATTTTATTGGTAAAATTTTACCACCTAAATAAAGTACAATATGTGACAAGAAAACAATGTCAGAATTACTTTGATGTGCAAAACCTGTACGAAGTTATTCTCTGCTAAAGTGACACATGTCAGATTTCCAAAATCTGGCTTGGTCATTAAGGCCAAAACAGGCTTGGTCACTAACGGGTTAAGAAGAGTGGAACTTACAACCTAACCCACCTAGGGGCAGCCATTACCTAATTTATTCTATGTAAGGGCTCGTTCACTAGTTTCCGTATTGCTGCCAGTTTCCGTATTGCGGACCGCATTTGCAGATCCGCAATTCACGGGCGCTGTTCTGTGGCCATTCCGCATCATGGATGTGGACCCATTCATTTCAATGGGTCCGCAAATCTGGAAATGCAGAACGGTGCGGAACGGAAGTACGGAACGGAACACTACGGAAGCACTACTGAGTGCTTTCTGGGGTTCCGTGCTTCCACCCCGCAAAAAGATAGAACATGCTCTATCTTTTTGTGAAAACGGACGGATCGCGGACCCATTCAAGTGAATGGGTCCACGATCCCCATGCGGCTGCCCCACAGACGGTGCCCGTACATTGCGGACCGCAATTTGCGGTCCACAGCATGGGCACTGGCTTCACACGTTCGTGTGAACGAGCCATAATGCTGCTGCTCAGTAACCAGAAAAAAAAACACACATGAAAAAAGCCCACATGAAAATTACTCACAAAACAACCACTGTCATTTTTCTTGTATATTCAAACAAAAATGCACAAATGGAAAAAAAAAGCCCACATGGAAAATTACCCACACTGATAAATGCCCACACAGAAAGATGGCCACATAGAAATATATGAACATTTCAAGTACCATAGATATTTATAATTTTAGATAACCATAACCATTCATCTCCCATACAGTAGAATAAATAGATATTACCTATATTATATATTATCTATAACTTATTATCTTGCATTACTGTATTTTCGGTTTTATAAGACGCACTCTTTCCCCCATAAAGCAAATACTAGAAAGCCCTTTCATTATTAAAGAGCTCGCTAGTATCCAGGAGGCAGAGGGGCGGTGACTGTAGCGCTGCACTTGTCGCTTCCGAGTCCCTGGTCTTCCTCTAGGCCCATACTGCACTGTCCTGACTGCATACAGCATCAGGGCATATACGCACACCATGACCTGACATTGTACACAGTTAAGTCACAGTGCAGCGTGGACCCAGATAAGACCTGGTAGCAGTGAGTGCAGTGCTACAATCACCGCTACAAAGACCACTAAATCTGCCGAGTGGTGGCGGAACAAGAAAGGTAACTTAATTCATTTATTTTATCTTTGATAGGGGTCTGATCGGAGGTCTGATCTGATATAGGGGTTTTATCAGAGGTCTGACATGGGGTTCTGATATGATCTGAGGTCTGACATGGGGACCTGATCTGATATTGGGTCTGATCTAATATGGGGGTCTGATCTGAGGTCTGACATGGGGATCTGATCTGATATAGGGGTCTAATCTGAAGTCTGACATGGGGGTCTGATGCAATATAGGGGTCTGATCTGAAGTCTGTCATGGGGTCTGATTTGATATAGGGGTCTGATCTGAGGTCTGTCATGGGGGTCTGATCTGATATAGGGGTCTGATCTGAGGCCTGACATGACATCTGACAAAGATTGGGGGTCTAATTTGGGGGTCTGTACAGAGCTGACATGCTCTAGTAGCACCCTTTGGATTTTCTGCCTTTTCCGTCAGACCAGGAGCAGACTGACTCCTTATCTCTGCACTCTGACTTTATAAACACTCATTATGGCTCAATTCTTATCTTACTAATAAGGATTTGGCCTAAATAAGTGTTTATAACCAATCAGTAGTTTAAAGATAAGGATTAGGCCTCATGCACACGACCGTTGTGTGCATCCGTGGCCGTTGTGCCGTTTTCCGTTTTTTTTCGCGGACCCATTGACTTTCAATGGTTCCGTGGAAAAAACGGAAAATGCACCGTTTGGCAGCCGCATCCGTGAGCCGTGTTTCCTGGCCGTGAAAAAAATATGACCTGTCCTATTTTTTTCACGGCCAACGGTTCACGGACCCATTCAAGTCAATGGGTCCGTGAAAGAACACGGATGCACACAAGATTGGCATCCGTGTCCGTGATCCGTGGCCGTAGGTTAGTTTTTATACAGACGGATCCGAAGATCCGTCTGCATAAAAGCTTTTTCAAAGCTGAGTTTTCACTTCGTGAAAACTCAGAACCGACAGTATATTCTAACACAGAAGCGTTCCCATGGTGATGGGGACGCTTCTAGTTAGAATACACTACAAACTGTGTACAAGACTGCCCCCTGCTGCCTGGCAGCACCCGATCTCTTACAGGGGGCCGTGATCAGCACAATTAACCCCTTCAGGTGCCGCACCTGAAGGGGTTAATTGTGCTGATCACGGCCCCCTGTAAGAGATCAGGGCTGCCAGGCAGCAGGGGGCAGACCCTCCCCCCCCCTCCCCAGTTTGAATATCATTGGTGGCCAGTGCGGCCCCCCCCCCTCCCTCTATTGTAATAAATCGTTGGTGGCACAGTGTGCGCCCCCCCTCCCTCCCTCCCGCTATTGTAATAATTCGTTGGTGGCACAGTGTGTGCCCCCCATCGGCCCCCCCTCCCTCTATAGCATTAACAACATTGGTGGCCAGTGTGCGGCCTCCCATCTCTCCCCCCCCCCCATCATTGGTGGCAGCGGAGTTCCGATCGGAGTCCCAGTTTAATCGCTGGGGCTCCGATCGGTAACCATGGCAACCGGGACGCTACTACAGTCCTGGTTGCCATGGTTACTTAGCAATAGTACAATATTAGAAGATTCATACTTACCTGCTCCAGGCTGCTGCTGCGATGTTCGTGTCCGGCCGGGAGCTCCACCTACTGGTAAGTGACAGGTCTGTGCGGCGCATTGCTAAATGAACTGTCACTTACTAGTAGGAGGAGCTCCCGGCCGGACACGAACCTCGCAGCTCCCAAGCTCCCAGGTAAAGTATGAATCTTTTACTATCGTACTATTGCTAATAACCCGCTGCCACCAATGATCCGGGGCGGGGGGGGGGGGGGGGAAGATGGGAGGCCGCACACTAGCCACCAATGTTGTTAATGCTATAGAGGGAGGGGGGGCCAATGGGGGGCGCACACTGTGCCACCAACGAATTATTACAATAGAGGGAGGGGGGGGGGGGGGGCCGCACTGGCCACCAATGATATTCAAACTGGGGAGGGGGGGGTCTGCCCCCTGCTGCCTGGCAGCCCTGATCTCTTACAGGGGGATATGATAGTACAATTAACCCCTTCAGGTGCGGCACCTAAGGGGTTAATTGTGCTGATCACGGCCCCCTGTAAGAGATCGGATGCTGCTAGGCAGCAGGGGGCAGTCATGTACACAGTTTGTAGTATATTCTAACTAGAAGCGTTCCCATCACCATGGGAACGCCTCTGTGTTAGAATATACTGTCGGAAATGAGGTTTCACGATCTCACTCATATCCGACAGTATATTCTAACATAGAGGCGTTCCCATGGTGATGGGGACGCTTCAAGTTAAAATATACCATCGGATTGGAGAAAACTCCGATCTGATGGTATAAAAGGGACTCCAGACTTTACATTGAAAGTCAATGGGGACGGATCCGTTTGAAATGGCAACGTCAAACGGATCCGTCCCCATTGACTTGCATTGTAATTCAGGACGGATCCGTTTGGCTCCGCACGGCCAGGCGGACACCAAAACGACTTTTTTTTCATGTCCGTGGATCCTCCAAAAATCAAGGAAGACCCACGGACGAAAAAACGGTCACGGATCACGGGAAAACGGAACCCCGTTTTGCGGACCGCAAAAAAATACGGTCGTGTGCATGAGGCCTAATTAGATGACTGGCACAAAGTGAAAGTACCAGTCACACAGCTAGAAAATCTGTTAACCCTTTGTGACAGAACAGCTCAACATTTTTGATAAAGGCCAACTGAAAAAAAAATTTGGGACAAAAATGAGTAACATGCAATCATTTAAAAAAAAAGTTGCTTCTGAAGGTGTACATAGTCTTTAATGCTCTAGATAGTTTCGCGGTTCGCAACTGACCACAGCATTTGAAAAGTTGAAACTCTGTTTCTTCATAGACTCTGCCACAAGGTCTCTGCTGTATAAAACAATAGGCACCCACCTGCTATCTGTAAAGACCAGACATCTGTGATACACACACGGCGGATGTTGGGAAGGGGTTAAAATAAAGCATAATTTTACATCACAAGGGTATTTCCAATTTTATCTGCAATATGAAAATAGAAGTGCATGTCTTAATGGCAATGTGTACTACTGAGAGATTTCTGTTAATGTTAGGCATGCTGGAAAATATGTCTGGAAAACTGGTTAAATTACATTATAAAAGTACAGACAATTCATAAATCTATTTAATCATTCCTGTGGAACTAATACAGTTTGGTAATCTTAAGGAATATACTTCCTAGAAATATCTCTAGGGTTTTAGCTGCTGAAATCATTTCCATCAACAAAAATGTTATAATATTTATCTGAAGGGAAGACTTTTGAGTGTTATTCAACTCAGATTTGTTTAGTTTATATTTCAACCCCATACTTCCACGCATCCAGGCAGAAACAGTAAACCCCAAGGTTGTTCAGGATCAGGTCACTTTTAATAATATAAAAATGACTGCAGAAGTCTAGCGATGTTTAGTTTGCCACCTAGTGAGGGGCACTCCGAATAAAGCATTTATCAGAATATTCTTTTATACACAGCAAGCCATAAACCAAAATTTCTGTCAACAATTATCTTTCATTCTAGTAACCCTGGTTTTAATGAGTCAGAAATAGACATTCAAATGGTTCTAATTTTAAAGGGGTTATCTGAGAATTTGATATTGATGGCCAGTCCTCAGGATAGGTAATCAATATCAGATTGTCAGGGGTCCGACTCCCGGGACTCCCAATGATCAGCTGTTCAAAGATGCCATGGCACTAACTGAGCGCTTAGGCTTTTTCCTAGTCCAGTGACATTATTGTAAATTGGCCACATGGCCTAGGCGTAGCTCAGTCCCATTCAAATGAGAGATGCAATTCCAACGACAGCCACTATACAATGTATAACTCTGGTGAGCACAGCGACCTATTCAAACAGCTGATCTGTGGGGGTCTCGTAAGTTGAACCCCTTATGATCTGATATCCTGAGGATAGGCCATCAATATCAAATTCCTGTATTACCCCTTTAAACTTGGAAAGCAGCGATGTCCAGCTCTCAGGTGGAAAGGTCAGTTGACCAATTCAGCATAGATCCGGGCTGTATTCACACCCTCCAAACGTGCAAAAGAACCAAGGAGGATCCAGCGAAAACAAGGAATTTCTTCTGTTTAAAATGTATAAACAAATAATATCCCTCCTGTAAAAAAACTGACATGTTTCAACCTATACAGGTCTTAATCAGAGATCAAGTAGTGTGGATGTGTGACCAAACTATGGTCCGTATTTAATTGAACTGGGAGGTATAGAATCTCAATGATCACAGCTGTAGAAGAGTCTGCTCAATTTGATTTTATCCCAGATCCCAGTGCATTTAACCATTACAATGCCATGATTGGCAATGCATGATTAAAAAGAACACACATATGCAAGCAATACAAAAAAAGTTAACCCATATGTAAAAGAATATATATTAATAATGTAGCAAAATATCTGAAGGATCATTCACTCAATATGGATACACAGTATTTTAAGTAAAAATCCAGTAGCCTTCTCTTTCTAATATTCGTTTTCTTTATAAATCTCTACCTCTCCTGTGTGATTTAACCTTTTCAATACCAATGATTTTAAGAGAGGCTGTCCTACTTTCATGTATTTCTATAAAGTGTTTTGATGCTCCGGAAACGCCACGGTTTTAGTTTTTATTTAATATATCGTTTAAGTGTTCCAAGAAGTGTATTTTTAGTTTTCTAGTGGTACTCCCTATGTAGGCTACATTGCAAGCTGTGCAAAAGATCTTGTAAATGACACCTTCAGTGTTACAATTGATTTTTTTCATTTTATATTGTGTTTTTGTATTCATGTGTGTAAACACCTTAGTGGACTGTATATATGTGCAGGTTTTACATGGATGGTTGCCACAGGGATAAAAACCTGTATTATACAACCATGTAGATTGTTTATATTTAATTCCCCTTTAACCCCTGTAGTCAACTGTAAACCCTAAAACCGGTGTCTAGCTCAGATACATCACAGCAAATGGCTAATAATTTAAACTTTCATAAAGCTGTTTCATCCTTCTTAATCTTGAAAACTATGCCTTTATGTGGTAGGGTTTGTGGAGTAGAAGTTAACCCATGGTTAGATTTGGCAGAGTCATGTATATAAAGTATGAATGGCAGCATTATATTACATTATGGACCTATAGGCATTTTGTTTGCCATCTTATTGTGCCTGCATATGGTATACTATTCTCCCCTAGAAGCAATGACAATATAAGGTTTGCTGTGTACAAGTAAAGCGTGGTGGTTCTCCAGCATTACTGTTTATCAGACAATGTGCAATATGAATGTAAAGATGCCATTGTTGGTGAAAAATTTCACAGTAGTTTGCCCTGAATTGAGATAACGCATAGGTGTAGGTACATGTTCCTCACATGGGTCAAGTGGCTGATGAAATAAAAGTAGATGTATAGCTATTAGAGATGAGCGAATCGAAGTTGACGAAGTGGAATTTGTTCCAAATTTCAGGAAAAATTCATTTCGCACCGAATCTGAATTTCTTCACGATTCGTGTTAACGAATCGCATATTTTCCTAAAATGGCTGCTGCATGGGTGAGGACATGGAGCAAGGAACTCTGGGAACGCGGGATCACCCATAATTCCATGCATGCAGCCAATAAGCAGCCAGCCAGCCCTGTGATGTCAGAGCCCTATAAATAGCCTCAGCCATCTTGGATTCTGCCATTTTCCAGTGTACTTAGTGCAGGGATAGATGTCAGTAGGCGCTAGGGACAGTGCTAGGAAAAACTTCATTGTGCTAAAAAAAGATTTACAAGTGCAGAGAAAGATTATTCAAGGTGTAGGGAAAGGATAGGGAGGAATCATTCCACAGCTTTTTTGTTGAACAGGGTTCAGTAGGGGAGGTTACAGTCTGGGTAATAGGAACAATCCTATTACACCATACTGCACTGACTGGGGATCCAAATTGCCATTATAAAGCTCTGTAATTCCAGCAAACCATTCTTGTTATTGGGGTGCAAGTGTTGTTTGATACAGGCCTTAACAGGGTTTATTACAAGGAAATGTTTCTACGTCTTATTTGCCCTTGTGCGGTGCAGTTATCTGTTCTAAAGCATTTTTTGGCTTGTATTAGTGGGAAAAAAGGGCTTATTAGCCGTTGTGTGGTGAAGTGCTAAAATTACAGCCCTTTTTGTCGTGTATTAGTGGCAAAAGAAAAATATATTTGCCGTTCAGCGGTGCAGTTATATGTTCTAAAGCCCTTTTTGTCGTGCATAAGTGGCAAAAGAAAAATATATTTGCCGTTTAGCGGCGCAGTTATATGTTCTAAATCCCTTTTTGTCATGTAATAGTGGCAAAATAAAAAAATATTTGCCGGTCAACGGTGCAGTTATATGTTCTAAAGCCCTTTTTGTCATGCATTAGTGGCAAAAGTAAAATATATTTGCCGTTCAGCGGTGCAGTTATATGTTCTAAATCTCTTTTTGTCATGTAATAGTCGCAAAATAAAAAAATATTTGCCGGTCAACGGTGCAGTTATATGTTCAAAAAACATTTTTGTCATGCATTAGTGGCAAAAGTAAAATATATTTGCGGGTCAGCGGTGCAGTTATATGTTCTAAAGCCTTTTGTGGCGTGTATAAGTGGAAAAAAATAAGGGCCTATTTGCCGTTCAGCGGTGCAGTTATATGTTCTAAAGCCCTTTTTTGTGTGTATTAGTGGGGAAAAAATTGCTTATTAGCCGTTGAGTGGTGAAGTGAGAAAATTGCAGACTTTTTCGGGGTGTTTTCATTTCCTTTTTATTTATTTATTTGATCTAACAGTATGTCAGACAGAGAAGTGCCAGGCCCTGCACAGGGAAGTAGCAGAAGCCTAAATATTTCTGGTGCAGGCAGAGGTCGCAGCAGAGTAAGGAGGCGTGTCAGCAGGAGACGCAGCGAGAGCCCTGAGCTCCCGGTGTCATCTAGCAGTTGTGTCTTGACCAGGGCTGGGACAAGGTCCACCACCAACAGAGGCTGAGCTGCCCAAGTGCGCCCCCCCCCCCCCTTGCCTGCGCCCAGGGCCGGTGCAAGGTTTTTTACCAACACAAGCGAACTTACATTTTGGCGTCCCCGACCCCCCCTTCCCCTTCAGCTCACCTGGGGGAAGGGGGGGTGCGCCAAAATGTAGGTTCGTCCCATAAGACGCACCTAGGTTTTAGAGGAGGATAATAGGAAACAATATTTTTTATTCCACCTCAGGTCAGACCTGCAATGTTAATTAGACCTCAGCTCACTGGCACAGCCCCAATGCCTCAGATCAGACCCCCATGCACTCCACTGCCACACTACTGGCCGGGCAGGACAGCTTTTCCAGGGCAAACTCTACTAGTTGCCGACACAAATCCAGTTTGGCTGCCCAGTAGTCCAGCGGATCTTCAATGTGGGTTGGCAGGGTACTGTCCAAGTATGCCACTACCTGCTGATTCAGGTCCTCCTCCAGGTCTATCTGCTGCTGCTGGTGAGTAGTTTCTTCACTATGCGGGTGAAGAAAGCTACTCATCAGCGACTGTAGACTCAGGCTGCTGCTGATGGAGCTGGTACTGCTCCTACCACCCCACCCCTCCCCAGCAGCCATGGCAGTGGAACGCGAGTGCAGAGGGCCCCCCCAATCAGACCTGCGAGAGGATGGACAATGGCGCAGATACACAGCGGCCAACTGACTACATAGGATGTCTCTATAGTAGTTAAATTTGTCCTCCTCTCAGTGGGTGTAAAAAAGGCCCCTATTTTGGACCGGTAGCGAGGGTCCAACAAGGTGGAGAGGGACTCCCTGCCTCCATCTCCACTGCATTCTGCCACGGTGTGTCTGGGTCCTCTGTCTCGTCTTCCTCATCACCCTGTAGCTCTTCTGGCTGCTCCTGCTCCTCCTCTCCTGTCACCTGAGTAGAAAAACCACCCATTTGGCTACACATTGCCTGTGCTCCAATGTCCTCCTCCCCCTCCTCCTCCTCTTCCAGTTCAGCCCCCAGAGGGCTCATGTGGCCGTGAGATCTAGGAGCCATGTCTCCAGTCCCCTGACTAGCCATTGTTACCACCATCTTTTCCAGGACATGAAGCAGTGGAATGACGTCGTTCATCCCGTAGACCTGGCGACTGACAAATAACGTGACCTCCTCAAAGGGCCTGAGCAAACGGCAGGTGTCATGCATGAGCTGCCACTGGCTGATATTGAAGTTACACAGGGGAGTACTCCTATCTACTTGCATCATCAAGAAATCGTTGATGGCCTTTCTCTGTTCATATAGTCGGTCCAACATATGGAGAGTGGAATTCCAACGGGTGGAAATGTCGCATATCAGCCTATGTTGGGGGATGCCATTCTGCCGCTGCAGCTCAAGGAGGGTGTGCTTTGTGGTGTACGAGTGGCTGAAGTGCATGCAAAGTTTCCTGACCATTTTTAGGATTCCTTGCAGATGGGTGGAAGACTTCAGGAACCGCTTGACAACCAGATTGAACACATGTGCCATGCAGGGCGCATGGCTCTGCCTTCCTTGACACTTGACACTAAACGCTTTCAACACATATAACTGCAGAAGTGAACCGAGAATATATTTTTATTTATGTACTGAAATAGGTCACTAAACGCTTTCAACGCAAATAACTGCAACAGTAAAATGTGTATATATTTTTCTTTCTGTACTGAAATAGTCCACTAAACGCTTTCACCACAAATAACTGCAACAGTGAAGTGCGTATATATTTTTCTTTCTGTACTGAAATAGGCCACTAAATTCTTTCAACACATATAAATGCAGAAGTGAACTGAGAATATATTTTTATTTTTGTACTGAAATAGGCCACTAAACGCTTTCACCACAAATAACTGCAACAGTGAAGTGCGTATATATTTTTTTGTTTGTACTGAAATAGGCCAATAAACGCTTTCACCACAAATAACTGCAACAGTGAAGTACGTATATATTTTTCTTTCTGTACTGAAATAGGCCACTAAACGCTTTCAACACATATAACTGCAGAAGTAAACTGAGAATATATTTTTATTTCTATACTGAAATAGGCCACTAAATGCTCTGACCACAAATAACTGCAAAAGTGAAGTGAGTATATATTTTTCTTTCTGTACTAAAATAGGCCACTAAACGCTTTTGCCACAAATAACTGCAACAGTGACGTGCGTATATATTTTTCTTTCTATACTGAAATAGGCCACTAAACGCTTTCAACACATATAACTGCAGAAGTAAACTTAAAATATATTTTTATTTTTGTACTGAAATAGGCCACTAAACGCTTTCATCACAAATATCTGCAACAGTGAAGTGCGTATATATTTTTCTTTTTGTACTGAAATAGACCACTAAACGCTTTCGCCACAAATAACTGCAACAGTGAAATGCGTATATATTTTTCTTTTTGTACTGAAATAAGCCACTAAATGCTTTCACCACAAATAACTGCAACAGTGAAGTGCGTATATATTTTTCTTTCTTTACTGAAATAGGCCACTAAATGCTTTCGAAAAAATTGCCATTAGCAGGGGACCACAAGTGCAGGATCTGCCCCCCCCCCCCTGTATTGATGCACCACTGCATATGGGGTTGAGGACTTCCTGCTTTTTAATACCACGCCAATCTCTAGTTTGTATATTGAATTTTTTGGAGGTGTAAAAACTCTTAGTCTGAATGTGCCTTTATTTTCATCCACAGGCAGCATTCTGGTGCACATGTGAGGCCCGGGCTATATCAGCCAGTCTTGGGTGGGGCTCAGAGCTCTATCCCTCCTCCCATTGTATGCGTTGTCACATGCTGGAGGTTACTGGGAGATTGCTGTGAGTCAGACCTTGCGCTCCTGTAATTCGCCCACTGGCTGCTGGTATTGCTCATATGGCACAGGTAGGTTTAGCGTTAGGTCCCGAGGTACTTGAGAAACCTTGGCGCGGTGCTCGGGCTCAGACATGTCCTCCAAGTAGGATATGTTGGCTAATCTCTCAATTTGACACCAGTATGAGGGTTAATGAGACCGCAGAGTACACCTGTCTTTGTTATCGTTATTTTATTTTTACTGTTTATCACATCCACATATTTGCTATCCTGTGTAGGATGTCCATTGTGGTACTTGTGGTCCGCTGCAGGCATCCTCCATTGTATCTAAAACCAGGAGACTGGCACACTCAACATATGGAGAAAAATGGCTAGGTTCAAAACAGCAGAATTTATTATACATACAAATAAAAATTAAATAAATAAAACCCTACTATGTTGGTAAAAAATATGTTCAGTATGGTATCATGAACATTCAATAATTCACTAAAACATCAATAAATTCGCATAATATATCATCGATGATTATAACATAATGCCATACGCGTTTCAGGGACGGAGAGCCATCCCTGAAACGCGTATGGCATTGGAATATGACCCTTTTCTATAAAGAACGGACTTTATCATAGAAACTAACAGTGCACTGTAAAATTTTCGTATTAACTTCAAGAGCATCGATTTTTGTAACGAAGATACTTACTAAGAAAAATCGAAAGCTCTGCCTTTCTTGCTGATCACGTAATTTCCGGGATTTCGAATTATTTTCCGGCTGCAATTTTCGAACACACGTGGGACACCGACTGTGAGATAGCCGGGACGCCGGCACCCAGCGGACCCCGACAAACTAGACGGACCAGCCCGAAAAAGTGAAGGTAAGCCCACAAACAGTGGGTTATCATAACTGCCTCTAATATTTTGAAGACCAGATAACAATATTGCATGAAAGAAAATCGATTATACTGAAAAGTAAAACTGACCACTTTCACCTCTCCAATACCACTGATATCAGTGCAGCGGGGGATAACAATCTCCACTCACTTTTTCTAAGGGACAAAACTAACGAAGTGACTTTTATATTACCTACCATCAAGGAACTTTTGGTATAAGGCACTCCATGAATTTTTAAAGGTGTATTTAATTTTATGTTATAATCATCAATGATATATTATGCAAATTTATTGATGTTTTAGTGAATTATTGAATGTTCATGATACCATACCGAACATATTTTTTACCAACATAGTAGGGTTTTATTTGTTTCATTTTTATTTGTATGTATAATAAATTCTGCTGTTTTGAACATAGCCATTTTTTTCCATATGTTGAGTGTGCCAGTCTCCTGGTTTTAGATATTATATGCATTTTTTGAAGGGTGAGTCAATATTGACTTGAGCACCTTCCCGTGGCTGTGAGAGAGTGAGCTATTTCCCAGACATTTCTATCCTCCATTGTATGCATTTTTGCTGGGGATTGCCATTAGCAGCGGACTGTCCCCCTGTATAGATGCACCACTGCATATG
The DNA here is from genome assembly GCF_905171765.1 of Bufo bufo. Lineage (NCBI taxonomy): Eukaryota > Metazoa > Chordata > Amphibia > Anura > Bufonidae > Bufo > Bufo bufo. The sequence goes on along the minus strand of NC_053392.1, from coordinate 232,532,952 downwards.
GGTTTGAGCACTTCCTGCTTTTTAATACCACGCCAATCTCTAGTTTCTATATAGAATTTTTTGAAGGTGTAAAAACTCTTAGTCTGAATGTGCCTTTATTTTCATCGACAGGCAGAATTCTGGTACACATGTGAGGCCCGGGCTATATCAGACAGTCTTGGGTGGGGCTCAGAGCTCTCTCCCTCCTCCCATTGTATGCATGGTCATATGCTGGAGGTTACTGGGAGATTGCTGTGAATCAGACCTTGCGCTCCTATAATTCGCCCACTGGCTTCTGGTATTGCCCATACGGCACAGGTAAGTTTAGCGTTAGGTCCCGAGCTACTTGAGAAACCTTGGCGCGGTGCTCAGTCTCAGACATGTCCTCCAAGAAGGATATGTTGGCTAATCTCTCAATTTTACACCAGTAAGAGGGTTAGTAAGACCGCAGAGTGCACCTGTCTTTGTTGTCGTTATATCACTAAACGCTTTTACCACAATTAACTGCAACAGTGCGTATATATTTTTCTTTTTGTACTGGAACAGGCCACTAAACGCTTTCGCCAAAAATAACTGCAACAGTGAAATGCGTATATATTTTTCTTTTTGTACTGAAATAGGCCACTAAACGCTTTCAACACATATAACTGCAGAAGTGAACTGAGAGTATATTTTTATTTTTGTACTGAAATAGGCCACTAAACACTTTCACCACAAATCACTGCAACAGTGAAGTGCGTATATATATATTTGTGGTCATGGCTACGGCCAAGAGATATCCGAAGAACCCTAGGGAGAGAAACAACGGGAAAAACCTAACCCAGCTAGGCGTGTCTTAGCTAACCTGACTAAATGGCTTGTTGTGTGCCCTAAGCCATGATCGTGGGTAGGCCTATAAGTGGGCATACCCTGTGGAAATGAGAAGATAAGGGAGGGAGGGTGGGGCACCTGAGAACCCACGCCTGTGAGTGAGGCTGTGGCTCGTATATGAAGAGCCTCCGCCCCTCCCACAAATGCAGGCTGACTAATCAGCCTTACCAACTTGTGGTCATGGCTACGGCCAAGAGATATCCTAAGAACCCTAGGGAGAGAAACAACGGGAAAAACCTAACCCAGCTAGGCGTGTCTTAGCTAACCTGACTAAATGGCTTGTTGTGTGCCCTAAGCCATGATCGTGGGTAGGCCTATAAGTGGGCAAAAACCATGCCAAGTAGGGTAGAAAAGGAACTCGAATGGCATGTGCAAACTAATCCCGAAGTCAACTGCAAGGCGTCAGGGATCTAGAGCGAAAAATTCAGGGTGTATGAGGCAAGGCCAGAAGGAGACCTACAACCCATCTTGTGGATGACAAGGCCAGAGACATGATGCTCAATATTGCGGATACTGCCCCAAAGCGGAATGGAGGACCGGGAATACGTTGTGAAATGGATCATGAAAACCAAATGAACCTTGTAAAATTTTGGTTCTATGGAGTACTGGCAATGCCCTAGCCTCAGGAGATCGTGGGACCGAAACCTAACTGCCTAGACTATGCAGGAATGAGGGCCAAAAAGAACTATGTAGATAGGAAGAGAATCCTTGAATAGTTCCCCAGACAACAGCTATCTGCTAGCCGTGGTCCGCGCGTTGTTCTACTGTGTGCCCCTGAGAATTGTTTTAACGCTTGAGACGAGAAGACCGACCTACTATCTGAATCTTCTACCATGAGGAAATGCTGAACTTTGTCTAAAACTCGATTCAACGTGGTTGTAGGGAGTCTGAGGTTAGTGCGGAAAGAAGCTACGAAGCCATAATATACAAGATTCTGTCTATGCCCTCCCATGAGTGAGGGAATGCAATTGCAATGAAGCTACTGGCGAAAATGAATTCCTGGTCATGGTAAAAAGTTAAAGACTTTGCGCGGGGACCTGGTTGGCAAGATATGATCGACTACGATCAGAGACTGAAATGCTAGAGGGAATTACCCTACTTGTTCCTTCTCTGGCAGGACCTGAACGAAAGCATGAACAATTAAAGCAAGATGAAATATCTGTGTAAGACATGACAATGATGCTGTAGGGCGAACCGGACCAGTTTACGGTCAAAACATAAAGTGAGCGATCAACATGGATTATTAGGTAATTAGGGAAGCAGGTATGTATGTGATACATATGGGCCAAATCAGCACAGATGGACAACCAACCAGGCAATCAGCCCAGCAGGACTAAAAACAGTCATCGGGCCCCCGAAGCCGTCACTGGGCCCCCAAAGCCGTTATCGGGCCCCTGAAGCCATGGAGCTGAGAATTCTTTATATATTTTATAGCCGGCTTGATAATTCCTGGCAGTGTTGGAGGAGAGGGAATGTTGTACCAGGTTCCTGGCGTGAGAAAGGAGGAACTCTAATCCATCACCCGGGAATTGAACGCTGGGAGAGGGGACCCCGCGGGATCTGCTTCTGGCATCACCTGGAAAAAAAGGGGGTGACCCAGAAATACCGCACCACGTAGCCCGGTGAAGGACCGACCTGGCAGTGCCAGGAAAAAGTAAACCAGGAAGGGACAGGCATGGGTGAGACGAGTGTGAAAGAGTAGGTGGGCCTGTGCGGATCTTGGGGAAGTATCGTAATGGATAGGAGGTTAAGCCTGGACGGATCCGCTGACAGCGGGAGACCCTGGAAAAAATATGGAATAGTAGACATGCAGGGAGACCAGACCTGAACGTACCAGGCAGAAAAGGAAGAAAAGGGCCTGGACGGACCCCGGGTAATGATACATAAAAAATAAACTGAACGTACCCATTCCCAGCAGAACAAAATCGAGTCGAGTCAGAAGGAGGAATAACTGAGGAGATGACAGCCTGGGCGATCCAGCAGACAGAGGTAGGTAGTATGAGCCTGGGCGATCCAGCAGACAGAGGTAGGTAGTATGAGCCTGGGCGATCCAGGAGACAGAGGTAGGTAGTATGAGCCTGGGCGATCCAGGAGACAGAGGTAGGTAGTATGAGCCTGGGCGATCCAGGAGATAGAGGTAGGTAGTAAGAGCCTGGGCGATCCAGGAGACAGAGGTAAGTAGTATGAGCCTGGGCGATCCAGGAGACAGAGGTAAGTAGTATGAGCCTGGGCGATCCAGGAGACAGAGGTAAGTAGTATGAGCCTGGGCGATCCAGGAGACAGAGGTAAGTAGTATGAGCCTGGGCGATCCAGGAGACAGAGGTAGGTAGTATGAGCCTGGGCGATCCAGGAGACAGAGGTAGGTATGAACCTGAGCGATCCAGGAGACAGAGGAAGGTACGAGCCTGGGCGATCCAGTGGGAAACAGGAAAAAACATAGCATATGAATAAATGAACATACACATACAGAACGGCCCTGCTACCACTACATATCAGTACAGATGACGGCAGGCAAATGGTCAGCGTGCAGTGACTGTGCATAGTGTCTAGGCTGAAGCTGTGTATTTCCAACCCAGGTGAGCCGTATTCATGTAAAACACAGCCCAGCATGCGCTCCAACGTGAGGATTTTGCACTGTATGACCAGCTCCTAGCAACCACAACAAGGAATAGAGGAGCTGGTTTAGCTGCAAGCCACTATCAAGAGCGATGTCAGTGTGTGTGAACCTGATCTGCAAAATGCCGCTGTAGGAAGCATAGAGGGACCGGGAGGAGCGAGCATCGGCAAGTTTGGGCAGCAATGACACAGTACTGACCAGGACACCACCTGTAATTCAAAACACACAAGTCCGACAGTGGTTCTCAACATGCGTTCCTACGCTGGAACGCACGCCGACCCCGCGACCGGAAGCAGGGAAACACATGAGCGCTGATTGGAGGAGCCCTGTGGAGGGGATGGACTGAGGGAAGGAGCTTACCTGTCCTGGAGACGCGTGCAGGCGGTGTACAAGCGGCGGACGACTCGGACTGCAGTATTGAAAGCGAGGTGTTTTTTTTTGTTTTGTTTTTTTAAAGGAGACCAGTCTGAGTGAATATGAACCAGGATTAAAGAAGACCAAAAAAATATATATAATTAATCTCCCTGAGGTGAACAGAAAAGTAGGCCTATGGAATGTAACAGACCACGAAGAAAGGAACGTAAGCCTGAAAAGAACGCCGTTATGTTTGTCGGGAGAGAGGTACCAGAGCGGTGGGTGCAGACTGCCCCTGTGAGATTATTGAGTAAAACCATGACGTAGCAATGAACAGGAGAATGCAGCTTTGAGTGGAAGCAGAGTACAACACATGATGTAACAACAAATGGGGCTTTGGATGCGAGTGGTACCTAAAAAACATGGTATGGGCACAGCTCTGAGTATGGGAATGGAGTATAGGACAAGATGTAAAAGCAGACATGCGGACGCAGCTTTGGATGTGAACGGAATATTAACTTGATGTGACAGCAGACATGGAAAGAACCTGTAGTAGCATAGGACGTGTGAACGCAGGTCTGGGTGTGAGTAGAGTAAACCTGATATATCGATAGACGGATAAAAGCAACTCTGGTCGAGGGTGGAGTGAAAAAATGATTTGACAGCGTAGTGTGAATGCACCTCTGGGTGTGGCCGAGAATGAAATTGGTAGAACAGAAGCTCTAAATGTGAGTGGAGCATAAACATGATGTAACAGTGAAAGTGAATGCAGCTCTGAAACGAGCCTAGTATGAACATGTTGTGACAGTGGACGTGTAAACACAGCTCTCACAGTGAGCAGAGCAAACATGGTATATCAGTCGACGCATGAACGCAGCTCTGGTTGTGAGTGGAGCAAGGTGTGAACACCAGGGTGGTGCGTCTAGAGAATAAAAACGGAGTAACAGTAGCAGCTGTAAGCCGAGTACACAACATGTAATAACAGGCGTGTAATAAGGATCCGGCTGTCGGCTCGGTACGGAATGAGATGTAACAGCCAACAGGTAACCGCAGCTTGAATGTGAGACCAATCTGAGTGAATACGAACCAAGAGTAGGAAAGTGCTGGACAGGAAAGACGTGCGGATGCAGCATAAGACATGAAATAAAAGCCGAAAGTGTAAATGCCGCTCAGGAGAACAGCAGAGCATAAAAGTGCGGCAGGGTTTGTAAGTACATGGAGCAGTGAAATACGTGAAGTCTAAGGATGGTGGTAGCGAGGGGAGGGGGAGACACAAAACCAAGATGAAAAGAAATAGAAGTATTTAGCCCCAACGAGCAAACCTGAGGTAGCAGATTCTGAGGCGAAGCCTCCCGTTTGCTAGCAAAGTCGGTTCCGACCGGCCAGGAGAGACGGCCCCGGCCCAACCTACTTACGTAGTATGGCACGTGCATGCTACGGTAGCAGAGAGCAAAACAACAAGCTCTATTCTGGCTCCATACTGCAAAGAAAGACTCCTACCACCAGAGAAGCTAGTTTGCTAATGACACCCAGCAGCAGCTGTGCACCTGAGAACCCACGCCTGTGAGTGAGGCTGTGGCTCGTATATGAAGAGCCTCCGCCCCTCCCACAAATGCAGGCTGACTAATCAGCCTTACCAACTTATATATATATATATATATTTTTATATATATATATATATATATATATATATATAAAAATATATATTTGTACTGAAATAGGCCACTAAATGCTTTCACCACAAATCACTGCAACATAGCACTTGCACCCCAATAACAAGAACAAATTATTGGAATGACAGAACTGAATAATGGCTATTTGGATCCCCAAATAATCTTTCCCTGCACTTCTAAATCGCTTTTCTAGCACTGTCCCTAGCGTCTTCTGACATCTCTCCCTGCACTAAGATGCTGTGAAATGATTCCTCCCTATCCTTTCCCTGCACTTATAAATCGCTTTTTTAGGGGGTTTTTCCACATCGAGCTTTTTCTTATTGCTGTCCCTAGCGCCTTTTCACGTCTGTCCATGCACTCCAAATGCTGGAAAATGTCTGAATGCAAGATGGCCACAGTATTTATATGGCTGTAACCTCACTTGGCTGGCTGGCTGCTGATTGGCTGCATGCATGGCATTATGGGTCATCCCACCTTCCCAGAGTTCCTTGCCCCATATCCTCACACGTGTAGCCGCCTTTTTAGGAAAAATTACTATGAAGCGTGAATATATCTACCCCATTTGCCATATAATGTAATTTTATACAGTATATTCGTTTATCATCCTCTTGTGGAACGCATGTTGGCACTCACGATTTTGGTTCAGCGCAGGCGCACATTCATGTTTGATATACATTTCTGGCTCTTGGAACGCATCGCGATTCCATTTCTGGTTACACGCCATTTTGTGCATGCGCAGATTGTGCCTCTGAGACGCCAGCACATATCGTGCAGGGTCATCATGTTTTCACATGGGCTCTGCATCTGGAACATCATTGTGGTCTCATCACACACACTCTCACCTTGTGATATCGATTCTTAACAGGTGATAATTATTATCTACTAATGTCTTATACATATACAGTCAGGTCCATAAATATTGGGACATCGACACAATTCTAATATTTTTGGCTCTATACACCACCACAATGGATGTGAAATGAAACGAACAAGATGTGCTTTAACTGCAGACTGTCAGCTTTAATTTGAGGATATTTACATCCAAATCAGGTGAACGGTGTAGGAATTACAACAGTTTGCATATGTGCCTCTCGCCTTGTTAAGGGACCAAAAGTAATGGGATAGAATAATAATCATAAATCAAACTTTCACTTTTTAATACTTGGTTGCAAATCCTTTGCAGTCAATTACAGCCTGAAGTCTGGAACGCATAGACATCACCAGACGCTGGGTTTCATCCCTGGTGATGCTCTGCCAGGCCTCTACTGCAACTGTCTTCAGTTGCTGCTTGTTCTTGGGGCATTTTCCTTTCAGTTTTGTCTTCAGCAAGTGAAATGCATGCTCAATCGGATTCACGTCAGGTGATTGACTTGGCCATTGCATAACATTCACCTTCTTTCCCTTAAAAAACTCTTTGGTTGCTTTTGCAGTATGCTTTGGGTAATTGTCCATCTGCACTGTGAAGCGCCGTCCAATGAGTTCTGAAGCATTTGGCTGAATATGAGCAGATAATATTGCCCAAAACACTTCAGAATGCATCCTGCTGCTTTTGTCAGCAGTCACATCATCAATAAATACAAGAGAACCAGTTCCATTGGCAGCCATACATGCCCACGCCATGACACTACCACCACCATGCTTCACTGATGAGGTGGTATGCTTAGGATCATGAGCAGTTCCTTTCCTTCTCCACACTCTTCTCTTCCCATCACTCTAGTACAAGTTGATCTTGGTCTCATTTGTCCATTAGATGCTGTTCCAGAACTGTGAAGGCTTTTTTAGATGTTGTTTGGCAAACTCTAATCTGGCCTTCATGTTTTTGAGGCTCACCAATGGTTTACATCTTGTGGTGATTTCTCTGTATTCACTCTGGTGAAGTCTTCTCTTGATTGTTGACTTTGACACACATACACCTACCTCCTGGAGAGTGTTCTTGATCTGGCCAACTGTTGTGAAGGGTGTTTTCTTCACCAGGGAAAGAATTCTTCGGTCATCCACCACAGTTGTTTTCCGTGGTCTTCCGGGTCTTTTGGTGTTGCTGAGCTCACTGGTGCGTTCCTTCTTTTTAAGAATGTTCCAAACAGTTGTTTTGGCCACGCCTAATGTTTTTGCTATCTCTGTGATGGGGTTGTTTTGTTTTTTCAGCCTAATGATGGCTTGCTTCACTGATAGTGACAGCTCTTTGGATCTCATCTTGAAAGTTGACAGCAACAGATTCTAAATGCAAATAGCACACTTGAAATGAACTCTGGACCTTTCATCTGCTCATTGTAATTGGGATAATGAGGGAATAACACACACCTGGCCATGGAACAGCTGAGAAGCCAATTGTCCCATTACTTTTGGTCCCTTAACAAGTGGGAGGCACATATGCAAACTGTTGTAATTCCTAAACCGTTCACCTGATTTGGATGTAAATACCCTCAAATTAAAGATGACAGTCTGCAGTTAAAGCACATCTTGTTCGTTTCATTTCACATCCATTGTGGTGGTGTATAGGGCCCAAAATCTTAGAATTGTGTCGATGTCCAAATATTTATGGACCTGACTGTATATTGTGCACATTAACTCTGTTTCATGTACCCCTGAGGAAGCCAGTTTTGCCTTGCAATACGCATGGGGCGTTTTACCCACACACCATAATCGCTCTTGTCTGTATTAGATAAGTATCTTGTATCATCTTTGATGCAAAATTTATGAATTGCATATATACTTGGCGGTCTCTCATGTTCTTATATTTGAACGAGGTGTTTGTGGGTATGTGTATTGGACTTATCTTTTAATCCATACACTATGTTGTTATTGTATACAATGTTTTAGCTTCCTGTGTTTTTTCTTTATTAACAAATTATCGATTTTAATTAATTGGATGCGCAGCCTGAGTATGCGATGTTTCTCTTTCTCCTATTTTTGCAATCATATGTTGATGCCGTGGTTTGCACTCCTTGCTATATTTGGTGTGCCCCCTTACTCTATAGTTTTTGCTGATGAAGCTAGTTACTGCAGCTTTGTATCCAATGGTCAAGTTTTCACATGTACAAGTACCCTAAAGAAAAAGCAAATGTAAAAAAAATGTTCAAAATTTTTAAAATATAATAAACCCACAAATATTTTTAAAAAAATCTAATATTTCCCCATGTATCATAAAAAAGCATCAAAAGATGAACATACACACCCAAAATATCAGTTATTTATCCTACAATGTGAACACCTTAAAAATATCACCTTGCCTCCCAAAAAATGAAGTAAAAATATGAACATTGTATTCTGCAAAACATATAGGGACACAAAGCAATTTTTTTAAAGGAAAGGTTTTGCAGTTTTAAAAGTAGAAAAAAAACATAACACAAACTTTAAACATTTGGTTTTGCCAAAATCACACTGACATACAGAATAAGGTTATCATGTCCTTTTTACCACAAAGTGAACAAAATAGAAACAAAACAAAAAAAAATAAGTGTCAGAACAGCTGATTTCTTCGATTCCACCACATAATTTTTTTTTTTTACATTTTTACAATATATTATATGGAAATTGGTGATAAATGGTAAATAGTGCCATTAAAAAGATAACTGATCCTGGAAAGCCTAAAAGGGCTACGAAAAAAAGTACAATAAATGATTTGTTCTTTTAAAGTTGAATTTTAAAAATGCGTAGGAAATTTGCACATGAAACAGGACATACTAAGGCTTCTTTCACACGGGCGAGATTTCCGCGCTGGTGCAATGCGTGAGGTGATTCCGGACCCATTAATTTCTATGGGGCTGTGCACATGAGCGGTGATTTTCTCGCATCACTTGTGCGTTGCGTGAAAATCGCAGCATGCTCTATTTTGTGCGTTTTTCATGCAACGCAGGCCCCATAGAAGTGAAAGGGGTTGCTTAAAAATCGCAAGCATCCGCAAGCAAGTGCGGATGCAGTGCAATTTTCACGCATGGTTGCTAGGAGATGATCGGGATGGGGACCCGATCATTATATTATTTTCCCTTATAACATGGTTATAAGGGAAAATAATAGCATTCTTAATCCAGAATGCTTAGTAAAATAGGGCTGGAGGGGTTAAAAAAATAATAATAATAATTTAACTCACCTTAATCCACTTGTTCGCGCAGCCTGGCTTCTCTTCTTTCTTCTTCTTTGCTGTGCAGGAGGAAAAGGACCTGTGGTGACGTCACTGCGCTCATCACATGGTCGTCACATGATCCATCACCATGGTGATGGATCATGTGATGGACCATGTGATGAGCGCAGTGACGTCACCACAGGTCCTTTACCCAGGTCCTGAAGAAAGAAGAAAGAAGAGGAGCCGGGCTGCGCGAACAAGTGGATTAAGTTTGAGTTAAATTATGTTTTATTTTTTTTTAACCCCTTCAGCCCTATTTTACTGAGCATTCTGTATTAAGAATGCTATTATTTTCCCTTATAACCATGTTATAAGGGAAAATAATTACATCTACACAATCTTGAACCCAAACCTGAACTTCAGTGAAGAAGTCCGGGTCTGGGTACCACATTCAGTTTTTTATCACGCACGTGCAAAACGCGTTGCGCAATAAAAACTGAACAATGGAACGCAATCGCAGTCAAAACTGACTGAAATTGCGTACCTACTCGCACGGGTTTGCCGCAATGCACCCGGGACGCATCCTGAGCCAAAACGTGACGCCCGTGTAAAAGAGGCCTAAGGGTTAAATTCTGAATAATATTTATTAGATATACACTTCTCAAAATCAACCCTTTAACCCCTTAAGTACTCAGCCCTATTTTACCTTAAGGACTTGGCCATTTTTTGCAAATCTGACCAGTGTCACTTTAAGTTCTGATAACTTTAAAACGCTTTTACTTACCCAGGCCGTTCTGAGATTGTTTTTTCATCACATATTGTACTTCATGACACTGCTAAAATTGGGTCAAAAAAGTAAATTTTTTTGCATAAAAAAATACCAAATTTACCAAAAACGTGTAAAAATTAGCAAGTTTCAAAGTTTCAGTTTCTCTACTTCTGTAATACATAGTAATACCCCCAAAAATTGTGATGACTTTACATTCCCCATATGTCTACTTCATGTTTGTATCATTTTGGCAATGATATTTTATTTTTTGGGGATGTTACATAGCTTAGAAGTTTAGAAGCAAATTTCGAAATTTTTCAGAAATTTTCCAAATCCCACTTTTTATGGACCAGTTCAGGTCTGAAGTCACTTTTGTGAGGCTTACGTAATAGAAACCATTCAAAAATTACCCCATTTTAGAAACTACACCCCTCAAGGTATTCAAAACTGATTTTACAAACTTTGTTAACCCTTTAGGTCTTCCACAAGACTTCATGGGAAATGGACATAAAATTTAAGAATTTCGATTTTTTGGAAAATTTTCCAATATAATCCATTTTTTCCAGGAACAAAGCAAGGGTTAACTGTCAAACAAAAGTCAATATGGGTTGCCCTGATTCTGTAGTTTGCAGAAACACCCCATATGTGGTTGTAAACTACTGTTTGGCCAAACGGGAGGACATAGAAGGAGGGGAACGCCATATGGTTTTTGCAAGGCAGATTTTGCAGGACTGGTTTTGTTTATACCATGTCCCATTTCAAGCCCCCCGTTGCACCCCTAGAATAGAAATTCCAAAAAAGTGACTCCATCTAAGAAAGTACACCCCTCAAGGTATTCAAAACTGGGTTTACAAACTTTGTTAACCCTTTAGGTATTCCACAAGAGTTAATGGCAGATGGAGAAACAATTTTGGAATTTAAAGTTTTTGGAAAATTTTCCATTTTAACCCATTTTTTCCAGTAATAAAGTAAGGGTTAACAGCCAAACAAAAGTCAATATGGGTTGCCCTGATTCTGTAGTTTGCAAAAACACCCCATATGTGGTCCTAAACTACTGTTTGGCCAAACGGGAGGACATAGAAGGAGGGGAAAGCCATATGGGTTTTGGAAGGCAGATTTTGCAGGACTGGTTTTGTTTATACCATGTCCGATTTCATGCCCCCCGTTGCGCCCCTAGAATAGAAATCCAAAAAATTTACTCCATCTAAGAAAGTACACCCCTCAAGGTATTCAAAACTGGGTTTACAAACTTTGTTAACACTTTAGGTATTCCACAAGAGTTAATGACAGATGGAGAAACAATTTAGGAATTTAAATTTTTGGGAAAATTTTCCATTTTAACCCATTTTTTCCAGTAATAAAGTAAGGGTTAACAGCCAAACAAAAGTCAATATGGGTTGCCCTGATTCTGTAGTTTGCAAAAACACCCCATATCTGGTCCTAAACTACTGTTTGGCCAAACGAGAGGACATAGAAGGAGGGGAACGCCATATGGGTTTTGGAAGGCAGATTTGCAGGACTGGTTTTGTTCATACCATGTCCCATTTCAAGCCCCCCGTTGCACCCCTAGAATAGAAATCCAAAAAAGTGACTCCATCTAAGAAAGTACACCCCTCAAGGTATTTAAAACTGGGTTTACAAACTTTTTTTAACCCTTTAGGTGTTCCACAAGAGTTAATGGCAGATGGAGAAACAATTTTGGAATTAAAAATTTTTGGAAGATTTTCCATTTTAACCCTTACTTTATTACTGGAAAAAATTAGTTAACAGCCAAACAAAACTCAATATGGGTTGCCCTGATTCTGTAGTTTGTAGAAGCACCCCATATGTGGTCGTAAACTACTATTTGGCTAAATGACAGGACATAGAAGAAGGGGAACGCCATATGGTTTTTGGAAGGCAGATTTTGCTGGACTGGTTTATTTACACCATGTACCCTTTCAAGCCCCCTGATGCACCCCTAGAGTAGAAACTCCATAAAAGTGACCCCATCTAGGAAACTTCGGGATAAGGTGGTTGTTGTTTTGGGACTATTTTAGGGTAAATATAATTTTTGGTTGCTCTATATTACACTTTTTTGAGGCAAGGTAACAAAAAATTTAAATTCTAAAATTGTTTCTACATTCGCTATTTAGTTTTTGGAACACCTAAAGGGTTAACAAAGTTTGTAAAGTAACTTTTGAATACCTTGAGGGGAGTAGTTTCTTAGATGGGGTCACTTTTTTGGAGTTTCTAGTCTAGGCTACATCAGGGGGGGCTTCTAATGGGACATGGTGTAAATAAACCAGTCCATCAAAATCTGCCGTCCAGAAACTATATGGCGTTCCCTTCGTTCTATGCCCTGCCGTGTGGCTATATAGCCATTTACGATTCAAATGTAAATTTTGCCCAAAAAAATTGTGTTTTGGCACCGTTTTTATTTTATATTTTTAACGCTGTTCAAATGTTATTTTTATAGGGCAGATTCTTACGGACGCGGCGATACTTAATATGTCTACATTTTAAAATTTATTTAGATTTTACACTATATTATCATTTTAGGAACCCAAAAAAATTATTTTAGTATCTCCATAGCCTGGAGCTACAGTTTTTTTTTTTTTTTGTTGGGGCGACTATCGAATGTAGAGGCTCATTTTTTGCGGGATGAGATGTCGGTTTTATTGGCACTAATTAGGGGTGCATATGACATTTTGATCGCTCACTATTACACTTTTTGTGATGTTAGGTGACAAAAAATAGCTTTTTTTTTTACACGTTTTTTTTTTTTAACGCTGTTCATCTGGGGGGGGGGGGACATGTTATTTTTATAGAGAAGGTTTTTACGGACGCGGCGATGCCCAATATGTAAGGCTCTTAGACTTTGGAGACACTAAGCAGGCATCCTCAAACTGCAGCCCTCCAGATGTAAAACTACAATTCCCACCATGCCCTGCTGATGGCTGTAGGTTGTCTGGGCATGCTGGGAGTTATAGTTTTACAACATCTGGAGGGCTGCAGTTTGAGGATGCCTGCACTAAAACTAATATTTTTGGGGGGAAAAATGGTTCCGTGTCTGAAATCTGAAAGCCATAGTTTTTTATGTTCTCTAGGGGACTGTTGGGGATTATAAAAATTTTGTACTCCATGGAAGTGTGATACTCCCTGAAGCAATCGATAACGCAGAGGCCCGGATGATCAGGGCAAGTGTCACATTGAGTGGTGGTGTCCTTCCGTATCCCCCTCTTGTGACACACTCTCGATCCGGGCGCCTCCAATTCCCGAGGTACTCCGTCCTGCTCTTTCCCGGTCTGAAAAAATCTGAATCCTCATAGAATTGGAGGAATGTCCCTGTGCTGCCAGCGCTTCGGGATAGTACAAAAGCGTTGTACAAGGCAACCTGTACCAAGTAGACCGTAACTTTTTTGTACCATGCCCGGGTTTTGCGCATGGCATTATATGGCTTGAGGACTTGATCAGAGAGATCAACTCCTCCCATATACCGATTGTAGTCGACGATGCAATCGGGCTTGAGGACTGTTGCCGCGGTACCTCGCACAGAGACGGGGGTGGTGCTGTTACCGTGGATTGTGGACAGTATAAGGACATCCCTCTTGTCCTTATACCTGACCAGCAACAGGTTTCCACTGGTAAGGGCACGGGTCTCACCCCTGGGGATAGGTACCTGGAGGGGGTGGGCAGGGAGGCCACGCAGATTTTTCGCACGATCCCACAAGCGAACGTGGATCTGGTGGCAAGGGACCTGAACAAGGGAATGCTAGTATAAAAGTTATCCACGTACAAGTGGTAACCCTTATCTAGCAGTGGGTACATAAGGTCCCACACGAGTTTCCCGCTAACACCCAGAGTGGGGGGACATTCTGGGGGTTGAATACGGGAATCTTGCCCCTCGTACACATGAAATTTGCAAGTGTACCCTGAGGTACTGGTGGCGGGGGGGGGGGGGGTCAAGTGGCAGTGGGGGGTCTAGGGTCTCAAAGCTAGAAATTAATAAGTTTAGATAAAGTGTTTTGTTTTTTTCTAACTAACTTTTCCCTTCTATCCCTGCCTAACGGTGCCTCTCCCTCACTGACCCTAACCTACCTGGAGGTTGATGGGTGCAGGAGGGTGATGGGTGCTGATGGGGGGGATCGCAGGAGCCTGGCGAGGATGGTGCTGGACGGTGCAGGTGCTGAACAGGAAGAGGAGGGGAGAGAGGAGCGCTGTAAGTTTGAATCTCGCACCTCTCTCCCTGCACCAATCAGCACCCTGGACAGCGGCATTCAGCACCACGGCCAGCACCGCCTCTCCCAAATGCTCGGACTGTGATTGGTGGTGTGTAATCACACCACCGATCACAGTCCTTTTCCGGTTCATCGGGTCATCGGAGACCCGAATGGACCGTAAACGCAGCAAACCGCAGGTCTGAATTGACCTGCGGTTTGCTGCGATCGCCGATACGGGGGGGTCACATGACCCCCCCCCCAGCGTTGTGACAGGCATCCTGTTCCGATTAACCCCCGCTGCGCCGCAATCGCGTTTTAAACCCATGACGTACCGGTACGTCATGGGTCCTTAAGGACTCGGGAAACATGCCGTACTGGTACGTCATGCGTCCCTAAGGGGTTAAGGACCTCTGCTGTACATATAAGGTGGAAGTCTGTACTTTAAACACGGCACCAGGTCAGAATCTGAGCAAGTGCGATAGCCACTGTCTGTGATCAGCAGTTGCACTCGCAGGTCCCAAATTGCTACTTTGTGTGGATATCAAGATAGCCATTTGGTTGCTATGGCAGCTTCAGGGCCATCTGAAGGCTCGGAGGTGCCCCATAGCGAAGCTCCTATGGAGTCTTGTTGCAAGGCTTCATAGGAACATAGTGAATCTTCCATAAGCTGCAATGGTAAATAATTGAAATCTATGGGAAAAGCAATCAGCCGATCGCATGTTAAAGTACCGTAGAGGGACATAGTATAAATGTAAAATAAAGTAAAAAAAAGTTTTAAAAAATATAGAAAAAACAAAACAAAATTAAAATTCGAATTGCCCCTTTTCCCAGATTAAAAATAAAAATAAATAACAAAAAAGATCATATGCATCACGACATCCGAAAACACCCATACTATTAAAATATAAATGTATTTATCCTGTACAGTGAAAGCTGTAATGGAAAAAAAAAAAAAAATGATTTGCAATTCGTCATTTTTCATCCCTTCTCCTCCCCAAAAAAATTGAATAAAAAGTAATCATAAAGTCATACTCTCCAAAATGGCATCAATAATAACTACAGATCACTTGGCAAAAACTGATGCATTACAAAATTTTATAGACATAAATATATAAAAGTTATGAGGTCAGAATATGGCAATACAAAAACAATAAAAAAAAAATTGAAGTATTAAAACACAAGAAAAACTATATAAATGTGGTAACGCTGTAATCATATTGACCCAGAGAATGAAGATAACAGGTCAGTTTTATCGCATACGGAACGCCGTAAAAATGAAACCAATAAAACTATTGCAGAATTTTTTTTATTTCTAATTCCACCCAACTTGGATTTTTCTTTCCAGCTTGGTGCCAGCAGAAATTAGAACTTGTTCCACAAAAAAAAAAAGCCTTCATATGGGAATGTGAAGGAAAAAATAAAGTTATGGCTCTGGAAAGGCAAGTAAAAAAAAGGGAAAATTGCTTGGTCCTTAAGGAGTTAAATGACTAAACTTTACGTCTTGTCTTTACAGTTAAATGGTTCATGTGGAATATTGTTCTTTGCCTAACATTTCTTCATATAATTTTATTTTAAAGCTTGAACGTCAATGAAATTAACAGAAAGAGGAAGAGAGTTCTGCAACCCAGAAATGCTGCCGACATTTACAAATGATATTTAACTCTGATCATACACAAAACCTTAAGGATTTATTTACATTTCAGACATGAAGGACAATTACTGTGTATTCATAATAGCCCCTTAGTCTTTCTATTCAAAGCCATTTTATTTTTATGCCCTTTCATAATAATTATGGATTGATTATAAAATAATAGCAATAAAACATGTTGGCAGCTCAGGAAGTAATTCTTAATTAGTTGGGATTACCACCTTGATGATTACCTCATTGTATGAAGTCACCCTGAAAATTAGACCCTTCCTTAGAATGCCACACAGTCTTGGTTTGCTGATGTCTTGTTTGTAAAAAGAGGCAGAAGGGGAAATGATTTTACAGAACTGGCAAGCAATGTATTTTAATGTGAACATGAAGTACACATTTCTCAGACATTAGAGACAAGAAAGTTCTTTTTCGTCATCCTGTTTCTGCATCATATGCATCTCTGGAGACTGGAAGAGGCAAATCAGACTTACGTGTAGCTGCCTGAGCCTTAATCATATAATTTAAAATCCTGTTAAGGTTTGGTGAAATAAATATAGTAACTTTCCAGTTCATCACAACTTGAGTTCAATTGTTTGTTGCATGACAAAATAACCTAATTTTAAACGTGGAAACTTCATAATTTTCTACTGATGATATCATCTTCATTGATGTAAAACCATCTGCAAACATAATGCAACACTGTATATGAAAAAGGCAATACATTATACAGTACATATGTAGACTACAGAGTTCTTGTGACATTTAACCGTATTGTAAACATTTATCACATAAGAAGATTGCAAATGTCAAAAGGCCACTTTTGTCAGAAAGATTTTTTTTTTCAACTCAACATTCGTAGAAAATGACTTTTTTTTAGAATTTTGGCTGTTTTTCTTTTTGAGTTTGGCAGTAGTATGCCATTAAAAAGGAAATACAAAATACTGTCCTTCTGTAGTAATTTACACAGAGAAATAAAACTTGTATATAGAGCTCATTGTTAGTTTACTACTGCTGTGAATGGAACATGTTACCTGCTAGTATAATAGTAAATGTGGAATAGTCATGTATTTTACTAAATATAGTTGCCCACAGAAGAGCAGTGCACTGATAAGTGTATGTGTGTGAAACTCTGACTCATACACTGTGTTCAATTGATTGTTGCATGATAAAATCACCTAATTTTAAATGTGGAAACTTCTTGATTTTCTACTGATGACAACGAAGAGGCCCAAGTAGCCTAGAAAGTTTGTCAGTAAGTATTTCGCACTAAACACAAACATAATCATCCTTAGATAAACCTTCAAATTCAGCTGATCTCACTGAATATTTTTAGCTTAGTAAAATGGGCAATTCTTGTGGTTAGAAGGATCCCAAAAAGAAACAGAATTTTAAATTTAGAACTGAAAATCATGTTCATAAGTCTGCTGCAAATCACTCTATGGTAAAACTGTCTCCTAAAAATGAATTGGGGGAAAGTCCAAAAATGTTTGTCCAGAGGTGTTTAGGTTCATTTTATACTGATCCTTGGGTTGATAATATGTGTAAATGGACAGAAGGAATGAAATGCACTGACCCGTTCCCAAAAGAAGGGTCTTTTTCAGATTTTCATATTGCCATGATCAAGGGCCTATGTCTGAATGACATAGACACTTTTCCATGGTACAAAGGAGACCCTCACTGGGATCAATTATATATGAAATCTTGTGGCCAGGCATGGATATCAATGCAAACTTTTTGGACTGACTTCGTGATATACATTTCTCCCAGCCCTGCCAGGACCTAGACAAATTCCATGTTTATGTTTTAGGTGTGAACAACCAGGGAATTTTGTTAGAGATTGCTCTTACCCTCCCCCAGACCAGGCTCAGCTAATACCCATACAGACTCGGCAAACACAGATTAAATATCCCATTCCGTGGGGAATGAATACAGCAAACCCACAATTAAGGTGCCCAAACTCCATCGTCATGTATAATCTAACCTGCACTGCAGAAGAAAAGCCCATGCACAACTCATTTCAAATCTCCTTGCAGCAATTCAACTCCCAGAGGCCATTGCAATCATTAACAGGTTAGCAGACAGACACGCAAAAGCAGTTTCCCGTGTCACACAAAATTGCGCAACCAAGGTTTTTGTAAATTCCCGGCTAATACCGCTCACGCCTGAAAATAACATAATGTTCTCCCAGATCCAAACATTTGCGACACCAGCAGACATCGCTTATTAGGAGGTTTAAGGGTTGACCAAAGATGCTAGCGGTCTATGGTCAAAGAGAGGAGTAGTAGGGATTCCCAAAATAGCAGCCCCCATTCTTATACTCCAAATACATGGTAGGTACCGTAAGTAAAAGGTTTTGTGCAGAGAATTTAAAGCAAGTGACAGAAAGTATGTGTCATGCCCTGCTCAGGCTATGTGCTGAGGTCTGCCAGATTAGCAGCATGTGTGTAGCCTTTTGTTTTTGTTTTGGAGTGAGCTGTATCCGCCTCCCTTCAGGTGCACTGGGTGGGGTCGTTGGTATCAGTTTAAATTACGCCCACTCCCAGTGTCCTGTGCGGGTTATAGCTTCTGTCTGGCTCTGTGAAAGGAAGGAAGGATTTGCTGTTCCTGCTCAGAAAAGATAAGTTGGTTTTTGTTTTCTTGTGGTTGGCTGTCTAGACTGTTAGATAGACGCCTGCCCCCTCCAGGTTCTGAGGGAGCAGGCTGCCTCTATCCCCCTTTCACCATCTTAGGGATTTTAGGGAATTTTCAGCCCAGGCACGAGGACACGTTATTCCCATCTTCAGGGTCTGAACGTGGGCATAGAAGTATAGGGAGAGCTGGTAGGGATTTGTCAGGAGGTGACCTTGATCCCCAGCTTCTCGCCTAGACACTTCTTTGTTTATTTTTTTGTGTATCTGGTATCCTGTCCGCCGTGACAGTATGATTTCAAAATGACTAATCTGTGCTAGAAACAATGTTCAGGGGAAGAGAGTAGGCCGTCATGAACATTTACTGCCCCCACAAGGACCATTTCCGGAACGGCAAATTGATTTTACACACAGTCCATAGCTGAACAGCTGGCTATGGATTGGAAGTTCCATATACCCATACCATCCTCAGAGTTTAGGAGTCATGGAACGAATGAACCGCACACTGAAGGACAAACTAAGAAAGGCAACTGAAGGTACCTACCATAAGTGGGACCAGGACTTGCCAGCTATTCTTGCTGAAGTCAGAATGACTCCAGACCCAAGAACCAAGCTATCTCCCTTTGAGATTTTGATGGGGAGACCCTTCCCAACCCCATGGACAATTAGTCCATTAATTCTGATGCCTGGAGACTTGCAGCAGATACAAGAGGAATATGTGGCAAATCTGATTGAGAAATTAAACATTGATTATGATGATATTTCGCTCTTGTTTCCTTTGCCAACGGGTGCATCAACCCAACCCTCGTCTTACAGGAAAAAATGGCCCTGGATTATCTTTTAGTTTCTAAGGGGTGGGGGGTTCTGTGAGTTTATAGGAGAGGACTGCTGTACTTGGATCGCATATACCAGGCCCATATGGATAAGGTCACTGTACTTCAGGGCAGAGCTAGGGCTATTGCTAGTGAGGGATGGAATCCTTTCAAGGCTTTGGGTGGTTTTGGAGATTTCCTGTTTTCCATAGGTAACTGGTTGAAGGAAGTAGGAGTATATATCCTCATGTAGTTCTTTTTTCTCTTTTTCCTATATATCCTGGTGAGATGTTCCTGCTGTTTGATCGATCAGATCTCCCAGGCACGTGCAGATGATCACATCCTCATCGCAGCTCCCGGATATACCACGGATCAACCTATGTCTTTGATGGAAAGTATGTCCAACTAAACGTTCATCACCACGCCACACCTCCCCACATCAGGACCTCCCTCAGAGTCAACTCCCCGAAGAAACGAGCCGACGGATGGAGCATCATCATGGAGGCAATGACACCCAAGGAGCGCCACAATTGACGAGGGCAAGCTGAGGAAACCGAGGATTCAGCAAGAGATTCAAAGAACACCAGGGACATATTACAAAGAGGAGGGGAAATTTTAATTAGCATAGGATGACTATAGTGGACTTTCTTTTTAGTTTAGAAATGTTATGTAGGTTTATTTTGTATATGCCTCCCTGTGTAGGGTCTGACCAGATTACGGATTAGGTCGTTGCAAGGGAAATTCTATAGATCAGCACTCGGGTTCCTACTCCCCCACGTGAAAGCCGCCACCGTTGGTTTGAGGGGGATCTAATGGCTGCTGGCTCTGAGAGCAATGTTCTTAGTGAAAGCTGCCAGCGGGTCCTCATCAGCAACGTTGGGTATAGTAGGCTGATACCGGTCTCACTGAACCATGGGGGCCCCAACATGAAACATTGGTTGGTGGGACTGGTGCTGCTATATCACCTTTCTTGGTCGACCCTGTTTTAAAAGACCTTCCTCAGGGACTGATCCCCCACTTTCGGAACCATGTCTAACAGAGATTCACTTTGGGTCAGTAGGATATTTGTACCAGATTAAATGGATGTTGTCCGATTAGGGCCATATCTGTTTAAGAAAAAGGCTGATTCATTTGGAAGCATTTGCACATGTTCTGGGTGTGGTAGTGGATTGTGAGCATGTTTGAGCTCCACCCACCGGAACACTCAGGAAGTGTGCAAATGTGTACCTTCCAGTCTAAAATGTATCTATTGGTCAAGGCATGAGGTGGATTGTACCTGCCTATCTGTAATATTACTGCCCGGCCATGTGCCATGGAGGGCGGAGTTAGCCCAGTAAAAGATCTAACCCGAACATCCTATCTATGTGTAGAGCTTGCATTCCTCCAGAAAACGCACAGTAAAAAAAACCCAGGAGGACACATGGTGCTACTCGCAGAATAACAATTATATTTTGTATGTTTTGTGTTCTTTCTTACTTTTCTTTCTTCTCTCTTTTCCACTATGCAGGAGATTTTTCCCTACTGTGCGCCAAATTACACATATACAGTACAGACCAAAAGTTTGGACACACCTTCTCATTCAAAGAGTTTTCTTTATTTTCATGACTATGAAGGCATCAAAACTATGAATTAACACATGTGGAATTATATACATAATAAACAAGTGTGAAACAACTGAAAATATGTCATATTCTAGGTTCTTCAAAGTAGCCACCTTTTGCTTTGATTACTGCTTTACACACTCTTGGTATTCTCTTGATGAGCTTCAAGAGGTAGTCCCCTGAAATAGTCTTCCAACAGTCCTGAAGGAGTTCCCAGAGATGCTTAGCACTTGTTGGCCCTTTTGACTTCACTCTGCGGTCCACCTCACCCCAAACCATCTCGATTGGGTTCAGGTCCGGTGACTGTGGAGGCCAGGTCATCTGGCGCAGCACCCCATCACTCTCCTTCATGGTCAAATAGCCCTTACTTTCAAAGTTTTCCCAATTTTTCGGCTGACTGACTGACCTTCATTTTCTTAAAGTAATGATGGCCACTTGTTTTTCTTTACTTAGCTGCTTTTTTCTTGCCATAATACAAATTTTAACAGTCTATTCAGTAGGACTATCAGCTGTGTATCCACCTGACTTCTCCTCAACGCAACTGATGGTCCCAACCCCATTTATAAGGCAAGAAATTCCACTTATTAAACCTGACAGGGCACACCTGTTAAGTGAAGACCATTTCAGGGGACTACCTCTTGAAGCTTATCAAGAGAATGCCAAGAGTGTGCAAAGCAGTAATCAAAGCAAAAGGTGGCTACTTTGAAGAACCTAGAATATGACATATTTTTCGTTGTTTCACAATTGTTTGTTATGTATATAATTCCACATGTGTTAATTCATAGTTTTGATGCCTTCAGTGTGAATCTACAATTTTCATAGTCATGAAAATAAAGAAAACTCTTTGAATGAGAAGGTGTGTCCAAACTTTTGGTCTGTACTGTATATATATGCAAGGCCTTAGATGGAAGAGAACAGACAGTTTTTTTCTCCTTTATAGTCTTTAGTGTCTTAATGTGTCACACATATATATACAGTCAGATCCATAAATATTGGGACATCGACACAATTCTAAGATGTTTAGCTCTATACACCACCACAATGGATTTGAAATGAAACAAACTAGATGTGCTTTAACTGCAGACTGTCAGCTTTAATTTGAGAGTATTTACATCCAAATCAGGTGAATGGTGTAGGTATTACAACAGTTTGCATATGTGCCTCCCACTTGTTAAGGTGCCAAAAGTAATGGGACAGATTAATAATCATAAATCTAACTTTCACTTTTGAATACTTGGTTGCAAATCCTTTGCAGTCAATTACAGCCTGAAGTCTGGAATGCATAGACATCACCAGATGCTGGTTTTTATCCCTGGTGATGCTCTGCCAGGCCTCTACTGCAACTGTCTTCAGTTCCTGCTTGTTCTTGGGGCATTTTCTTTTCAGTTTTGTCTTCAGCAAGTGAAATGCATGCTCAATCGGATTCAGATCAGGTGATTGACTTGGCCATTGCATAACATTCCACTTCTTTCCCTTAAAAAACTCTTTGGTTGCTTAGGCAGTATGCTTTGGGTCATTGGTTATCTGCACTGTGAAGCACCGTCCAATGAGTTCTGAAGCATTTGGCTTAATATGAGCAGATAATATTGTCCAAAACACTTCAGAATTCATCCTGCTGCTTTTGTCAGCAGTTACATCATCAATAAATGCAGGAGAACCAGTTCCATTGGCAGCCATACATGCCCACGCCATGACACTACCACCACCATGCTTCACTGATGAGGTGGTATGCTTAGGATCATGAGCAGCTCCTTTCCTTCTCCATACTCTTCTCTTCCTATCACTTTGGTACAAGTTGATCTTGGTTTCATCTGTCCATAGGATATTGTTCCAGGACTGTGAAGGCTTTTTTGGATGTCGTTTGGCAAACTCTAATCTGACCTTCCTGTTTTTGATGCTCACCAATGGATTACATCTTGTGGTGAACCCTCTGAATTTACTCTGGTGAAGTCTTTGATTGTTGACTTTGACACACACACTCTGGTGAATATTGATTGTTGACTTTGACACACATACATCTACCTCCTGGAGAGTGTTCTTGATCTGGCCAACTGTTGTGAAGGGTGTTTTCTTCACCAGGGAAAGAATTCTTCGGTCATCCACCACAGTTGTTTTCCGTGGTCCTCCGGGTCTTTTGGTGTTGCTGAGCTCACCGGTGCGTTCCTTCTATTTAAGAATGTTCCAAACAGTTGTTTTGGCCACGCCTAATGTTTTTGCTATCTCTCTGATGGGTTTGTTTAGTTTTTTCAGCCTAATGATGGCTTGCTTCACTGATAGTGACAGCTTTGTGGATCTCATCTTGAAAGTTGACAGCAACAGATTCAAAATGCAAATAGCACACTTGAAATGAACTCTGGACCTTTTATCTTCTTATTTTAATTGGGATAATGAGGGAATAACTGTCACGACCGCTATCCCAGCAGCAGTCGTGTCGCACCAGACGGAGGGGAAGGGGGACCCTAATCTACGGATGGGAAATAGAATGGCCACCCTAAGCTGGCACCTGTCTGCCCTGATACCCTAGACGGGGTGTGAACCCGTGCGGCGAGCAGGATGCCTAAACCCTCAGTCGCCCTAACAAGACTGGACTGGGGAAAGGCCGATGGGAGCGCTAGTCACCACCACTCACGTCTAGAAAAACAACAGGGGAAGACAGCAACAAACAAACAACAGCAGAGATAGACTTATCCAGTCACGAGCAGAGAAGGCAATCCCAAACACGACAGTCCACGCCGGATAAGATCTCCACAGCAACACCATCAAACGATCTCCTTCAAAGGTCAGAGTAGCACTGGAAGTAAGGACTATATCTGGCAATGACTGCAAGTGAAACTGAAACTAATATAGTATCTGGGAGTGGCAGACAGGACTCACCTGAGAAGGATGCCTACAAACTCCCAGTCAGGACAAAAAGGTTCACAAGGCAAAACCTGGATGACATACCCTGAACCACGGAGCAAACTCACAAGCTATCGCGAGTAGCAAGTCGCTGCGACCTTCTCCTCCCAGACCTGTCTGGATCAGTCACAGTCGTGACAGTACCCCCCTTTCTACGAAGCGCCCCCGGGCCCTCAAGACCAGGCCTCTCCGGATGGGAGCTATGAAAAGCCCGAATGAGTCTGTCCGCTTTTATCTCTGATGCTGGAACCCACATTCTCTCTTCGGAACCATAACCTTTCCAGTGCACCAGGTACTGAAGAGAGCGGGGAACATATCGTGAATCAACAATATTTTCTACCTGAAACTCAAGACTGCCATCAACAACCACCGGTGGAGGCGGTAGCGGCAATGGTTCAGGAGGTTCTACATATCTCTTAAGCAGAGACCTGTGGAAGACATTATGGATCCTTAGAGTCTGAGGTAGCTCCAGACGAAAAGCCACCGGGTTAATGATCTTAATTACCCTATAAGGACCAATAAATCTTGGATCTAATTTCCACGAGGGAACCTTCAACTTGATATTTCTGGTAGACAACCACACCAAGTCATTCACCCCAAGGTCCGGACCTTCAGAGCGCTTCCTATCAGCCACACGTTTGTATCTACCACCCATTCTCTTCAAACTTTCTTGCACACTCTGCCACACTGAAGAAAGTGAAGACGCAAATCGTTCCTCCTCGGGAATCCCAGACGGCCCCCCCTCACTAAACGTACAAAACTGAGGATGGAAACCATACGCACCAAAAACTGGTGACTTATCGGTAGATTCTTGAAGACGATTATTAATGGCAAACTCGGCTAACGGTAAATAAGATGACCATTCCTCCTGATTTTCGGAAACAAAGCATCTCAAATATGTCTCTAGGTTTTGATTGGTACGTTCAGTCTGACCGTTGGACTGTGGATGGAAAGATGAAGAAAACGACAGATGAACCCCTAAACGAGAACAAAAAGCTTTCCAAAATTTAGAAACGAATTGGGTACCACGATCCGAAACAATATCGGAAGGGACCCCGTGAAGCTTCACGATGTGGTCAATAAAAACCTGAGCCAGTGTGTTAGCATTAGGCAATGCGGCAAGAGCAATAAAGTGCACCATTTTACTGAATCTGTCAACAACTACAAGAATAACAGTCTTCCCCGCTGATACTGGTAGATCCGTAATGAAATCCATTGATAGGTGCGTCCAAGGCCTGTTGGGGATGGCCAGAGGTAAAAGACGCCCTGCCGGACAAGTATGATCTACCTTAGAACGAGCACAGGTAGCACATGCAGACACAAAATTCAACACCTCCTGCCGCCATTTAGGCCACCAGAACCGACGAGACACTAACTCAGAGGTTGCCCTACTACCTGGGTGTCCTGCCAGTGTGGAGTTATGGTGTTCTTTTAGTATCTCCAGTCGTAAATTTTCTGTCACAAACAGTTTACCCGAGGGGCAGGAGGCCGGGGCGTCCCCCTGAGCTTCCAACACCCTCCCCTCCAAACCTGAGTGTAATGCAGAGACCACCACCCCCTTTTGCAAAATGGGCTCTGGTACATCAACATCACCCCCTCCAGGAAAACTTCGGGACAATGCATCCGCCTTAGTATTTTTTGCCCCCGGGCGATAGGTTATTACAAAATTAAACCTAGTAAAAAATAACGACCACCGAGCCTGTCTAGGGGTGAGACGTTTAGCAGACTCCAGATATAATAAGTTTTTGTGATCAGTAATCACCGTGACGGGATGAACCGCCCCCTCCAAAAAATGACGCCACTCCTCAAAGGCCAACTTAATAGCCAAAAGTTCCCTGTTGCCAATATCATAGTTCCTTTCTGCAGTAGACAACTTCTTCGAAAAGAAAGCACACGGACGCCATTCACCAGGGGACGGGCCCTGAGATAGTACCGCTCCCACCCCCACCTCTGATGCGTCAACCTCTACAATAAAAGGAAGCGAGACATCTGGCTGTACGAGAATAGGGGCCGAGATGAATCTCTCCTTCAGAGATGTAAAGGCAGTTTTGGCTGCATGTGACCATTTGGAAAAATCGGATCCCTTTCGGGTCATGTCCGTCAGTGGTTTGACCACCAAGGAATAGTTCTTTATAAACTTTCTATAAAAATTGGCAAACCCCAGGAAGCGTTGCAATGCCTTCAGGTTCTCAGGCAGATCCCAGTCCATAATCGCCCGGACTTTCTCTGGATCCATGCGGAAACCTGATTCTGACAACACATACCCCAGAAATGGCAGTTCTTTTACGGTGAACACACATTTCTCTAATTTAGCAAACAATTTGTTGGCCCTTAATATCTGCAGCACTTGTCTCACATGGATCTTATGTGTATCCAGATCCGGGGAATAGACCAGGATGTCATCAAGATATATCACAACAAATCTTCCGATAAGGTGACTAAAAATATCGTTGACAAAATGTTGGAACACCGCAGGCGCATTAGTAAGACCAAATGGCATGACCAGATTTTCATAATGCCCTTCCGGAGTATTAAAAGCCGTTTTCCACTCATCCCCCTCTTTGATGCGAACCAGGTTATAGGCTGCTCTGAGATCCATTTTGGAGAACCATTTAGCACCAGCAACCTGATTAAAGAGGTCGGGAAGGAGAGGAAGAGGATAGGGATCTCGGATAGTTATCCGGTTTAATTCCCGGAAATCCAGGCAAGGACGCAGGCCCCCATCTTTCTTTTTAACGAAAAAGAACCCTGCAGCCACGGGTGAAGAAGAGGGTCTGATGTGTCCTTTAGCCAAACTCTCCGAAATATAATCTTGCATAGCCTTCCTCTCCGGGCCGGAAAGATTGTATTACCGGGTTTTAGGTAGTTTTGCCCCAGGTAATAGCTTAATCGGGCAATCATATGGACGATGAGGTGGTAACCCCTGACAACCCTTCTCAGAGAACACATCCATAAAATCTGACAGAAAGGCAGGTAAAGATGTTACAGAGAGTGTAGAGCACCTACTACTCAAGCAGTTGTCCTTACAATGTTCACTGCACTCCACAATCTCCCCGGCCTGCCAATCCACCACTGGATTGTGAGTCACCAGCCAGGGAAGCCCCAATACCATAGGAGCCGGAAGACCGTCCAGGACATAACAAGAGATATGCTCTTTATGGAGGTCCCCTACCTGCAGATGGATATTATGGATGATCTGAGTTAACTCTCTCTGAGTAAGAGGGAAGGAGTCGATGGCAAAAACAGGAATAGTTCTGCATACCGGTTCCGGAGTAAAACCCAGAGCCTGAGCAAACCATGAATCCACCAAGTTGACCCTCGCCCCACTGTCCAAAAAGACGGAACAGATCTCAGTTTTATTGCCCGCCTCAACGGTAGCGGACAACAAAAACTGAGACATTTGTATGGAGGAAACGAATACGCCCAGACTGTTCTCCTCCGCACAATCTGGGGACTCTAGTTTTCCGGCGGCTCCTTTGTTTGTGGTCTCTTGGATTCTGAGGGACAAACCCCCCACAACGAAAACAAACCTCTGACCTACGGCGGAACTTAGGAGGATTCACCCGTCTAGTGGCGCCCCCTATTTGCATTGGTTCGACTGGACCATAACAGACCGATCCCTGCCCTATAGAGGCCTCCGTAAAATTTAATAGTCTCTCCCTGAGTCGTCTGTCGATTCTTATGGACAGAGACATAGCAGCCTCAAGAGACCCAGGGACCTCGTATACCGCCAGCGCGTCTTTAAATTTTTCAGACAACCCCTGGCAGAACTGACTCCTAAGGGCCGAGTCGTTCCATAACGTATCAGTAGCCCACCTACGGAATTCGGAACAATATAGTTCAGCAGACCGGTTCTCTTGCCGAAGTCTACGTAGCTTAGACTCAGCCAGTGAGACCCTGTCCGGGTCATCATATACGAGACCCAGGGCTTCAAAAAACTCCTCCACTGATCGTAAGGCCGGAGAGTCTGATGGTAGGGAGAAAGCCCAAGCCTGCGGATCTCCTTGCAGGAGAGAAATTACAATGCCCACCCGTTGTTTCTCACCGCCGGAGGATCTAGGGCGAACCTGAAGAACAATTTGCAAGCTTCTCTGAAGGTTACAAATTGGTCTCTCCCTCCTGAGAACCTATCAGGTAAAGCCACTTTTGGCTCAGGAGTACCTTGGTTTCCCGTAGCAACGGTGGAACCCAAGGATTGCTGCTGCAGCACTGTTGCTTTTAATCCTGCCACTTCAAGGGATAACCCCTGTAATTGTTTCGCCAAAACCGAAACCGGATCCATAGTGGAACAGACAAAATACAAAGCAAAACAGCAAGCATAAAAAATAAAAATAAAAAAATGAAATGTCATATTTATTTTTTTTTTTTAAAAGGCCAGATATACTGTCACGACCGCTATCCCAGCAGCAGTCGTGTCGCACCAGACGGAGGGGAAGGGGGACTCTAATCTACGGATGGGAAATAGAATGGCCACCCCTGACTAACCCTAAGCTGGCACCTGTCTGCCCTGATACCCTAGACGGGGTGTGAACCCGTGCGGCGAGCAGGATGCCTAAACCCTCAGTCGCCCTAACAAGACTGGACTGGGGAAAGGCCGATGGGAGCGCTAGTCACCACCACTCACGTCTAGGAAAACAACAGGGGAAAACAGCAACAAACAAACAACAGCAGAGATAGACTTATCCAGTCACGAGCAGAGAAGGCGATCCCAAACACGACAGTCCACGCCGGACAAGAGCTCCACAGCAACACCATCAAACGATCTCCTTCAAAGGTCAGAGTAGCACTGGAAGTAAGGACTATATCTGGCAATGACTGCAAGTGAAACTGAAACTAATATAGTATCTGGGAGTAGCAGACAGGACTCACCTGAGAAGGATGCCTACAAACTCCCAGTCAGGACAAAAAGGTTCACAAGGCAAAACCTGGATGACATACCCTGAACCACGGAGCAAACTCACAAGCTATCGCGAGTAGCAAGTCGCTGCGACCTTCTCCTCCCAGACCTGTCTGGATCAGTCACAGTCGTGACAATAACACACACTTTTGGTCCCTTAACAAGTGGGAGGCACATATGCAAACTGTTGTAATTCCTACACCGTTCACCTGATTTGGATGTAAATACCCTCAAATTAAAGCTGACAGTCTGCAGTTAAAGCACATCTAGTTTGTTTCATCTCAAATCCATTGTGGTGGTGTATAGAGCCAAAAATCTTAGAATTGTGTCGATGTCCCAATATTTATGGACCTGACTGTATATACAAGGTCTTAGATGGATTTTTCATAATTTTACTATTGATACATCACAGATTATACAAAATCTACAAGCCTCATCTATTGTGGAATACAGTACCCCGAATTAGCACATCTCACACCCTCTGCAAGTTGGTGGACACAATAGCACCTTCCATTCTTAACATAAGGCTATTTAAAATCACATCTCACATACAATGACAGCAACCTATGACAAGTCATTCAACTTATTAGCATTTAGATTAACCTTGGTCAATAAGTAAAATAACCCTTTCATGTATTGTATATAGCAGATACCAGTATTGTTTAACGAAGTTTCACTTGTATCTTGCCAGACACTATGTTCCCAC
Source organism: Bufo bufo (assembly GCF_905171765.1). Lineage (NCBI taxonomy): Eukaryota > Metazoa > Chordata > Amphibia > Anura > Bufonidae > Bufo > Bufo bufo. The sequence goes on along the minus strand of NC_053392.1, from coordinate 232,503,245 downwards.
CCCCAAAGCCCTATAAGTATGTGCTGTGGAATAAAGATTTTAGATATTGATGTCCTAAGTTGAGTCTGGGCTGTCTTATCTCCTGGCCAGAGCAAATCGGATATTCATTCTACAGGGAAATATTCACGGGTTGGAGGTCTGATGCCTCATCGTATAACCATCATAAACCTGCCTGGAGAAAAAACGCTAACACATGTGATTAAAGAAATGATCTTAGTGTCCTGTTAAAGGGTTTCTGTCACCAGAATTAACCCTATTAAAGTAGCTGACATTAGCGATGTGCTAATGTCAGCTGAACCTAACTAGCCTATTTCTACTTTTATTTATGCCCCCGTTACTCCAGAAATATAACTTTTATAATATGCTAATTAGCCTCTAGGTGCAGGGGGGCATTGCCCCTGCTCCTAGAGGCTCCGTTCTCCCATCTCTGCTACACTAGATTTACAGGGCCAGGCAGCCTTCACCTCCAACTGCCGGCCCTGTGCGCTGGGGAAATCTCGCACTGTTCAGTATTCGGCGCAGGCACAGTGAGAAAGCCGGCAGCCGGCAAGCGCCCCCTTCACTCACTGCGCCTGCGCCGAATACTGAATACTAGTGTAGCAGGGTGTGGCCAGAGGTGGGAGAGTGGAGCCTGGGAGCAGGGGCAATGCCCCCCCCCCCCCCTGCACCTAGAGGCTATTCTAATTAGAATATTATAAAAGTTATATTTCTGGAGTAACGGGGACATAGATAAAAGTAGGAATAGGCTAGTTAGGTTCAGCTACATTAGCACATCGCTAATGTCAGCTAGTTTAATAGGGTTAATTCTAGGGGTTAATAGGGTTAATTAAGTAAATATAATGTGCATGATAACTAAAACCTAGTAACATAGGCTTGTAAGGTTGAAAAAAGACATCTGTCCATTCAGTTCAGCCTGTTATCCTGCAAAGTTGATCCAGAGGAAGACAAAAACCCTTATGAGGTTAAAGCCAATTTTCCTAATTTTAGGGGAGAAAAATGTCCTCCCCACTCCAATCAGGCAATCAGAATAACTCCCTGGATCAATTAATCTTCTCTTGAAATCTAATAACTATAACCCACAATATTATTACACTCCAGAAATGCATCCAGGCCCCTCTTGAACTCTTTTAGTTAGTTCACCATCACCACCTCTTCCAGCAGAGAGTTCCATAGTCTCACTGCTCTTACCGTAAAGAATCCTGTTTTATGTTTGTATAGAAACCTTCTTTACTCCAGACGCAGTGGATGTTCCCTCGTCATAGCCACAGTCCTTGGGATAAATAGATGGGTGAGATCTCTGTACTGACCCCTGATATATTTATACACGGTTAGTAAATCTCCCTCAGATGTCTTGCTAAACTAAATAAATATTAATCTTGGCAGCAGCTGTCTGACACTGGCTGCTACAGTTAACGGAAATGTGTCATCAGAAAATTATTGTTTAAATCACGTTTTTATGTTTAACATAATTTATTTCTACGTTTTTAATTCAGGTTTTGAGATCCAGAAAAGGACCTCAAAACCTGAATTAAACTGATCCAGTGCATTTACTACATCCAAATGGCTTAGTTTCAGCCGGATTTGGTTGTATTAAATGAAAACACAACAAACCAGATCTGATATGAAAACCATTGTCCCAAGTCAGTGGGAGTCAAATCTGTTTTTCTTTGGTAACGAAAAAAAAAAGGATCCGTCACCATTGATTTACATAGATTTTCATGCCGGATACAGTTTGTTGTGTTTTGCAAACCAGACACAAAAACGCTGCTTGTGTCTGGCCCCAAAACACAACTGAACTGAACTGATGCTTCCTGGTCAGTTTTGTCCCCATTGACAATGAATGGGGGCAAAACTGATGATTTTAATTCGGGATTTGAGATCCTCTGCTGGATCTCAAAACCTGAATTGAAATTTTTGATGACATTACTTTTAATTTTCCATGCCAATATCTATATTCAAACAAAAAACATAAAATCCTGCAGTTTTCCCATTGGCCACTAAACCTAATAATAGGCGCCACTTCTTAGTCTGTACAGATCTCCTTGCTGCATTTACCTGCTTATCTATACACAAAAAGGATATAATTACAGGCAGGATATCCATAGAAGTCAATGAGGTCCTCTCTAGACCATTATGTCTATGGCCCATGGTGGCTGCCGTAAAGCAATTTTCTTAATGCAATCTAAATGCTGCTAAGAACAGCTAAGACAAAATGGCCATAGAATGAAAAAATGTAGTCTGCGGGACTACATACAAGACTATGCAACAGTAAATAATATAATAAGTGATAGTGAACATAGTTTTACTAAGAACAGAAGTTGTCAAACTAACCTGATTAGTTTTTATGAGGAGGTGAGTAGAAGCCTGGACAGAGGGAATGCTGTCAATACTGTGTTTTTGGACTTTGCAAAGGCGTTTGATACTGTTCCGCATGGACGCCTGATGGGTAAATTGACGTCTATTGGTTTAGGAAATATAATTTAGAATTGGATTGAAAATTGGCTTCAAGATTGTATCCAAAGAGTTGTGGTCAATGATTCCTACTCTGCAAAAGGCTACACTAATAAGGTTGTCATAAGACTCATAATCTAATATTCTTGTCAGAAGACTATGAAACCAATAGATGGCGCTATTGAGTTATAAACAGCGCCATCTATTGGTTTCATAGTCTTCTGACAAAACTATTAGTCTACTCTTGTCATAAGACTGTGAAACCAATAGATGGCGCTGTTCATAACTCAATAGCGCCATCTATTGGCTTTCATAGTCTTATGACAGCTGAAAAACAAGGCAGATTCTGCTCATTTGCATGTCTTTCCCATATGCCCAGGTTATTGCAAATGAGTTTTTGCTAGACAAAACTGTATAGAAAGGTTATTGAATATTATGTTAGGACAATCAGAAAACTTTTTGTCGCCCTAATGATATTGATCTAGGTGTGCAGGTCCACCCAAGCCATCCAACAGATGCAAAATAACTTTGAGGGTTACTGGTTCTCAGTCAGATGAGAGCTGGTATGGAATATCTCATAGTGCACAAGGCTGCCATTGTAAGGTATGCTGGCTGTTATCTGTCTCATGGATAGATTGATGGCTTGCACATACCTGGCTTTTGGCATATAACCTTTGTGTGGTTGTCTATTGTATGTCGTACATAATAGGAGTCTAATTTGCATCCAGCTATCCTCTTAATGCTGCTTCCAAACCATTTTGATGGGGTTTCTAACCTTTTTTTGTGAACCAGACACCCTCTTTTCTTTAGAGCAGGGGGTGCCTGGTTTGATGCTTGGGTCTCCCATTGACTTTCATTGTATTAAATTGTACTCGAGCACCTGAAGTATTCGGCCGAGCACTCGGATCTGCTCGCTCAACACTAATTAATAGTGCTGTTTCTATTTTTGCAGATGACACCAAACTTTGTAATACAGTATAGTCTATGGAAAATGTTAATAAGTTACAAGCTGACTTGGACAAACTTACTGTTTGGGCCTCCACTTGGCAAATGAGGTTCAATGTAGACAAATGTAAAGTTATGCACCTGGGGGCTAATATTCTGCATGCAGCATATGCCCTAGTGGTAGTAAAACTGGGAGAGTCACTGGTTGAAAAGGATCTAGGTGTATTAGTAGATCATAGACTAAATACCAGCATGCAATGCCAGTCATCTGCCTCTAAGGCCAACACAATTTTGTCTTGTATTAGAGAGGTATGGACTCATGGGACAGGGATGTAATATTGCCACTATACAAAGCATTGGTACGGCCTCACCTGTAATATGCAGTTCAGTTCTGGGCACCTGTCCATAAAAAGGATGCCCTGGAGTTAGAAAAGTGCAAAGGAGAGCAACTAAACTCATAAAGGGCTTGGAAGATCTTAGCTATGAGCAAAGATTAAAAGAACTGAATTTGTTTAGTCTTGAGAAAAGACATCTAATAGTTAACCTGTACAAATATATAAACAAACCATACAAAAAATATTGAGGGAAGTTATTCTGTGTTAAACCCCCTCAAAAAACAAGGGGCCACTTCCTATGCCTGGAGAAAAAAAGATTCAGTCATAAGAGGCGACAAGCATTCTTTACAGTAAGATCTGTGAATCTCTGGAGTAGCCTGCCACAGGAGCTGGTCACAGCAAATTCAGTAGATGGCTTCAATAAAGTTTTAAATGACTTTTTAATTCAAAATAACATTGAAACTTATGACAATGTATAGAAATCTTGTTCTACACACTCTTTACCTTTGTCCCGACCCTTTTTAAAAGGAAGATTAATGTTAATCCAGGGATTTTCTCTGTGGATCAATACAGCAGGATTGCACTTGATAGACTTTTGTCTTTTTCCAACCTTAACAATATGTAACTATTAGAAAAAGAAGGATATATGTTACTATCTGTTTTTAACCTGCAAAAAAAAAAGGAGACACATTTCTTTTTAAGGGGTATTCCATGAATAATGTAAAAAATGAAAATCAATCGTAATACAGTACATGCCAATCTCTTTCTAACAAAGCTAGAACCAGCCCTGTACCTCACATGGATCCAGAGATATCCCCATTAATTGCTCTCCTAGATTTATATCAAGCTGACAGCTCAAGGGGAATGTCTTTTTCTACTGCAACTAAGGGGGCGTGACCATGCTCTCCCCATCCCAACTCAGGAGGCAGCTGAAGGATGAAACTGAGCATGTGCGACCTTCTCAGTGAGCAGGACAAAGAAATAAGAAAAAGAACAAACAGCAGGTGGCACTATACAAATACATTTTATTGCAAAACTCAGTGGCTATGGTAAATTTCTAATTACATGCAATTACAAAAGTATTCAGATCCAGGTGCTGGTTTTAAAACTGTAGAATATTTTTTGTAGGACAACCCCTTTAAGTTTACTGTCAACTAAAATTCCTAATTCCTTTCCACCATATATAACAATATACTAATAATAAAAATAAATCAGGAAATATAATCTGAACAATATGATTTTACATTAGTAACTGGGCACTCTCAAAATATCTGGACCATTTGAAATTTATTAACATATAATAGCATGAATAACTGTACTTACTGACAATGATAATATAAAACTGTAATTTAAAATACCTATCCACTACACCATAAAACACAATATGCAGTAATCCAATATGACAAATACTAAAATATAAAATACTAAAATTCGAGGAATAAAATAGAATATTCAGTAATAACTCGTATGAATATTAAGTAAATATTCTTATGGGAAAGTCTAGTATTTAAAATTTTTGGCGATAATCCAATGTCCTTTATGTACGTCCCTTTCGATATATAACGGGGATATCCGAAAATAAGCAAAGTCCCAATGAGCAATCAAAGATCAAACTCAAGCAGCATCCCGCTAATAGCATCCACCAGCAGCGTCTCACTGGAATGATAATGCAGTTTTTAAATCGCTGGATAATAATTGCTGGATAAAATCGTACGGTCTTACCGTCTCCTTTGATAAGTCGACAAAGATGCAGTTATGGACCTCTGAGTTTGCAGACCATAAACTCGCACACCAGCAATTGTTTGGCACATGTAGTCAGGCCTTCACCATGGAATCAGGCCTTACACATTATTTTCCAAGTATACCTTTCGTGTGACAGATGGTTCTTTCTTAGAGATGACTAAAAATATCATTAACGAAATGTTGGAAGACAGCAGGGGCATTGGTCAGACCGAAAGGCATAACTAGATTTTCATAATGCCCCTCAGGGGTGTTAAAAGCTGTCTTCCACTCATCCCCTTCCCTGATACGAATCAGATTGTAGGCCCCCCTAAGATCAAGTTTGGAGAACCACTTAGCACCCGCAATCTGATTAAAAAGGTCAGGAATGAGAGGAAGAGGGTATGGGTCACGGATGGTTATCTGGTTTAACTCACGGAAATCTAAGCAAGGACGCAGGCCCCCACCTTTCTTTTTAACAAAGAAAAACCCTGCAGCCACGGGTGAAGAAGAGGGTCTGATGTGTCCCTTAGCCAGACTCTCGGAGATATAATCTTTCATGGCTTGTCTCTCGGGACCCGAAAGATTATACAACCTGGACTTGGGTAATTTTCCCCCGGGAATCAGGTTAACCGGGCAATCATAAGGACGATGAGGTGGTAGTTTCTGACAACCCTTTTCAGAAAAAACGTCCTCAAAGTCCGAAATAAATGTAGGTAGGGAAGCTATGGAGGCGATTAAGCAATTGTTATTTAAGCAATTCTCTCTGCAATGCTCACTCCACTCCAATATCTCCCTGGCCTGCCAATCCACCACTGGATTGTGCGCTACCAACCAGGGAAGACCCAATACCACCGGAGAGGGAAGGCCCTCCAGAACGTAACATGAAAGACGCTCATTATGGTGGTCCCCTACCCGAAGGTGTAAATTACGAACAATGTGGGTGAGGTTTCTCTGAGACAGAGGAGCAAAATCTATAGCGAATACGGGAATAGGTCTCTGCAGCGTACAGAGAGACAAACCCATAGTGCGGGCAAAATGGGCATCAATCAAGTTTACCCCTGCTCCACTGTCTAGAAAAACAGAAATAGACTCCGTCTTAACACCAAAAACAATGACCGCTGATAACACAAATTGAGATGTTCGTATGGAGGAAACGTATACCCCCCGGCTGACATCCTCCGCACAGCCCGGGGTTAGTAGTTTTCCGACGGTCTTTTGTTTTTGAGAAAGGAGGGACAGACATTAATGAAATGACCCCTCCCCCCACAGAAAAAACAAGCCCCCCCCCCTACGGCGAACCTCGGGAGGACGGACCTGACGAGAAGTTCCGCCTAGCTGCATAGGCTCATCTAAGTCAGTACAGGCTGACTGTTGCTTGGGAGAGGTAATCAATTGCTCCGGAATTTTCGATCTCTCCCTAAGACGTCTATCTATTCTGATAGAGAGGGACATAACAGCATCAAGGGAAAGGGGGGTCTCATACAGCGCCAGTGCATCCTTAACCCTTTCAGATAACCCAGAGCAGAACTGACTCCTGAGAGCCGGGTCGTTCCACTGAGTATCCGTAGCCCACCTACGGAACTCTGAGCAATATTCCTCTGCTGACCGATCTCCCTGTAGGAGTCTCCGTAACTTCGACTCAGCCAGGGCGACTCGGTCAGGGTCATCATATATGAGACCCAAAGCCCCAAAAAATCCCTCCACTGACCGAAGAACCTGAGAACCAGGGGGTAACGAGAACGCCCAGGATTGCGGATCCCCCTGAAGCAGGGAAATGACAATCCCTACCCGCTGTTCTTCATGACCTGAGGAGTAAGGGCGCAACTTAAAATATAATTCGCAGGCCTCACGGAACGTCGCAAATTTGTCCCTTCCCCCAGAAAATCTGTCGGGAAGAGCAACCTTGAGTTCAGTGACAACCAGGTTACCCATAGCAACCGCTGGGGGTGCGGTCTGCTGCATTTGCTGCTGTTGTTGGAGAACAGACGCCTTCAATCCTGCCACCTCCAAAGACAGGCTTTGAAGCTGTTCTGCCAAGGCATCAATAGGATCCATATTGGATTCTAAGTAAGGGCCAGTTATAATATCACGGTCGGCGTGGCTATCACGTACGTGACACAGAGGGAGGGAACGAGGAAGGCCCTGCCCAAGTGAGAGGGAAGATGGTGACCCCCTGACTCACCTGGCGGCTGGCACCTGGCTGCCCTGACATCCCTAGACGGGTTCCTCACCCGTACGCCGATCACGTGCCTAAAGCCCTGGCTTTCCCTGAGCTGAGCCCTAGGTAGTGAACAGGGCGATGGGAACACTAGTCCGCACCACTAACTCTAAGGGAAAACACCAAGGGGAGGACAGACAACACAGACTCAACATATATTCCCAGGTGGGCGACAACAGGAGACAACAATAAGCCAAACAGGGATCCGGAGGGTAGCACACAGGAACGACAACCAGGATTAACCACTCCAGTGGGTCAGTATAGATGTCCAGGCAGGAAGCTCTATAACTGGCAACTAGAGAAGTGTGAGGGGAGAATATAAGGAGGTAGGGAGTGGCAGGCAAGAAACAGCTGAGGAGGAGAAGCTACGGATCCCTGAGAGAGACAAAAAGGATAGCAAGGCAAACACAGAAAACAATCATTAAGAAACACCGTGATCTTTAGATATAGAGCGCGAAGCCACCCGCTGCGACTTCCTGACCCCGGGTATAACGGAGTCAGACGTGGCTCTTGATACCCTCGTGACAATATTCTATTTTATTCCTCGAATTTTAGTATTTTATATTCGTATTTGTCATATTGGATTACTGCATATTGTGTTTTATGGTGTAGTGGATAGGTATTTTAAATTACAGTTTTATATTATCATTGTCAGTAAGTACAGTTATTCATGCTATTATATGTTAATACATTTCAAATGGTCCAGATATCCTGAGAGTGCCCAGTTACTTTTGTTCTATTATATTTCTCTTTTTGAGTGGACTGGGTGAGTCCACTCGACTGAGTGCACCTCTTGGGTCAATAGTTAGTCCAGTGCGTCACATCTATTCTCTTTTTTCATGATTTTACATTGAATTTTGCTGAAATATGTTGCTTTTTCTCTAAAAGTCAAATTTTTAGGTTTTAACTTTTCTTCTTTGAAATAACTATCAGGTAACTTTACAGGGTTTTTTGAATAAGAACGGAAAATACAAATGTGATAGCACTCTGCATCCAGCATTCTGCCCTGCCTCCATGCTGGATGAGGCATTGGTGTACATTTTGGCCAAAGCGTAATAAGCCACTCACCACGTCAAGGTCGCCTCTATTGAGTGGTCCTTAACACTAGTTCCTACCTGTTTATGGGCCATGACAGCCACAAAAAGTCCAGGGAATGCAGGTCAGCATGCACGCCAAGCACACTCTGCTTTTAACCCCGTCCGGTGCCATTACAGCTTTCATCGAATCCAGGGATGCAAATACCAACATGCACGCTGAGCCCACCATATACTTCTCCTGGAGCCAAATGGCTACTGGTAGGTTCTATATAAGCAGACTCAGTTTTATACTGACTTTAAAACCAGCCTCCAGGACAGATTGACTGGTCAGGTGTGCATGACTCCAAGGAGATCGCCACGCCTCCAATATATACTACAAAGAAAAAATGTGGGGGATTGAGTCAGCACAACCTGTATGTAGGTGCACATCACTATGGCGAAATACATATACAAACGGAAAATACAAATGTGATAGCACTCTGCATCCAGCATTCTGCCCTGCCTCCATGCTGGATGAGGCATTGGTGTACATTTTGGCCAAAGCGTAATATGCCACTCACCACGTCAAGGTCGCCTCTATTGAGTGGTCCCTAACACTAGTTCCTACCTGTTTATGGGCCACGACAGTCACACAAAGTCCAGGGAATGCAGGTCAGCATGCACGCCAAGCACACTCTGCTTTTAACCCCGTCCGGTGCCATTACAGCTTTCATCGGATCCAGGGATGCAAGTACCAACATGCACGCTGAGCCCACCATATACTTCTCCTGGAGCCAAATGGCTACTGGTAGGTTCTATATAAGCAGACTCAGTTTTATACTGACTTTAAAACCAGCCTCCAGGACAGATTGACTGGTCAGGTGTGCATGACTCCAAGGAGATCGCCACGCCTCCAATATATACTACAAAGAAAAAATGTGGGGGATTGAGTCAGCACAACCTGTATGTAGGTGCACATCACTATGGCGAAATACATATACAAACGGAAAATACAAATGTGATAGCACTCTGCATCCAGCATTCTGCCCTGCCTCCATGCTGGATGAGGCATTGGTGTACATTTTGGCCAAAGCGTAATAAGCCACTCACCACGTCAAGGTCGCCTCTATTGAGTGGTCCCTAACACTAGTTCCTACCTGTTTATGGGCCATGACAGCCACACAAAGTCCAGGGAATGCAGGTCAGCATGCAGGCGACCTTGACGTGGTGAGTTGTGCTGACTCAATCCCCCACATTTTTACGAATAAGACTCTGTTCACACCACATTTTGTATCATAGCTTGTTCAATAAGCACATTCGAAGTGTAGTGGCAAATGTGTACCCAGATGTTTGCAACAGTATACCTATTTAGTTGCATACATTTATAATTTATTTCTGTTCTAAAAAGATGCAGTATAAATTTTTATGGAACACCCTTACATTGAAAAACATAGCCAACTGCACTTGTGAATAGTTATAAAGTATACAGGCCAAAGGTATATGTAAAGGGTTGGCACACTGCCAAATACATCTGGAAGTACTCCCAACGTATAGGCCAAATATGACTAGTATATCAGCAATTAGATTATTAAATATTGTCTCGTTTAGCAGCAAGATTTTTTTTAATACAAATCATAGTTCTAATGATTCTCTTAGGCCTCGTTCACACGGGCGTCATTGATTTGGGCCGGATAAGATGCGGGTGCGTCGTGGGAAAATGCACGATTTCTCCGCGCGAGTGCAAAACATTTTAATGCATTTGGTACGCGCATGAGAAAAATCGACATGTTTGGTACCCAAACCCGAACTTCTTCACAGAAGTTCGGCTTTGGGTTAGGTGTTGTGTAGATTTTATTATTTTCCCTTATAACATGTTTATAAGGGAAAATAATAGCATTCTTAATTCAGAATGCTTAGTAAAATAGAGCTGAAGGGGTTAAAAAAAAGAAAACATCATTTAACTCACCTCAATCCACTTGTTCGCGCAGCCCGGATTCTCTTCTTTCTTCTTTCTTCAGGACCTGGGTAAAGGACCTTTGATGACATCACTGCGCTCATCACATGGTCCATCACATGATCCATCACCACACGGTTCTCTAGTGTGTAATACGGGGGGGGGGGGTTATAACTATATAACTGCACTAGATTGCAGATTTTTCCCAATTCCCCCATTTGTGTTTTGTTTTTTTGTTTTTTTCTCCACATGAGAAAGAAGCTTGGAGCGCATATTGTTTGGTGGCATGTTGGAGACTGTGGGTGTGTTTCTCATTACTCACCCTACCTATCTTGTAGCAGATGGCTTGAGTGATCAGGTAGCCAGCAAATCAGGAGATTGTATGGGAAGCCTACACCCTCCTTGCCCTCCTTTTTAAATCAGACACTTCCCAGGTATAATGGAGCTATCATCTGGCCCCAGGAACACATCTCTGGTCACACAGTTGGCAGATTGAGAGTTTGTATTAATTCTACTCGCACCTCAAGCGGCTTGGTATGTATGATCCCACTTAGTATCTAATGGAAAAAACACAGGACGCAGTGATGCAGGTAATATCAGCCCATGCATTGTGTCACAGTATGACTGTCAAGCATTTCATGAATATATGGTGCATGTAATATTAGTCCTTGCACTGTTGCATAGTATGAATGCTAAGGGACTGTGACTTATGTTGTTTCTATCTGTTGGTTACAACTCTGCCGAATTGTTTTGCCATAAACTCTGTATCTTAGGAGTACATGTGTGTACCACTGGTTCCATTTTTGTGCGTTTTGCCCCTATATCAATGCGCTGTTAGTCCATTAAGAGGCTGCACACTTTTTCTGTATTGACCCATTCAGGTATTGTCCCCTGATGAACCCTCTGTTGCATTAAGAGGGGGAAACGCGTTGGACCTGTGAAATTGGGATACATCTTGTAATTACATCTTGCAATAGGGTCTTTTCAAGGACAGTTCAGTCCTAGGTACGCGGGCAGAGTACACCTACCATTAAGGTGTATCTCTGGGCTGAGCAGCTGTGGAGGGAAAGTTTAGTGATAGTTATTCCCTGTATCCCAGTTAAGGCTGGTTTCACACTTGCGTTGTCCGGATCCGGCGTGTACTCCATTTGCCGGAATTACACGCCGCATCCGGATAAACGCAAGTGAACTGAAAGCAGTTGAAGACGGATCCGTCTTCAAAATGCGTTCAGTGTTACTATGGCACCCAGGACGCTATTAAAGTCCTGGCTGCCATAGTAGTAGTGGGGAGCGGGGGAGCAGTATAATTACCGTCCGTGCGGCTCCCGGGGCGCTCCAGAATGACGTCAGGGCGCCCCATGTTCATGGATGTTGTGATCCATGCGACACGTCATCCATGAGCGTGGGGCGCCATGACGTCACTCTGGAGCGCCCGGGGAGCCGCACGGACGGTAAGTATACTGCTCCCCCGCTCCCACTACACTTTACCATGGCTGCCAGGACTTTAGCGTCTTGGCAGCCATGGTAACCATTCAGAAAAAGCTAAACGTCGGATCCGGCAATGCGCCGAAACGACGTTTAGCTTAAGGCCGCATCCGGATTAATGCCTTTCAATGGGCATTAATTCCGGATCCGGCCTTGCGGCAAGTGTTCAGGATTTTTGTCCGGAGCAAAAAGCGCAGCATGCTGCGGTATTTTCTCCGGCCAAAAAACGTTCCGGTCCGGAACTGAAGACATCCTGATGCATCCTGAACGGATTTCTCTCCATTCAGAATGCATTAGGATAAAACTGATCAGGATTCTTCCGGCATAGAGCCCCGACGACGGAACTCTATGCCGGAAGAAAAGAACGCAAGTGTGAAAGAGCCCTTATCAGCCTTTTACCGCCCTTTGTTTACCATTGATAGCTTTCTACGCACCAATTAGGATGCTTTATCCAAGTTGTAATTTTATTTTATTGTGATTATAAATAAAAGTTAAGTTTTAGGTCCTTGCCCTCAGTGATACATTATATACATTAGCAAGGATCATTTGCCAATATACCTTCAGTGATTACACTAAATAAACAGTAGCAACAACAGCAGGCACATTTCAAGGAGTGGGGGGGCTTCGCAGACTATATGATACACAGAAGCAGACACAGTTCATGGGGGTATGGTAGGCTATATACAGTGGGATGCGAAAGTTTGGGCAACCTTGTTAATCGTCATGATTTTCCTGTATAAATCGTTGGTTGTTACGATAAAAAATATCAGTTAAATATATCATATAGGAGACACACACAGTGATATTTGAGAAGTGAAATGAAGTTTATTGGATTTATAGAAAGTGTGCTATAATTGTTTAAACAAAATTAGGCAGGTGCATAAATTTGGGCACCACAAAAAAGAAATGAAATCAATATTTAGTAGATCCTCCTTTTGCAGAAATTACAGCCTCTAAACGCTTCCTGTAGGTTCCAATGAGAGTCTGGATTCTGGTTGAAGGTATTTTGGGCCATTCCTCTTTACAAAACATCTTTAGTTCATTCAGGTTTGATGGCTTCCGAGCATGGACAGCTCTCTTTAAGTCACACCACAAATATTTTCAGGTCTGGGGACTGAGATGGCCATTCCAGAACGTTGTACTTGTTCCTCTGCATAAATGCCTTAGTGGATTTTGAGCAGTGTTTAGGGTCGTTGTCTTGTTGAAAGATCCAGCCCCGACGCAGCTTCAGCTTTGTCACTGATTCCTGGACATTGGTCTCCAGAATCTGCTGATACTGAGTGGAATCCATGCGTTCCTCAACTTTGACAAGATTCCCAGTCCCTGCACTGGCCACACAGCCCCACAGCCCCTATTTTACTGTAGGTAGCAGGTGTTTTTCTTGGAATGCTGTGTTCTTTTTCCTCCATGCATAACGCCCCTTGTTATGGCCCAATAACTCAATTTTAGTTTCATCAGTCCACAGCACCTTATTCCAAAATGAAGCCGGCTTGTCCAAATGTGCTTTAGCCCACCTCAAGCGGCACTTTTTGTGCTGTGGGCAGAGAAAAGGCTTCCTCTGCATCACTCTCGCATACAGCATCTCCTTGTGTAAAGTGCGCCGAATGGTTGAACGATGCACAGTGACTCCATCTGCAGCAAGATGATGTTGTAGGTCTTTGGTGCTGGTCTGTGGGTTGACTCTGACTGTTCTCACCATTCTAGTGAAGACAGGGCGGCACTACCTTCTTGAATTCGCGGTGCACGTGTCCGTGGAATGGCGTCCAGACAAACGTTTCAAAGAAGAAGACTGGCACTTCGCAGATGTAGATCACAATGTAGATTTATTCAGTCACATATTCAAGTGGCATAGTGACGCGTTTCAGCACAAGTGTGCTTTCATCAGACTGCAATGAAACATCTTACACTCCAGCTATTTATACATAAATGAGACACTAAGGAACTGACATCAGAGGAGCTCCGCCTCCCTCATTAACTCAAAATTCGCATATCAAATAATCGCAATGAAATATTCGCATTAGAAAATTCGCATAAAAAAATTCGCATAAAAAAATTTGCATAAAAAATTCGCAAAAACATATCCACTCTATACTGGCGAAGATTTTCAGTCCAATAGTCCATTTTGGCAGTGATTAATCACGCTGAAGAAAAAGAGAAATATATTTATCTAATTGCATAAAGCCGAATGCCTTATAGGAAGCAGGACACATTGTACTCACGATTGAGGCCCCTGGGCTCCATTGTCTGAAGACGATGGATCCAGTAAGCCTCTCTTTTCAATAACAATTTATTTCTATCACCCCCTCGACGGGGTAATGATACACCTTCAATAATCTGATACCTCAACTGCGAGATATTATGTTTTTTATCATGAAAATGAAGGGGTATTGGAAGTAATAAATTCTGTTTGCGGATAGTAGATTTGTGTTTACTTAGTCTGTCCTTCATTCTCATTGAGGTTTCCCCCACATATAATAATCCACATGGACATTTAAGAATGTAAACCACAAATCTACTATCACAGGTGAACGTGCCCCTTATTGGAATATTTTCACCTGAGTGAGGGTGGGAAAAACATGAACCCTTTATGACGCTGGAACAATTGACACAATTTAAACAAGGAAAAGTGCCCCGTCTAGGTGTAGATAAAAAACCTCTGTCCTCTTTCTATTTTATTACTTCCCACATCTGCCCGGACTATTTTATCCCTAATATTTTCTGCCCGTTTATAGCATATCATGGGTGGCCTCTGGAACTCTCCTATCCGTGGATAGGACTTGGATAATATGTGCCAATGTTGATTAACAATAGTCCTCAGGCGCTGGGACCAGGGATGGTATTTAATCACTAAGGGGATCCTTGTTTCTTTCTTAGTTCTATCCGGTGGTGTAGTCTCAGCTTTATTACGCTGTATTTTCAATAGATCAGGGGGGTAGCCTCGCTCTCTAAATTTATTGGTCATATCGTCTAATCTTATTTGGCACATATCCCTATCACTGACGATCCGTCTAACCCTCTGGTATTGTGAATATGGGATAGATTCCTTGATGATTGCTGGGTGACTACTTGAAAAGGACAGCAAACTGTTCCTATCAGTTGATTTCACAAATAAATCCGTCTGTATCTTACCTTCTTTGTCCCTAGTCACCCAGGTATCCAAAAAGGAAATTCTATCAGAACTATGGTGTACAGTGAATTTAAGTTCATCCCAGATGGAATTTAAATACGTGGTAAATTCCGTAAGGGATCGGACGTCGCCTCGCCATACGCAAAAAATATCGTCGATGAATCGACGCCAAAATATACAATGTTGATGATATAGAGGGCTAGAGTAAACAAATTGACACTCAAAAGAAGCCATATATGTATTTGCGTATGGCGGCGCGACGTTTAATCCCATCGCGGTCCCACGGCACTGCTGATAAAAAGAATCATGAAACAAAAAATAATTTTGCTCAAGGACTATTTTCAAAAGTTCCAGAAAAAATTCCTTTTCTGCCTTTTTGTATGTGCTTGTGCCTAAGAGACCCGCGACTGCATTGATTCCTTTTTCATGAATAATAGATGTATAAAGACTGCACACGTCTAAAGTGACGAATATGCAGCCTTCATCCACCTGGAGAGAGCTAATTTCAGATAGAAAGTTGGATTTGAAAGTATGGAGTCAGTGGACGCCACTATCGGGCGACCTGGTGGATTAATTAGTGACTTATGCACTTTTGGTAGAGTATAAAACACCGGGGTAATCGGATGTTGATTTATAAGAAAGTCCCCCAATTTGGCGTCCACCACTTCATTTTCTTTGGCTTTATCTACCACTCGCTGTAAAATTTCTTTGATATGGTAGACTGGATCACTATTTAGTATTTTATAAGTACTACTATCCTGTAATTGTTGTAAAATTTCACTAACGTAATATTCTTTGTCTAAGATAACGATGGCCCCCCCCTTATCTGCAGGTTTTATTATTAAGGATTTCTCCTTTAATAAGGAGTCAAGGGCATGTTTCTCCTCCACAGGTAAATTATAATGTACATGTAACTTTCCTTGTTTACATTGTTGCAACAATTTATCGACATCATTTTGCACCAATTTAACAAATGTCTCAACTGGATGATATGTCCTGGGAGGTGTATAATTACTTTTTACTCTCAAATTAAACTGTTTAACAGTTAACATAGTAGTAACAGAGCTATCCTCCACCTGTTCCACATCACCAGTAATTTCATTACCACCAAATTGAGCTTTTAGACGCAAATTGCGAAAAAAACGATGTAAGTCAGTGTCCAAGGTGAACGTATCAAAGTTCCCGGTCGGGCTGAAAGATAAGCCCTTTTTCAATAAGTTCATCTGGGCAGGACTGAGGCTCTTGGATGATAAGTTCAACACTAAGTTTTCTCCCGTACCTGTGACCGCGTTTTCCTCGGTGCGTCTGCCTCGCCGATGATGACGGCCGGCTCGCCGGGTGTTAATCTTGGTCTTCTTGTACGGCGTTGGCCTAAAAAAGGGCCCCCGAGAGCCACCTGAAGTTTCGCTGCCGGACCCCGATGAAAAAGAACCGGTTTGACGAAATCTCGGACGTGACGTTGGAGTTGCGGTACCGGAAGCATCCTGCCATCTGTAGACCCGATGGGATGTATAATCCTCTGTATCTCGCAGATAAGGGGATCCTTGTTTCTTTCTTAGTTCTATCCGGTGGTGTAGTCTCAGCTTTATTACGCTGTATTTTCAATAGATCAGGGGGGTAGCCTCGCTCTCTAAATTTATTGGTCATATCGTCTAATCTTATTTGGCACATATCCCTATCACTGACGATCCGTCTAACCCTCTGGTATTGTGAATATGGGATAGATTCCTTGATGATTGCTGGGTGACTACTTGAAAAGGACAGCAAACTGTTCCTATCAGTTGATTTCACAAATAAATCCGTCTGGACTATTGGACTGAAAATCTTCGCTAGTATAGAGTGGATATGTTTTTGCGAATTTTTTATGCGAATTTTTTTATGTGAATTTTTTTATGCGAATTTTCTAATGCGAATATTTTATTGCGATTATTTGATATGCGAATTTTGAGTTAATGAGGGAGGCGGAGCTCCTCTGATGTCAGTTCCTTAGTGTCTCATTTATGTATAAATAGCTGGAGTGTAAGATGTTTCATTGCAGTCTGATGAAAGCACACTTGTGCTGAAACGCGTCACTATGCCACTTGAATATGTGACTGAATAAATCTACATTGTGATCTACATCTGCGAAGTGCCGGTCTTCTTCTTTGAAACGTTTGTCTGGACGCCATTCCACGGACACGTGCACCGCGAATTCAAGAAGGTAGTGCCGCCCTGTCTTCACTAGAATCTATACGGCCTTCAGGAACGAGCACACCTGCATCAACAAACATCAGATGAGTACCTTTGCTTATACAGAGGATGAGGCACGAGACATTGTGTCGAAAATTATCGCTCCCTCTAATTTTCTGAAAATCCCTCCTACTGAGCTAAAGAGCAGGAGCCTGATTAAGGAGGCGAGACACCTTGTTTCACTTGAATTACATGCGGCAACATTGGCTGAATATCACCGCACTCAAAAGATACCACGGGGTCTGCGAGTCAATTTAAGACCAACTCTTTTCTGTGATAAAGTGGACTATTGTACCCGTTTTGCGAATATTCTTAATAAATGTTCACTGGACCTTATAGTCCTTACGCTTGAACATCTATCCATCTCCATTACTGAATGCAACGCTAATATTGCGACTATAAAAGAACAGTTGAGAGATAATCTAAAATCCGACGAATATACTACCTTACAAGAAAACTTGGAGAAACAATGTACCGATTTAAAAAGCAAGATCGAACAGACCAAGAGATCGAAATATCTGCGAGATACAGAGGATTATACATCCCATCGGGTCTACAGATGGCAGGATGCTTCCGGTACCGCAACTCCAACGTCACGTCCGAGATTTCGTCAAACCGGTTCTTTTTCATCGGGGTCCGGCAGCGAAACTTCAGGTGGCTCTCGGGGGCCCTTTTTTAGGCCAACGCCGTACAAGAAGACCAAGATTAACACCCGGCGAGCCGGCCGTCATCATCGGCGAGGCAGACGCACCGAGGAAAACGCGGTCACAGGTACGGGAGAAAACTTAGTGTTAAACTTATCATCCAAGAGCCTCAGTCCTGCCCAGATGAACTTATTGAAAAAGGGCTTATCTTTCAGCCCGACCGGGAACTTTGATACGTTCACCTTGGACACTGACTTACATCGTTTTTTTCGCAATTTGCGTCTAAAAGCTCAATTTGGTGGTAATGAAATTACTGGTGATGTGGAACAGGTGGAGGATAGCTCTGTTACTACTATGTTAACTGTTAAACAGTTTAATTTGAGAGTAAAAAGTAATTATACACCTCCCAGGACATATCATCCAGTTGAGACATTTGTTAAATTGGTGCAAAATGATGTCGATAAATTGTTGCAACAATGTAAACAAGGAAAGTTACATGTACATTATAATTTACCTGTGGAGGAGAAACATGCCCTTGACTCCTTATTAAAGGAGAAATCCTTAATAATAAAACCTGCAGATAAGGGGGGGGCCATCGTTATCTTAGACAAAGAATATTACGTTAGTGAAATTTTACAACAATTACAGGATAGTAGTACTTATAAAATACTAAATAGTGATCCAGTCTACCATATCAAAGAAATTTTACAGCGAGTGGTAGATAAAGCCAAAGAAAATGAAGTGGTGGACGCCAAATTGGGGGACTTTCTTATAAATCAACATCCGATTACCCCGGTGTTTTATACTCTACCAAAAGTGCATAAGTCACTAATTAATCCACCAGGTCGCCCGATAGTGGCGTCCACTGACTCCATACTTTCAAATCCAACTTTCTATCTGAAATTAGCTCTCTCCAGGTGGATGAAGGCTGCATATTCGTCACTTTAGACGTGTGCAGTCTTTATACATCTATTATTCATGAAAAAGGAATCAATGCAGTCGCGGGTCTCTTAGGCACAAGCACATACAAAAAGGCAGAAAAGAAATTTTTTCTGGAACTTTTGAAAATAGTCCTTGAGCAAAATTATTTTTTGTTTCATGATTCTTTTTATCAGCAGTGCCGTGGGACCGCGATGGGATCAAACGTCGCGCCGCCATGCGCAAATACATATATGGCTTCTTTTGAGTGTCAATTTGTTTACTCTAGCCCTCTATATCATCAACATTGTATATTTTGGCGTCGATTCATCGACGATATTTTTTGCGTATGGCGAGGCGACGTCCGATCCCTTACGGAATTTACCACGTATTTAAATTCCATCTGGGATGAACTTAAATTCACTGTACACCATAGTTCTGATAGAATTTCCTTTTTGGATACCTGGGTGACTAGGGACAAAGAAGGTAAGATACAGACGGATTTATTTGTGAAATCAACTGATAGGAACAGTTTGCTGTCCTTTTCAAGTAGTCACCCAGCAATCATCAAGGAATCTATCCCATATTCACAATACCAGAGGGTTAGACGGATCGTCAGTGATAGGGATATGTGCCAAATAAGATTAGACGATATGACCAATAAATTTAGAGAGCGAGGCTACCCCCCTGATCTATTGAAAATACAGCGTAATAAAGCTGAGACTACACCACCGGATAGAACTAAGAAAGAAACAAGGATCCCCTTAGTGATTAAATACCATCCCTGGTCCCAGCGCCTGAGGACTATTGTTAATCAACATTGGCACATATTATCCAAGTCCTATCCACGGATAGGAGAGTTCCAGAGGCCACCCATGATATGCTATAAACGGGCAGAAAATATTAGGGATAAAATAGTCCGGGCAGATGTGGGAAGTAATAAAATAGAAAGAGGACAGAGTTTTTTATCTACACCTAGACGGGGCACTTTTCCTTGTTTAAATTGTGTCAATTGTTCCAGCGTCATAAAGGGTTCATGTTTTTCCCACCCTCACTCAGGTGAAAATATTCCAATAAGGGGCACGTTCACCTGTGATAGTAGATTTGTGGTTTACATTCTTAAATGTCCATGTGGATTATTATATGTGGGGGAAACCTCAATGAGAATGAAGGACAGACTAAGTAAACACAAATCTACTATCCGCAAACAGAATTTATTACTTCCAATACCCCTTCATTTTCATGATAAAAAACATAATATCTCGCAGTTGAGGTATCAGATTATTGAAGGTGTATCATTACCCCGTCGAGGGGGTGATAGAAATAAATTGTTATTGAAAAGAGAGGCTTACTGGATCCATCGTCTTCAGACAATGGAGCCCAGGGGCCTCAATCGTGAGTACAATGTGTCCTGCTTCCTATAAGGCATTCGGCTTTATGCAATTAGATAAATATATTTCTCTTTTTCTTTAGCGTGATTAATCACTGCCAAAATGGACTATTGGACTGAAAATCTTCGCCAGTATAGAGTGGATATGTTTTTGCGAATTTTTTATGCGAATTTTCTAATGCGAATATTTCATTGCGATTATTTGATATGCGAATTTTGAGTTAATGAGGGAGGCGGAGCTCCTCTGATTTCAGTTCCTTAGTGTCTCATTTATGTATAAATAGCTGGAGTGTAAGATGTTTCATTGCAGTCTGATGAAAGCACACTTGTGCTGAAACGCGTCACTATGCCACTTGAATATGTGACTGAATAAATCTACATTGTGATCTACATCTGCGAAGTGCCGGTCTTCTTCTTTGAAATGTTCTCACCATTCGTCACTTCTGTCTAACATTGTATATTTTGGCGTCGATTCATCGACGATATTTTTTGCGTATGGCGAGGCGACGTCCGATCCCTTACGGAATTTACCACGTGTTTAAATTCCATCTGGGATGAACTTAAATTCACTGTACACCATAGTTCTGATAGAATTTCCTTTTTGGATACCTGGGTGACTAGGGACAAAGAAGGTAAGATACAGACGGATTTATTTGTGAAATCAACTGATAGGAACAGTTTGCTGTCCTTTTCAAGTAGTCACCCAGCAATCATCAAGGAATCTATCCCATATTCACAATACCAGAGGGTTAGACGGATCGTCAGTGATAGGGATATGTGCCAAATAAGATTAGACGATATGACCAATAAATTTAGAGAGCGAGGCTACCCCCCTGATCTATTGAAAATACAGCGTAATAAAGCTGAGACTACACCACCGGATAGAACTAAGAAAGAAACAAGGATCCCCTTAGTGATTAAATACCATCCCTGGTCCCAGCGCCTGAGGACAATTGTTAATCAACATTGGCACATATTATCCAAGTCCTATCCACGGATAGGAGAGTTCCAGAGGCCACCCATGATATGCTATAAACGGGCAGAAAATATTAGGGATAAAATAGTCCGGGCAGATGTGGGAAGTAATAAAATAGAAAGAGGACAGAGTTTTTTTATCTACACCTAGACGGGGCACTTTTCCTTGTTTAAATTGTGTCAATTGTTCCAGCGTCATAAAGGGTTCATGTTTTTCCCACCCTCACTCAGGTGAAAATATTCCAATAAGGGGCACGTTCACCTGTGATAGTAGATTTGTGGTTTACATTCTTAAATGTCCATGTGGATTATTATATGTGGGGGAAACCTCAATGAGAATGAAGGACAGACTAAGTAAACACAAATCTACTATCCGCAAACAGAATTTATTACTTCCAATACCCCTTCATTTTCATGATAAAAAACATAATATCTCGCAGTTGAGGTATCAGATTATTGAAGGTGTATCATTACCCCGTCGAGGGGGTGATAGAAATAAATTGTTATTGAAAAGAGAGGCTTACTGGATCCATCGTCTTCAGACAATGGAGCCCAGGGGCCTCAATCGTGAGTACAATGTGTCCTGCTTCCTATAAGGCATTCGGCTTTATGCAATTAGATAAATATATTTCTCTTTTTCTTCAGCGTGATTAATCACTGCCAAAATGGACTATTGGACTGAAAATCTTCGCCAGTATAGAGTAGATATGTTTTTGCGAATTTTTTATGCGAATTTTCTAATGCGAATATTTCATTGCGATTATTTGATATGCGAATTTTGAGTTAATGAGGGAGGCGGAGCTCCTCTGATGTCAGTTCCTTAGTGTCTCATTTATGTATAAATAGCTGGAGTGTAAGATGTTTCATTGCAGTCTGATGAAAGCACACTTGTGCTGAAACGCGTCACTATGCCACTTGAATATGTGACTGAATAAATCTACATTGTGATCTACATCTGCGAAGTGCCGGTCTTCTTCTTTGAAATGTTCTCACCATTCGTCACTTCTGTCTATCCGAGATTTTTCTTGGTCTGCCACTTCGAGCCTTAACTTGAACTGAGCCTGTGGTCTTGCATTTCCTCAATATGTTCCTAACTGTGGAAACAGACAGCTGAAATCTCTGAGACAGCTTTCTGTATCCTTCCCCTAAACCATGATGGTGAACAATCTTTGTCTTCAGGTCATTTGAGAGTTGTTTTGAGACCCCCATGTTGTTACTCTTCAGAGAAAGTTAAAAGAGGAGGGAAACTTACAATTGACCCCCTTAAATACGCTTTCTCATAATTGGATTCACCTGTGTATGTAGGTCAGGGGTCACTGAGCTTACCAAGCCAATTTGAGTTCCAATAATTAGTTCTAAAGGTTTTGGAATCAATAAAATGACAACAGTGCCCAAATTTATGCACCTGCCTAATTTTGTTTAAACAATTATAGCACACTTTCTGTAAATCCAATAAACTTCATTTCACTTCTTAAATATCACTGTGTGTGTCTCCTATATGATATATTTAACTGACATTTTTTATCGTAACAACCAACGATTTATACAGGAAAATCATGACGATTAACAAGGTTGCCCAAACTTTCGAATCCCACTGGAAAATGCAGCAGCAGGCACAGTTCATAGGGAGGTATGGTACACTATATAATAAGTATCAGGAACAGTTAATGGGGGGTATGGTACACTGGGGAGGGGCCAGGGGGTATGGGACTGGGGAGGGGGATGAGGTGTGGGGGCCTAAGTCAGATTCTTGCTGTGGGGACCAATACTTTCTATGTACTCATCTGAGCCAGTCTTAAACAAAAGTGTACTGCATTGTAATTAGAGATGAGCAAATTTTTAAAAATCCTATTCGCCGATTCACCAAATTATTTTGAAAAAAATTGTTTTGATCCGAATATATTCGTTGCGAATTTCATAAAAAAACAGCTATTTCACTGTGCCTTGCAGTAACACGCATAGGATCACTGCCAACTTCACTTATTTGGGCAGTCAAGGGGCCAAAACTGACCAAATAACTCAAGTATGAACTCAGCCTTACAGGTCGATGTTAGTGCCAAGAAGAAGCGCACTCCTTTTACACCATCGTCAGCTGATTCCACATAGATGTCTATAGAACCTGTTCTATTAAACACTTATACAAATAGAGCCCCCCGACAGAGTGGAAAGGGTGTCAGCAGTAAGTTTGTGTTGACGTCACTGATTATTTTGCCCTTCCTCTGATCCGTGAGAACAATAACCCACAAAAAATGGATCCTGTCTCTGGAGCATACGCCTTAACTCGGTCAGCATTTGGTCAGTAATCCATCAGTATTGCTAATGCCCAAAAAAAACAGGAGCGGATCCAAAACAGAGATGACACGTGAATGGAATATCTGCATGTCTTCTGTGTTTTGTACCCACTCCAGCTGCATCAGGACACTACAGAGTGGCAAGGTAACATAGTGTGGAGGTGGCAGCGGCATCAAGAGGCCACAGAGTGGCAAGGTGACATACGTAGTGTGGAGGTGGAAGCAGCATCAGGAGGCCACAGAGTCGTAAGGTGACATACATAGTAACATAGTATATAAGGCCGAAAGAAGACATTTGTCCATCCAGTTTGGCCTGTTATCCTGCAAGTTGATCCAGAGGAAGGCAAAAAAAAACTGTGAGGTACAAGCCAATTTTCCCCACTTAAGGGGGGAAAAATTCCTTCCTGACTCCAATAAGGCAATCAGAATAACTCCCTGGATCAACAACCCCTCTCTAGTAGCTATAGCCTGTAATATTATTACACTCCAGAAATTCATCCAAGCCCCTCTTGAATTCTTTTATTGTACTCATAATCACCACCTCCTCAGGCAGAGAGTTCCATAGTCTCACTGCTCTTACCGTAAATAATCCTCTTCTATGTTTGTGTACAAACCTTCTTTCCTCCAGACGCAGTAGGTGTCCCCTCGTTACAGTCACAGTCCTTGGGATAAATAGATGATGGGAGAGATCTCTGTACTGCCCCCTGATATATTTATACACAGTAATTAGATCTCCCCTCAGTCGTCTTTTTTCTAAACTGAATAACCCAAATGTTGATAATCTTTCAGGGTACTGTATTTGCCCCATTCCAGTTATTACTTTAATACGGTAGTGTGGAGGTGGCAGCAGCATCAGAAGGCCACAGAGTGGCAAGGTGGCAAAGTGTGGAGGTGGCAGCAGCATCAGGAGGCCACAGAGTGGCAAGGTGACATACGGTAGTGTAGAGGTGGCAGCAGCATCAGAAGGTCACAGAGTGGCAAGGTGACATAGTGTGGAGGTGGCAGCAGCATCAGGAGGCCACAGAGTGGCAAGGTGACATAATGTGGAGGTGGGTGGCAATACCAGTACCAGCTGAAGATGGTGGGTGAAAGAAAGAGCACTTGGTATCAGATGTGTGGCATCAGGCCGGTGGCAGCATCAGAAAAGTAGCTGAGGCAGTTAGCCAGAAGAAACCGGTCTCTTTTGTCAAAGTGTTGGTGTGGCACCATGGATGATCTAGTCTGATGCATCAGGCATTGGTAGGTGGAAATCCTGGCTGATCCATGCCTGATTCATCTTGACAAAGGTCAGTCTCTCCACATTTAGGTGGACAGTCAAGTTCTCCTTGGGGTAACTATGACTCCCGCCACACTAAACACCCGCTCTGATGCCACACTATTGGCTGGGCAGGACAGCTTTTCCAGGGCAAACTCGGCCAGTTGTGGCCACAAATCCAGTTTGGCTGTCCAGTAGTCCAGTGGATCCTCAATTATGACTTGCAGGGTGCACTTCAAGTATGCCACCACCTAATGGTTCAGTTTCTGCTCTATGTCTAGCTGCTGGTGAGTAGTTTCTTCACTAGGCGGGTGAAGAAAGTTGCTCATCAGCAACTCTAGACTCGGGCTACTGCTGATGAAGCTGTTACTGCTCCTAGCACCCCACCCCTCCCCTCCCCAGAAGCCATGGCAGTGGAACGTGAGCGCAGAGGGCTCCCCTGGTCAGACCTGCGAGAGGATGGACGATGGCGCAGATAGGCAGCGGCCAACTGACTACATAGGATGTCTCTATATTAGTTTAGTTTGTCCTCCCTCTCAGAGGGTGTAAAAAAGGCCCCCATTTTGGACCGGTAGCGAGGGTCCAACAAGGTGGAGAGCCAGAAGTCATCCCTCTGCCGATTGGTGACAATTCTGCTGTCGCTACACAAGCAAATGAACATGCAGCGGGCCATTTGCGCAAGTGACTCGGAGGAACTCCCTGCCTCCATCTCCACTGCATACTGCTACGGTGTGTCTGGGTCCTCTGCCTCATCTTCCTCATCGCCCTGTAGCTCCTTCAGCTGCTCCTGCTCCTCCTCTCCTGTCACCTGTGTAGAAAAACCACCCATTTCACTACACATTGTTTGTGCTCCAATGTCCTCCTCCTCCTCCAGTTCAGCCCCCACAGGGCTCATGTGGCCGTGAGATGTAGGCGCCTTGTCTCCAGTCCCCTGACCAGCCAGATTTACCATCATCTGTTCCAGGACATAAAGCAGTGGAATGACGTTGTTCCTCCCGTAGTCCTGGCGACTGACAAATACCGTGGCCTCCTCAAAGGGCCTGAGCGAATGTAAGGTGTCACTCATGAACTGCCACTGGCTGACATTGAAGTTACACAGGGGATTACTCCTGTCCGCTTGGATCATCAATAAATCGTTGATGGCCTTTCTCTGTTCGTATAGTCGTCCAACATATGGAGGGTGGAATTCCAACGGGTGGAAACATCGCATATCAGCCTATGTTGGGGATGTAGTTCTGCCGCTGCAGCACAAGGAGGGTGTACTTTGCGGTGTACGAGTGGCTGAAATGCATGCAAAGTTTCCTGGCCATTTTTAGGATGTCTTGCAGATGGGTGGAAGACTTCAGTAACTGCTTGACAACCAGATTGAACACGTGTGCCATACAGGGAGCATGGCTCAGCCCTCCTTGACGCAGCACCAACACTATGTTCTTCCTGTTGTCGGTCACCATGGTTCCGATTTTCAGTTGTCACAGAGAAAAACAGGATTAGATTTCTTCCTGAAGGACACGTGGCAGTTCCTCCCCTGTGTGACTCCGTTTGCCCAGGCAAACCAGGTGCAGAACAGCGTGAGAGTGATGAGAGGGGTCACACATGGCTTGCATACACTACATGCCTCCAACATATTTGTTGGATCTCTACATGAAAATAATGTACAGTATTTGCTGTAAATCGCGAGAGGGGAATAGTTGGAGACATTGACTTCACAAGAGATACAGAACAGTGGAGTTTAGCCACCTTTATTTGCTTCCCGCTGTTTACTGCTCCTGAATTAAAATTAGGGCAACCAGATTCAGTTTCCTCTGATGTGTATGCCTATGGAGTCCTTTTGTTATGGCTTTGCACAGGGAGCAAGAATGTTACACATAATTCTGATGGAACTCCTGATCAGGCTCTCCTGTCATGTTTTGTGTGCTGTGGAGATCGAATGCAGACGGAGCAGATAAAAACACATAAATATTTTCAACTTACTGAAGCTGCTTGATTTAATTGTGAATAGATGGTAAAAGCAAAGTCTGCTGGTGTGTTGTCATCACCATCCTCATTATGTTTACTGCAGGACCCACGACGACGTAATTCGGTCGATACAGCAAAAGGAGGTCTACAATCACCCATCAATTTCCCCCCAAAAAGCCTGTTTCACATACAAAATTTCACCACTACGTAATTTTGTCCATACAGCAAAAGGAGGTGTACAATCACCCATCCATTTTCCCGAAAAAAATATTTTTTTAAATAAGTAATTTCACCAATGAAAGGATAATGAAATTCGATTCATACAGACCAAAGTCAATAATCACCCATCAATTTTCCCAAGTTTTCAGAAAAATTTATACACGCCACAAAAGGCTTTAAAACATATAACTGCACCGCTGACCGGCAAATATATTTTTTCTTTTTCAACTAATACACTATAAAAAGAGGCTTTAGAACATATAACTGCACCGCTGAACGGCAAATATATTTTATTTTTGCCACTAATTCATAACACAAAGGACTGTAATTTTAGCACTTTACCACACAACTGCTAATAAGCCCTTTTTTCCCACTAATACAAGCCAAAAAATGCTTTAGAACATATACCTGTACCGCACAAGGGCAAATAAGACATAGAAATATTTCTGTAACGGTCACGTCCACACACACACAGGGGGAAGGGTAGTGACCACTGCGCTCCACCCTCACCCCTGGCCCTGCCTACTTGCCTCACGAGTCCTGATGACAGGGGACAACTGGATGGCAATCCCTAACTTAGGATATGTGCAGGGAAGACAGACAAGACAAAACACGGAACATGAACGGACCGGGTCAGAACCAAGAGAGCTACGCAGTACAACGGATAAAGCAAAGAATGGTCAGGAGAAGCCGGGGTCAAATACCAGGAGAGTAGCGAAGTACAAGAGGAGTCCTAAGAGAGTATTCAGGTGGGAGCCGAGGTCACAATACCAGGACGGATGCGCAGTACAGGAGGAGCAGGCAGAGGATCGTCAGGGAACAGGATCAGGTAAATATTCAGTAGTCCAACAAATAGCCAGGAACCTAGAAATTAACAGGCAACCTGTAGCCAGCAGGCTGCCTGTATTTATAGTGGGGAGTGAGGGTCATGTGACGTGGCCAGCGTCACATGACCGACAGACCAACCAGTCGAGCACCGAGTGATCAGCTCGGCGCTCAAGGCAGACTAGGAGCAGGGAGCCACCCAGCTAGTAAAGCCGCCCTGGGAATGAGGTCAAACACAGAACCTCATTCCAAAAGCTAAGCAACAGTTCTGCGGGCAATGGGGGACCGAGTGCACCTTCGGAACCCCGTGACAATTTCCTTGTAATAAACCCTGTTAATACCTGTTTCAAACAGAACTTGAACCCTAATAAAAACGGTTTGTTAGAGTTTTCAGAGCTGTATAATGGCAATCTGGATCCCCAGTCAGTGCAGCAAGGTGTAATAGGATTGTTCATATTACCCAGGCTGTAACCTCCCCTACTGAACCCTGTTCAACATAAATGCAGTGGAATGATTCCTCCCTATCCTTTCCCTACACCTTGAATAATCTTTCCCTGCACTTGTAAATAGTTTTTTTAGCACAATAAAGTTTTTTCTAACACTGTCCCTAGCTTCTGCTGACATCACTGGTAAATGGCAGAATCTAAGATGGCTGAGGCTATTTGTAGGGCTGTGACATCACAGGGCTGGCTGGCTGCTGATTGGCTGCATGCATGGAATTATGGGTGATCCCACCCTCCCAGAGTTCTTTTCGCCATGTCCTCACACATGTGCAGCAGCCATTTTAGGAAAAAATGCAATTAGTTACCACGAAGCTCGAGGAAATTCGGCTTCAGTGCAATGTGTAATGCAAGTGTAATGCACCAATTTGTCATTGTTTTTTTAATTTGGTGTATCTTGTGCTTTCCTAGCACCAGAATATGAAATATATGCTTGCTATAAGCGGGCAAAGATTTGTACTAAAATTTGCACAAATTTCTGGCACAATTTATAGTAAATCTGTTGGTATCTGGTAGCCCCCATCTGCACTAAACCCCACCCATTTTCCTCAGTCCTATAAATCTTTTTTCAGACTTAAAACTCTTACAGCTAAATTTTAGAGCTAATATAGCATGTTCTAAAATTTACAACTTTTTTTTTTACAAAGCAATATAGATAAACGGCTTAATAAGTCCCACTCAATATTTACCAGAAAAGTTAAAAAAAAGATCCAAATTTAAAGCTGCTTACTGATGCTTTGTTAGAAAAGCAGAGGCTGGAAAATATTGCTAGAATCCATCATACCTTATTCGCCAACATTTTATTACTTTGTGAATTCTACTTTTATTATAATATTTCACACATTATATAAAAGCAGGATATCCAACAAGACAGCCACAATATCCCATCTACACTTAATAGGATGTAGTAAAAGTTACATATAACAAATTTTCACTCACAAAACGGCTTGTCCAAACTCTAAGGCACACTTAAAAAGGGCACAGTTAGACTCTACATTCACAAACTTTTTAACCATGTTTTGGTTTTATTGATTTATTTTTATTTTTATTACAGTGAAATATTTTATGTCTGAAAACTCCATGTGTGACAATAGCCATAGGTGGAAAGAGGCCATAAAAAACTACAAATAGGTTTATTATTGTTTAAAATATGCCACTTCCCAGAGGATTTGATGCATTCTCAGTTCTGTATTGCTTTAAAAAGAATCTGTCACTACGAAATGCAATCTGTGGACAGAATGTTATAGGGCAGAAAGGGCTAAGCAGATTGATACAGTTTTGTGGGAAAAGATTTAGTGAAGAATATAAGGGGCCATTTATGAAAACAAATATGTCAGTTTTGTATCGTAAAAAAGTTGCAAGTCATGGCATTTGCGACATTTCCATGGCAACTGTGACATTTTTGCGACATTCCGTGATCTTCACCGCTGTTTGTGCACCGCATCACGGATGCGGACCCATTCACTTGAATGGGTCCGCAATCTGGTAGGTGTGGTGCACATTGAAAAAAATTGGACATGTTTTATTTTTTTGAGGTGTCTATGGATTATGGACCCATTCAAGTTGAATGGGTCTGCATCCATCTGCGGAAACCGCACAGATGTTGCCCATGCATTGGGGACCGCAAATTTCAGTCCCCAAAACATGGAACTGTCAGCACACTGATAACACCTCCCCCATGTATAACTGAAGTCAAAAATATCAGAGATTTGTGAAACATATAAACCACAAGATTTTGCTGAATCTTTTCCCACAGAGCTATATATCAATCTGCTCAGCCCCTCTTGCTATATAACATGCTGCCTGCAGATTGCTCTGCATTTTGTAGTGATAGGTTTTCTTTAAGGTCCTAATATGGAACTAATACAGCTCTAATGTTAAACAGTGATGGCCTTGCGGTTCGCCCGGCGGTCGTTTTGCGGCGAACTTTGCTCGTTCGCGATTCGCCGAACATGCGAACATATGGCGATATTCGCACGCGCCATATTTTTTTGCATAGCGCCGAACTTTGACCCATGAAACATCCATCAGGTGGGAAAGGGCAGCCAATTGAGACGTTTCAGCACATGGACACACCCCGAACCCTATAACAGAGCCAGATCTGGCAGCCATTGTACATTCAGTCTTTTGCCAGTATAGGGAGAGGTTTCATTTTGGAGCAGGGACAGTTAGGGACACCAAACGCAAGCTAATAGGGCCACAAAAGTCCTTTTAAGGACTTGTATAGGTGTGCTATCGATAGGTGTGATATAGAGGGGTGTGACATAGAAATTATATTATAGTGAATCTGTATTGTGCAGCAGTTGTGTGTGTTTCTGCTGCAATACCGCAGGAAGATAGAGGGACAAACGCTATTGGAGTAACTAATTGCAGTGAGTGTGATATACCTGTTGCCCCCCAAAAAAACTGCTTGAGGGCTGCGATATACCTTCTTCCACAAAATCCCGATTGAGGGGTGTTATATACCTGATTCCGCCAAATACTGATTGAGGGGTGCTATATACTAGTTTCCGCCAAATACTGATTGAGGGGTGCCATATACCTTCTTCTACAAAATAATGATTAGGGGTGCTGATGCTATATACCTTCTTCCACCAAATACTGATTGAGGGCTGCGATACACCTGCTTCCAAAAAATACTGATTGAGGGGTGCCATATACCTGTTCCCGCCAAATACTGATTGAGGGGTGCTATATACCTGTTTCCGCCAAATACTGATTCAGTTGTGCCATATACCTTTTTCTGCCAAATACTGATTGAGGGGTGCCATATACCTTTTTCCACAAAATACTGATTGAGGGGTGCTATTGCTATATACCTTCTTCCACCAAATACTGATTGAGAGCTGCAATACACCTGCTTCCAAAAAATACTGATTTAGGGGTGCCATAGACCTGTTTCCGAACAAATACTGATTAAGGGGTGCTATATTCCTGTTTCCGCCAAATACTGATTGAGGTGTGCTATTGCTATATACCTTCTTCCACCATATACTGATTGAGGGCTGCGATACACCTGCTTCCACAAAATCCTGATTGAGGGGTGCCATATACCTGTTTCTGCCAAATACTGATTGAAGGGTGCTATATACCTGATTCTTTCAAATATTGATTGAGGGGTGCCATATACCTTATTTTACTAAATACAGATTGAGGAGTGCTATTGCTATATACCTTCTTCCACCAAATACTGATTGAGGGCTGTGATACACCTGCTTCCACAAAATCCTGATTGAGGGGTGCCATATACCTGTTTCTGCCAAATACTGATTGAGGGGTGCTATATACCTGTTTCTGCCAAATACTGATTGAGGGGTGCCATATACCTTCTTTCACTAAATACTGATTGAGGAGTGCTATTGCTATATACCTTCTTCCACCAAATACTGATTGAGGGCTGCGATGCACCTTCTTCTACAAAATCCTGATTGAGGGGTGCTATATACCTGTTTCTGCCAAATACTGATTGAGGGGTGCTAAATACCTTCATCCACAAAATACTGATTGAGGGGTGCTATTGCTATATACTTTCTTTCACTAAATACTGATTGAGGGCTGTGATACACCTGCTTCCACAAAATACTGATTGAGGGGTGTCACATACCTGTTTCCACCAAATACTGATAGAGGGGTGCTATATACCTGTTTCTACCAAATACTGATTGAGAGGTGCCATATACCTTCTTCCACAAAATACTGATTCAGGGGTGCTATTGCTATATACCTTCTTCCACCAAATACTGATTGAGGGCTGTAATACACCTGCTTCCACAAAATATTGATTGAGGGGTGCCATATACCTGTTTCCGCCAAATACTGATTGAGGGGTGCCATATACCTTCTTTCACTAAATACTGATTGAGGAGTGCTATTGCTATATACCTTCTTCCACCAAATACTGATTGAGGGCTACAATACACCTTCTTCCACAAAATCCTAAATTGAAGGGTGCTATATACCTGTTTCCGCCAAATACTGATTGAGAAATGCTATATACCTTCATCCACAAAATACTGATTGAGGGGTGCTATTGCTATATACCTTCTTTCACCAAATACTGATTGAGGGCTGTGATACAACTGCTTCCACAAAATACAGATTGAGGGATGCCATATTCCTGTTTCCGCCAAATACTGATTGAGGGGTGCTATATACCTGTTTCTGCCAAATACTGATTGAGGGGTGCTATATACCTGTTTCTGCCAAATACTGATTGAGGGTTGCCATATACCTTCTTTCACTAAATACTGATTGAGGGGTGCTATTGCTATATACCTTCTTCCACCAAATACTGATTGAGGGCTGCGATACACCTTCTTCCCCAAAATCCTGATTGAGGGGTGCTATATACATGTTTCCGCCAAATACTGATTAAGGGGTGCCATATACCTTCTTTCACTAAATACTGATTGAGTGGTGCTATTGCGATATACCTTCTTCCACCAAATACTGATTGAGGGTTACGATACACCTTCTTCTACAAAATCCTAAATTGAGGGGTGCTATATACCTGTTTCCGCCAAATACTGATTGAGGAGTGCTATATACCTTCATCCACAAAATATTGATTGAGGGGTGCCATATACCTGTTTCCACCAAATACTGATTGAGCGGTGCTAAATACCTGTTTCTGCCAAATACTGATTGAGGGGTGCTATATACCTGTTTCCGCCAAATACTGATTGAGGGGTGCTATATACCTGTTTCTGCCAAATACTGATTGAGGGTTGCCATATACCTTCTTTCACTAAATACTGATTGAGGGGTGCTATTGCTATATACCTTCTTCCACCAAATACTGATTGAGGGGTGCTATATACCTGTTTCCACCAAATACTGATTGAGGGGTGCCATATACCTTCTCTCACTAAATACTGATTGAGGGGTGCTATTCCTAAATAACTCCTTCCACCAAATACTGATTGAGGGTTGCGATACACCTGCTTCCACAAAATAGCGATTGAGGGGTGCCATATACCTGTTTCCGCCAAATACTGATTGAGGGGTACCATATACCTTCTTCTACTAAT
Organism: Bufo bufo; assembly: GCF_905171765.1. NCBI lineage: Eukaryota > Metazoa > Chordata > Amphibia > Anura > Bufonidae > Bufo > Bufo bufo. The sequence goes on along the minus strand of NC_053392.1, from coordinate 232,469,760 downwards.
TACTGATTGAGGGGTGCAATTGCTATATACCTTCTTCCACCAAATACGGATTGAGGGCAGCAATACACCTGCTTAAACAAAATATTGATTGAGGGGTGCCATATACCTGTTTCCGCCAAATACTGATTGAGGGGTGCTATAAACCTGTTTCTGACAAAAACTGATTGAGGGGTGCTATATACCTGTTTCCGCCAAATACTGATTGAGGGGTGCTATATACCTGTTTCTGCCAATTACTGATTGAGGGGTGCCATATACCTTCTTTCACTAAATACTGATTGCGGGGTGCAATTGCTATATACCTTCTTCCACCAAATACTGATTGAGGGCTGCGAAACACCTTCTTCCACAAAATACTGATTGAGGGGTGCTATATACCTGTTTCTGCCAAATACTGATTGACGGGTGCTATATACCAGTTTCCGACAAATACTGATTGAGGGGTGCTATATACCTGTTTCCAGCAAATACTGATTGAGGGGTGCCATATACCTTCTTTCATTAAATACTGATTGAGGGGTGCTATTGCTATATACCTTCTTCCACCAAATACTGATTAGGGGCTGCGATACACCTTCTTCCACAAAATCCTGATTGAGGGGTGCTATATACCTGTTTCCACCAAATACTGATTGACGGGTGCTATATACCAGTTTCCGACAAATACTGATTGAGGGGTGCTATATACCTGTTTCCGCCAAATACTGATTGAGGGGTGCCATATACTTTCACTAAATACTGATTGAGGGGTGCTATTGCTATATACCTTCTTCCACTAAATATTGATTAAGGGCTGCGATACACCTTCTTCCACAAAATCCTGATTGAGGGGTGCTATATACCTGTTTCCGCCAAATACTGATTGACGGGTGCTATATACCAGTTTCCGCAAAATACTGATTGAGGGGTGCTATATACCTTCATCGGCAAATTACTTATTGAGGGGTGCTATTGCTTTATATCTTCTTTCACCAGAAAACTGATTGAGGGCTGTGATACACCTGCTTCCACAAAATACTGATTGAGGGGTGCCATATACCTGTTTCTGCCAAATACTGATTGAGGGTTGCCATATACCTTCTTTCACTAAGTACTGATTGAGGGGTGCTATTGCTATATACCTTCTTCCACCAAATACTGATTGAGGGCTACAATACACCTGTTTTCACAAAATATTGATTGGGAGGTGCCATATACCTGTTTCCGCCAAATACTGATTGAGGGGTGCTATATATCTGTTTCCACCAAATACTGATTGAGAGGTGCTATATACCTTCTTTCACTAAGTACTGATTGAGGGGTGCTATTGCTATATACCTTCTTCCAGCAAATACTGATTGAGGGCTACAATACACCTGTTTCCACAAAATTTTGAATTGGAGGTGCCATATACCTGTTTTCGCCAAATACTAATTGAGGGTGCTATATACCTGTTTTCGCCAAATACTGATTGAGGGGTGCTATATACCTTTTCCACAAAAAACTGATTGAGGTTTGCTATTGCTATATACCTTCTTCCACCAAATACTGATTGAGGGCTGCGATACACCTGCTTCCACAAAATACTGATTGAGGGGTGCTATATACCTGTTTTCGCCAAATACTAATTGAGGGGTGCGATACACCTGCTTCCACAAAATAGTGATTGAGGGGTGCCATATACCTGTTTCCGCCAAATACTGATTGAGGGGTGCCATATACCTTCTTCCACTAAATACTGATTGAGGGGTGCTATTGCTATATACCTTCTTCCACCAAATACTGATTGAGGGCTGTAATACACCTGCTTCCACAAAATATTGATTGAGGGGTGCCATATACCTGTTTCCGCCAAATACTGATTGAGGGGTGCTATATACCTGTTTCCGCCAAATACTGATTGAGGGGTGCTAAATGCCTGTTTCCCCCAAATAATAATTGAGGGGTGCTATATACCTTCTTTCACTAAATACTGATTGAGGGGTGCTATATACCAGTTTCCGCCAGATACTGATTGAGGGGTGCCATATACCTTCTTTCACTAAATACTGATTGAGGGGTGCTATTGCTATATACCTTCTTCTACCAAATACTGATTGAGGGCTGCGATACACCTTCTTCCACAAAATCCTGATTGAGGGGTGCTATATACCTGTTTCCACCAAATACTGATTGAGGGGTGCTATATACCTGTTTCTGCCAAATACTGATTGAGGGGTGCCATATACTTTCTTTCACTAAATACTGATTGAGGGGTGCTATTGCTATATACCTTCTTCCACCAAATACTGATTGAGGGCTACGATACACATTCTTCCACAAAATCCTGATTGAGGGGTGATATATACCTGTTTCCGCCAAATACTGAATGACGGGTGCTATATACCAGTTTCCGCCAAATTCTGATTGAGGGGTGCCATATACCTTCATCCGCAAATTACTTATTGAGGGGTGCTATTACTATATACCTTCTTTCACCAAATACTGATTGAGGGCTGTGATACACTTGCTTCCACAAAATACTGATTGAGGGGTGCCATACACCTGTTTCTGCCAAATACTGATTGAGGAGTGCTATATACCTGTTTCCGTCAAATACTGATTGAGGGGTGCTATATACCTTCTTCCACCAAGTACTGATTGAGGGCTGCGATACACCTGCTTCCAAAAAATAGTGATTGAGGGGTGCCATATACCTGTTTCCGCCAAATACTGATTGAGTGGTGCTATATACCTGTTTCCACCAAATACTGATTGAGGGGTGCTATATACCTGTTTCCGCCAAATACTGATTGAGGGGTGCTATATACCTTTTTTCACTAAGTACTGATTGAGTGGTGCTATTGCTATATACCTTCTTCCACCAAATATTGAATGAGGGCTACAATACACCTGTTTCCACAAAATATTGATTTGGAGGTGCCATATACCTGTTTCTGCCAAATACTGATTGAAGGTGCTATATACCTGTTTTTGCCAAATATTGATTGAGGGGTGCTATGTACCTTTTCCACAAAAAAACTGATTGAGGGGTGCTATTGCTATATACCTTCTTCCACCAAATACTGATTGAGGGCTGCTATATACCTGTTTCCGCCAAATACTAATTGAGGGGTGCCATATACTTTCTTCCACTGAATACTGATTGAGGGGTGCTATTGCTATATACCTTCTTCCACCAAATACTGATTGAAGGCTGCGCTGTGGCATTAGAAGAATTTTTATATCTCTGACTTTTAGTCTAACCAGACTGTCTATTACTCTGTAATTCCTCTAGTGCCGTTCTATGGTAACAGTAGGTTTAGAGAGCACACCAAATGCTTCAAATAACTACTTTATTAACTTCAACTTTTCTTCATATATAACACTGCCACTTCCGCAGTAGATAGTCTATGTACAAAACACGTGTTGAAAAGATATCACAAAATGGCGGTATGCAGTTAGCAGTAACTATTTGCAGATTGGTTGAGTATGATCTGGTATGGTTGTATACAATTTGGATTGCAATATGTTTGTATGGTATTTGTAGTAGTTCACAGTTTGCAACTGTAGCTTGCAATTTGCAATTTGTATTTGTACTTTGCAATTGGTGGAACTGTAAGTAAACACATATATATCTAGTTCAGTATACAGCTCTAAACACAATACTAACAATATGAACATTATATAACTTGTTTTAAATACCTATATTGGCATCTTGTTCCCATAAAACTCAGCTCTCAGGGGAGTGAATGTCTCTTCAGCTCCTGTCTCTGGTGAATAATGATTCTACCAGTAGGAACAGGCTGTCTGTGAGGCTGGCTGTGATTGGTGAAAACTCTTGCTGTATGAGAAGCTGGCTGTGATTGGTCTAGACTTCTGCCCAGTAACAACAGTTTAAAACTATGCTTTCTGTTGTTTCTGCTGTGTCACTGAGTTTACCTTACATTACAATATGAATCTTAAAGGCATAATATCATTTTCTGCTTCTGTGAACACAAAATATAACAGTAATATGACATCCAAAACATGATGTCACAGTAAATAACTCTGCTTTTGTCTTTAACACAGAAACATAGGAACTGTATTAAGGCTATTGGCAGGTTTAGCTGTATACACATATAAACTATACTAGCAACCTAAAACAGGTCTTAGCTGGCCAGCTATACTCCCACCAAAATTACCTATAATTCTATGTTCTCTGTGGTAGGACTTGAACATGAATTTGAGGAATTTTCCATCAGGTTCTCAACTTCCAAGTGTCTTTTATCACTCTCAAGTAGAACAACTAACTTCTGTATAGGAGTGGAGTAGTGAGACGTTTTCCTTTTTTGTCAAGTTTTGAGTCTCCTATTTGTAACAACACTCTTCTTACTAGTCTATCTTCATCCTTTTGAACTTCTAGAACTTTGGCCAATTTCCATTGACTCCTAGATAAATCTTCTTTTTTCACTAACAGTATGTCACCAACTTGGACATTTCTTCTGGGTGTTTGCCATTTACTTCTTAGCATAAGATTGGCTAAGTACTCTTTCCTCCATCTATTCCAAAACTGATCTGATAGATATTGAACTCTTCGCCATCTCCTTCTGGCATATAAATCCTCTTTGGTGAACTTGCCAGGCAGTGGCTGTATGTAATCCGACTTAAGGTGAAGTAGATGGTTGGGAGTTAAAGGGTCCAAACTTGTTGGATCGTTGATGTTATCAACTGTAAGTGGACGACTGTTAACAATAGACATTACTTCATAGAATAGGGTCCTAAGTGATGCATCACCTATTCTTCCGGCGTTCTTTTTCAACACTGAACTTAACACATTTCTTACTATTCTGATTTTTCTTTCCCAAACTCCTCCTGTATGGCTTGCATGTGGAGCATTCATATGAAAATCACACTGTTTCTCTAACAAATACTCAGTTACTTTTTCTTTATCGATCTCTTTTAGAGCTTTCTTCAATTCATTCTTTGCTCCGACAAAATTAGATCCTTGGTCAGATCTAAGCTCTCTGACGGTACCTCTAATGGCTATGAAACATCTTAAGGTGTTGATGAATGCGTCAGTTGACATATCCTCTAACATTTCCAGGTGAATTGCTCTAGAGCTCAGACATGTAAATATTAGTCCATATCTCTTGTACTCCTTGCGGTTCTGTTTGGTGATGAATGGGCCCAAACAATCCATTCCGCTATAAAGAAATGGTGGTGATGGGTTTACATGATCTGCCGGTAAATTTGCCATTCTTTGCTCTTCGGTAGGTCTATGTGCCTTTCTGCAGACTGCACATTTACTTATATACTTTGCTATAACTTTGCTTCCTTTCACAATCCAGTAACCACCTTCTCTCAAACAGCTTTGGGTAAAGCTTCTTCCTTAATTCAAGGATATGTTGTGGTAGTGATTAATAATCAATCTTGTGAAGGTTTTTGGGTAGAATTGCTGGATGCTTCACTCTGCTAGATAACGATGCATTTTCCAGTCTCCTCCCACCTTCAGTATACCATCCTGCAGAACAATATTAAGCTTGTACAATGGGTGGTTTTGTGGAAGCCTTTTAGGTTCTTGACTAAGTCTCTTCAAATCTTTACTGTAGAATCTCTGTTGAATGAGTCTTATGACTGTTTCTTCAGCTTTCATTCTTTCTTCTAAATTCAACAATTCCTTCTTTCTGATTCCCTTTGCCAAACGATGAATTCGAGCTACTACGTTTATAACTGTATTTATTTTGAACATCTGGCTAGTCTTTCAAGTATGTCATCTTGACACTTGGCAGCAGTGCTCAATGTTTGTACAATTTTTACTTCTGGATCACCCGTAGACAATTCTGTGTAACCTTTACTGGGCGTGATTTCTTTTTCCCAAAGGAACTCTGGACCAGTGAACCAGTTAGAATTTTTCAATTATGTTACATTCAGGCCTCTTGAAGCATGATCTGCTGGGTTATGCTTTGTGTCAATGTAATGCCGATGTTCCAGATTTGTTATTTCCAGAATTTTCTCAACTCTGTTGGCGACAATGATATGGAATCTTCGAGATTCAGTGTTTATGTATCGTAGGACAACTTGTGAGCCTGTCCAAAAATATTCTTCATCTATTTTCAATTCTAATTCTTCTCTCAGAAATTTGCTGACTGATGCTGAAACTACGGCTGCTGTCAGTTCAAGTCTTGGTATTTTCTGAATACTGGTAGGTGCAACTCTGGCCTTCCCCATAACCAGGGCACAATGTATCTTTCCTTCTCCTATTACTGTGATGTAGGAGTACTGACCATAACCATAACTACTGGCATCTGAAAAGTGATGAAGTTCTATTTTCTTGTACTTTCCGAAATCGTGAGGTACAAAACATCTGGGTATTCGAACTTCTCTCAAGTTTTGCAAGTCTCTTATCCAACTCTCCCACCTTGGCCTCAAATTTTCAAGTATGGGCTCATCCCATCCCAACTTCTGTCTGCATAATTCTTGCAGTATTTCTTTTTCTCTGAGGATTACTGGGGCCAAGATTCCCAATGGATGAAATATTAGAAGCCACTGCGGAAAGAATGGTTCTTTCTCTTCAATAGATACTTCAAAGAAGAACTTGTCGTTCTCTACATTCCATCCCAATTCAAGTACGTTCTGAACTGGAAGATGATCATAATTGAGATCTACATTCTTCATTGTTGCTGCACGTTCAGAGTCATTGATGGATTCCAGTACCCCTCTGTTGTTTGAGATGAATTTGTGAAGGTTCAGGTTTCCTCTTGCGCATAACTCTTGCCTTTCTTTCATTAGTTTTATTGCAGATTCTGTAGACTCTAGACTTATGAGACCATCATCTACATAAAAGTTTTTCTTCAGAAAATTTGCAGCTGATGGGCAATCCTTTTTATTCTGATTGTCCAGGTACTTCATACCATAATTGGTGCAACCTGGAGATGATGCTGCTCCAAACAAGTGTACTTTCATTCTGTAATCTGCTGGCTCTGTATCTGTATCTCCGTCCTCCCACCATAGAAACCTCAGGAAGTCTCTATCTTCATTTTTCACTTGAAACTGGTGGAACATCTTTTCAACGTCACACATGACCGATACGGAATACTTTCTGAATCTACAGAGTACTCCAGGCAAAGTGTTTGTAAGTTCTGGTCCTTTTAGTAGATGACCGTTCAATGCAAAACCATTGTACTTTGGGTAGGAATCAAATACTACTCTAATCTTATCTGGTTTCTTTGAGTGATAAACACCTTGATGTGGGATGTTCCATATGTCTCCTTCTTTAGGTTTGTTATTAACTTTCTCTGCATGTCCTTCGAGGATGCCTTCCATGAATTTCAAATAATCCTGCTTGAATTTGGGATCTCTTCCCACCTTTTTCTTCAAACATTTCAATCTTGTTAGGGCAAGATTTCTGTTATTTGGCAGACGAGGTCGTTCTCTAAAAGTTAGGGTATTTTCACACTTGCGGCAGGACGGATCCGACAGGCTGTTCACCATGTCGGATCCGTCCTGCGGCTGTTTCGCCGTGCCCCCGGGCCGCCGCTCCGTCCCCATTGACTATAATGGGGATGGGGGCGGAGCTCCGGCGCAGCACGGCGGTGCACGGCTTAAGGCCGCCGGACTAAAATTACTGCATGTCAGGTTTTTTAGTCCGGCGGCTTTCTCCGTGCACCGCCGTGCTGCGCCGGAGCTCCGCCCCCATCCCCATTATAGTCAATGGGGACGGAGCGGGGGCACGGCGAACAGCCACAGGACGGATCCGACATGGTAAACAGCATGTCGGATCCGTCCTGCCGCAAGTGTGAAACTAGCCTTAAGGGCATTTCAAGATGACCTTGTTGATTCTGCTGAATACTTTCTTATAGAGTTTGTACGAACTTTATGTCTTCTTGAGATACACTCTTTTCTTTAGAACTTATATCTGCAAAGTTGGATTCAAGGATCTTGATTACTTTTTCTGGACTTACAGTTGGTAACTCTTGGACAGATATTCGATGACACACTCCTGTCACCTGTCTTGAGTTTACGATCTGCTGTTTTCCTCCAACAATACCCCATCCTAGATCAGTTTGAACAATGTAGAGTTCACCCTTTTCCTCTTGTGATTACCTTTCGTGGTACCAAGACTTCGTGTCACGAGGGTGTCAAGAGCCATGCCTGACTCCGTTATACCCGGGGTCAGGAAGTCGCAGCGGGTGGCTACTACGCGCTCTATGTCTAAAGACAGTGCTGTTTATTAATGGTAGCTTTCTGGGTTTGCCTTGCAATCCTTTTTGGCTCACTCAGGGATCCGTAGCTTCTCCTCCTCAGCTGTTTCTTGTCCAGCAATCCCAACCTCCTTATATTCCCATCTCTCACTTCTCTGGTTGCCAGATATAGAGCTTCCTGCCTGGACTTCTATACTGACCCACTGGAGCTGTGTAGCTGTGTTCCCTGGTTGTTGTTCCAGAACATTACCCTCCGGATCCCTGTTGGGCCTTGGAGGTCTGCTGTTGTCGCCCACCTGGGATTATATGTTTGTCTGTATTATCTGTCCTCTCCTTGGTGTTTTCCTCTTAGTGTCAGTGGTGCGGACTAGTGATCCCACCGCCCCGTTCACTACATAGGGCTCATCTTAGGGAAAGCCAGGGTTTAGGCACGTGATCGGCGTACGGGTGAGGAACCCATCTAGGGACGTCAGGGCAGTCAGGTGCCAGCCGCAAGGTGAGTCAGGGGTCACCACCTTTCCCTCTCCCTTGGACAAGGCCTTCCCATTTCCCTCCCTTTGCGTGACGCCGGTCATTACACTTCGGGACAATTGTAACCTATCAACAGTCCAACACCAAACTCCTTCAGTGGGGAAATTTCTTGAGATATGACAGATAGGTGCTCCCATTCATTGGCTGTTTCACAGGTAGGTATGCTATCTCGATCTAGAGGTATTTTGTCTTTTGTATAAGCTGCAGGTAGATCTAATGTGCAGTTTGAATGAAGTCCTCTAACTCTCAGTCCTTTGAGCCTTTGACTGTTCACTAATGTGTCTCTCCCCGTCATTGTGGTGAGTTTGAGCTTCACTGGTTCTGTAGCCACTTGGAATTTCTTGCAGATTTATTGATCAATGAAGGTGACATCACTCTGGGCATCCAGTAGCGCATAGGTGTATACCTTCTTGTTCCTCCTTTTAGGATTTAATATGCACACTGGTACAACCATTGATGTGCCATTGCTTTCTCCTTCCCTCATTCTGCAAGAGAATACCAATACTTTCTTTCCTTCCTCAGTATCTTTAGGTATTGAGGATTTATCTTTCTTTGGATGTTCTTCATGTAGTGGTGTAGAATGGCGTCCTTTGCAAATGCTGCATGTGGCCTTTTTCTTACACTCCTTAGTAACATGGCCTTTTCTTAGACATCCAAAACACTGTTGGTTATCCAGTACAAACAAATTTTTTCTTTTCATCTGGGGACTTCTCCGTCAATTGTTGGCACTTATGTATGGAGTGGTTCTCTCCACAGAACATACACTTGAAGGTAGTCTGAAGATTTGTCGGTTCTGTCTCTCTACTGATCGCAGTAGTGACTTTGGACTTGCTCTCGTTGGTATCTGGACCTTTAGCTGCTGTGTTGGTTGCAAAGCTAGTTGCTCTTGTGCATCTTATTTCTCTTGCAGGCCTTAATTCTAAGGATTTTAAGACGTAAAATGCTGTTCTGGATTACATGCTATCTGTGTTTCCTTATTGATGAACTCAGAGAACTCTTTAAAACTTGGGAAGTCCTTACCTAGATCTAACTGTTCAGTGACATAGCGATTCCATCTAGAATCCACTTCTTCAGGTAGCTTAGTTAGCATCCTGTGGTTTTCTAAATAATCGTTCAGTACTTCTAGTCCTGGTACATGTGGGATGGCATTGCTGCATGCTTGCAGGAAGTAACCATACTTTTGGAGTCTGAAGTGTTCTTTAGGACCTATTTTAGGCCAGTTATTCAATTTCTCTCTAAAAGCTCTTTGTACTAAGAAAGAATGACCATATCTTGCATTGAATTTTTCCCAAGCTTGCTTGTAGGCTTCTTCGTCTTTTCTATAGAAGTTACCTTCAAGAACTTTCTTTGCTTCCCCACCAACATATCTCTGAAGGTAGAATAACTTGTCGATTGGACTGAATCAATGATGCTCAATGATCATTTCAAAACTTGCCTTCCACTCTATGAACTTCAGTATGTCTCCTGAAAATACAGTGGGTTCCGGCACGGGAAGTCTAGCGAGGACCGTTTTCCGTTGTCCTGTTGGTACATTAGTTGTAACACCATCCTGAGCATTGCCGTGACATCTAGGAATAGAATCATCCGGTTCTATTTTCTCACTTAGTTCTGAATTACGTGACTCCTTTTCTTTATCTTTTCTGGTAGAGATAGAGGGTAAATTCACACACCTTTTTCCTAACACTGGACTAGGCCTCTCTTTGTTTTTATGAGCAGGGATTTAAGGATAATAACTTATTTCTTCACTACATGCTCGAAATTACCTTCCATTCTCCTGGGCATATGAAGGAAAGTAGGAGTCTTTTTCTTCACTTACAGATTTGAACCTATGACTACTCTGACTCATATCCTCTTCATGTACTCTGAGTCTGGCTTCTATGATCTTAACTTCTTCTGCCTTTCCAGATTTTTCAATTTGGCTTCCATTTGATGGCGCTGTGCCTCCATTTCAGCTTCCATTTGATGGCGCTGTGCCTCCATTTCAGCTTCCATTTGATGGTGCTGTGCCTCCATTTCAGCTTCCATCTGATGGCATTGTGCATCCATTTCAGCTTCCATCTGATAGCGTTATGCATCCTTTTCAGCTTGCTTTTCAGCCATCAGTTGGCTCTGCGCCTCGATGGCAGCTTCCATTTGAATTTCTGCTCTCTTGACAGCAAGTTGTTCAGCTAATTCCTTTCTTTTGGCTGAAGTATTTGAGGACTCTGATATATGGGTGGCACTTCTGCTAGCAAAGGAAGTCACACTTGAGAATGTGGTACCACCTAAGTACCTAGCATAGTCTCTCATAAAAAGCTAATTCATTCTACTTCTTGCTTTAACTTCATCATAGTTTTCTGAAGATGATAGTTCTCTCATGAGCTTTACTAAATCTTTAGTGACCGCAGTATATGTGTCCATGTTCCTTACAATATCCTGGGAAGGTGTCGTAAATGACCGTAGGTTGACATATGCTGCCATAAGCTCTGATTCAGATTCTTCTACAGTCTCTACCATATCACTCAAGTTCCCTTATATACTTTCTTGCTTTAGCTTTTTACAAATGTCTTTAATGTATAATTTCCATTTATCATACATTCTGGTGAACTTTTTTCCTTTCAGTGCTGCTTCTTGTTTCAAATTTTCCAGCATCTGGGGTTGGTTTTCCGGCACGTGATGAACGTCTTAGTTCATCTGTTTGGGCTATATTAGTTTGAGGCAAGACTAATGATGCATCAGACTCTTCTACCTCAGACAGGTTCCCTTGCTCTTCCCCCTCTACTCTATCGATCTTTGTATCCTCTAACAGTGGCATGGTAATACTAGGTTCAGACATTTTACTTTAAATGCTATAACAATCAAAACGAATATTAAGAGTCCTTTCACTTTAAATGCAATACTGACAAATGCAGAAATAAATGACTGTCACTTTAAATACAACAGCGATAAATGCAGGCAATAAATGACTTTCACTTGAAATGCTTTAGATTCTGTGTACTACAAACTGTCCTTTCTTTTTATTTAAAGTCTTTTATTTCTGAACACAAAAAATGTCTCTTTATGCCAAAGCCTATTTGCAATGATAAGTAATAAAAGGAAAGCTCTGACTTTATTCTGAAGAGCAGGAACAAATGTCAATCTTAAGGGAGATGTGTCTTTTCTTGATATGATGCGATGCTTGCGCTGACTTGCGATGCTCTGTGCAGACTTGCGATGCTTTATGCTGACTTGCGATGTGCTGGCTTGGATACGCTGCTGCAGGCTTTGGGCCTAGTGGCGGGAAACTAGCTGGCTGCAGTACGTGGTCTCTCTGTGGATAGCGGTGCAGGCACTCTAGCTCTGGACTTTGGCCTCCCACTATGCGTCTCTTTCTTTCTCTAGGGATCGCAGGAGGGTTGGCGCTCTTACTCTGACTATTTTGCCTTTTCCGTTCTGCCACTTTAAGAGTCGGCTGCAGTTTGACTAATGCACATGTTCTATGGCCTTTATGGTAGCTTTGCTGACTAGTCTTTGCTTGCTCACTTAGGGAAAAGTTGCTGCGCGGTGGTATAGCTGGCGCTCCGCTGCTCTAATGCGCTCTTTACTGTGCAAGTTGAGAAGCGCTATCTCTTTGCCCTCTGAGGGTTATAGTTCCACTGTGGCAGGTGCAGCACTATGAAGTGCCTTTTGCGCTGTGGCATTAGAAGAATTTTGATATCTTTGACTTTTAGTCTAACTGTCTATTACTCTGTAATTCCTCTAGCGCCGTTCTATGGAAACAGTAGGTTTAAAGAGCACACCAAATGCTTCAAATAACTTCTTTATTAACTTCAACTTTTCTTCATATATAACACTGCCACCTCCGCAGCAGATAGTCTATGTACAAAACACGTGTTGAAAAGATATCACAAAATGGCGGTATGCAGTTAGCAGTAACTATTTGCAGATCGGTTGAGTATGATCTGGTATGGTTGTATGCAATTTGGATTGCAATATGTTTGTATGGTAGTTGTAGTAGTTCACAGTTTGCAACTGTAGCTTGCAATTTGCAATTTGTACTTTGCAATTGGTGGAACTGTAAGTAAACGCATATATATCTAGTTCAGTATGCAGCTCTAAACACAATACTAACAATATGAACATTATATAACTTGTTTTCAATACCTATATTGGCCTCGTTTCCCATAAAACTCAGCTCTCAGTGGAGTGAATGTATCTTCAGCTCCTGTCTCTGGTGAATAATGATTCTAGCAGCAGGAGCTGGGGGAATTCCCAGACAGGCTGTCTGTGAGGCTGGCTGTGATTGGTGAAAACTCTTGCTGTATGAGAAGCTGTCTGTGATGGGTCTAGACTTCTGCCCAGTAACAACATATTAATACTATGTTGTTTCTGCTGTGTCAATGAGTTTACCTTACATTAAAAAATGAATCATAAAGGCATATTATCTTTTTCTGCTTCTGTGAACACAAAATATAACAGTAATATGACATCTAAAACATGATGTCACAGTAAATAACTCTGCTTTTATCTTTAACAAATAAACATAGGAACTGTATTAAGTCTATTGGCAGGTTTAGCTGTATACACATATAAGCTATATTAGCAACCTAGGACAGGTCTTAGCTTGCCATCTACAGGGGTGCCATATACCTTCTTCCACAAAATACTGATTGAGGGGTGCTATTACTATATACCTTTTTCCACCAAATACTGATTGAGGGCTGCGATATACCTTCTTCCACAAATAATGCTCTTCTCTACGAACTTAGGCAGAGCGTGATTTAGAAAATGACAGGCAGAGGTAAAGGCAGACCATTCCACAGGGATGGTAGGGGTCGGGCAGGTGCACCAGGCCAGAGCCTAAGTGGGAAGTTGGAGAAAAGCGCGTGCAATAACTTCAAAGGGCGCACCAGAGTTGGTTGAGTGGCTTACTCAACCTTTCGCTTCTGCACCCTCCTCATCCTCTGTATCTGCACCCTCCTCACTCTCTGCTGTGTGCACCCCCAAAGACACTACCACCACCACCATAACCCCTCCACTCGAGTCAGAGGAATTATTTTTCCATCCATTCCCAGACCTTTCCGATGCGCAGTCATTCTTGGCCTCGGATGAGGAAGAGGAGGTAGCAACGTCCGTCACCCAGCTGTCTGACGACAGTACCCAAATCAGCCCAAGGAGGGTGGTCCCTGCTGTTGCTGCCTACTTCGAGATCTCTAATGTCCGTGGTGGTTAAGGTGACGATGATGACGTGTCGATTGATGCCACGTGGGTGCTCACAAGAGAGCAAAAGAAGGGGAGCGACCACCTTAAGAAGGCACCTGGCCTCCCATCAACGAGCCCAGTGGGAGCAATGCCGTCCTAACCCACTAAGCCACACTCCCGGCGCTCCACGTCCTGCCTCTTCTCCTTCTCCTCTCTCCTCCCATTTGTCCTCTACTCCACCTTCCACCATGCCGTTGTCACGTTCATCTGTCACAAGGCAGGCCTCCGTTGCCCAAATGTTTGAGCGTAAAAAAAAAAGATGACGCTGGATAATCCTCTTGCCCAACGGCTGACTGCTGGATTGTGGAACTGCTAGCCCGCCAACTACTGCCATATAAATTGGTGGACTCTGAGGCCTTTAGAAAATTTGTGGCCATTGGCACACCGTAATGGAAGGTCCCCGGAAGGAAATATTTCCTCCAGAAGGGCATCCCTGAACTATATGGCCACGTTCAGCGGCAAGTTAATATATCTCTGGCACACAGTGTCGGTGCCAAGATACAGCTGACCACAGACACGTGGTCTAGCAAACACGGGCAGGGAAGGTACATAATTTTTACTGCCCACTGGGTGAACCTTCTGACGGCCGTCAAGCATATAACCCGTGGCACCTGTGTGGATTTGGTGTTACCGCAACGGATTGCATGCAGGCCTGCCTCTTCTTCTCCTCCTCCTACTCCATCCTCCGTCTCCTCCTTGGCTGTCTCCTCCTTTTCCACTGCTACCGCCTCTTCCGCTGCACCACCCAAGCTCCGCAGAACCTATTCGACGTGCCAAGTGAGAGGTTGTCATGCTGTGCCGCAGCTGTTGCGCCTGAAAGCCAAGAGCCACACAGATCCTGCACTCCTTTCAGCTCTGCGGTCACAGGCCGATCAGTGGCTTACCCTGCTCAATTTGACAGTTGGTAAAGTGGTGCCAATCTGCTGAGAGTGCTGAAACAGGGCAAAATGACACAAGTGCCGTGCATGGCACACGTCCTGAACTTAGTTGTGCAGCGATTCGTTGCCAAATACCCCGGGGTCCAGGACATCTTGCGGCAGGCCAGGAAAATCTCTGCCCATTTTAGAAGATCTTACATGGCCATGGTTCGCTTTGCTGACGTTCAGCGGCGACACCACTTGCCCGTCAGACTTCTGATTTGTGACTGCCCGACGCGCTGGAACTCCACCTTGTATATGCTTGATAGGCTGCTCAAGGAGAAAAGTGCCGTTAACGACTACCTGTACAAACTCTGCGGCAGGACAGGTTCTGGGGAGCTTGTTTTTTTTTCAACGCACCAGTGGCTGCTCATGCGCGATGCATGCAGACTTCTGCGGCCATTTGATGAGATCATCAAACTGGTTAGTCACAGCCAGGGTGCCATCAGTGACATCATACCTTATGCCTTCTTTCTGGAGCGTGCATTGCATCGTGTCATTGATTAAGCCGTCGAGGAGCATGAGCTAGAAGATGAGGAAGTCGCAATGCTAAATGAATTCCCAGTGGGGGCTACTCCATCTGAGACAAGTCAGCAGGAGTCTGAAGAGGAGTCAGAGGAGGATGGTGGCTGGAGGGAGGAGGAGGAGAAGGAGGAGCAAGAAGAGCATGCTTTTAATCGGGGATCCCTGGTGTTGTCCGTGGCTGGGGGGAGGAGACCGAGGATGACATTCTCCTGGGCAATGAGCAGGAGCCAGGGCGCTCCACCACTTCAAATTTAGTGCAAATGGGGGCCTTCATGCTCCAGTGTTTGAAGAGGGACCCCGTATAAAAAGCATAAAGGTCAAGGACCTGTACTGGGTGACAACGTACTTAAAAAAACACAAAATGGCGGACATGTTACCAGCATCACAGAGGGCTGTCAGAATGCAGCGTTTCCAGGCCTTGCTGTGAGAGATGCTGAATTTCCACCCACAGCAAAACAGGTGTGGGTACCAATCCTACCGCACCTGCAAAAAGAGGGCGGTTTGAAGATGTGTTGGTCACTTTGGATATGAGATCATTCTTTCAGCCAACCCATTAACAGCTTCCCCCCGGGTCAAGCTTCAGGGAACGCCTAGACCGACAGGTGTCCAACTATATCGGGTTAACGGCCGATGTGGACGCTCTGAGAAGCGAGGAACACCTTGACTACTGGGTGTGCAGGCTTGAACTGTGGCCGGAGCTGGCACAATTTGCTATGGAACTCTTGGCTTGCCCCAGATCGAGTGTCCTGTCCGAAAGGACGTTCAGCGCAGCAGGGGCGGTCGTGACAGCCTAGCTCACGACAGTGTGGACTACCTCACATTTTTTTAAATGAATGAGGCATGGATCTCGGAGGAATTCAACACCTGTGATGACCACCTGTAATTGAATTTCCTCATGCCATCCCACACATATCTGCCACAATCCAGAACAAAGAATGGTCCTTGCCTTTTGTATATACAGCGGCATAAAAGGCCTTTTATGTCAGGTGAATGCCTAATTTTTGGGGCCTGTACTGGCCGACAGTTACATTCTTATCCTGTGACCGCCTAATGTACCTCCAGCCACAGAATCCAAAGTTCTTTGCTGTCAGGTGAACGCTTATTGGCTAATTTTTGGGGCCTGTACTGGCCAACAGTTACATATTTATCCTGTGACCGCCTAATGTACCTCCAGCCACAGAATATAAAGTTCTTTGCTGTCAGGTGAATGCCTATTGGCTACTTTTTGGGGCCTGTACAGGCTGACAGTTGCATATTTATCCTGTGACCGCCTAATGTACCACCAGCCACAGAATCCAAAGTTCTTTGCTGTCAGGTGAATGCCTATTGGCTAATTTTTGGGGCCTGTACTGGCCGACAGTTAAATTTTTATCCTGTGACCTCCTAATGTACCTCCA